>NC_073268.2:59010000-59635000 GCF_029289425.2 Pan paniscus | reverse complement strand
ACAATGTAAGTTATTCAGTTGATGAATACCCTAAGAGCCCAGACTTCACCACTGTGCAATCTATACATGCAGTAAAATTACATTTCTACCCCATACATTTATTTTTAAAAACATGGTATACTAAGGGAAGAGATAAAATTAAGCTAAAGTTAGTGGCAATGTAAAAGTTATTTATAACAGCATAGCAGTTTTTTTTTCATATAATACTAAATGAAATTGTGCATTAATTTCATCTTCTTTGTCATTTGAAGGCTTTTAAAAGTTACCCTTCATTAACTGGTACATCAGTCCCTGTTATCCTTTCTGGTGTTTCAGTTACCCACAGTCAACTGAGATCTGAAAATATTAAATGGAAAATTCCAGAAATAATTCCTAAGTTTAAGTTGCCAGCCATCCTGAGTAGCCATTAGTGAAAATGTATTTCAAAGATACATTTTCTCATCAGAAATTTCATTACTGGAGGAAAACACAAGCTAGGAGATACAGAAACTCAGACTCTCTCTAGATCTCTAAACTGCCCTCTCAACAGCTCCGCTTAGACTTATGCAGGACACCACAAGTGTAACACTTCTACAGCTTCTGATCTTTCCCCTCAAACCTGCTCTGACTTCCATCTCAGCTACTGTCAATCCAATCTGCTGGTTGCTCAGGCCAGAAATGCCGGAGTCATCAATGACTCCTGGTTTCTCTCAAACCCCACATTCATGTCATCAGGAAATTATGCTGATTGTGTGCATGCACGTACACACACACACACACACACACACACACACACACACACGTGTTAGCTGTGGAAGTTGTGAGGAATGATTAGAGGATGGCTGGATTTTCCAGCCAGTTCTTACAGCCTTCATGTTAGCACCACCATCATCTCTTGCCAGGGTTGTAATAACCTCTCTATCACTATTACTACTTCTACCTTCTCCTTCTACAGCATCCTCAACACAACATCCAGAGCGATCTTCTGGAAATATAAATGAGATCATATCCCTCTTCTAATCAAAACCTTGCAGGGACTCCCCTGGTCCTGTGTGAACATTGTGCCACCCACCCCTAACTCCTGTTTCTTCACACACTGGTCAACACATTCTTTTCATGTTATTTATCTTAAATTTTGAGAAAAGTAACATGGGCTTATGTTCACCATGCTTTAATTACAAATATTTATTCATTATTTGTATTTCCCTTTTTGTTAGTTGTCAGTATTGTTCTGTCATATCTTTTGTCCATTTTAGCATGAAGATATTTTATTTTTAAAGAACATACAAGGGCTTTTTTTACATTAAAAACATTAAACCTTTGTTACAACTGTTTTTCTGATCCTGTCCCTTACTTTGCTCTTTATGTTTATTTTGGGTTATATGGAGGCTTTACGTTTCAAAATATCAAATCTGTTGTTTTGTAGTTTCTTCCTTGGGAAAGATCATTAGAAAGGCTTTACATAGTAATAGGTGGATTTTAAAAAAATGTGTGAGGTGGTGATTTAACTTAATTCGGTCCTAAACTGTTAGCTGGTTGTTCTGGGCTTATTTTTAAATGCCATTCTTATAATGTGCCACATTATGCTGTATTTTGGATTTGTTTCTGACTCATTATTCCGTTTTCAAAATCACATCCTATATCTCTGAAATGGGAAAAGTTCCCTTATCCCCCTTTCAGGGCGTGTGACAGGGGTGTGGCTCACTCCTTCAGTAACCTGCTGCTCAAACCCGGAGGGGGAACATGCAGACAGGCAGGTGTAGAGATCATGGGGAGCATTTTTGGGCTCTGACC
The DNA here is from genome assembly GCF_029289425.2 of Pan paniscus. Classification (NCBI taxonomy): domain Eukaryota; kingdom Metazoa; phylum Chordata; class Mammalia; order Primates; family Hominidae; genus Pan; species Pan paniscus. The sequence continues at coordinate 59,633,227 of NC_073268.2, read as the reverse complement.
CAAAATCTGACCCAGCATCTAGAGGTGAGTGTTTGCGGCTCCCGAAACCCAAGTGGGCATATGTTCTTTCTACTTTGCTGTCTGCAGGCGGCTTGTGTTAATCAGCTCAGTTAGACCTTCTGCCTTATCCCAAGGACAGAGGGCTTTCTGTATCTCACGTTCTTGCCCTAGTATACCAGAAAAATTGGATCACATGTGGGCTTGGAGGATGAGTGCAAGATTTTATTGGGTGGTGGAGGTAGCTGTCAGTGAGATGGATGGGGAGCCAGAAGGGGGATGGAATGGGAAGGTGGTCGTCTCCCGGAGTCAGGCCGCCCACCTAGCTGGACTCTCCTCTGACCTTCCCTGCTGAATTCCCCTCAGCGTCTGCGTTGTTCTGCCATTGATGTCCTGCCAGCGTCTGCTGGTGTCTGTCGGTTTGTTTTTCTGCTTCTCTTGACATCCAGCTGCTTGTGGCTGTGCCCGCTAGGATCTTGAGTTTTTATGGGCACAGGATAGGTGGGCATCGCAGGCCAAAAGGCAACTTTTGGGGTGTGAAAACATAAATGCCTGTCCTCATTTAGGTCCATGGACACAGGCCCGAGGGTGGAGCCCTCACCAAGGACCCTGCCCTTCTCTACTCAGCAATTCCCTGCCCCCCACCCATGTCATCTCTATTATTTACTTTAATGTCTGAGAGGGCAAGTCTTCCCACAGTGCACTCCTTTTCCAAGACTTTTTTAGTCTTTTAATCAGTTTATTGTTTCAGATGAGGTTAAGAATTACTTTTTGAAGTTCTTTTTAAAAATTAGGATATAATTAGAACTACATTGTATCTGCCTATGTATTTGTATAAAGTTTACATCTTTGCACTATTTTAGTCTTCGTAACCAAATGTATTTCTTAGACTAAGACCATTTACTAACACTTGATGGCAGGAGAGTGGCTAACATTAGACAATGTTAAATGTAGAAATCAATGTGAAGAGGAATCCATTTCAGAAGTGCTATAATGTAGGGGAGTAAAGGCATAACAATTTTATAAAATGCTACTTTTTTCCTGATTTCTTGTCTTACATTTCATGGTAAAGTATATTTCAAAAATTTAGATCTGTATCTGTTTTTGAATGTTCATTTCTAGGTATTCTTATCTCTTAGATTTTTTAGTTTCTTTAAAATAGTTCCATTTCTCACCCATTTTCTTTTTATTTCTATAATACCTGTAGTCAGGGAGCTTTTTTTTTTCATACAAATATGTTGTCATATCTTCTCTTAGTTCTTTTAGGCATTGAGAGTAAAAGACAAATGCTTTTCAAAACTTGCTTTTGTTTTTCTCTAGTAGGATTGTTTTTTTCAAATAGACTTTTCATCACCTCTCAGTATTGTTTTCCATTTTTTATGTTGGGAAGTTTTGACAGTTTCAGTTGCTGTTATTTCCCTCTGTTTATTCATCATTGAACTAAGTGAGGTACATTCAGTCGCAGTATTTGCTCATATGCAGAGTGTGTGGTATTTACTGGAATCTGTAGTATCTACAGACTTGATGTTACACGCCTCCTCTCTGCTCTTGTGATTGCCAATAATTGACAGGCGTATATCTCCTACCTAATGTTTATGGAGAGTTCATCTGCTCTGAGGTTACATTTCCTGGTCCTACTTAAGATATTTTGTGAAAATTTGTAATTTATGCCTTTATTAAAGCAATTTATTCATGTGTTCAACTTGTGTTCACCTGTTATGTCTTCAACTGAGCATCTGTCACTCAGCACTGAGGATACAATGGTAGGCAAAAAAAACCTGCCACGATCTTTGCTCTCAGTGGACCTATTGCCTAGTGAGGGATGAGAACATAGATAATAATTAAATAATTATAAACCTTATTTAAAAATTATAAAATTGCTTTAGTGGGAGCTGCAAACTGAGTGATACCTGGTACTATTTGAATTTGTAAAAGGGATGGAAGTGATGTTCCGGCTGAAATCCTAAAGATGAGTACGAGTTTTCTAGGCAATAAGACAAGGAAGAGGGTTCTGGGCAGAGTGAATAAGATGTGCGCAAGCCCGATGACAAGAGGAAGCGTGGTTTAGAAAAACTGAGAGCCCTGTGATGAGACAGAGACAGAAAGGAGAGTGTTGAGTGAGATGAGGGTGGAGATCAGACCATGAATAGTCTTATAGACTATGTTAAGATTTTCTTTTATTTTAGTTTTGGAGCATTAGGAAACCATTGTCATGCTTTAGAGAGAGACCTGATCAGATTTGTTGTTTGAACCAGACTGGATATAGAGAGAATGTCCAAAAGGCCCTCTGCCATACTCTAGACAAAAGGTGATGATGCTTTACACTAGGGTGATGGTTGGGGGGATAAATTTAAAAGATATTTAAGAGATAAAATAAATGATATTTAGAGGTTGATTAGCGGTGGTGGAAAGAGAGAAAGAAGTTTTTGAGGATGACTCCTAGGGTGTAGCTTACAAAATTAGGTGGATAGTGATATCACTGACTACCCAAAGAGGACCTAGGTTTGGTGGAAGGATCATAAGTTCAGTTTTGGACATGTTGACTTTGAGGTGCCTTCAGTGTAGCCAAGAGGAGACATCAAGTGGATAGATGGATATGTAGGTCTAGAGGTCAGAGTAGAGGAGCATGTTGCAGATAGAAACTTTAGAATCATCTGCATAGAGATGGTAATTATAGCCATGGACACCAATGAGATTAAATGACCTAGGATTAGCCTTGAAGAGCTACATAATTGAAGAGCATATGGAAGAAGATGATGTTGCAGAGGACATAAAGAAGAAAACCAAGGTTATCACAGAAACGGAGGGCATATTTCAAGGAGGAAGGAAGATTAATAGAATGCTGTCATAAGGTGATGTGAACTGAAGACTGGAAGAGTCCATTGGGTATAGTGATGAAGAGACCAGTGATGACCTTAGGAAAAGCTGCTTTGTTGGTCTGTTGGATGGGGAAGCCATAGGCCCACAGTGAGACAGAATTCCAGCAGATGTCATGCAAATGGGATACAAATGAATGGTAGTTCCAGGAGTTATGCAGCACAGTAGCCATGAGAAATCAAACTGGAGAGAGAAATAAGTGATGAAACATAGACAGTGAGTACAGATAATTTTACACAAAAATGAGTGAAAACTATATCCTCTGGAATATAGTGTCCCAAGATTTGTGGAAGTTTGGCTTCTCTAATCAGTGGCTTTATATCCTAAAGCTTAGATCCCTAGAAATACAGGAATTATGATGTGGAGAACCTACATCTTTGTAACACTTAGTCTTCCCATACAGGCATTGGTTATGTTTTCCTTCTCCATTTTCTTTCCTGACATTTTCATCTCTTTGTCCTTTGCTTCTGTAACCTGGGTGAATGTGTCATGCTCACTCTGCCTGTGACTAACTGGCTTAAGTTCCTTTGGGATGGATTTTGTTCTTTAGCATTTCTAGTGATTTCAGTTCTGAAAATGTATTTTTAAATTTATTTATTCATAACTTCCAGTTCTCTTTTTATATCTTGTCTGCCTCAGCCAGATGTATTTCATCTCACCCTTGATATCAGGCTTTATGATCTGAATTTTGTAAGTAGGAAGTAATGATTTTAAAAATTGTATATTTATTCCCAGGCACTTTCTAAAAACCATGGCAAGGAAAAGAGAATAATAAATTGAAAAACTTAAGTCAGAAGCAAGGTTAAGGCTGAGGGATGCGTATCTTAATATCCTACGCTGTTGCTATCATGGCTGCAACTTAGTCACTTGGGCTTCAAGCAACCTAATAATTAAAGTGACAATGAAAATATCATGAGTTCTAACAGTTGCAGTTTCCTGATGGCTGTGTACCACAATGGCTAGGAACACAGAGGTGAGCCCTGGCTGTCACTACTTGTAGTTGTGTGACATGGGGCAAATTACTTTTCTATGTTTCGATTTCTTCATCTGTGAAATGGAGACAGTAATAATAGTATCTACCTGCATCATTTGCTCTCACTGGAGACGGGTAAGTAAGACATTATTTCTACTCACAAAACCTAGTGGGAAATATAAGATATATACATAAATAAATGCAGTTTAATTTAGAACATAAATAAAGTGATATAGAATATCATAGAAAAAGGATTATCTCTGGCTTGTGTGGTGGAAAGTGGTAGTGAATGCTTGCAAAGGCAGTGGTGCATTTTAGCTGGAGTACACAGGGTGTGCATGATTTGAAGATGAGGAGAGGAGGATTTTAGTCAGAAGAAATAACCTGAGCCCAGAGAGGGAAGCTGGGAAGCATACACATGTGCATGTGTGTGGTGTGGAGAGGCCTAGAATGTCAGATGGCAAAAAGGAAGTAGTTGGCCATACGGCTTGGGTCGTGTTGTTGAGTATCGTAATTGCCCAGCTCTAAAGAGTTGAGACTGGATTCTGTAGGCAGTAGGGAGCCATTGAAGTGGGCAAAGCCTAGAGGCATGTCGACCAGTTAGGATGTTATTACCATCGCCCCAGCAACTACAGGAAACAGGAACTTGGAAATGATGGAGATAATGCAGAAGAGGAAATGGATTTGGGGGGAAAAAGGGCCTTCATTCTGAGAAAGTTGATTTACTTTCAGCTATAACTTTATTAGTAAACAAAGAGGCACTTGTTTGCCTGGGTGTCAGGCACCACTTTGTGATCAGGGTCCTTATGCTTATAAAACACATGAGGCTGCAAAATCTTCAATGTGCTCTGGCAATTCCCGTCAACCAACTAAATGAGTTGATACTCACCATCTGTAATCTTACCAGATCCTTGCTTATCCACTTACAGTTTATCATCATTTGTTCAGTTAAATTTTTAAAAATAGAGGAAACCAAGGGACATTTAATAAAATCATATATGATTCTGGTGAGAGATTTTTTTTTCTGTACTTTTATTTGCTATTAAATGATTTTCTGTGTGGGGCTGCCTGAAGTCTTGGTTGGTGGCAGTGACTGTTGGGATGCTCTGAGGGAGAAAAATGCCCTTGTCCACCTGTAAGAAGTCCTGGCAGTTGGCGATTGGTGCCAGGATCTCTGAGACTTGGCCTGTTCATTGCCACAGAATACTTGCACCATCTCTTAATCATCTTAAACACGAGGTGACTGGCCAGCCCATTGGCCAAAGTACTGTTGCTTCAATAAACCACATTAAATTAATATCTTTTATAATTATGCATTAGCCAGAAACTAACTAAATCCTACCTGTACCCAAAGAAACCAAGATAACGTTTCTCCAGTGCTTGCCTTTGGAGGAGCTGCTTCTACATGGCATCCGCCCACTTCAGAAATGGTTTGAGAACAGAATCCAAGCCAGGTCAGCACTGGAAAGAGAATAGCACCAAAGCGGATGTGTCAGTTGGATGTGGACAGGGAGCTAGGAGTGACGATGATAGTATAATGCCTTACATTTTTAGAGCACTTTACAGTTTACAGTGCTATTTCATGTACCCTGTCTTTGATCTTCCCACAGTTCTCTGAGGTATATGGAACAGGTTTCACCACATGAGTAAAGAGTAGGAAACTGAGGCCCAGCATTAAAATGCCTTACCTCAGTACCAGAGCTTAAACTACAAATTCCAATTTCTTCTATCATTAAACCTGCTGCTTTTTCTACCAGCTCATGCAGTAAACTCTTGATTTGGGGAAGTTATTGCTTCAGAATTTTAAGTTGCGTATTCACAATCTATCATAGTGAATCTGAAGTCCAAAATGCTAAATCTCTTCTCAGCAGCATTAATAACTCAGTAATTTTCTCAAGATCATTTGAATAGAATGGACTCACAGGCAATATTACTGATGTGTGAGCTATGAACATTAAGACTTCTTTAAGAATTCAGAATTTTTTTCCAGTGTAGATAAAGTAGCCTAGAGCATGATGGAAACACATGAAACTAGTTTGTCTGATTAAAAAGAAAAAGTTATACAAATCATAAAATTAGGAAGGCAGTTTGTAATGAAAGCCATTAAATAGAGAATGTAAATGTTATTTCTGTAGTCTCTTTAATGTTATGTTTTAAGGTAAATAATGTATCCCAAAGAAACTGTGAAATCGATTAATAAATTCACTCTCCTGCAGTGTTAGGCAATGTGAGACGGAGTTAACCAGGGCTTTCTGTGGATGGAGAAGCAGTCTCGTGCTCACAAGAGGTGTGGAAGGGCTACCAATATGAGAACAACAGGTGCATGCAATTTATGTTCAAGAGTAGTTTAAGTATCTTTAATCAGTCCATTTTAAGTCAAACCATATGATGTTGAGACATAGACATTTTTCCTTTCAGTATCAAGTATTTTTTTTTTCCTCAGTGCTCCATATTAGTAGTACCCAGCTGTGAAACTAGGCTTGCCTTTTGTTACTTAAAAGCAGATAAAATGTTTACAACAGTTACAGTTGATTGTATGGTGGTTAGTTTCACATTTCTCACTCCTGTCAAGGTGACTGTGGGTTTCTAAAGAATAAATCAGGTTGCCTGACTCTTGTTTTCTGCTCGGTTCAGCTATAAATAGGTTAGTTGTTGCATCAAATATTGCAGGGTGACCACTCTGTTAGACTTGACAACTCTTTTTTAATGATAGAAAGAATTGCTTCATCTCTAACTTGGCACAAAATTTGTGACTTGTAAGCCAAATAGAGAGATTTTTACTTAGAGTTTATTACATTTTATTGCCATTTTATCAAAGATAGGGAAGTAGAATAGTTTTGGGGAAGCAGAGCCATATCCTAAGCATATTACACAGTAAGTTTTTTCCTAATTTCCATTTGCATAAAGTTAAGGGGTGAAAAAAATCAAATTCTCTACGACAACTCAGAGTAGGTTATTTTTTCTTACTCTGTTCAGAATATTAGAGTTTGGGAATGCTGTTCCAGTCCCACTGTGCTTTTTTGGTAAATGTTTGTTCTCACAGTTCATGTTGCACATGTAATTTGTTAATAGGCTTCTTGATAATTAAGATGGTATATTCATTTCATAACAGTTGATTGTTAGGATTACATAAGAAAGGAAAAAAGTGATTTGCCATGTTCTTGCCCTCGATGGTCCGGTGCAGATACCTCTGTGGAGTGTTTTGCGGTGAAGTTCAGCTAACCATGCTTTCCTCTTTCATTTCTTTATCTATCATAATGTGACATCTTCCTTCCCCTGTAAGATGGACTTGTGGGGACTGAGTGTTTTAATGTTATGAGAATGTTCACATGTTGGATCTTACTTGTTTAATGTTGAGTCACAACCAGGTTATGAGCTATACTTGAGAAAAATGTGCTCCAATTTTAGAAATCTTCCCTTTTGTGTAAAATGTATTTCAATCTCGTTAGTTTTTCTATTGCTTTACTAGTTTTCACTTTGGAGTGAAATCCAATGAAAAATGGTCAGTAAAATCAAGTCACAAATTGATTTATGAGATGCTGGTTGGGTTCCTCCCCTAAAATGTGAACAGTGAAATGTGAACTTCATCTTTAAATGTATTTACACAGGTTGTCACTGACGAATGCACATTGGTAAAATAACGACGGGAAAGTTTTTATCCTGCCACATCTAGTTGAAACGTTTCATGGAGGCTGTAGTTTTCAATATGCACTGAAAATAGAAGGCTTTACTGCTACAGCTGATAGGAAGCAACAGCATGCCTGTTTTGCACAACATTGCCAGCTTATTGATAAAAATGTAAGAAAATTCTACAACTCTCTAAAATGGAATTTTAGGTTGTTATTTGTAATGTTTACAGTGTCAAATTTGTTCTTTGTTGAATTAGCCTTGTATTAAGGGTATTGCAATTAACAGGGAAACAATTTGGCTATTGAAAAATAAATTTTTACTTTAATACTGAAAAGCACATTGTAAAAATTTAAAACATATTCAGAGGCCAATATTCAGAGCCAGACGATGAAATGCAGCTCTTTTGGGAGGCAAATACATTTGAGAGAGTATTACAAAGGGAAATGCCTATGAGTTTAAAGAACTAAACCAGGACTCCTACCAGTGTTAGTAGTTGAGGCATGTGTGTATTCATCTTTATTGTATGTTCTCAGAGAGGACTTCACGGCTAATGTTCTGGGTAGTAGATGGCATCCAATTCACTTTCGGTTTTTAAAATACATGTCAATACTTAAGTAGGGTAGACAGCAGCACTAATCATATTAAGCACAGTGTCTGAACTCACAGTGAATGCATAATTAATGTATTGTTTTAGAGGACCTAATATATTAGTCAAGGGCAAGAGCTTCATGCATAACTTGTTCTGTGGGTGAGGAGGAGAACTATTCCACGGTGCTGTTTGTACCACCGCAGCTAACTCTGCTTACTAAATCTATTTTGTTACACCTCTATTAGGAGCCAAAGCCATCAGACAACCTCCATTAAAGTGTTTGCCACGGAGAACTCTCTCTGGGATAGTAAATGCTAATTCAGTGTCAATTAGAAAAATGCTTCTAACAAAACACTACGATTAATAAGGGGTACTTGTGTTGATTCATTGCTGGGTTTTTTTTTTCTTTTTCTAATTCCTTATAAGGATGCATCTTTCATTACTTTCTATTTATTATTTTAAATATGTTTAGCTTGAAGGCACTTTGCCATTTCATCTTTATTTTAAAATGTATCCAAATGTTTACTTCTCCATCAATATCCATTTAAACTTAGGCCATTTGGGTCTCACTAATTTAAATTCCTTTAGCCAATCCATTGAATAAAAGATTTCATATAAACTCTTGAATTACTGCATTCAAACACACTTTTTAAAGTTTCTGATTTCTATAATCCTCTTCTTAGTTTTGAAGATGTATAACGTATATTTTAAAAATAAATTCAGTTTTAATAAACATCCTGTGACCACAGCTAATTAACAACTGAAAACTAAAACTCTTTTCTCTTTGCAGTGTTCTGACTTTATATAGTAGATGTGTTCAAATTTTAGTATGGTATTCTGTAGTTTTATGCATATAAATTTTTTAAGCTGCCTAATTGAACTGTGTGTGTTTTATGGTGACAGTGGTCACAGTTTTGTTCCTCGTATTATTTTGATGAAATTCATCTTTTGTTCAGCTCCTTGATATTAGGGTGTTGGTGGCAGGGATGTCTGCTGGGTGGGAGGATGCAATGGAGTATAGCATGAGAGGGAGAATTTGCTAAATGTCCCTTTGATAACTTGGTGTTTTATTTAACTCTTTCAAGCTCCTGAATTATTAATGTCTCTCTTTTTTTGCTTTATATAATGTTTTATTAGTATTTAAAATTTATGGGGAAATATTTACTTTAAATATTAATCAGTATGAGCATTACTGAAATATGCTAAATCTTATTGATTTGGTCTCTGATTTGTTTTTAACTTTAGAAAAAAATAGATTGTTAGTGACTCGAATTCATGTTTCCTTGAGTAATAAATAGAATCACGAATTTGGTGCAAATGACTGTCCTAAATCTTCATATTTTAATCTTTGAACTATAAACTTGAAAGAAAATAGTTTAATTTGACCAAAACTGTGTTATAACTTTTGAATTAGCTCTGGATTTTTAAAAGAGAGTTAATTTTAAGGAAAGGTGTAAAGAAACTTGTTTTAGCTATTTGCTGTCTTCACTAAACCAACCTTTCTACTGTAGATGTATATTTTTTAAAATTGATGTTTTGAATAGATTATTGTTAGAAGAATACTTTTCCTCTGTCTGTTTCCCTGGTGTGCTACCAGTAAGTAAAGTTATAACATTGAGACATTCTGATAGAGTTCCAGACAGCTCAACTATAAGCTTATTTCAGCTGTTTCTTATTCTTACTCCATTACCTCAGTTTTTTCATTTATTTACATACTGAGTGCAGGGAAGGAGAGATAAAGTATATTCTGATGTAAAATCTTCTTAATGATTATAAATAAAAATAAGCCAGTCAGTTTAAATATTTTGTACCTATAGGAATTTTTTAAATCACATACAAAAATTCAAGTGCAGTTAATGCATTCTATTTATAATATTCATGTAGATCAAAGCAAAGAAACAATATTGCACTAGTGATTTCTATTAAATAAAAATTATATACGTGTGTGAATGTGCTGCATTGAGAATGTATGCATTGGCCTTGTGTTTAAAATATTAATATTGTTACTCTGTCTTTTTGTATTTAAAAATTAAAAGTAATATTCTTTGCCTACTTAGATGTCCTTTTATTAATTACATGCTACTGAGAAGCTATTATTTTGCCCTCAAGTACCAAAATAGTACTTGGCCACATCAAAGTTAGCACCACCTTTAGAAGTGTTTTTAATTTTTTTCAAAAGTTGCATTTTTAATAGTAATTTGAATCTTTAAGAGTGTGTGTGTGTGTGTGTGTGTGTGTGTGTGTGGTTTTTAAATTACAGCATTGAACTTAGAAGGCCTGCCTAACCAGTACCTCAAATTTGTTGCAGATGCTGCATATAAATCTGATTTATCTTTTTTTTTAAGTCTAGACGTTTTATGTTTAATTTTACTCCTTTTAGTACCTCTAATACTAATAAGAAAATTTCACTGAACTGAATTCTTAGTAAAAGAAAAAGATGTGAAAAATGAACCTCCAAAAGCTTATACATGAAAGGATTATATAATTATTTCATTTGTATCTACTTTATTATTTCATATTAATCTATTTTAATGATGCAATTTTGAGCATTTGCATTTTCAGCAGCAGTTTTTTTTTAGTTTGTCGTATACTTATGAGATTAAAATGTTAGCTGTGAACATTAGAAACAATGCTTATTTGACAAGAAGCTCTCCCTGAAGCCATCAATAAAAAATACTAAATATCAGATATGTATTTCATTCAGTTATGACTTAATTATATTACCTGTGTTCTTTTTATTCTATTTTATATTTCCAGACAGAAAGTAACTATTCTCAAATATTCATTTAGTCATAATAAACAATTAACATTTAGTAGCTTAGGGTGCAAATTATCCAGAATTCTCCTGATAGGGTGTGCATATAGTAGGGATTCCATAAGTTTTTTACACACATGAATCCTCATAAAAATGCTTTCACCAAAAATATTTAGATAATTAAATAAAAAGGACACTGGAAGAAGGGAGCAGGGTGCTTAAGAAGGAGAACTTAAGTACATTATGGATGGATTTATGATTGTACAGCTGGACTGAGTTACAGCAGGACTATAGAACCTAAACAAAAGCGGTCAACTTTAAGAAGAGCATATCTCAAGGCACATTTCAAAAATCTGTATTTCTACATTTATTTTATTTATTTTTTTTGAGACAGAGTCTTGCTCTGTCGCACCCAGGCTAGAGTGCAGTGGCGCGATCTCGGCCCACTGCAACCTCTGCCTCCTGGGTTCAAGTGATTCTCATGCCTCAGCCCCCCAGTACCTGGTATTACAGGCAAGCGCCACACACTGGGCTAATTTTTGTATTTTTAGTAGAGACAAGGGTTTCACCACATTGGCCAGGCTGGTCTTGAACTTCCGACCTGAGGTGGTTGGCCCGCCTTGGCCTCCCAAAGTGCTGGGATTACAGGCGTGAGCCACTGTGCCCGGCCTTTTTTTTTTTTTTTTTTTTTAAACACTGGTTTTGCATTAGTAAAAAAAAAAATCTTCCTTTTTAGATTTCAGGTACTGCTAGATATATTGTGTTTAAATTTTAGTTCACAGAAATGAAATGTATTCTCTTTACTGAAATAACACTTTATATTTCAAAGTATATAAATATGTAAATGTATATAAATAATGTAATATAATAAATGTGTATAAATAATGTAACCTTTCCTCAGCTAATGAGTCCCTTGCCACTAAGAACTATTTACTCAAGTTCTCAGTTTGTCCTACCTAAACTCCCTTGTTTGATTTCTAGTTAGACACATTCTGTCTGAATCAGTTAAAACTTCCCGTAGTATTTATGTCTTTTGTAATCTTTACCAGGATCTGATTCTTCTGTAGCAGAGCTATTTTTATTTAGGCTTATATGGATAAATCAACTCTTTCAGCCTTCTGTATTTTTCTTTGCTTTGACTGTTTCATTAAGGCCCCTTGAGAAAACTCCCCATAATTATTTTTTTCATTGTGCTGTAAGCATTGTAAACCATGTGTTCCTTTAGCAAAAGACATGAAGATGCAGGCTGTTTGTGCCTAACAAAAACAGACCTCTTTACCTTGAAAAACCAACTTTAGCAGAGCTATGCTAGAAAAGGATAGGAGGACTCTCTGGGTACAGTAGGGTTATATAGGGTTGGTGGTTTTGTTTTTACCTATTGAGGAATCAGATTGCAAGCCCATTTCTTTTCTTCAGCCTGTGCATCAGCCTGTCTAGGAAACTCTACGATCACATACTAAGAAATCCACATAAATTAGTTCATGAGGCTTCTTAATCCCAGGTGGATATACCTATGAGCCCTGTGTATATTCTTTCCTCTCTTCTCTTCCTGGGAGAATGTAGTGAAGGTGCTGAAGCCACCCAGTGCCAGCCTGGAGTTTCAACAAAAACTAAGAATGTAAAAATCCTTTGGACATAAGTGAGGAGTTTCTGCTCCCAATTACATTACACTGGAGAAGTAATTATCTTAGAGGTGATTGTATTCTGCCTCCCTCAGAATAATTCCTCCCTTTCTAGGAAAATATTCCTCCCATTTTTGTGCATATTTTTCACAACTAAAGGCACTGGATATAGTGTTGTTCTTAGGTAATTTCACCTCTTTAAGATAAAATCTGAGTAATGTCTATCAATGATTAGAAGATTTGAAGCCCATCACTGCCTCTGATGTGCAATTTCATAGGCAATTAAAAATTCCCCGGGACTTCTGATAGAGTTACTTGTAATAGGTATTACAAATAATACATATAATAATGTATTGCTTAAGGTCAAAGTTTGAAACAGGCCTAGAATCAAATTCTAGCTCTACTTATTAGGTGTTTGGCTTATGTAATTCCATCATCTCATTTAAACTCAGCTCTTTCATATGTAAACTGAGGCCTGTACCATCTACCCTTATAGGATTTTTTTTCTAAGAGTTAAAGTAAATCTGTTAATTTTTAAATTTTCTTTTTTGTTACCTTCTTCACCACTGTCTTTGTTTCTTGGCTGTTTTCTTTGCCAGCCTGATTGTCTTCATCATATGCATTTCCATGGCCATCTTCCTCATTGTCGTCTTCATCTTTGTGGTTTGTTGTCTCTCCTTTGCTTTTCTTTCCTCCTGATTTTTCTGTTCCCCACCTTTTTCTTCTCCTTTGCTCTTCTTCACTAAATAGTCTCGTCATCTCCTATAGAGCCCTTTCAAGAACCTTCCCAGGACCTGTGATTCTTCAAACACTGTTTGAAAACCCATGATTTAGTCTGTGTGTGAAAAACCATCACAAAGTAGGTCTTTGGTTGTGCCTTCACTAAATATTAGCTTCCCAGGATAAGGCACCTAGTTCACCACTATTCCTAGCAGCATGTCATAGTGGCTTAGTAAAATTCTTCACATGTAAAAGATTGAATTTTTATTGTGAAGTGTAATTTGGATATATTTAAGTTATTTAAATGAATGACCAGCTCATTGATTTGTAGACATCATAAAAGGGCAGCTTATTGAAGAGGAAGTCAAAGGGCATTCCTAAGCAGTTACTGTAATTTAGAAGAATAATCAGAAAGCAGGTTAAGAAAAACCAAAAGGAGATTGTTTAAATATATTTGGATGCATTCATTGAAGACAATACGCTACAACAGATGATGAGGTAGTTCTATCTGTATATATACATATTTTTTTAATACACATGATGTTTATAAAGTTAAGTGAGAAAGCATGCTAGAAGGCAGTATATATGAAAATATAGATCAAAATACTAATTTTTCATATATGAGTATCAGTACTCTGGCTTATTTTTTTATTTTTTATTTATTTTTCTATAAGAAATGAATTTTCTCTCATTCGTTCCGGTCCTGGCTTTTTGTAGTGAAATAGTTTTAGATAACTGAATATGACTGGATGGTCACATTATGCCATAAAATACACTGGGTGAAGCACATAGAGCAGGTCAAGAAATAAAACATTTCATTTTAAATGTTCTGATGACAATAATTTAGAAAACAGTATTAGAAAATATTACAGGACACATTTTCCCCTTCAAATAAATCATTCTCCTGCAGCCTGTATTGTTGCCATGTAATAATAGCAAATTCAAAGGAGTTTCATGAGACTGAGACAGTCACTGTAAGAAAGAACGTTGGGGTACTGACATACATCATGCCTGGAAAGGAATTATGTAGGAGATTCTGAAGCCTAAATCAGTAGCTTTGTACAAAGTCCTTTTCACTTAGGAGATCTTCTGACTAAAAAAACTGGGAAATTAAATTATAAAGTGATGCAAAAGTAGGTTGTTTATGGGATGATTTCCTACTTACTAGAAGTTTCTTTAAATATGTACATTGTCGTCGTATATATCTTCCTTTAAAAATACTTACATTTGCTTTTGTTTGGGTTTATTTTTCATAATATTCTTATATCCTATGTTAGAGTTTAATCATGAACCAAATGCCACCTCATTCTTCATCCAAACATCATGAAATCATTGCAGATGAGGTGAGGAGATAAAGTAATTGGATTAGAAATGGATGGTTTAAGTTTACACCATTTTATTATATCAGGAATTTTTGATATTTGAGATGTAGCTTTCCACAGCTGTGTGATCACTTGTGCCTAACATACGTATATGATACCAGGTTCTGTAATTTTGTTGTTTTAAATTCTGAAGGAGAATCCGTGTCGATGGTCAAATCTATCACTTAGAAAAGTTTTATCTGAAGTAAAACTACTGATATCTCAATTGAGACAGCACGAAGGTATGATCCTTGTATTACTAAATATTTCTTCCCTTGATTTTCTGCTTTATATCACTTTGCATTTATGAGCCCTTTACCGAATGGTGGTGGCTGTGTGTGAGCATAATAATTTGTATTTTTAAATTTTTTATCCATAATATTTTCCTAATCTTAAAAAATTAAATTTTATATATTTTATTCAGTCTTACAAATATATTGTTCTACCTTAGAATATTTTTATGAAGTGTTAAATTTTCCAGAGGATATATTCATAGTTTAACCTCTAACCTGTTAAATTATTTGAGAAGAAGAAAAAAGACATGTTTGTAGCATTATGAAATGTCTGTTTCAAAGAATACTCCTGCTTATTTTTTACTTTTCCTATGTTTATTCTGATGCAAAATTATAGCTTCAAATACTTATTTTCTGTTTAAAAATAATTAAATATTAAGGAAAAATTATGCAATATGACTACAGAAATTTATTAATAATCTAATAATGTTGAAAGAACTATGTAATTAGAACTTTAACCATTCTTATTTTCAGTTCATTTTAGATTTATTTTCTAAAAGAAACAGTACAACTCAATCAATTTGGAAATTTTGTTGAGATTTTTAACTTAAAAGCTTGTAACGTGGTAACACTTACAGCTTGTTTAGAAATGTGTGGTGTTTGTGAAGTTCTTTACAAAGGAACCAGGTAAATCTTGGCTTAATGTTGATTTGATAAAATTCCCTAAAATTTCCCTCAAATGTATTAAAAATAAGCCAAGTTTATTAAAAATAAGTCAACTGTGATTGTATTGTCTTTAATAATCAAAAGTATTTAAGAAGTACCTATTGACATCTAAACATGAAAATTGTTATAAAATGTTTTCATGAGTCATACAATAAAGGAAGCTTTGAGAGAACCTGGTTATCCATTAATCTTTATTACACCAATTTGGACTAACTGGATTTGTGAGAAGTTCAAATTATGAAATAGTTTTGAAGAAATATAATACTATTAATTTTTAAATTAAATTAGAATAATTAAGTTTTTGAAGAGTTTCTTGTTAAAAGTAATCTGAGTTGTGGGTATTATGTCTATTTTTGCATGACCCATAGTAGCTAATAGTGTTATAAATTAATTAACAAACATGATTTGTAATTATACTCAGTGTAATATAAAACATTTAATAAATATACTTAAAGGTACTTAAACAGTTGGTTATCAAGCATTTAAAATGCCTGCCATCACTACCAACACCACATGTTATTAAAACTATGAAATGGCACTACATGGAATAAAAGAGTTTGCTAGATGTTAATCACTTTCATCCAGATTTCAGTCTGGATGATGAAAAAAATGACTCATAATATCTAAATTCATGAGATTTTATCATAATTGCAGATAAGAAATTTTCTTTAAAATAGTGTTTAATTCAGATTTTTATGAGTTTCAGTGTAGTCTTAATTAATGAGATTTTAGTCAGCTTGTCTTACTTTATAGGGCATAAGTGAGATTATATGTTTTCATATAGAAGTCTTTTCTTTTTTTAAAATTTGTTTAATATAATAGATGATGGATGACTTTTACTAAGAGGAACCCTGGTATTCGTAATGGTTATTTGAGTCAGTGTTTCTGAACTCTTTTGGTTCTTCTTTGCTTTGGTGTTAAATAATTCCTTTTCATACTGTAAATGTTAGTAATATTTTTTAGTTACTTATACTTTAAAGGCTTCATAAGGTAGACTCCATGATGCCCTCAAATTCAACAAATGTTAATGCCTGAAGGAAAAAGGAATGATTCTTTGTAGTTGATTATATATAGATCTTTAGAGAACATATATTTTTAGGTTTTATCTACTTGTACTCATGACCTTTAGGAATATTATTAATCATATGCATACATGCTTGTTAAAAACTATTCTTAAAGAATGTGAAGAGATAAAAAATACAAAGTTATCTTTTCTATCAGCTTTTTTTTCAATCATCAAGAAATCCAGTAAACAACATATATGTTAGAAAATGTTTGTTTTCTGGAAAAAATTAACTGAGTTCTTACAAGTATTTTAATGGTTGTTCACATTGGGAGATGAAAAGCATCCGCCTTTGTCAGATAGTGTTTCAGAGCACAGAATAACTCTGTAAGATGCCTAATTTTGCTTTGTATGTGGGACACAGATGTTTTCACCTCCAAAAAGGGACAGCAAGCACATAAAAGGAGATCAAACTTGTTCCCAAAGAATATGTGTGGTGTAACACACTCTTGGAGAGGATTTCAAAAGTAATTAGCTGAGTAAGCTAAAAAACAGCACTGCTATTTAACTTTAATAGCAGAAAGTGTGCCTTTTAAGGTAGTAGTTTTTTGACTAGACATGGATAAATTAAATGCCCTCGGTGTTTTTTTTTTTTAAGTTAAACTCTTTATTTAGAGATCTTCATAGATTCACATGCAGTTGTAAGAAATAATATAGAGAGATTGCATGTAGCCTTTACCTACTTTCCCACACTGGTAACGTTGCAGAACTGTATAGTACGATATTACAAGCAGGATGTTGACTTTTTGTTTTAAAAATGTATTTTGAGTCTGTCTAAATGGCCAAAGCATAGCACTATTTTTTCTTTTATTCTGAATAAAAGACAACAGTATATAACGATGCATATAAAAATTATCTTAAAAATTAGCCTAATAAATATATGATGAGATGTCTGTTCTAGTGTGGGCATGAAGCTTCATACTATATAGAGCTGTTCATATTTGAATAGGTAAAACATTTAGAAATTTTATATAGTATTCTCTTTGCTTCTTATGTAGTTTATTTGTTCTAATGAAATATTTTATTTTAATCTTTTTCTTTATCTGGGTATTATACAGATGTTATTAAGTTGAAATCTTTGAATAATTTTGGTAACCAATATTTTAATTATAAAACTTCTTTGGAACTAATATAGCTATTTTGTTATGAATGAAAATGTGTTTATTATTAGTTTAGCCAGCATATTACTGATTTTAGATATTAGGTTGGTAGTTCTCAAATTTTACCGTGTATAAAGAATCACCTGGGGTGCTGATTGAAAATGCAGATGCTTGTCTCCACTCCCGGATATTCTACTTTGGGTCAGAAGTGAGACCCAGGGATCTGCATTAATAATTAAGGACTGCAGAAGATTTTGATGCAGATGAACCCTGAACTGCACTTTGAGAAACACTTAATATTGAGGTTTTTTAGCATTGTATTGTAGAAGCAATAGAGTGTTGATTTTGTACTCTAAATGTGTATAAAGAACATCATTTTGTTTTCCAAAAATAAATTTTTATTCAAATATGGAATTACTGTTTTTTCATAGTCTTCCTACGTAACCTATTGGAATTTTTAGATTTCAACATTGCAATTCAGTAATACCTGTGCTCTGCAATTGAAATCTTTTTCAAATTCATGGCCAGCAACTCAGGAAAAGTAAAGGCATTTGAGTAGCAAAGAAAAGAGCTTGGAATACAAGTTGAGAGCCACCAAAAAGTGCTCTGTCAATAGTTGTGTTTCATCAAATAAGTTGTTTGGATTTTGTTTTCTTCAGGCATTTTTAATTTTCCTTTTAAATAATGACAAAAGAAATTAAAAATAGTAAGTTGGGGATTAGAGACGAAGATAGAGAGGAAGAGAACATTGGCATCAAACAAAACAAAGAAAATGTAAAGGTGATTGATTTTAAGAAGCTAAGGAGTTTGAGCAATCTAATGTGACAGCAAGTACACTGAGTCATTCATTGGGAAAGAGATGAAATAATATTCAGTAAATTGTTTTGAAGGCTCAGAAATACGAGAAATTTTAGAAATATTTCCATCAAAACTGGTTTCAATTTCATTAATATTTGGGTATGCAAACAAGAAAATTACTTCATTAATCTAGAAAATTCATTTGTATGCAACATCTTATTTCCCAGAGATGACATAAAAATGAAGTGTGACTTACTCATTTGAGTTTTGAGTAACAGGCATCCTTCTAAGGAAAAGCTAAGTAATTATACATACCTTTTTTTAGACTTTTTTCTTTCTATTAGCAAAACAAAGCCTAGATGTGCTTTCCATTCATTTCCAGTTTGCTCAGACTGACATTTGGCTTGTGTGGGACATACTGATGTTTCAGGAAATTTCTTGCCATAAAGCACGGCTGAGACTTTGGCCGTTTGAATCCTGTACTTATTTGTTTCTTTGGTATGTACATTTCAAAACTTTTAGTGAATCTCTGACCTCAAAATACATTTTTATGGCAGGTTTTTTTTAAATCATCTTATTTATAAGGTTAGCAGAACAAGAACTTCAGCTTGCCTCCCAATGTTAGCAATTAATTATAGTGAAAGGTGACAAAGATGGACATGTATGGTTTTAGTCTGTTCATAAAGATATTTGCATGTGATAATTGCCTCCTCTAAAAAATCAACACTTTATTAAATCTTTAGATTTTTTCATAAAGTAAAAGCTATAGTGTTTAGTTTCCGTTTGACATTGAAATCTTTTTGGTTATTTGTCAGTTTATATTTTTCATTGAAACTTCAAGTTTACTTAGACTGTCCTAACAATTTTTTTGTGTGTGTTTCTTTTTTAAAATCAGTGAGAAGGCCAAGTCTGTGTGAGGTGGTGAGGAATTTAATGGGTAAAGATGTTTTTAGGTGGTGTGTTTTTTTAATTGTTTTACCAAGAGTTGGTGAGGATGCTAGAAGGCAGGCCTTCTTCTCACTGTTGGTGAAACTAAATTGGGAATGCCTTTCTGAAGGGAAATTTTAGAAGTATAATTTAAAATTCTTAAAAACATGTTTTCTTCAACCCAGTAATTCCATTTCTAGAAGTTTTTTTCTAAATTATCAAAATATGTGCAAATATATTTATATATTATAAACATATTAAATATTATTTCAATATAGAAAAAGTGGTCTCAGTAAATTATGTTTTATTCATATAATGTAACACTATATAATATCACAGAAATTGCATTTCCAGATGATGTTTAATGACATGGAAAGTTTTTGAGTCTTAAATGAGAAACTATTAGAATATAATAGTGTGTACAGTATGTGTATGAGTGATTGGATCAAAAAATATTTATACTTTTTAACCCAGTCATTCTTTTTTTAGAAATTAACATATCCTAAGTGAAAGTAAATACTTACATCTCTTTTTAAAATGCTGATCAGAGGTAGGAGAATAAAAATAATTCTTCCCATGTGGGTTATTATATATTTAATGCTTTCATACACAAAACTTTAAGAATAGTGTTGTTAAAAGAGTGTGATTAGGATTTCCGACTCATATATAGGCTTTAACAACTATCTAATACAAATCCCTTTAAAAATAGTAAACGAATAAATGGAAGAAAAATAAATAGTATTAAGGTAGACTAGAAAGGGTACCAGTTATTGAATGCATTTTCTATGTCTAGATTAGTCTTCATGTCCTTCAACACTTTGCCTGTGTTCCTGGTTTTTCTTTCCATGCAGATTAGGTCATTATTCAGATAGAGTTTTGTGATTCTGTCAGAGCTCTTAATTCCAAAATGTTCTTACGTGGCAGACACAATTCAGTTTTTTTTTTTTTACCATATTTCTACAACCTAGCAATCTTACTACACTAAAATCAACCAAATTTCTTACTCTGATTCTGATTCTTTGAAATATTTCATAATGTGGTCGTCATTAAAGGGACACACATGAATACAATTTCCTTACAAAGGGAATAGTGTCACTCAGCTATAATATATTGGCTTGTAGCTCTTGATCAGTTCTTTTCAGTAATACACATATGCACAAATAGACACCATACTGTATATGACATGTCAGAATCTGATATTTTCTCTTAATATGAAATCATGGACTTTCCAGGTCATTAAATATTATTTGTTTTTAAGGGGCTTTTAGAATATTGTGTATTGTGCCATTTTACAGATAAGCCAAACTTTACATTAACTTAGCCCACATTGTCAGACATTGAAACTGTATCTAGTACATTATAAGCAATTCCACTAAAGATAAACATGCTGGTTGTCATTGTTGAAAAGAACAAAATCATTTTAAATGTTTTCTCCATAGTATCCTCCTAATGGCAACCACTGTATTGGTAGCCAGAGTAATGTTTTTTTTAAGTTTACATTTTATATTGTGAAGGGTCAGCCCTACCGGTTCTTGAGTGCTAGCTATATAAGTAAACATAGATTTCTGTGAAAAGTGCTCAGGTGGCCTGTACCCCAGTGCCTGGTGGGCCACATTTTGGACGTATGGTATTGAGACTCATAATCGGTCCTTTCTCTAAACTTATAATTAGCAGTTATAATTTGCATTTCTGTAGATCTTACTGTACTGCCTCCTATTATTTTATAAACAAGTGTCTTATCTCTTGAGCTGGACCCTGAGCTGAAGCCAAGGTCTTTGTCTTACACTGCCTGATTGTCTCCTCATCCCAGCATTGTCTCTTGCTCAAGTGTAGTGTGCTGTGTGGGGTATTCGGTAGTGATGAAGCAACGGAGACTCAAGACAGACTGCCTGGGATCATATCCAAGCAGTACGACCTCGATCATTTACTTTATTTGTCTGGGCCTCAGTGTCCTCATCTTTAAAATGATGATAATGATAATGCCTCCTGATTAGGGTTACAGTGAGGATTACATGAAATAATACACAAAAGAACTTAGCCCAGACTTGGTAATAGTAAGCCCTTAGTAAATAGTAACTAATGGTAGTAAATTGTTCTTGATTTTTATAAAAAGTAAGTTGGTGCATTGCTCTAGTCTTTTTTTTATCGATATAAAAAAGGCACTGGTGTTCAATATTTTGCATGTCTGTTATAGTCATCTAGTTACTAAACTAGCTATAGATTTTCACCTGCTTTAATAAAATTATGAATGATTATCATGAGAGGCTAACACATTAATTAACGCTCATAGTATTAGCCAGTATCTGTCCAATGAATTGTTTATTTATAGCAAATTTGCTGGTGGACTTAGAGCAAATGTACTGCCTTAATCACTAAACTAAACCCATAGCTGAGAATATATACTACTTTTCAAGTAGAAAGCTGACAAAAATAAAGGTTTTATAATTTTATTATTGAAATTTTCGTAAGAAAGTTTCACATGAAATAACCTAGCTACACCTTTCCTATGCCTAAATAAGTAAATGGGATTTCTTGGCAGTAAAATAAATAGGTATAAAAGTTGCATAGTGATTGCGAGCTTAGGTGTTTCATTCATAACCGTCACTGTATTAAGAGGAAAAAATACAGGTGGGCATATTTGAAGCCTTATACTTGGAAGGATCCCTGTGTTGACTCCAGTATTTAGTATCCAAAATTGTTTCAGCTTGCAGTGTTTGATGATTGCCTGTCTTGCTGTACTAGATGTCTGTAACTTCTTGGAAAAATTAGAATGTGCTATAATAGTAGTAAAAATAAAACAAAAATTCTGAGCAATGTAGGCATGGAGAACTGCAGCTATCCATAAACAAAGCCATAGAAAATGTCATTCTGAAAAGCACTCAACAGTAAAGAAACCTTTTCTGATAGGGCTTCTCTTGTAAGTCTGTTTGAATTGCCATCTTTACAAGGAACTTTCTTCCTCAAACTAACCTTCAAAAGAGTTTGTGATGAAAATTTTACATTTCCAATGTGTTTTGGAAAGCATGAAAGATTTAATGTGGTTTGGAAAATGTAATGTAACATTCAATTTTAAAAAATATTTCCCAACCATGTGCAAATCTTTTTGAAAGCATGTAGCCACATCTATCTGTACTTATTATTTGTTTATGATTCGTATCCTTTTTATTTTAATAAGATTTTTTCTTCAAGAGAACAAAAAACTATAGACCTACCACTCTGAAACAAATAATAAACTGTAAATTATATTAGTATTTTAGGCATTCTTCCAGATGATTTCAGAGTAATCTTAGTTAACATTTTTAATGACTGCCTCATATTCTATCAAGTTGTTTACCACATTTTAATCATTCCTTTAGTATTTCTTCCAATCATACCTGTTAACAACTACAGTAGATACTTTTTATGGTTGGCATGTAGTTTTCTCCTCTATTTCTGTATGTATTTCCTTAATATGTAGTTTCAGAAGTGGAATTTATTAGAGATAAACTAAACTCATTAAATTTAGAGTTTCTTATTGTCTTTCATGAGAACATTTTTCCTTTTCATTCATAAATGATATTGAAACACTATATTCTTACTTTCATATTCCTGTTTATATTTTTGTTTTTAATGTTAAACATTTTACATTCTAATAGTAACCTCAGCGACCTGTTAAGAGGCAATGTAAGATTTAGATTATTAAATAGCATGTAATATATGTGATCAGTAATCTTCAATGAGCTTGTTCTTCATTTAATTGCAACGTTATGTCTGATTTTTTTGTTGCAAAGCTTTCAGAATCTTGACTTGTGGTAATCTTCTTTTAAAAAAGCTTTTAACAGAATTAATAAGTCATCACGTTATGATAAATGATTAAGGAAATGATGCCTCTAATACATTGAATTATTAAAACTATCATTTTGAAAAATTATATTGGTACAAACTAGTTTCTACTTTACTGCTATTACTCATACATTTCAGAATTCATACATGGATATCGTCTAGGATTTTTTTTTGCGTAATCATGAGTTACGGTGTTAAAGTTGTAGTGTTAATTTAATTATGTTATAGTGTTAATTTATCTATTTTAGATTTCACTTTTGTATCTGAAACCGTTCGAAAATAATTATTATTAAAGGCCAGTTGACAAAATTTCCACTCCTCCTCCCCAGTGTGACTTTCCTTATTTGTATTATAACTATAAAGACTACCTCTTACATCGGCCAGGCACAGTGGCTCACATCTGTCATCCCAGCACTGTGGGAGGACGAGGTGGGCAGATTGCCTGAGCTCAGGAGTTGGAGACCAGCCTGGGTAATATAGTGAGATCCTGTCTCTACAAAATGTACAAAATTAGCTAGGCGTGCCTGTAGTCCCAGCTACTTGGGAGGCTGAGGTGGGAGGATGGCATAGAGTCCAGGAGGCAGAGGTTGCAGTGAGCTGAGATGGTGCCACTGCACTCCAGCCTCAGTGACAGAGCCAGTCCCTGTCTCAAAAAAATAAAATAAAATAAAATAAAATAAATTAAAAATTAAAAAAAGACTACCTTTTATAAGAATTAGGAGTATTTCAGTCTATTCTCATTGTGGAATAAAAGTCACTGTAAACTGGATAGGCTAAAATACATGTAGTAAGTCTCAGATGATTTAGCATTACAGACTTTTTTTGTAAAGACATTTATTATCTAACATTGTTTTATATAATTGCAGATTTCATTATATTTAAAGAGTCCATTTACCTTTTCATTTGTTATGAATTCTGTTGTTGTGGTAATGATTGTTGTTTAATGTTTCATCTTGCCACATATAATTGAGAATTTCACTGCCTCACATAAGAGTAGCAGTATATGATCTGGAAGATTTTTTAAATATAGAATTGTACTAAATAGAGAATTGTGGTCCATATGACATTTCTAAAGTAAAATCTCTGATTGGAAATGTACTCACATAAGTTTTAAAATGTCTTTTCTGTCTTGAAGTGTTGTTCAAAATTTCTCCGGGATCAGGTTTTCATCATGATTTTAACATCGTCATTGCTTATGTCAAGCCCATCTGCACTGTTGTCACTCAAATAAGGAGTAAGGGCCTCTTTATTAGAAAACCTGCCCTCCCACTAGCCAGAAACTAGTATTCAAGACTCAAATCTAGTTAGTAAAATTAAAACCTTTTCTTTTTGGAAGTATTTTACTACGACATTAACACTCTTCCTTTAACTCATATTTGTCAGAAAACTAGATGCTACTTTACACAGATAGTTGTGCAGACACGGAAAAATCATATGTATTTCTTGATTTTAAGAATTGTGTCTGAGACAGAAAACTGTGACACAGGCAGACAGCCGATAAATACATAATCTATTGTAATTCTCTTAATATTGGGATTTGATGACCAAATGCCATTTATCTAAAGCTGCATAATTATGCTAATAAAATCATAGTCACACATCAACTACTGTTATTTATGAGCATTTAAAAATATTTGCCTGCTTTCTGAGTTAAATTGGTATTTGGCAGAAGAGTTAGAAATAAATTCCCTTTATGCCATTTTTAACTAATTAAGTCTTTTTTTCCTTAAAAATAAAGCACCATTGAAAGACTCAAAATGAACCATTGAACTCTATTATATCTTTTCTTTATTGGAAACTCTTAATAATTTGGAATTTCTATCTATGTACAGAAAAGCAAACATTTCTTCCCAGTTTGCTATTAAAAAGAGAACTGAAAATATTTTGTGTGTATATCAAATCTTTTCTTCCATAGATGGACCACATTGTTATCTTTTTCATTCTTTATGGTGGTAAGATCATGTATTACTCTTTCAGGACATGGTGACTGTGCTTGCAACACATTACAGGTTTTTGTTTGGCCTCTCAGGAAAGAAGCTATGTACTTCAGTTTTTCAGGGTTCTGGAGAATTACCCAATATCCTATCCACTGTGCATGACAAATGTCTTACCCTGCTATAAGAATTTTCAGCCTTTTTACATCTTTCAGCAAAGGAACTCTAGGCCCCTCTATCATGTGGATGGTCCAACTCTACCATTAGATATAAAGGCATTGCCAGTAATCAGGTTGAAAGAAAAGCTAGGAACAGTTGTAAAAAGCTGTCAGGAGTATTCAAATTAACAACTATCTTATAGATGCATATTGCCCGTGTTGTCTTCTTAAGACCTCTTTGAAAATGTCCCAGTGTATTTCAGGTACTGATTTTATCCTTTAATGCAAATACCATTATTTACTATTTATTATTATTTTAATAGGATAGTCATCGTTTTCATTTATCATTCCAATTTCTTCCATTGAAATGTATAAAGAAGCACATTTTGTTATGTATTTGCTTGAAAACATATACTCTTTAAACATGAAGATTTTTAAGTTATTTTAAAATACATTTATGGAATTGATAAGAAAGTCTTTCAGGATTGTGGAGAAAATGGGCAGTAGAGCAATTTTACCTAAGCTGAAATGCACTATAATTGCTTGTACTCCCAACACAGCATCTCAGAGATGGAACAAACAGAGTCGTTAAAAGAGAGGTTTCAAGTCGCTTTGCTTAGGTAATATAGTAGAAAGCTATTATCACCTCTCTGACCAAATCACTTCTCTTGTCATTTGGGTAGGATCTGAAGTTCAAAAACAAACTGTAATCTTAGAGGAAACGTGTAAATCTTTCAGGGTGTTATTGAACATTTTCAACATGTTGAACATTATAAAAAGCATATGCAACTGTCTTTTAAAGGTGTATTCTGTGTTCTCTGATAGGCAAAATGGATGAGACATATTTTTTCCCTATTGCCCCTGGTTTCCCCCTTTTTGTTTCCCTCCTTCCCTTTCTCTCTGTTGTATAGAGTCATGCTTTTGCTGATGATTAAGCCAACAGGTGTCAGGAGTGCTAAAGCAAGTTGGCTTTGTGCCCACAAGCGTACAGTGCAGATACTGTGTCACTGTAGGTTTTGGTGAATTGTTGTGTCCTTCCAAGAGAAGGGATAACCCAGCTGAAATACTGCAACTCCTGAGGGATTAATGTGTTTCCTTTGCTTTATAGTTCAGAATTTTACAGTTTCTTTGTTTGGGAGTTCTCAGGTTGCTTAATGATTTCTCTGGCCTCCACCCCCACCGTGTTGTGACCAGATGTATATTATAACTGTGTTTGGACCTCTGTAGATTTGCCAGTTTTATTGATTAGTATGTGATATAACCTTTTCTTTTTGAGTACATCATTTTTCTGCAGTAAATGTTCATGTTCTGTTTGTTTTTTGTTTGTTTGTTTTTAAATGATGGCATTTTCAACTCTGTAGTATTTTAGAGAATGGATTCCAGGGTCATACTGTTGTCACATTATTTTCTCCTTGTTAATGTTGTCAGTAAGCATGCCTATTTTGTATTATAATTGTGAGGGGATCTGCAAGGATTTTTTAACTATGAAAGTCTTGTATTCATATTAGATTATGGTGAAGGAGCACTAGTGGATGAAAAATTTTCTGATCTTTTAAGTCCTAGTTTGAAAGGTGTTTGGTTTTCTTTTAATTTTGCAACCTAAATAGTCTGTTAATGTTAGAAGTTTTTAGTGAGCTTTAATACATTTATTTATTGTTCTTGAAAACTGGCCTTAAGAATGAACAGTTTTTAAAACAGTTTTTGCAAAGATGGAATTGTAGCCGTTGGCAGCTGTTAGAGTAGAAATTCCTTTGAGCTTATTTGGAGATTTTAGAAGGAGCTTAACCCCACCCTGGATACCCCCGTTAACTAAATATGCTGGCTACGATGTGAGCTCAAAGTTTTCTTTTCTTTTTCTTTTTTTTCTTTTTCTCTCTCCCAAACGCTAACCTTGTGCTAAAATCAAATAATGATGCTGTGAGATTTGTGGAATTTGGGAGAGGGGTTGGGATGGGGCAAAACTGAGCACAGTTAGGTATAAATGGGAATAATACAGTTAGAAGACAACAGGCTAAACGTGCTATACAGACAAGGGTAATTGATGGAATAAATTTTCTAGAAAGTGGAAGGGGACAGGATTACCAGTCCTTAGGTAATCCTAAAGTTAGGAGAGAAGAGGCTGTACACACTGGCAGGGATGATAGTAGGAAAAGGAGGGAGTGTCCTGTTTGAGGACTTCAGTGTTCAATAAAGTAGAAGGCTGTGCCCTGTATTATAGGTGTGTGTGGAGGGGCGGGGAGGGGTGGGTGGGGGCGCTGTGTAGAAACATCAGATTCTTGAGAGTGGACCAGATATGAAATCCTTGTGGAGAGAAGCAGATTGAGTTGACTAGAGAGCCCATTTGAAGTTTGTGGTTGTGTACTTGTAATGAATCCTCTTGTCCTATAAGGTGTCTTTTTCCAGCATAGCTCCACTGCTTAGGCACGTGCACAGAGAAAAGTAGACTATTAGGGCAAAAACTAATAAGCCCTGTGTAGTTGTAGATGTGGTTTCAATGCTGTGATGGGTCTTGACAGCCAGGGGGTAGAGTGAGTGAAGACCTGAAAGCATGTTTTCCTTGAGAAACCGAAAGGTAGCTCAGAATGCTTAGAGTACAGCATGAAAGAGGTAAAGAACAAGAAAGGAAAGAGCCTAGAGAGGTAAAAGGAGGCAAGAGCTGTTATGAAGAGCTTTGTAAGCCGTGTTAGAGCATTTAACTTTATTCCTTGGACAGTGGACAGCCATGGAAGGGTTTTATGCTAGAAAGTAACATGATAAGATTTGCATCTGACAAGATCACTTTGACTATTCTGTGAAAAGTTACTAGGGGAGGATCAATACTGGAGGTAGGGGAAGTAGTCAGGGGGCTGTTGTAATCTAGGCAAAATAAAATAGCCTGAATTAAGGAAGTGGCACTGATGATAGGAATAAAAAATGGGTGTATTTGAGAAATATTTTGGATCAACATTTTGCCTTCCTCTGACTTTCTGGAGAAAAAAAAGTTTCTAATTGACTAAGGCTCCATTAATGTTGGTTTTATATTACCTCACTTTAGTAATACTTTATTAGTTTACCTAAAGAGGGTCTGCCATATTTTGTATCATTTTGGTAGAATTTTTTTATTATCTTTTTTTCCTGACTAGAAAATACATGGTCTTATGGCATTCTTCATAGAAATGGAAAAAACTATCCTAAAATTTATATGGAACCACAAAAGACCCAGGATAGCCAAAGATGTCCTAAGCAAAAAGAACAAAACTAGAGGAATCACATTACCTGACCGAATTATAGTAACCAAAGAGCTATAGTATACAAAGCTATAGTATAGAGCTATAGTAACCAAAACAGCATGGTACTGACATAAAAACAGACACATAAACCAATGGAACAGAATAGAGAACCCAGAAACAAACTCACACACCTACAATGAACTTATTTTTAACAAAGGTGCCAAGAACATACACTGGGGAAAAGACTGTCTCTTCAATAAATGGTGCGGGGAAAACTGGGTATTTATATTCAGAAGAATGAAACTAGACCCCTATCTCTTGCCATAAACAAAAATCAAATCAAAATGGATTAAAGACTTAAATCTAAGACCTCAAACTAGTACAAGAAAATATTGGTGAAACTCTCTAAGCCATCAGCCTGGGCAAAGATTTCTTGAGTAATACCCCACAAACACAGGCAACCAGAGCAGACATGGACAAATGGGATCACATCAAGTTAAAAAGCTTCTTCACAGGAAAGGAAATCATCAACAAAGTGAAGAGACAACCCACAGAATGGGAGAAAATATTTGCAAACTACCCATCTGACAAGGGATTAATAACCAGAATGTATAGGGAGCTCAAACAACTCTCTATAGGAAAAACAATCTAATAATCTGATTTTTAAATGGGCAAAAGATTTGAATAGACATTTCTCAAAAGAAGACATACAAATGGCAGACAGGCATATGAGAAGATGCTCAACATCATCGATAATCAGAGATATGCAAATCAAAACTACAATGAGATATCATCTCACCCCAGTTAAAATGGCTTGTATCCAAAGGCAGGCAATAACAAATGCTGGCAAGGATGTGGAGAAAAGGGAATCCTCGTACACTGTGAGTGGGAATGTGAATTATTAGTAGACCCAATATGGAGAACAGTTTGGAGGTTCCTCAAAAAACTAACAATAGAGCTACCATATGATCCAGCACTTCCACTGCTAGATATATACCCAAAAGAAAGGAAATCAGTATATGGAAGAGATATCTACACTCCCATGTTTGTTGCAGCTCTGTTCATAATAGTCAAGATTTGGAAGCAAACTAAATGTCCATCAGCAGATGAATGGATAAAGAAAATGTGGTACTTATACACAGTGGAGTACTATTCCGCCATTAAAAAGGATGAGATTCCATCATTTGCAGCAACATGGATGGAACTGGAAATCATTATGTTAGGTGAAATAAGCCAGGCACAGAAAAACAAACATTGCGTATTCTCACTTATGTGTAGGATCTAAAAACCAAAACAATGGAGCCCATGGAGATAGAGAGTAGAAGGACGGTTACCAGAGGCTGGGAAGGGTAGTGGGGTGGTGGGGATGGTTAATGGTACAAAAAAATAGTTAGGATGAATGAATAAGGCCTAGTATTTGATAGTACAGCAGGGTGACTATAGTCAATAATTTAATTGTACATTTTAATAACTAATAGAGTATAACTGAATTGTTTGTAACACAAAAGGTAAGTGTTTGAGGGGATGGATACCCCATTTTCCATGATGTGACTATTATATATTGCATGACGGTATCAGAATATCTCATGTACCCCATGTACCTACTATGTACCTACAAAAATTAAAAATTAAAACAATTTAAAAAAATTTTTTTTAAGAAAACACAGGGTCTTTATAGACAGTTGAAAACTACAAAAAGATAAAGAATAGTAAATCAGCTTACCTCTCACTATCCAGAGACAAGGATTGTAAATATTTTGATGTTTTCTCCTTCCATCTTTTTTCAGAAAGCATTGCTTGCAAACTGAGATCTCTCTGGAAGGAAAAAGGGGTCAGTTCCATACAGTGATTCTTGGAGCTAGTAAAAACCAGTTTAACTTTCTGAGTGTTTTACTTGTAGGATGTGGTACTTTGCCTCTGATAAGTGCTAGGTGACCTTTTAGATCCTTTATTTTCTCCTTTAAGGATGAAGCCTTAAAATCCAGCCTAGTGAGAGACGGCCTGAGTAATCTGTTTAGAGGAGAACATTGCCCCAGTCACCACATTGAGTGAAAAGCCACTTCTGATGAATGCCAGAGCACACACATTCATTATTTCAAATGCCTCATAGGGGGAAAATCAACGGGAAGGAGTCTTACTTAGTTTGTTTATTCTAGGTAAGGCAACAGAGAATTGGTAACGAGAGAGTAATGGTTGACTGCGTGTCTTTACTGATTTGTAAGCTGAAAGTAATGGCACATGGAATCCTGCTGGATAAGGTGCCTCTCCCGGTGCTTTATTTTTTTTGTTTTTAACATCCCTTTTAACTTGGTCCGAGATTGATCGAGACATTATCTTGAATCCTGGAAGCTGTGAGCCATATTGGAATGACAAACACTTGTTGACAGCGTTGAGAAGATGGATGGAAAAACAAACTCCCACGAGGTTCACATGTTTGTTTTCCTGTTGACTCTCTAGAAGAATGTTGTGCCCATTATTTAATGTAGGGGAAGAAAAAGTTATTGTCAAATTCAGTATTTTCTGAGCCTATCTTAAAAACATCTCTAGAATACATCTGCCTTTTGCATAGGATATAATTAATCAAAGTAGGACTAGGAAGTACATCAGTTGGGCTGTGATATTTCTATCCATTTTTGTTATCTATGTCATTTTGGCTCACAGAGTTCAATAGTATCATAAGTATATATTGTCTGTTAGGAAGATTGATAAGTGTATTTTGTATCTGAGCATTAACTATTTGGATAATATATAATTAGAATTAATATATATTTTAATATATTACTAGGTAATTATATATACTATATTAAAATATAGCGTTATATTTTATAATATAAAATGTATTGTTAGTCTATAACATATATAACATATTTATAATATATTAAAATTAATATTCACTGAAATAAAAATATGTATAATAAGAAAGCACAAACGTTATAATAGGTGTCTAATAGATATTTATCCATTGGTATAATCATGCCCTAGATTTTTGTCATGTGAGTATGAGGAGAAAAAAAAAGATCCATTTACTACTCTGTTAAATAGAACTGTTAATTGATTCCCAAACCAATTATGAGACAAAGATTAATATAAATACTTACTATGTTTATATCAATTAATGCCCTTCAGATACTTAAACTAGGAATACCCTTTCTACTCTAGGCAAGTTATTTTGTAGGTATGATGTATATGAAATGAAATGATTTGAAGTGGTTAGCTTTACAGTGTATTATAAATAATTTAACTGCACCTGTCTACCGAGCATCTTCTCACTTTTTTGTAATAAAATTTTCCTTTGCTATGGAGAAAATAGTATATGTGTTTTAGCGGCGATACTGTGTCTTTGTGTCTCTCTACCAACACCCTCCCCATGCTCACAGGATAGTCACCTCATTCCTTGGCCATGATGATTCATGGCCGTGATGGTTCTGGACTTTTCTCTTGGAGCTAAGCAGAAATAAACTAGTTTTTAGGGTGGCTAGGAGTGTGGAAGGCAGGGACTGCCGTTGTCATTTTGCCTGCTTCATGGAAAAAGTCTGCATGCAGGAATAAACCAAGCCAATTTAAGAGATGGGAGGAGCCGGTGTCATGATGGCATCATTTGAAATTCTGAATCTTGTCCTTCCTGAAAGCAGGTACAACCCTGTTATAAGCAATAATAAAGCCCCATTTTCCTTTGAGCTAGTTTGAGTTGTGTTTCTATCACTTGCAATCCCAAGAGCCTGAGTACTATAACAGATCACAGGATTGCCAGAGAGCAATAAATGTGAGGGAGGATATGACTGATTGGGAAGGGAGATGGTGAGGAAGTGAACCTGAAGAAAAAAAGGAAAAGTTTACGGCTGGGCACAGTGACTCAGGCCTGTAATCCCAGCACTCTTAAGAGGCTGAGGCGAGTGGATCACTTGAGGCCAAGAGTTTGAGACCAGCCTGGACAATATGGTGAAACCCCATCTCTACCAACAATACAAAAACTTAGCCGGGTGTGGTGGCATGCACCTGTGGCCCCAACTACTTGGGAGGCTGAGGTAGGAGGATCCCTTGAGCCCAGGATGCAGAGGTTGCAGCCACCCGTGATTGTGCCACTGTATTTAGCCTGGGCAATAGAGTAAAACCCTGTCTCAAAAAAAAAGGAAAAAAAAGTTTACAGTGAAAAGAGTTCTAAAAGATTGGTGGATTTTTATGAAGAAAGACTGAGAGGAAAACCTCTTTTGAAAATTTAACCTAGTCAGAAAATAAGTTGTTTTCTGAAGAAAAGGTGTTATTCCTTTCCGTGCAATATTAATGTTTGAAATGTTCACAGTCTTTGTGTATTAGGATGTTGGAGGTTAAAGGAGTCAAACCGTTGTAGGTTTGATTTCAACTGGAAAGGGCAGAGGCCTTGGAGGTAACCTGACCATTGGAATTAATGTCCAGCCTTTCCCTCACTTCCCTTGTGTCCCATTCTGTGTTCACAGACAACTGAGAGAAAGGAGGGCATGTTTTCTGGGGCTTTGGTTTGTATAGTTCCGGGGAAAGACGTTTCAGTTGGCCCAGTTTGAATCAGATAACACACTCCGTAATCACTGTGTCCAGGAGCAGTGTAAGGTACTGGATTCTTTAGCATTTGAGACCATGAACAAGAGCCTTCAACTAGAAGAAGGCAGGTGCAGTACAAGACTGGTCCCTGACAGAATTAGCTTGACCTGGACAGCTGCCCAAATTCTGTTTACTACAGCATATTACCTTCAGTGTTCTCTGAAGTAGTGAGGGTATATGAAAAAGGGGGCCAAACAGTATATTCTAAGGGTTGATATTACTGCATTTGTCTTTTGTTTTCAGCACAAGTTGCCAGAGTTTTTACTTCACTGCTTCAGAAGTAGTTGGAACCAACTGAAAATGATAACATTATGAAAAACTAATTATTATAAAGCACAGGAAAAAAAAATGAGTAGGCTAAAGCCAGCTGTATATACGTTCTGAAATAACTGTTGAAGTGTTTAAATTGCTCATTGAAATAAACAATGCTTTATGTTTAGGAAATGTGGTTTAAATATCTTAACCAATGCAGTAAGCCTAACTGAAAGCATTATAGTAAATGCATGAAGAACAGAATCAAGTAGCATCATGAGTTCTGATCCCTTGGTGCTAGGAAGAATTGCTGGGCCCTCACTGAAATGAACCATGAGTCTTGGTTAGCATGGTATTTTTGCCCAGATGTTGCTTGTCCTGCAAAATTTAAGCATTCATGGGAGTCAGATGCTGCTGCCAAGTTATGGCATCCTGGAGTCCAGTTGCTATCTATTTCTATCCTTCCATGGATGATGTGCTAGAAACATAGAATAGACAGTATCTTTTTTCATCCAGATGAAATGATACATTAGAATTCCTGAACTAACACACACACACACACACACACACACACACACACACACGAGAACTGCCAAGATAGTTACTTAACCACAAGGTTATTTGTTAAATTAGATAACACCTTACAAGCATTTAAATCACTTGATTTGTAATTGGAATCCTCTTTTATCCCATGAAATTCAATTAAAGTACATATATCAAGTCATGAGGAAAGATTATTCCAAATACTTACACATTGAATATTGGGGAAGGGAAGGAATGTGAATATTCAGGCAGAACCTTGTAATTACATGTAACTTCAACTAATTCATTAAAGAATATAGACTCTAACAGGCTAATAATTTTTCAACACATTATATAAGTTATGCATCATTTTAAAATAATTTAGTGCAGTCTGCAGGTATGTTTATTTGCACTGATGGTTTATTAAATAAATTATTTATTGAGTGCCTATTTGCATGTTACTATACCATTTCCTGCTAACATTAAGAATTATGAATTCACATATCTCAGGAAGTCAGCCATTTAGATTGTTAGATAACATGAATATACTGAAAAACTAAATACCTTTAAGCAGCGGCTCTGTTGAAAGTAAGAGAAGTTTGTATCAGTCAAAGTTTGATCAGAATGTCAGAACCACTATGCAGGATATAAGGGCTGTATATTAGTCCGTTTTCATGCTGCTAATAAAGACATAACCCGCGATTGGGCAGTTTACAAAAGGAAGAGGTTTAATTGGACCTACAGTTCCACATGGCTGGGGAGGCCTCACAATCATGGTGGAAGGTGAAAGGCACATCTTACATGCAGCAGGTAAGAGAGAGAATGAGAACCAAGTGAAACAGGTTTCCCCTTATCAAACCATCAGATCTTGTGAGGCATATTCACTACCACAAGAACAGTATGGGGGAAACCGCTACCATGATTCAATTCTCTCCCACCAGGTCCCTCCCACAACACGTGGAAATTATGGGAGTACAATTCAAGATGAGATTTGGGTGGGGACACAGAGCCAAACCGTATCAGGCTGATGTAGGGGTTAGACCTTATGCATTCCTTTGAGTTAAGCAATCTGTGAGGCTGTTGCCCCAGTATCTAATTCTGGGCCTGACAAAAGCAGAGCCATCTGTAAGGGAAGTAGAAGAGAGCAAGAACAACCTGGAATCTGTGAGGACCACCTAAAACTCATTAGAAAAAACTAGACCACGTGGCTGTCTCTTGTCCTTGCCACTTCTAAACATCGGACTTTGATGATGCACATGACCTACAGAAGAGCTTGTATGTTCCACCAAGGAGCAGCGCACATACTTGGCCCAGGATGATAAGAAGCTGGAAAAGCTCGGGGATCAGCTGCAACCCAAGGATATCTGGCAGGAGCTACAGAAGCTGCAGGCCCAGCACTGCTCCAGGCCAACAGTGTGAGCCAACAGATTCACAGTTGTGTGTGCTCCACTGTAGTACCTGACCTTATGCCAATTTTCCAAGTGTAAGCATGGCTGCTGCTTCATTTCCAACTTCCACATCTCATGTAAGCTTCTTTTGGCCAGCCTTAACCTAAAACTGTACAGAAAGGGGATTCTGGGCAATGTAGTTCTGGATTAACTAAATTGACACAACACAGAGCCATCATGGTTCACCCTTGTCAGCTTGGCAGTCAGATACATCTTTCAGCCATACTAAATTTCCAAATAAGGTGATAGCAGAATCGTGTTTTATGCCAAACACAGTAAAACTTTCCCTCTTACAACCAAAAAATCACTAATTTACTCCCCAAAAGAGAAGACAAGTCTCTATTCATCTTTAGGTGCCATTCATTTCTCTTCAAGCTCCTTGATATTGCATAACTTAAATACTGAGGTATGAGTCTAAATACTGTTAACATATTTTACATTAAATGGCAGGAGGATAGGAGAGAGGAATAAAAAGTCTGATTCATATATACAAATACAGTTCTATCAAAATAAGAAAAAAGCATTTATAACTGTTCTAGTCCTCATTTCTGCAACTGATCACAGGTTCATTGCTGGTATTTACAACCACTTTCTTCTGATAGCCAGTCCCTATTCTCTTTGTCCTTGGCAAACACTTTGTCCTTACCACATAACACGACCAAAACCTGGAAGTGGAACTTTCATATACTGCTGTGGGAATGAAAAAGTGGCACAACCACTTCGTGAAATAGTTTGACAGTTTCCTAAGTAGTTTAAACACCTCAACTCTATGATATATGTGTGTTTAGCTTTGAGAGTGAAAAGCATATGTCCATACAAAGACTTGCACACAGATGTTCATAGCTGCTTTTTGGTAATAGTTAAAAACTATTAGAAATATTCAGATATCCATTAACCAGATATCCATCCAAAAACCAAATATCCATCAGCAAGTAAAAAGATGCACAAACTGCGATACTACCATATAATTGAATATTACTCAGCAATAAAAAGGAATGAACTATTGAAACCCTCTGCAAGATGATGAATATCAAAAGTTATTATTTGGAGTGTAAAAAATTCAGACAAAAAGGGTCCATTTTATTTACATAAAACTCTAGAAAATGCAAGTACTCTAGGGACACAAAGCAATTCAGTGGCTGCCTGAGGACAAGAAGCTTGTGAGTTGGCTGGAAGAGGCGGACTACAGGGAAACATGACATAACATTTTGGGGTGATTTGAATATGTTCAGGATCTTGATTGGTGGGCGTTTCACGGGTAAATACATAAGTTGAAACTTACCAAAGTAAATAGTTTAACTATGTGTAGGTTCTTGCATGTCGATTATACCTTAATAAAGTTATGACTGTTAAAAAGAGATTGACTCTAACAATGGATAATCTGTATTTTTATATACCGACTAGAGTGACATTGCTATGTTGTAAAATTATAAAAGATTTATTCACTTGACCTGCTATTTTTTAAATTATGTAATTCTTGATGAGTGTTTGTTTTATTTGCAATTTATATGAATTCACATAAATTGCAACCACACACCTCTAAGTGGTTCAGACAAGTGCCATGGGGATTGAAAGGAGAGAGGGATAACATTTAAGTCAGAAGTTTAGGCTTCAGTTTAGGTAGTTTAATTCGAACTTAGTTTTAAGAGGATGGGTTGGGTTTGTTAAGTGAAGATTCAAGGAACATCAGTCTAATCAATGGATGCAGACATAGGTGAGAAATGAGCAGAAGTGCATGATGTGCTACAGTCCATCACTTACACTGTCTTTTCAGATCCTCATAGTAACTTCAATAGTTAGAGAAATTATTCCCATTTGCCGCTGAGGAAACTAAGGCTTCCGACATTATTTTCTCCAACCCCAGGGTCAGAAACTGGCTGAGTCTCCAACTCCCTTGGGCAGTTTGCTCTGTTCCTGAGATAGTGGCGAGTGTGACCAGGGGATAAAAATAAAGTAATTGAGAAGCTTGAAAGTAGCGTTAGGGCTAGATTAGTGATAGCCTTTGAATAACTTTCAAAGAATGTGGACTTTTCAGGGTCCACTGGGAATGAGCAGTGTGAGAAGTCCGTTAAATGTTTTTGAGCAAGTAATTTGATGATGTTTCTATAGTAGTGGCAATAGTAGAGTGAACCAGGAAGGGTAGATTTGAGAAATATTATGAAGTCCAAATAATCAGGATATGGTGATGAATTAGATATAGTTGGCCAATGCATGGAGGAAATCAGAGCCGATTCTAAAGATTTTGACATGGGTTATAGAGAAGTTGTATGTTTAACAAAAAAAGAATCTGGAGAGGCACTTTGATTTTCGTGGAAATGTGTTGAATTCAATTTGAGACACATTGAGTTTGTGATGTTAAAACATCTACATGAAAAAAAAAAACAGCAATCAAGTGACATTACAGAATTGGAGCCCAGGAGAAAGATGGGGCTGCACACGTAGTGGTTTTATTGAAAGATAGGAGAGTGAGGCCGGGCACGGTGGCTCACGCCTGTAATCCTAGCACTTTGGGAGGCCGAGTCAGGTGGATCACAAGATCAGGAGATCGAGACCATCCTGGCTAACACGGTGAAACCCTGTCTCTATTAAAAATACAAAAAATTAGCCGAGTGTGGTGGTGGGTGTCTGTAGTTCCAGCTACTCGGGAGGCTGAGGCAGGAGAATGGCGTGAACCCAGGAGGCGGAGCTTGCAGTGAGCCAAGATTGTGCCACTGCACTCCAGCCTGGGCGATAGAGTGAGACTCCATCTCAAAAAAAAAAAAAAAAAAAGATAGGAGAGTGAACACAGAAGGCTAGGGTCTGCACTTTGGATAAGGCTCATTGTGTTGGGGGGAAAGGGAGATGTTGCTTCCTCTTCATCTCCACTGTCACAGCCCTTGTTCAGGCCCTCATCGTCTCTTACCTGGGCTTCTTTATGATGTTTTCTGTCAAAATCATCCTCCAAGTGGCAGTCATAGGGATCAATCCAAAATACACCTCGTACACAGCAGAGTCATGGCACATTAGCATTGCACGTGAGGCTCTCCGTGACCCTTGTCTACCTCTGGAGCTTCATCACCAGCCATCCAGCAACACTCATGATAATAGCAAATAAACTAATCTTCAGTAAGTACATTCTGTGTGCCAGGCATCATGCCTTATGTACATTATCTTAATCCTTACATCACCTGATAAGTGATATATTATTATTTTTGGTTTGCAGATGAAGAAATTAGGTTTACTCAGGTTGCACAGCCACTATTAAATGGTAAATCTGAATTTTTTTTTTTTTGAGACGGAGTCTTACTCTGGTCCAGGCTGGAGTGCAGTGGCACAATCTCAGCTCACTGCAAGCTCTGCCTCCCGGGAGGGTTCACGCCATTCTCCTGCCTCAGCCTCCCAAGTAGCTGGGACTACAGGCACCCGCCACCGCGCCCGGCTAATTTTTTGTATTTTTAGTAGAGACGGGGTTTCATCATGTATCCAGGGTGGTCTCCATCTCCTGACCTCGTGATCCGCCCCCCTTGGCCTCCCAAAGTGCTGGGATTACAGGCGTGAGCCACCGTGCCCGGCCTAAATCTGAAATTTAACCCTAATTTCTCTAGCTACAAGACTAGGCTCTTAATCAGTCTGCTGTGTTGATCGTCTACTAGGTACTCCAGCATTTCATCAAAGTTCTGCCTCCTACGCATTTGTTTGTGCTTCTTCTGTGTCTGGAGTGCTTGTCCCTCCTACCCTATGCCCTTAACCATCTAGGCCTGCTCAGCCTTTAAGCTTCCCTTGAAGAGTATTTGAGGAAAATCATCC
Organism: Pan paniscus; assembly: GCF_029289425.2. Classification (NCBI taxonomy): domain Eukaryota; kingdom Metazoa; phylum Chordata; class Mammalia; order Primates; family Hominidae; genus Pan; species Pan paniscus. The sequence goes on along the minus strand of NC_073268.2, from coordinate 59,594,150 downwards.
TTGCCCTTTTCTGTCTCTCTCCCTAGCTGGGTTCAGAGCCCGTTCTCTGGACTCCCCATAATCCTTTGCACAACTCTGTCCTTCTACTGCACATGTGATTATAATTAACCAGGTTCTCTTGTCTCAGTCTTTCTAGTGGATTAGGGGTTGGCAAACATTTTCCGCAGAGTCAGACAGTAAACATTCTATGCTTTGTGGGCTATGTGGTCTCTGTTGCAACTACCCGGCTCTGCTGCTGTGTAAAAGCAGCCATAGCAATACTAAGGCAAATGAGTGTAGCTGAATTCCAATAAAACTTTGTTTATGGACACTGAAATTTTACTTTCATATAATTTTCACATGCCACAAATAATCTTCTTTTAACTTACTTTCCCAATTATTAAGGAGATATAAAAAGACAGTGGCTTGTGCGCCTTAAAAACAGGTACAGGCTGGATTTGGCCCATGAGCTACAGTTTGCCGACACCTGCATACTGCATAGAGTAAGAACTTCTTGAAAGCAGGTTCTGAATCTAACTGACTTTTGTATCCCCATTGTATGGTGTGTAGCAGACACTAAGGAAATTGTATGGACTGAATAATGAGCCTAAAGAGGAGCACTGAGAGAATGTAGAATTAGGAGAACCCCTTTTAAGTAGTGTATTCAAGTCAAGGCAGGACTGTTTTCAAAAGGAGGGGAACATTCTAGGCATTTATCCTGTAAGAATAATTGCACACATATGCAGATACATGTTTAGGGATGTTTGTCGTATAGAATGATGAAAAACAACCTGCCTGTTCATCTCTATGGGATTGGTTTTATGGTATATCCATTAAGTGGAATATGCTGCAGTCGATAAAAACTGCAACTGCCACAGTTGCTTCCAACAGAAACCAATTCAAAAAAGCCACCTGTAGAGTGAGCACTGCCATTTCCTAATCTGGGGTCTTCTCATGCAGCCATGGCCTCAGGTAGAGCAGGTGAGGCAATACAGACTCCTGACATTTAGTTTCTTACTCTGACTACGGCCACACTCTTGGGCTGCAGCAGTGCCCAGGAAGCTCTGAAAACTCAGGCTTGGTAGACAGTTCCTTTTGCAATGCATGTAAAATGCTTAACATGTGTAGCCCATCCTTCATAAAGGTTAGCCATCAAGAGAAGAATATCTTTTATTCTTATAATTACAGATGACAAAGGCTCTCTTAATGCTGTGGGGATAGTGGTGGTTATCATTATTGGTATGTGGTTTTATTTTAAAGGTCTGCGAATCACAGGTACCTGACCATTGGTTAAATGAGCTGTAACTGGATGGTCATTATGACCCAAGTGTGAGGGACTAGGGCTAGTAGATACTTACTATGAATGACAGGGAATCCTCACTGTGGGTAACTACTCAGAGTTTGTGAGTGAAGTGACTATAGTAACCTGAAAAGAAGAAAGAAAAAAATAAATAATCGTATTGGAAAATGTCATTGTGTTTAGGAATACTAAGACATAATAAAAAAAAAATTAAAAGTAGATAGTTTGTAGTATAGGATATGGGGAAAGGAAACATATGTCAAAGTTTTTTACAAAATTAAAGGGAACACAACTTACCAGATGTCCCAAACTTATGGGGAAAAATTCTACATTTCTCAAATAGTTCAGAATAAATTTTCTTTCATTTTTAACATATACTTCTTAGTAAATCATACTAGATGACTTGTAAAAGTACAATAAAATAGAATGTCACTTATTTGTCTTTTTAGCACTAGTGTTTATTTTTTTCTAACATTTATAGAACACATATTGAGTACAACACACTCTACAAAGAGCTATGATTCATACAGACATAAGTAAGAAATGATCCCTGCCACTCAAATCTAGTCAGACCAGGAATTTCTGAAATCTGTTACTTATGTTTCTCTTGAAAAAAGGTTTCATGGTGAAATAAATTTGGGAAACACTGCCTAAAGTAAGGTTAATTTGGTTTCTTCACTTTGGGATTTCTCAGAGATTTTATTGTGCTCATATGATTTGACCATAGAGTCGTTCTTCCTGGGAGCATCTCCAGGGATGGTAAGGGAACATAGCTGGGGAAATACTGACTTCAGCCTTCCATTGAATTATTGTTTCGTCTGTTGATTTGGTTCTAGCCCATTTAGTCAAAGATTTCTTAAATAATAACCTAATCAGCACATTTTTTGAGTACTCTGTTTTACCAAAAAAGGAGACAAGTAAGAGACATTAATAACAAATTTAAGAACATACTTGTACAGTTTGTCAAGGCTTTGGAAAATTAGTTTTGATAATACCTTGGGCCTTGTCTTTTAATAGGTAAACAATTAAAACTGTACTTCATTGTTAGGATGACCATACCAAATCTATTGTCCAAGCTAGGATGCTTTCAGAGTGAAAGAGGTTGCTGTTAGTGATGCTGGCACCAAGATGTAAATTAGAACTATCCTGGGCAGAATAGGATGATTACCTTCATCGCAGTATAACCTCAGTTTCATCTGAGATCTCTGAGATCTTAATTACGTCAGCCCTGGTTCTTTACATCAGTAGCCCATTCCCCAGGGTCAGTTGATTCTTGGTTGATTCTCAGGCTTTGGGTTGTGTGAAAGATTCTGAAATTATTTACAACACTAATGCTTCGAACCTGAAACTATACAGTTGACCCTTGCATGACACGGGTTTGAACTGTGTGGGTCCACTTATACGTGGATTTATTTCAACCAAACAGACTGCAGGATGTGAAACTTGAACTTAAAGAGGGGCCACATTTTCTCATAGGCAGGTTCTGGAGGTCCTACTGCGGGAGTTGAGTATGTGTGGATTTGGTTATCCACACATGGGGGGTCCTAGAGCCAATTGTCTGCGTATGCCAAGGGACTTGGCTACTTGTATGTTTAACAGGTGATTTTCAAAGTGGATAAAAGCAGATATTCCTGACACCTACTGCAAATTATTGTTGTTGTTTTGGTTTTTTGTTTGTTTGTTTTTTGGAATTTTTCTTCAAGAAGTGCCAGGGTATTGATTTATGCTATCAAAATTAAAATGAAGTTTACTACAGAAAAAATGTTCAGTACTAAAGCGGAAGAAAAGAATTGTTTTATAGTTAATGTTTTCTGTCTTTTTTCATTCTTTTTACAGTTTTTTGAGGTGCCATTTGACTCAAACATGAATAGGACAAAGAACAGACCGCTGGTTCGTGGACAGATCAGGTAAAATCACGAATACAAGTGTCTTCCACATTATAAAACATTCATTTGCTTGTTCATCTGAATCATTTCCCACTAATTTGCTTTGAGCTGTGAAGTGGAAATAAAATACCCACAAAGAAACAAATTGATATGGAAATGCAATACTTTCCACCTCTAACCAAAATGTGTTACAAAGCACTTAAGATGGATGTAAGAGTGGCAGGGTTTTTTTTTATGGTAGTAACTTACGTGATATATATATTTTTTTAATTCCAGTTTGAAACATAGACTTTCTTTCATTTGTAGTGGCTGAAGATAAAAACATTGCATTAACGCAAATGATCTTCAGACAAATCCATCTAGGGTCTCAGAAGAAGGATATGTCTGAAATCTTACTTTTTCAGATAAACTGATAATGCTGTTGTATGCCAAGTAAAGTACTGCCTCCATCACTCTCCACCAATTTCACTTAAGTAGAACTAAAAGGCATATAAATATTTTAATATCACTAATGGTTAATAATTAAACATTTTACTTCCTGGAGACCTCTAAACCGGCATTTAAAAAACTTTTTTTTAACCTAATATATATTACAAGCCTAGAAGAATAAAAAGGGCCAAATGGTTTATACTGACTATGTAAATCACTGGATTCTTTCTTCACGTTTCCAGGCAATGCCCTCATGGAGCTTAAAATTTATTGTGATAACACTTGTGAATCAAATGATCACACATATTTAAGTAAAACAATGAAGGAAGCAAGTGTATATGCAGTCAGATTAATCTATGCGAATGGTCTTTAATATTAGCTGGTTTTAGACATTTCTCAATGAATTTAAAATATCATTATAGTAAAAAGGGCAATAGAACCAGATGAAAAGATATAAGAACAAAAAGCTCACATCTACTGATATTTTATTTCCTTTTTCTGAAATATAAACAAAGGTATATGGTGTGTTTGAGGTTTAGAAACTGTCAAAAGTACTTTTATTGGGGTAGATCTGTTTTAGAGGGGAAAATGCAAAGTCTGTAACCTATCTCAAGAGCTAAAAGCTGCTCTCGCCACTGGTAATGCTTTGGAATTTCTGTTCAGTCGTTTTTCCTCAGTGAAATTATACCCTCCTTTAGAACCAGGCAATTGTGGGAATAGGCCCAGCAAGTAGTCTTTAAGCATAATCAGATAAAGGCTCATCATTTTAAACAGCCCATCTTACTTTGTCCAGTGTGGTGGAAGCACAACCTGTTAGTACTCAGGCGGGAGCGTTGGGGCCTTAGCTGTTGTAATTGGCAACACTGTCCTTTTAAAGGGAGTTTGGATCATAATCCCAAAAGACACAGTCCCAAATATTGAAGTCTGAAAAGATCAAAATTCCTAAAGTCTAGAATCCCTAATGTCCAGTCCCGAAAATTCCAATCACAGGATAGTAAAATCATGTTAGGTGGAACTATCACTTTAATCTTTATTTAAAAATTAAGTATGGTTTAAGGAGGTGCATATGGATGCCAGGTTAACAAGGGGTGAACTTGTGGACTTAATTATAGGTGTCAGCTTGACTAGATTGAAGAATACCTAGAAACCAGGGAAAGCATTATTTTGGGTGTGTCTGTGAGGGCGTTTCCAGAGGAGGATAGTGTGTGAATCTGAGTGGAGTAGATAGGGAAGATTTGCCCTCAGTATTGGTGAGTAACATCCAGCTGGCTGGAGGCTGGAAGAGAACAGATAAAGAAAGTGAATTGGTATCTCTGTAAGAGCTGGGACAGACTTATCTTCTGCTGCCTTAGACATCAGAACGCCAGGCTTGCTGACCTTTGGACTCCAGGACATACACCAGGAGCCCCCTGGGTCCTGAGGCTTTCAGCCTGAGCTGGAGAGCTCCTAGGGTCATTGACATCCTAGGGTCTCCAGCTTGCAGATGGCCTGTCGTGGGACTTCTCAGCCACCATAATTGCATGAGCCGATTCCCCTTAACAAATCCCCTCTCATATATCTATATACACATCCTATTGGTTCTGTATCCCTGTAGAACTCTGACTAATACAGATTTGCCACTGGAGAAGCCAAATATTATTCCTTCTTACCGTATTTCTTACAACACAATGGAAGAGATCTGTGATATTTTTCCCTCTAAAAAAGACTATGATAAGTTAAGTGTATGAGGCTACCTAATGGTGAAAGATAAAAATTTTAAAGCTAATTATTATTGGTGCTTTGAAAGCAGAAAATTGCTTAATTGCAACAGCTGGCAATAACCAGACTTTCAAATGGATAGCATATACTTATAAAATTTGTAGACCACAACCACTTTCAGAATACAAGGGTAATGAGTGTTTTAAAGATCATAGAAGTGAAAATACTGGCAAAAAATACAAGAAATCTTCTCTGCCAAATTATGCTGTCATGTACAACTTCTACCCCTTCACACATAACACTATATTTGCCTTCAAAAAAATGCCCTTCATCGCAGAATAAAAGGAATTCAACAAGCCCAGGGACCTCCTGAACCAAAGACACTTGCTGATATTGAGGTTTCTCTAGTGTCACAAAAAAACATTAAATGGTGACCTATTCTTGATTAGTGATTTGACTGTCAAAGAAGACAGACTTCTTATATTTACCTCTAAGTCTAATATAGAAAAATCAGCACATGTTTCATGTTGGCTAATGGATGGCACTTTCAAAACTATCCCTGCTTTTTTTTTTTTATCAACTACATAGAATTTATGCCCCTGTTGGATCCACAAATTCTAGAATTTCTTCCCTCCTTTATGTGTTAATGACTGGAAAATGTGAAGCAGTTCATATATACTTATTTGAAGATTTGGAGGACTTTGCAAAAGAAAATGGATTGTGATCGATTCCTCAAATACAGATATAGAGTTAGGTGCGATGAAGGCATCTAAAGTGAATTTCAAGATGTTACCAATAAAGTTTATTTTTTCCATTCAGCCCAGTGCATTTGGCAGAAAATTCAGATGAGTGGGTTGGCTACACAATTTGGCAACACTGAAATCTGAAAACCTCACTTTAAAAATACATTATTTGCCTGCATTGGCATTCCTTCCAACTTACGACATTCCAGGAGCTTTTAATAAATTAAAGCTGCATTTGCCTGAAGAAGCCAATAAAGTTACTGACTGGTTTGAAAATAATCATGTGCGTGTTAGGATAAGATGACATGAAATGGTGCTGCTCTTCAATCACCAGTATTGTTTCCACCAAATTTATGTTCTGTATATGGGTACATGTGGAATGGATTTCCTTTTACCCAAAATAACAGAGAAGCATGGCATAAGACAGGAAAATTTATTTATTTATTTATTTATTTATTTAGAGACAGAGTCTCACTCTCTTGCCCAAGCTAGAGTGAGTGGCGTGATCTTGGCTCACTGCAACCTCCACCTCCCAGGTTCAAGCAATTCTCCTCCCTCAGCCTCCCAAGTAGTTGGGACTACAGGCACGTGCCACCACACCTGGCTAATTTTTTTGTATTTTTGTAGAGATGGGGTTTCACCATGTTGGCCAGGCTGGTCTTGAACTCCTGACCTCAAGTGATCCTCCTGGCTTGGCCTCCCAAAGTGCTGGGATTACAGGCATGAGCCACTGCGCCTGGCTGCGAAAATTTAATAAGGAATGCTCATGTCAGTTTATATCAAATCATAGAAGAGTTTCAAAAAGATCAGAACCACATTGAAAATGAATGTGAATATATTCTCCAAGGAGAGCCATGTCTTAAAAGAAAAAAAGCAGCTATTCATCGTGATGCAAGAAATCAAAATATAGGTAATGATTGTGAAAGTCGGCCTGCTCTACTGGACTGTCTCTGTTCAGTTGCTCATAATCTATCCCTGTAATAATCTTTCATTTGTCTGATTTTCTTTTTTAGTTTTTTTCTTTCTCTCTTTTCAGTTTTTTTCACAATTTTAAATTGTCAGCTTTGTTTTTACAATTCACTATGCTATGTATTTCATCTGCACATCATTTCCAATTCTGGAGGTGTAGATGGTGTAAAGCCTTTTAGAGTTCTAATTCACTTTATGTGTTTTTTGCAAATCTGACTCCACAAAGTGCATTATCACAAATTTGGCTTTGTGTATTAGCATTGTGCGTGTATGTAAAAACACCGACAGTTCCTCAACAAGTGAAAAGATGTCCTTTTTATACATCTGTGTTTGTGAAAGATAAAAGTTCTCAAGATCTTGGCTCTGGGGACTGTGTATGTGGTGGTGTTGTCCCATCATGGTTTTTGAGCAATCTTGGGAAAAGGCTTAGGTTGTTTGCCATGGTATTTCAGAGGAACAGTTATACCGCTGGCTGCACACCATTACCATCCTTAGTGATATGCATTTAGACATTTCCTTTGTTTGACCTCTTTATGAATAAGGTTTGTCTGTTTCTAACTATTATGCCCATGTGACTGTCATTAGTATACCTGAGTGTTTATGCTTGCACAAATGTATATCTTATTATTGTCTATTTTATTGTGTAAAGTGGCTTATAAAGTGTTCTATCATGTTTTTGTATGTTTCTCAAATTCCCTTTTAAAAATGTACAGAAATATCTTTTAAAGAATTTTTAAATTATTTTTTCCAGAATTATATTTTCAGGATTTTGATCTTTTGGGATTTTAGACTTTAAGGATTTTGATTTTTCCAGATTTCATCATTTGGGATTATGGCGTTCTGTTGAGGAAAATAAACAACGGGTTTCTAAACATCCCTTTGTGCAAGCCATAGACAAAATGGCAAAGAATAGATCCCCGTGAGAACCGTTTAGAGTATGTGACCTTGGAGCAAGTGAGGAAGAAGAAGCCCTTCGCCAGACATTATAGCTCAAAGATGTATCTCTAGCTATTCAGCTAGATCCAGAGATTAAATTGAGTCAGTGAAAGAAAGGAGAGGTGTCATTGTTATGTGTATATCAGGTGATTAGGATCAAAGAGATCACGTAGGGAAAGTGTTCTCCCATGTAGCATGATTGTAAAATGGGCTGAAGGTCAAATGGGTTTGCCCAGGACAGTCCTGGTTTGCCCCAACAGAATTGTTGATAACGTCCTCTTTCCCTTTCAACAATGCCCAGTTTGGATGATAACTACATGTCACCCCGTACAGAGGGAAAGATGATTATGATGCTCACAGAATTTCCTTATTTCTAAAGCTTTTTCATGCAAATTGGCATTGCTTATTTTGCTTCAAAGAGAAAAACATATAAATGTAAAGTGTAATGTATCTAAATTATTATAGTTTGCAGGTATGCAGGCATACCTCATTTTATTGCACTTTGCTTTATTATGCTTCATAGATACTACAATTTTTACAAATTGAAGGCCTGTGGCAAACCTGCAGCAAACAAGTCTGTTGGTGCCATTTTTCCAACAGCACATGGTCACTGTGTCTCTGTGTCACACTTTGATAATTCGTACAGTATTTCAAGCTTTTTTATTATTATATCTGACATGGTGATGTGATCAGTGATGTTTGATGTTACTGTTGTAATTGTTTTGGGGCACCATAAACCGTGCCCATAGAAGACAGCAAACTTAATCGATAAGTGGTTGTGTGTGTTTTGACTGTTCCACCAACTGGCAGTTTCCCCATCTCTCTCCTGCTCCTTGGACCTCCCTATTCCCTGAGAACCAACAATATTGAAATTAGCCCAATTAATAACCCTACAATAGCCTTGTGTGTGCAAGTGAAAGGGACAATTGCATGTCTCTCACTTTAAGTCAAAAGCTAGAAATGATTAAGCTTAATGAGGAAGGTGACATGTTAAAAGCTGAGATAGGCTGAAGGCTAGGCCTCTTGCATCAAACAGCCATGTTGTGAATGTAAAGGACAAGTTATTGAAGGAAATTAAAAGTGCTACTTCAGTGAATACACAAATGATAAGAAAGTGAAACAGTCTTACTGCTGATATGAAGAATGTTTTAGCAATCTGGCTATATCTAAGCAGCCACAGCATTGCCTCACACGAAAGCCTAATCCAAAGCAAGGCCCTAACTCTCTTAGTTTTATGAAGGCTGAGAGAGGTGAGGAAACTGCAGAAGAAAAGTTTGAAGCTGACAGGGATTGGTTAATGAGGTTTAAGAAAAGAAGCTGTTTTCAAAACAAAAAGTGCAAGGTGAAGCAGCAAGTGCTAATGGAGAAGCTGCAGCAAGTTATCCAGAAGATCTAGCTATAAGTTCATTGATGAAGGTGGCCACACTGAACAATAGAGTTTTCATATAGATGAGACAACCCTCTATGGGAAGAAGATGCCATCTAGGACTTTGATAGCTAGAGGGGAGAAGTCAATGCCTCACTTCAAAACTTCAAAGGATAGGCTAACTCTCATTAGAGGCTAAGGCTGATGCTATCTTTGAGTTGAAGCCAGTGCTCATTTACCATTCCAAAAATCCTAAGACTCTTAAAAATTACACTAAATCTACTCTGCCTGTACTCTATAAATGGAAAACAAAGCCTGGATACCAGTACATCTGATTGCAACATGGTTTACTGAATATTTTGAAACTGTTGCTCAGAGGAAAAGATTGCCTTCAAAATATTACTGCTTATTGACAATGCACCTGGTCACCCAAGAGTTCTGATGGAGATATACAAGGAAACTAATGTTTTCATGCCTGCCAACACAACATCCGTTCTGCAGCCCATGGATCAAAGAGTCAATTCAACCTTTTTTTTTTATTTTTTTTTTATTTTTTTTTTTGAGACAGTCTCCCTCTGTCACTCAGGCTGGAGTGCAGTGGTGCGATCTCAGCTCACTGCAACCTCTGCCTCCTGGGTTCAAGCGATTCTCCTGCCTCAGCCTCCTGAGTAGCTGGGATTACAGGCATGCACCACCATGCCTGGCTATTTCTTTTTTTTTTTTTTTGTATTTTTAGTAGAGATGGGGTTTCACCATGTTGGTCAGGCTAGTCTTGAACTCCTGACCTTGTGATCCGCCCTTAGCCTCCCAAAGTGCTGGGATTGCAGCCATGATTGACTTTTTAGTTTTATTTAAGAAATACATTTTGTAAGGATGTTGCCATAGATCGTGATTCCTCTGATGGATCTGGGCAAAGCAAATTAAAAACTGTCTGGAAAGGATTCACCATTCTACATGCCATGAAAAACATTCATGATTCAGGGAGGAGGTTAAAATGTCAACATTAACGGGGGTTTGAAAAAAGTTGCTTCCAACTCTAACGTATGACATTGAGGAGTTTAATACTTCAGTGGAGGCAGATATGAAAGAAATAGCAAGAGAATGAGAATTAGAAGTAGACCCTAAAGATGTGACTGGATTGCTGCAATGTCATGATAAAACTTGAACACATGAAGAATTGCTTCTTATGGATGAGTAAAGAAAGTGGTTTCTTGAGACCCAATGTATTTCTGATGAAGATGCTGTGAACATTGTTGAAATGAAAACAAAGGATTTAAAATGTTATATTAACTTGGTAGATAAAGCAGTGTCAGAGTTTGAGAAGACTAACTCCAATTTTGAAAGAAGTTCTACTGTGGGTAAAATGCTATCAAATAGCATTGCATGCTGCAGAGAAATCTTTCATGAAATGGAGAGTCAATCAGTTGGACAGTGTATTAGTTCATTTTCGCACTGATATAAAGAACTACCTGAGACTGGGTCATTTATAAAGAAAAGAGGTTTAATTGACTCATAGTTCCACATGGCTGAGGAGGCCTCAGGAAACTTACAAGCATAGTAGAAGGTAAAGCAGAAGCAAGCACCTTCCTACATGGTAGCAGGAGAGAGAAACAGCAAAGGGAGAACTGCCGCAAACTTTTAAACCATCAGATCTTGTGAGAATTCCCTATCATGAGAACAACATAGGGGAAACCACACCCGTGATCCAACCACCTCCCAGCAGGTCCCTCCCTCGACATATGAGAATTACAATTTGAGATGGGATTTGATGGGGACACAGAGCCAAACCATATCATTCCACCCCTGGCTCCTCCCAAATCTCATGTCCTTCTCACATTTCAAAACACAATCATGCCTTCCCAACAGTCCCTCAAAGTCTTAACTCATTCCAGCATTAACTCAAAAGTCCAAGTCCAAAGTCCCATCTGAGACAAGGGAAATAAATCCCTTTCACCTATGAGCCTATAAAATCAAAAGCAAGTTAGTTACCTACAAGATACAATGAGGGTACAGGCATTGGCTAAATGCTCCCATTCCAAGTGGGAGAAATTGGCCAAAACAGAGGGGCTACAGGCCCCATGCATGTCCGAAACCCAAAAGGGCCATCATTAAATCTTAAAGCTCCAAAATAATCTCTTTTGACTCCATGTCTCACATCCAGGGCACACTGATGCAAGGTTGGGTTCCCAAGTCCTTGGGCAGTTCTGCTCCTGTGGCTCTGCAGGGTACAGCCCTCATGGCTGCTTTCATGGGCTGCCATTGAATGCCTCTGGCTTTTCCAGGCACATGGTGCAAGCTGTCAGTGGATCTACCATTCTGAGGTGTGGAGGATGGTAGCTGTCTTCTCACAGCTCCACTAGGCAGTGCTCCAGTGGGGACTCTATATGGGGGCTCCAACCCCACATTACCCTAGCAGAGGTTCTCCATGAGGGCTCAGCCCTTGCATGCAGCAGACTTCTGCCTAGACATCCAGGCATTTCCATACTCTGAAATCTAGGCAGAGGCTTCCAAAGCCCAGCTTTTGTCTTCTGTGCAGCTGCAGGCCCAACACCATGTGGAAGCAACCAAGGCTTGGGGCTTGCACCTTCTGAAGCCATGGCTTGAGCTGTACCTTGGCTCTTTTTAGCCCCAACTGGAGCTGGAACAGCTGGGAAACAGAGTGCCCACCATGTCCTGAGGTTGTACAGAACGGCAGGGCCCTGGGCTCAGCCCACGAAGCCATTTTTCACTCCTATGCCTCTGGGCCTGTGATGGGAGGGGCTGCAGCAAAGATCTCTAGAATGCTCTGGAGAGATTTTTCCCATTCTCTTGGCAATTAACATTCTGCTCTTCATTACTTATGCAAATTTTCTGCAGGCAGCTTGAATTTCTCCCCAGAAAATGGGTTTTTCTTTTCTACCACATGGTAAGGCTGTAGATTTTCCAAACTTTTAAGTTCTGCCTCCCTTTTAAACGTAAGTTCCAACTTCAGACCATCTCTTTGTGAATGCATATGACAGTACACCTTCAGAAAAAGCCAGGTCACCTCTTGAATGCTTTGCTGCTTAGAAATTTCTTCTGCCAGATATCCTAAATCATCTCTCTCAAGTTCAAAGTTCCACAGATCTCTAGGGAAGGGGCCTAATGTCTCTTTGCTAAAGCATAGCAAGAGTGACCTTTACTCCAGTTCCCAATAATTTCCTTGTCTCCATCTGAGACCACCTTAGCCTGGACTTCATTGTCTGTATCACTATGAGCATTTTGGTTAAAACCATTCAACAAGTCTCCAGGAAGTTCCAGACATTCCCACATCTTCCTTCTTTTTCTGAGCCCTTCAAATTTTTCCAAGCCCTGCCCATTACCCAGCTCCAAAGTTGCTTCCACATTTTCAGTTATCTTTGTAAGAGCACCCCACTCCTGGTACCAATTTTCTGTATTAGTCCATTTTCACACTGCTATAAAGAACTACCTAAGACTGGGTCGTTTATAAAGAAAAGACGTTTAATTGACTCACAGTTCCACATGGCTGGGGAGGCCATATGGACCAACAGACTGACTTGTTTGAACATTTCTGGCAAATCGTTCTGGCTATAATGTTTGTTGTAATGAGGGAGTTAGATTTAGAGCCTCCTTTTATTCTCTGGCAAAGAACACACCTTAGAGTTCATATGTTACATATTAGGGACTTACATTGAAGGGTGAACCCTTTGGTTTGGATGTGGTTTGTTTGTCCTCACCAAAACTTCTGTTGAAAGTTGATCCCTAATGTTTTGGTGTTGGGAGGTAGGGTCTAGTGGGAGGTGTTTGGGTTATGGGATCAGATTCTTCATGAATGGCTTGGTGCTGTTGTCATGGTGAATTCATTCTTGCTCTCAGGAGACTGGATTAGTTCTCATGGGAATGGGTTAGTCTCTGAGAGAGTGGGTTGTCTTAAAGCAGGATGGCCTCAGGTTTTCCCATTTGTACATGTCCGCTTCCCCGTTGACCTTCTTTGCTATATTTTGATGCTGTATGAAAGCTCTCACCAGAAGCCAGAGCCATGCCCTTGAACTTCACAGCCTACAGAACAGTGAGCTAAGTAAACTTCTTTAATAAATTACCCAGTCTCAAGTATTGTTTTATAGCAACACAAAATGGACTAATATATTGAGTAAACCCGTTTTACAAGTTGAATCTGGAAACTCAGTCATGCAATGAAGGTAAATGTCAGAGAAGTTTAACCTCTTAATATAAAGTTAGATTCAGTATTATCCAGTTTTAACTTGGTGACTGGAAAAAGCCAATTAGCAATTTTACAAATTTTTATGTAATAAATAACATGTCAGTCTTCAGGTATTCTTCATGTGATGATCATGGTCTGATGAAAAATGTTACTTAACTGACTCTAAGCATAAGTCATTTAATTAATCTTTCCACATTACTGCTTCCTCATGTGTGAAGAAGAATCATAATTGCTAGCCTAGGCCAGGTGCATGGTTCACACCTATAATTTCAACAATTTGGGAGGCAAAGGTGGGCAGATCGCTTGAGGCCAGCAGTTTGAGACCAGCCTGAGCAACATAGACCCTGTCTTTACAAAAAAAAAATTTTTTTAATTAGCCGTGCATGGTGGCACACTCCTGTCATCCCAGCTACTTAGAGGCTGAGGCAGGAGGATTGCTTGAGCCCTGGATTTGGAGGTTACAGTGAGCTATGATTGCACCACTGTACTCCAGCCTGGGGAACAGAGTGAAATCCTGTCTCAGAGAAAAGAAAAATTCTAACCTGTTCATCTCATAACATTATTATGGATATAATAATAAGATCACTAAAATCATGTAAATAAAAGTACATTGTTAGGGAAGAGGTTTAAAACTATAGAGAGATGTATAGTTGTTTACAGAATTTGAATGTCTTTTTAAAATTTGCTTTAAAATATAATACTTGTCAGCTAATAACATAAAAAAGAAATTCAAGTTATTTTCAAAGGATGGGGAGAAGTAAGCAAAAACACATGCTGAATAAGCAAACTCAGAGTGAAAACTGTGTTTCCATTATGATTAAGTTGGTAGGCAAAAACTACTCAGTGGAAAGTAGAGTGGTGGGTTATTGAACCTTTCCCTCATACTGTCATCATCGGAACACTTTTGTGGAGTGTTGTCTATGTAGAAAAGCGTGCTAGTTCCCAAGGTTGCAGAGAGGTAAATAACATGGTCTTCATTCTCTTGGAATCACGTCGAGGAGATGGCAACACACGTGCATTAAAAGGACACTAAGTGTTGTCAAAGGTACATTTCACTCAACAAATGTGTTTTTTTTAGTGCACATGCCAGCCAGGCATGGTGCTCGACCCTGGAGGTGCAGTGGTGACTAAGGCACACTTCTGTGTCTTGTGGGGTTCTGAGTCATGAAGCACCTCATATGTGTGTAATGTGCTAAATACTACAAGGACAGGCCCAGTGTGACGTGGGAGCACAAAGAGAAGTATCTACCTCAAACTGAGGAGACCAAGGATTACTTCTCAGGGAATGCGTCTTGAAGCTGAGAACCAGAGGTTGAGTAAGAAATAAGCCATTTTGCCTGTTCCCTGCTGAGCTCTTGTTTCTGTTCCTTCCTCCTCCACCTACTCTAGTTTGGTGGTCCTTAATCTCCTCCTCATCTCACTTCCCTGCATTCACTACACTCCACACTGTCTGTACCTCCAACCCAGATTGCTTTTCTGAGCCTAGTTCCTCTGAAAATCTATTGGGCTGCCCCTGCAGGCAGCTCACATTTTGTGTGTATTCACCCCAATTCACTTTCTTTCCCAAATCTTTTTCCTTAATACCTTAATTTATGTTCCAAAGTCAGGCACCTATAAGCCATCCTAGACACTCTTTTTCTGTTATCTCCTTCATCTGATTACTCAACAAATTGTGTCTTTTCAACCCCCTGATTTACCCTGGAATCTGTGCCCTCTCACCTCAGTGCTTTAGCTTCAGCCCATCATCAGTTTTGCGTGGGTTATTACAGCACATCCCAGCTGACTTCTCTGCCTTCTTCCTAACCCTCCTTCCATCTGTCTTCCACTCAACTGGCAGATAGGTCTTCCATAAGTGATCACTGTTTCACCAAACATATTTAAGACAAAACACATATCTTTGCTGTGATGAAAAGTACTATAATAAACACGAGTACAGGTATCTTTTTGATTTATGTTGATTTCTTTCCTTTTGGGTAGATACTCAGTAGTGGGATTGCTGGATCAAATGGTAGTTCTATTTTTAGTTCTTTGGGAGATCGCCATACTATTTTCCATAGAGGCTATACTAATTTACATGCCCCGTCAACAGTGTGTAAGAGTTCCCTTTCCTCTGCATCCTCATCAACATCTTCATTTTTTGTCTTTTTATGATAACAATAGCTCTTCTGACTGGGGTAAAATGATATCTCAGTATGGTTTTAATTTGCATTCCTCTGATGATTAGTGATGTTGAGCATTTTTTCATATACCTTTTGGCTATTCGTATGTCTTCTTTTTTTCTTTTTCTTTTTTTTTTTTTTTTTTTTTGAGACAGGTCTTGCTCTGTTACTTAGGCTGGAGTGCAGTGGCAGGACTATGGCTCACTGCACCCTTAACCTCCAGAACTCGTGATCCTCCCCCCTCAGCCTCCCAAGTAGCTGGAATTACAGGTGCCAGTTGCTGGGCCTAGGTAATTTTTTTTTACTTTGTGTGGCCGGTTTCGAACGCCTGGGCTCAAGCGTTTCTCCTGCCTCGGCCTCCTAAAGTGCTGGGATTACAAGTGCGAGCCAACACACCCAGCTAATTTTGTTTTTAAATTTTTTGTAGACACAGTGTCTCACTATGTTGCCCAGGCTGGTCTCAAACTCCTGGCCTCAAGTGATCTTTCTGTCTTGGCCTCCCAAAGTGCTGGGATTACAGGCATGGGCCACCATGTATGTCTTCTTTCAAAAAATGTCATGTCATTTGCCCACATTTCAATGGCATTATTTGTTTGTTTGTTTTTACTATTGACTTGTTTGAATTCCTTGTACATTCTGGGTATTAATGCTTTTGTCACATGAACAGTTTTAGGCACCATTTTCAATACTATATTACAGAGGTGAACAAAACAGAAAAATTCTTGCTGTCGTGGATCTTGCATGCTAGCCATTATACCTGGCAGGTAGCTAATGCTTAATAATGGATGGATGGACAGGTGGATGGATGATAAGAGAAAGAAATGACCTCCTAGGTGGGAGAAATACAGAAGTAAAGATACCAAAGAAGGAATACATGGCATCTGCTGTCAAGGCGATGAGAAGGCCATTCGGACAGGAGTGGAGAATGAGCGAAGAGACAAAATGAACATCAAGATAGAGAGACAGGCTGTAGACCTTGACAGACAGACAGACTTTGGATAGGTAGAGAATGAAGCAAAGACCATGTCAGGCAAGATGAACATGGTGAGCAAAGATGCAAAGATGGGAGTGCAAAATATATGTGTAAGGATAAAAACAGGCAACCTGGCCAGCTGTAGAGGGAAGGATGTATATAGGAGAATTGTGAGGAAGTAAAACTGGGAAGAGGTTAAGGAAAATGTACGGACCAGACTACACTGTGAAGGCTGTTCTATAGGAACTGGACCTTGGTCAGTGTTGTTCTGGAGCTCCTGACTAGTATATAATAAGGCAAGAGAGAGAAAGAAAAGGCACATACATTGGAAAGAAATGAAATTCTTTTCACAATGTGATTGTTTACAAGGAAAATTCAAAGGAATCTACAGAAAAGCTACTAGGAGTAATAAGTAAATCTAGCAAGGGTATAGAATACAAGGTCAGTATTCCAAAATCAGCTGTGGAATTCCACTTCCAGCATGACAACATGGGCTGCTCCCCAGTGAAACTGGGCTCGGCAGAGGACTCTTGGATAAAACACAAAAGCCGCAAACCATGCAAGAAAAGTAGATAAACTGTACTTCATCAAAATTAAAAACTTCTGCTCTTCAGAAGACACTTAAAATGAAAATACAAGCCACAGAGTAGGAGATAACATTTGTAAAATACAGACATGATGAAGAACTCGTGTACAGAATATAGAAAGAAGTCTTAAACTCATTAAGAAAACAACCTTAAAAATAGACAAAAGGGGCCGGGCACAGTGGCTCACGCCTGTAATCCTAGCCCTTTAGGAGGCCGAAGCAGGAGGACTGCTTGAGCCCAGGAGTTTGAGACCAGTCTGGGCAATATAGTGAGACCTCATCTTTACAAAATTTTTTTTAAAAATTAGGTATGGTGGCATGTGCCTGTAGTCCCAACTACTTGGGAGGCTGAGGAGGGAGGATCACTTGAGCCCAGGAAGCAGACGTTGCAGTCAGCTAAGATGATGCCACTGCACTCAAGTCTGGGTGACAGAGCAAGACCCTGTCAAAAAAAAAAAAAAAAAGTGCGTAAAAGATTTAAATAGGCCCTACTCCAAAGAAGAAATACAGACGTTAAATAAGCAAAAGATTTTCAACGTCAGTAATCATAGGGGAAATGCAAATTAAAAACACAATGAGATACCACTACACACCTATTAGCATAATTAACATTTATTAAAAACAACAATACAGTGCTGACAAGGGTGTAGAATACCTGAAGCTCTCATATATTCCTAGTGTGAATGCAGAATGGTACAATCAATTCCAAGAACAGTTTGGCAGATTTCAATAAATTTAAACAAAATTTACCATACAGTCCCATTCCTATGTATGTATGGACACATGTCCATACAAAGATCTGTACATGAATATTAGCTTAAATATCACTAAAGACAACCTAAACATCCCTCAGCTGATGAATAGATAAACAAATTACGGCTGAAATACTACTCAGAAATTAAAAGGAACAAACCACTGGTACGTGCAGTGACACGGGTGTGTTTCAAAAGCACTATGTTAAGTGAAAGAAGACAGAGACAAAAGACAGCATGTCGTATGATTCCATTTATATGACATTTTGGAAAGCCAAAACTAGGCACAGAAGTAACATCAGTGGTACTGGGAACGGGGCGGTGGGGGGAGGCGGGGGCGGGGTGACAGGAGGGAATTGGCTACAGAGGGCCATAAGAAACTTTTTGAAAAGATAAATTTATATGTTCTATATCTTGATTGTGGTGGCGGTTACACTATGTTTACCTTTTTTTTTTTTTAACTCAGAACTAACTGTACACTTGGAATGGGTAAATTTGTGTATTGAAAATTATGGTCTGTTTTAGACTAGATTTTCGGAGCACTTGGTTTTTCCTTGGGGAATAGAATGTTGTAGAACATAAGATTTTGGGGTCCGACTGCCTGGAATCAAAGCCTAGCTCCTCCGCCTGCTTCACCATGCAACCCTGACCATATTACTAAACTTCTCTGAGGCTGTTTCCTCGCCTATAAAATGAGGTTCGTGCCTTCCACCTCATAGAGTTATGTGAGAAAACGACTGTTCTTTTAAAGCCGTCAGTAAATGATACTGCTGTCATCATTGTTACTACTTTTTTCAGAATTGTGTCCTCAGCATCTCTGGATGTTACACTCTGTGCTAAATGCTGGAATATGACCAGCATGACCTGATCCCTGCCTTCATTCCCGTCCGGTGGGGAAGGTAGAACTTTAGCCAGTGAACAGTTGAGCTCTAAGAGATCATTCTAGGTGGGCTTCAATGGTGCCAAGGAAAGAGACAGAATGATAATACAGAACAATTGGGAGAGAGCACTCCAGAGCGGGAAGGCACTGGGAGGGAGTGGATTGGAGTTGAGAACTGAAGGAGAGTGATGCAGAGATCTGGGGGAACGTACGGTGGCCAGAGTGGGCTTCTACCTGACACTATAAATAGAAAGGCCAGTGTGGTGAGAACATAATGAACAAGGGGCAGGGTGGCACAAGATGAAGTCAGAAGGGCTGGAACTCCATGTGCAGTGGGAGAAGCCAGAAATGAGTTGTACAAATGGGGCTGGTGCGATCAGATTTAGGTTAAAAGAACCCCTCAGCTGCCTGGGTAAAATAGACCATAGAATCCCAGGAGAGAGACTTGGGGCAGCTCCTGGCATGACTTGATGATAGCTTGGACCAGGGTGGTCACAGCAGAAGTGAAGTTCTGCTGTTACTCAGCTCAAAATTCAGGCTGGCTACCATTGCCTACTCTTCTCTGAAATGTTCCCGTCTCTATTGCCTATGTGTATCTTCACCTTTGTTACAGTGCTATAGCTCTGTCTACCTGTAATTCATTATAAGGGAGAGGAGCAGAGGTGACATTAGAACGTAATCCCAGAGAAGGTGCAGCTCCCCTGTTCAGTCAAATCCTCACAGCCAGCACCAACAGAAATACATTTCTGTTTAGCCAGCCTGCCGATGCTTGTAGCATGAAGAATAATAGAGTAAACCCCGCAGGGAAACAGAACCCCATAGAATTCTCCACCTCTCCTCTACTGAGAGTCTCCTTAAAGGCGGAATGGTTTGAATGCCCAGCCATCTAAATATAGGCTTTTCTTTTGTTCCCTCTTAATTTAACTGAGTGATTCTCAAACTCTAGTGAACACAGTCATTATTTTCCAGAATTGTACATACATAACCTTCCATGTACTTTATGGATGAGTTCAGGGGATTTTAAAGGATAATTTTGAATATAATATAGTTTCACCTTAGGGCTGACCTAAATAAACTGAATAAACTGCAGCTCCACTGTTTCAAGAAATTGAAAATGCATCTGGTCCTAATACAGCTTTGAGTGCCAGTCTTGGTGCTGCTTGCCTGTTTGTTACTGAGCTCCCTTTTGTCTATGTTGTTTCAAATGATGGAGAAAGTGACCTTGAATATATGTAATAAACAAGGAATAGTAAGATAATCGACTGTTTTTGAAATAGTTACAGTAAAAACCCTTTACATTTTAAGCAACATAGAAATTTTCTATAATTTTTTTTTTGCAAATCAAAGGGGAAAATGTTTATAGCTAAAATACCATTTAATGAGAACAAAATTAATGCAATGACATTGTCATTTGTTTCATTTTCCCAAGGAGAATACAGAGGACAGTACTTAAGTTTTAGTTATGTTGATTGCTTGTGTGAAATGCTGATTCCTGCCAGCAGTCGCCAGGTGTCTCTCACACTGCTGGGAGAGGAATGTCTCGTCTTCTTCATCTGGTTGCCTCCGTCACTGTTCTAGGGGCTTCTGGCACTGGTGCAAGGCAGAGCTGTGCTTCCTTGAGAGTGTGCCAAGCATTTACTTTGGTTGTTTAGTTCTAGTCTGGGAGCAGACACAAAAGGAAAAAAAAGAAAATACCAACTCCATATGTCTGAGGTATCACTTATAGTTTAAAAAATATGATTGTCTTATCATGTTTGGGAAAATACTGGTCTTCCTGTTTTCCTCCTATTTAAATTCATCCTAAACCTTCCAGGGACATAAGAAATTATTAGCTATTTTGACCATCCATTCCAGAAAAGACGGTGGCCTTACAATAATTGCAAGTGGTTAATAGAAACATCCTTTTACAGCTTCTATTTACCAAATGTAGTTCCTGTGGAAACACTTGACCCCGTGGCTTTCTGCTTTTTATGTCAGCTCTGGGGCCTTTATGATAGAATTATTTATCAGTCTTTAATGGCTCGGGGCCACTTGATGAACTTGGGTACACTGTACATCACATCACTTAGGAAGCATCCCAGATGCTCATGGATAAATCTAGAGTCGTGGTGCATTTGGCTAAAGAGCTCCTGCATGTGAGGAAGTCTGGAGAAAAGTGCTCCAGAGGGGTCACAATGGAGCTGTCTTAACCTCTGCTGTCAGCTTCTCACCACGGAGTTTATCGCTATTACTTGGAGCCAAACCACTGCATCTGTTCTCCTTAGGCTGTGTCAGCGCAGCCACCTCACATCCTCAGGGACCCATGGCTTCCATTCTGGATACTCACACTGGTAAGTGGGACTTGGCAGAGGCCAAATCAAGTAGTTTGTTTCTGACACCTCTGAGCCCATTTCTTTGCCAGTTTTATATCATCACTAGTAACTCCCTTCCCTGTACCTCTTACATATCACACAGGCAGCCAGTGTCCTTGAACACCTTCCACTTAACGAAGCTGCATATCTGCTTGCAACACTGGTCCTAATAGGATAAAAGGATTTAGTAGTTTTAGGGTGGCCAAGAGGAGGGGACAGCAGAAGAGACAAGTGGTTAAAAGTGAATGTTTCCAATATTTCTTCTAAAATATACCTCAGTTCTTCTCAGGAGGATAAAACCAAGTGTTTTGCCCCAGCAGATTATAGCTGCCAGAGTCTAACACCTATTTTGGAATGTTTCCGGGGGTCCTTAGGACCCCTTTTCTATCTTATGGTCTTCCGTGCTGTAAGACCTGGAGACCAGCTGGCCTGAATGGAGATTGTGGGGCCTGAGGGCTCTCCCAGCACCTCTGCCAGCCCTGTCGCCTCATTGGTTCCTTCTCTTCTGACTTCATATTTGACAGGTTGTCCTTCTGTCTTAGACAAAAATCTATTAAATTCGCTGCTCCATCCAGTTACTCTTCTATTTCTCCTCTTTGTAGCCGACTTCTGGAAAGGGTGGCCTGCTCACCACTTCACTAGTTGCAGCTCAGCTTCCAGCCTCACCATTCATCTCTGCTTTTCTCTGTACTTTCACTGCATTTTTCTCTCTGCATGGCGGCCCTTCCAACCACTCTTCACTTAAATGGACTCATATCAAAATGGCAACCTCAGCCTTAGCCCCTAGGTCCTCCAGCTGAGTTCCCTGTCCCAATTCCAAATCTTTATGAGAGAAAATTTGATTGCTCCAGCTTGGGCCTCATAGTTCCATTTCCCTGGGGCAAAGGAAAGGGTTATAAGGACAATTAAGCATTAGGGATGGGAATGGGAGGACAAAAGTACTTAAGGCAAAGGGAAGGATCCAGGGCAGCTTCCACGGGACTTTACGTGGCACTTGGCCAGATGTGTATCTAAAGCTATGATTCTGCTTTGTAACTTTCTAGCTATAATCCACCTCCCCAACTTTCAACGAATACATTATGTCAAATTCTTTCTGTGTGTTGTAATTAAAGCCAAGGAGCTTCTTAATATTTACCAAGTCTTAATTTCGCTTCAGAGATGTGTTTCCTAGTTCGGTTAAAATTGGAGTTTCTGTTCATGTTCTCCTTGTTTTCAGAGAAGACAGAGAGATGTAGACACCGTTCATCTACCATCTTTTATCAAACCTGAGGTCCTTCAGACTTATATTTTTAAGGTATCTTATATATATATTTTTAGTGATATCCTTTTTGCTGGTCTATCCTAATTTAATATTTCTTAAGGATGTCAAGGCCTACTGTTTCTTTTAAATATTTTAGAATCAAATAATTATTTTCTTCAATTCATCAAGAGTGTATTGATCACCTGTAATGTACAAGCACTGTCAGTTTTGTTTTTATAATGCTCAAAGTTTTATAATCTGGGTGAAAAACCTAGCCACATGTATAAAATGCTTAACAGACAGCATAAGGCAGCCCAGAAATATGTGTTGAATGAAATGAATAGATCAGTACAAACAAGAATTTCTCTGGAAAGTCAGACAAAGAAGAAGGACAGAGTGGACAGTGAAAGCTTCCTGCAGGCGGAGCCAGGACTGGGCCTTTCTTCTTGTTATTTCAGAGACATCTGTATTTTGATTATGTCTCTTTTGAATTATCTATTTTCCAGCTTGGTGACGCTGACAGGGAAATAATACATGTCAGCATTAGTTTTTCCAACTTAATGGATCAGATGAGAGTGATCCATAACATGTAAGCTTTAGGTGTGGGCTGTAAGCAGGAGAGATTGCACGATAAGAGCAGAGCAAAAGGTTATTTAGAGAGGATAAATTAAAACACTTGGAATTGGGGTCAGTCAATACCTGGTTTTGAAATGAATGATGAAGATGGAGTTTTAGAAATGAAATGAATGGATTGTTTAGTTGGCATTATTAACTTAAAGAACGGGGTTTAGCTTAAGTATTATAGGGCTTTACAGGAGACATTTTTCAAATTTACTGAGGGTTTTACCAGTAAGCACTTAAGCAAATGTAAACATTTTGTGGGCTGCAGGGGAGCTGTGGATATTATTCATCACCCAGGCACACTAGTCTAGCAGACGGGTACCCAGCCAGGCTAAAGCTCTGCAGAGTTTCTAAGGGTTGTTATGATTAGTCTCTTGGTGTGTATATATTGCTAATGTAATAAGAACATAAACATTTTATAAGTATAGAAATTTCTTTTTTTGTAGTGTTAACCAGTGAAGTGGCAGGAAGAACAAATTTGGCCTCAACTTAATAACAGTGGTGTTAATGTAGAGAACTTGTTCTTAAAATAAAACTGTTCTCTATTAACCATGGTATGAAGAGTTCATAAAAACTTTTTGTACATATTGTCATGCTTAGTCATTACAATGGTTGAACAAGAGGAACGCTGCTGGGGTTTTCTGAAAGTTACACTCCCTTCTCTCATCATGAGAAAAAAGAAAGCATTTGTGACTATTTTCAAGTGTTGTGAGCTGTGACAGTATTCCTAGGGATGAAGGATTCTTCTGTTCTCATCTCCCTTTTTATAATCGGAAAATGCCCAGATAGTCTAATAAATATGAATATGAAGAGTTAACTGTCATAGTAACTTAGTCTATCACTTGTAGCCAATTAAAACATATGTTTTAGGAGCAAATATCTTTTACTAATAATCTAGGGTCATTTTGCCTAATGTCTCTTCACTTTGATTCCTCTCTTTTCACATAAGACGATGTGAAAAGGTGGGACACAATTAAATGCTGTTTTCATTGGTTGGTGTTAGATGAGTGGAAGTCATACCATAGCGTTCTCTCTTTTGCATGGTTTGTAAAGGTTCATTTGGGCACCATTCTTAAGTTCAGAGAATATAAAGATGAATAGTGCAAAGTCACTGCACTGAAAAAACACAGCATAAGGGGATGGGCAGCCATGGCAGCAGCTCATGTTAGCATGAGGTCTAAGAAGTGCTGTGAGAGCTTGGGGACAGACATGGAGACCAACCATGTGGAGGGGCTCAGGAAGGTGAGAACGGAGAGAGAAAATGTCCTTGGAGGAGTTTTTTGATGTCTAAGCTGAGTCTTAGAGGATAAGAGATGGCCATACAAAAGATGGAGAGAAGTGTTTCAGGGGGCAAGGGGGCCAATTCTAGGGCAAAGGAGCTAGAGGCACAGTTAATTAGACACGTTCACAGAACAGATCAGAGATGGCAAAATAATGGCCAATAGACCAAATCCTGAAGAAGCATTTTTTGTTTGGCCTGCTGTGCCAGGCTGGTCCTTATAGATGTCTGCGTTTGTAAACATGGTCCCTGGCCAAAGGTCCTGGTCCCAAGGGGCAGGTAAGGAGATGGAGTAAGAGGTCAGCACTATACTTCCGGGTAGCTGCACGTGCACGCAGCTGCCAGTCTCCGAAGCAGCAGAGATGGATAGTTTTATTTCCCAGCTTCATTCTTTATAAATTGTGTTTTATTTAAGCTTTTCAAAGACTCTTTAAAATTCATTGACCCTATTTGGTGCAGGTGAACAAAGCTATTTTTTAAGTAGAGTCCTATAAATCAAAAATAAGGAGGCAGATCAGAGAATTCAACTATCTGGCTCAATCAGGAGAAAGGAAAGGTATGTGTCTGTCACGTGGCAGGCATTGGGTGTTATGGGATCCTGGAGTAATGGAGGGATTCGGTAGTTGGTCCCTGCCCTCAAGGAATTAGAAAAACAGACTAAGAGATTGGACTACAATGCTGGAAACTCTGATTTTCATAGCTGGGACAGTAGGAATCACTCCTCCTTAAAAATTCCTAAGTCTTTGTACAAATTACCCTTAATTTAAGATGAATTGGTGTAGCATAATTCAGGGGTCACCACATACTCCCCTCTGAATAAGAAGGCTGAATCTCAGTGAAGGGAGATTCATTTTGGTATTTTTTTCTTTTTTTTTTTTTTATAGGCAATCTTTCTTCTCTTCCTTCTAGATTAACAGGATTCTTTCAGTCAGCTTTCAAAACTCATTCAGCGTAGATCTGGTTTGTTTTCTTCCTTGAAAAAAATTATTAATATAATACCACAGTCTCTGCGCCGAACATCATGATGCATGCCTATAATCGCAGCTACTCAGGAGGCTGAGGTGGGAGAATCACTTGACACCAAGAGTTTGAGCATTTTTTAGAGATGGGACCCCATTTCTTAAAATAAATAAATAAATAAATAAATAAATAAATAAATAGAAAGGTGTCTGTGTGTGTGAAACCACAATCTCCACGTTCTGAATGTAATTATGCCAAATATATTTTCTTCTTATATTCTTCGCATTTCTTTTAAACATGTTTTAAAATTTAATTTTCTTTTAAAATAGGTTTTGTTTTCTCATTTTCTTCACAATTTCCTTAAGTTCTGAATTTACATCAGTCGTCTGCCACTCTACAATATCTATAACTTGAGACATGTTCAGAAATAGAAAACTCCTAAATAAGATTCTGGGGAGACATTTTCAAAACAGTTTTCTATAGAGGCTTTCTCCGGAAACTCATTTCCAAGCTCCAATGTGGGATTTACGCAGGAAATTAAAGTTAAATTGTCTTGGTTTGATTAAGGTTTTGCATTTTCTTTTGTTTTTGAAGAAAGGATATTTTATTTTGTAATTTCAAAGTCATTTATTGTGGAAGAATGACCAAGAAGTATGAAATTAATTTTTGTCTAAACTAATTACCTGCAGAGCTGCTCAAAATATAAAGCTTTCTTGACTTAACATTTCATAGGCTTCTCTGAGACATTACTTAACAGAAAGGCCACATTTTTCCAGGAAGTTATTTAAAAGTCAGGTAATTTAAATTACATTTATTAAGTGCAATAAATAGGCACCAAATTAAAGCTTGTTTCTCTCTTATTTGTTCTTAATTTCTGTAGAAAATTATACTTTCGTAGAGCTATGTAAGGGCTGATGTTTAGTAAACAAAACAATGTTATATTTAAAAAGGAGAAAAAAATAATTCATAGAAATGTGTGGACCAATTTTTCCCCACTCTCAATCCATCAGTTTCTTTTCTATAGTAGCCTTGGGCAGGAAAGGCAGAGGTAGAAAAATCTCAAGCAGTGACGCTCAGTAGAAAGACATCTTAATTTAAAATATAATTCAGTTTTGTATATGAGTTTTGAAATAAATCATCATTCAACCCTCAGCATGAACCATGAACCGATTTGCATGCATGAGTGAATGAATATAAAAGAATTTTTTGGTTCAAGAAAATTAGTCTTTTTCTGCCCACCCCCATCAAATAGTGCTGTTTTTCTTATTCATACATTTATTCTGTGTTGTTGAAAATTAGAACTTTTTTTGCAATATTATCACACCCTGTTCAACTCTATTTCAGATTGTTCTTATAGAAATTCAACCAGCAAGAATCACTCACAGAGATACTAATTCCTCTGTTCTTAATAAAAGGCCATTACAGCTACTGTTGCAGCAGTGCAAGAGCACCAACGTTTAAAAAACATGTTTTGTATGTGGTCAATCTAGCTTTTCAATATACCACTTTTTGTAATTTGGTATAATAAAATTAAATTGTAAGTAAAATTAAAATTAAAGATAAAAATAGTGGTGTATTCATAAGTCTTTATAAGTCTGACAAAATAAATCAGGGGAAACAATTTATGGCAAGTTTATCAGCCCCTCCCTCCAGCTCTATTTAAATAGGTCCTTCCTATTTAAAATATTCTGTCTTATTTCATCTGTTCTTTCTTGTAGCTGATTTTACAATTGGAGAGTTCATGGTAGTTACATGTGTTTGTTTAAGGTCTGTCTTCCTTTCTAGACTAAACTCTTGCTGTTTTGTTCACTGCTGTACAGCTACACTTAGCATAGTGGCTATCTAGGCAATGCGAAATTTTAATGAATGAATGAATGAACAAGTCAACACTATGTGCTCATTTAACAAGCACTTTTTAAGTGCTTTATTTACATCATTGTATTTAATTCTTAAGACAACTCTATAATACCTCCCGTCTTACAGATGAAGAATCTAAGGCCAACAGATTAAATAATTTGCTCAAGATCACACGGCTAAACAAGTAGAAACCCGCCTTCCCTATTGTCTTTTTATTGAGCCTTTTTACCTAAGCAAGTTTGACTTGAAAGTTTCAGTCTTGCCATTGAAAGAGCCATAATACACCCTTTCAGTTGAGGAAACCAAGGACCAGAGAGGTTAAATAAGTTACCCACTTTTAAATAACTAGTTAACTTCAGAGTCAGAACTAGAATGCAGACTACCTGATCCTACTCAGCATGCTTAGTTATGCTACCATGAGGAAACCAGAATATAGCACTAATAATAAAAAGTATTAAAGTATTTTAAAAACATATTTCTTATGAAAAATCCCAACAGATGGAATAGTAGAGTGAGTACAGTGGACCCTCAACATACTCATCGCCCAGAATCAACAACTATCAAGACTTTTACCACACTTGCTTCATCTTGCCCTTTAAGTACTTTTAATGATCAAAACACTTGTAGCTGTATGATTAAATTAAAACAAAGTAGATAGTGCAGGCAAGTCAGAAGTCTAAGGATATATCCAAAGTTCCTCTGCTAATTGATAACAGAGCTAGTTCACAGCCCTCTGTTCTTCCACTAGAACATGCCAAGAGATATATAATGAAAGACAACTGAAAGTGGGTGACCTAACCAGGCCGGCCGCAGTCAGCACTGGAGTGGAGCGGCTTATGTTGGCTCAGCATATGTAGCTTGGCCAGATGGGGACCAGCATCACATTGGTAATGGTATAGTAGTTATCAAATCTCAGAGAGCTTCCAGACCACGTGGATTCCTAACAAGTTCCCAGGTGATGCTGATGGTCCAGGAGCCACACTTAGAATCATGGTGTGGAGGATCTACCCAGAAATTCCAATGAGGCCCTCTTTCCTAAGGTAACTGAGCCCAGAGACACCCAAGAAGGCCAGCTTAGCCTTTCTTCTCCTCATCTTGCTTCTAGAAACCAGATGTCAGAGTAACACTTGAACTGGAAGCAAACTGCTAAGGAATTTAAATGATAAAAAGGAGTAAAAGGACTAATAAAAAAACATATTCCACAAAAAATTTAAATATTGAATAAATTATGAAAGGAGAAAACTCAGGTGTGTATGTGTGTGTGCCTGTGTGCGTCTCCAGGCTTGGGATGCTTTCAAAAATCCATCTAGGAATGGGAAGAGCCGATGGTTTTTGTTTGTTTTTTTAATCAAAGGCTGAATGGTATGATTAAGAGAAAGAGTATGTAGACTAATTGACCTAAAATAACAAGAAATCAGTCTTTGACATAATAGTGTTTGAGATCTCTGAGATTTAGCTCTGACCACATTTTATGAGCACTAAGGCAGAAAATCATAGTTGTGTTTAACTGAGATGAAAAATGAACACTCTTTTCTAACCTTTTTCTATCTAAAAGATAGATCTCTTGATTAAAACAGCTAAACTTCAACAACCTGAATATAACCATGATATTTAAAGATTTCATGGTAAATCAAACTTAATAACCCACATATTACTTGATATATTCTCTTTTTATTCCAAAACCATTATTATTGCTTGTCCTCTTTCTACTTAACAGTTCCAAAGAGAGTCCTTTACTTTTTTTTTTACTGATGTCTCATTGTATACAAATATTCTAAAGAAAATCCTCTAGTTACCCCTTTATTTAACTTTTTTCCTCTGCCTTATTTCAAACAAGAGTTCAAGTAACTTGCAAATATATGTAAAATGTGACAAAATAGTCCAGAAAAAGAAGACTAAGAAGAGACAAAGTGGAGCCAAGAATAATAGAACTTAAAGTGCAAACCATGATCACCCTCATGTCATTAGACCAAAGAGCCGTTCAGTGGGAGAGGAGGGCCCGCTCTCTGCTTCTAATGTGCTCCACCAATGCATTTTAGGAAATCTGGAAGATAGATTAAAGATACAAGCTAGCTGAAGGCTGTTTCTCTCAACGAAGCATTTGATAAAAATTATGTGGTGGTGTGCCCATGATTCTTCTTCCTTTAAAATGCCTAACTTGAGCCTCTCTTGTGAGGTGAATTAAACAAATGCTTGTCTCTCTTTGCTGACTTCCACATGGCAGGCAGAGTAGTCCTTCTAAAAAGCAGATCTGATCATTTTCTTCCACTTTTTAAAATCTAGAAGACTTCACTGAGTCTGCATTTGCCCAGAGGTCTCTGTATGTGGCCTTCCTAATTTCTGTGCTCTCTTGACACCTCCCACCCTCATTCTACTCTCCAGATATGTGGAACATAAACTTGCCATTCTTCTCCTCTTTGGCCTTCTCACACGCTGTTCCCACTGCCTGCAACTCTCTTCTCCACCCTTTCCGCCCATCTCCCACCCATCCATCGGGTCTCAGTTTACACATCACTTCTTCCTAGAAACACCCCCTGTCCACCACCCAGCATAAACTAGGTTAGGTGCCCCTGACTGCCCCGTGTTCCCTGCTGTGCCACACATGCTTGCCTTGGCCACGAACTGACCACCACTACAGCATCAGTGCCCCCAGGACAAGGACCACACCTGTCTTGCTCACCACATTATATACAGTTGTTTCGATTTCAGGGAATGCAGTATTAGGCTATTTGCATAATGGAGTAAACTGAAGGTGCTTTTAAGCCCACAGGAAGCTCCTCCCAGGTGATTGCATCCCAACTCAAGACTCCAGCCACCCCAGGCCCTCAGCAGACCCAGGAAAGAAGAGGCTCAGCAAGTTGTATTACACCAGTGTGCCCCACATACAGTTGGGAGACTCTGGGTTAAACTGATGAGCCAACAAATGAGCCTGAGTATAGGTCCTGTTTCCAAGTTATTTTACTTGCTTTGAGTCTCAGTTTCTTATTGCTAAAATGAGGTAATGCTATCTCAGTAAACTTGTCTTATTTTAAGGTTTTTTTTTTTTAAGAAACTCAATACTGTTTTTTAATCTATCCTATTGGCAAATTTTATTTTTTGTTTTGCCTTGTTTTTAATGTCACAGCCAGTGTTGATACAGGTTCTAGAAGATTGTGCTCTCATATAGTGCTGGTGGGAGTGTAAACTTGTGCAAACTCTGTGGAGTACAGCCTGACAGTACGTGTCAAAATCCCTACAACATGTGCATATCATCTGACTTAGCAGTTTCACATCTAGGAATTTATCTTCGGAATTTCTTCTAACCAGAGCTGTGAACAAAAGTCTACCCATAAGATATTTATCCCAACATGCTTTTTGATTTTTAAAAATGGAAAAAGACTGAATGTCTGAAAAAAAGTATATTGGTTGAATTAATTGTGGTGTATCCAAAGAATAAGCCACTGTGTGTTATAAATATTAATGATGTTGATGCAAAAAATATATTTAATAGTCTGGGGAAATTATTAAGATATATTGAAATAAATCAGGGAATAAAACCACAATTTAGCATATTCTCAATTTTTTTTAAGTAGTTATATCATTGGAAAAAGGCTGAGAAGATATCAACTAGTATGTTTCTCCGAATAACTCATGAAGAATTTCTTCTTTGTGATTTTCTAGAATTGCCAGTTTTCTGAATTGGATGTATATTACTTTTGTTATAAATGTTTTAGGAAAAAATGAAACATAACAGGAAAATAAATTTCACACAGTTTGCAATTGGAGTACCTGTGCCCATAACACAAGAAAGCTCTGAAGTCCACTGATTGAGGGCTCCTCGTGCCAGAAGGGGAAGGATTCCTTCAGGTGCCTGGATGCTGAGAGTGATCATGGCATCCTGGGTAAATAGTTTCATTTTTGTTTGCATGGCTTGTCAGCCTACCCAGTTTTCATTCATGCCCTTGTGCACATTGATTTAAACACCAAAATTGAGCCACATCATTTTCTGTGACTTCAACAAAGGTCAGAAACTAAACTTCCACATAAAATGGCCTATCTCAATAAATTAAATTCATGTGTGCTCTTCTAAAAGGGCTTTTCGTAACACTAATATCTCTGAATCCAACGGGCCTCCACAGAACTTGAAGGAGTAAACAACCTTCTTTTTTTTTTTTTTTTTTTTTTTGACACAAGGGCCAATTCAGGAAAAATAAAATGTTTATCAGCCACATTTTTCTCCCTCCCAAAATAAAGCTAGTTTTTTAGAGTCTCATAGGGAAAAAAAAAATCTGTTCTTATAAGCTATAAATTACCTTATTGGAAGAAGAACAACATTATAATATGTGCACTGCTTTTTAGCCATCTAAAGTTTCCTTTCTGGGTATATAGGAGATGTAACAACACAGAGGTATCTTTGTAATCTTTCATCTGGAAAATCATATTGTGTGCCATGTTGGGAAGATAGATGGTTCCAGGTCATATGATGTATGAGGGAACTTCAAAAAGATTATGGAAAAAATAGAATTAAGAGATAAAAGTTTTAAAAAAAAACCCTATTTCTCAACCTAATCTCCATCAAGGTCAAGATACTTTGGTAAGCAGTGATACCAGCCATTTAGTCTATCTGTAAAGAACTCACAGAGTCCTGGGAATTTAACCATGTCAAAGCATTCTTTTTTACATTATTAACTGAAGAGAAATGGATTCCCTTTAAAGACTTTTTAAGATTAGGAAACAAAAAGAAGGCAGAAGGAGCCAAATCAGGACGGTGAAGTGGATGCCTAATGATTTCCCATCCAAATGCTCACAAGGTTGCCCGTGTTTGATGAGAGGAATGAGCAGGAGCATTGTTGTGGTGGAGAAGAACTCTCTGGGGAAGCTTTCTGCTAAAGCTTTGCTAATTTTTTTCAAAACACTCTCATAATAAGTAGATGTTATTGTTCTTTAGCCCTCTGGAAAGGAATCAAGCAAAATGCCTTCAGCATCCCAAAAAACTATGGCCATGAGCTTTGCTCTTGATCTGTCCGCTTTTTCTTTGACTGGACCACTCCCACCTCTTGGTAGCCACTGCTTTGATTGTCTTTGTGTTCAGGATTGTAGTGGTAAAGCCATGTTTCACCTCCTGTTATATATTCATTTTCTTCTTTTTTTTTTTTTTTTTGAAGAAATGCTTCAGGATCTCGATCCCATTTGTTTAAAATTTCCATTGAAAGCCCTGCTCTTGTCTGCAGCCAATCTGAGTACAATGGTTTTGGCACCCACTGAGTGGAAAGTTAGCTCAACTTTAATTTTTCAATCAGAATTGTGTGAGCTAAACCAATTGAGACGTCTATGGTATTGGTTGTTGTTTCTACTGTTAACCATTGGTCCACTTAAATTAGGGCATGAAAAAGATTCATTTTTTCCTCACAAATTGATGTGGATGGTTTGCAGCTGTGGACTTTAATCTTCAACATCATCTGTTCTTAAACAAGTTATCCATTTGTAAACTGCTGATTTGGGGGGGCATTGTCCCCATAAACTTCTTGTAAAGCATCAATGATTTCACTATTCTTCCATCCAAGTGTTAGCATAAATTTGATATTTGTTCTTGCTTCTGTTTTAGCAGAATTCATGTTGCTTTGATAAGGGCTCTTTTCAAACTGATGTCTTATCCTCCTTAATGCCTCAATCTAGATCCTGTTCAGACATGTTATAACAAGTTAGTATGAGTTTATTTTGGTGCAAAAAATTTTTGAAATCCATGCATAGTCTTTTCAGAATATGCATTTTCCATGAACTTTTTGAAGTCCCCTTGTATACCTCCACCTTAGAGAAATGTGTTTCAGCAGTTGGTGAGGGATACAGTTGAGCAACAAATAGGAAACAGAGGGATGGAAGAGATAAAGGCAAGGAATGTGTGTGGTCCACTCCATCAGGATGCTTGGCTTTGAAGAGTGTTGAAGCAAGAGGGGTATTACCTTGGGGGAAATATGAAGAAAGTAATTTATTTGATGCAGGAGGTTAATAGACAGTAGAGATAGAAGATAAAAGACAGATTAGGGAGGAGATTAAATAAAAACAAAAGTGGAGGGTTTATCTTTAAAAGGAATGAAGACAGCCTCTTCTGAAATGGGAGGAAGGAAGTAAATCTGAGGGCATTTGTCACTGTTGTATAAGAGGGAAGGGCATCTGTTAAGGCGTCTTGGGAGCTAGAGTGAACCTGGAGCCTTGAGAAGGCAGGAGAAGAGTTAAAATAGTCACTATAAGGAACAAAAATGGAAATCAGCCCTGGCTAAGCACCCGCACTGTTAAACCATCCCCTTGAAATGGGGCCAGTTAGTATGAGTGTAAGCCTTTCCCAGCAGGAGCAGAGACAGTAGGTTATTGAGCAGATCCAGGGTGGGAATGTTGGATGGACAAGGCAGAATGGATTATTGAGGGTGCCTGAGTGAGTATTGTGGAAGTAACTGACCACAGGGTTCAGAAGAGATGGCCCAGGAACAGGTGAGTGGAAATGCCACCTCAAGGCAGAATGTGCACTCAGAAGTCTCTCAGCTGTAATTTATGGTTCTTCTGTCACAAGCACCTTGACAGCAACATATCCCTTATATTTTCTCATTTTCCATCAAAATTCTCATTCTGTTGGGTCACTCTTTGGGCACAGAGGCTGCAGGCCAGGTAGGAAAGAGTCAGTGCTGGCCCCTATAGCAGAGTGGTAGAGTGGTGGCCAGAATTCTCCATCAAGTCACTTCTAGCTTTCATATTCTGTTGCCCTGACTTCATTCAGTACTGTAGTTCCAGCTGCTGGGCTCTCCTCTGGCACCCTCCCGGCTAAATTCTAACTTGTCATAATTCTACAAGTTAGTCTTTTTCCTAGAAGGGCCCTCTCATAGATACAGGCCCTCTCTCCTGCCATAGGAACACTGCAACCCTGTGCATAGAAGGGTATCATCTCACATGTGTGCACATAGGGTAAAGTCTGCCTCTCTAGGGAGTTGGCTGTTTTTAAAACCAGAGCACCCTAGAAGCTGCACACTGGTGACTCTTGCTTGCTAAGAAACGTGTTGTGGAATCTGTAATCCAGCAGGGTCACTGAACACTACACAAACATACCTTACTCAGAAGTGGAATTATGGCTTCTGCTAGGAGAAGGCAGGCTTGAGTAACCTCCTTAGGTTTCTCAAGAAAGAATAAATAAACATGCATATAAGCAGGAACTAGTAGATCCAATTTATCTAGACTCTCAAAAAGCCTTTCACAAGATTCCATACAAAGTCTACTTTTAGAAGTTGGCTCTTTTGAGAAACAGGCTTATAATAATCATTATCATTGTAGAGTTTTAGATGATGGGTTTCATTTGCATAAATAACACTGTGCGACCTCCCCTTGAAAATCCTGTGTCCATAAGTCACGTTACGGCACTGGTACTACACAACGGCCACCTGGTGTTTACTGTTGTGGGGAACCGGTAGCACGCTGAGCCTGTAATTCATTACAGACATTGTAATGATGGCAGTCAGAGGCACATCATTGCTACTCATGATCACTAATTAAGTGATGTCTTAATAAAGTATAAATACAGGGGAAGAACAGCTTCCAGAATTCAGGTAGTATTTTCTGCCCAAATCTTCCAATATTGTGTCTGAAGTTGTTTGTTCATGACTAAATATAAAATGGAACACTGTGCAGGAGGCATTGTCTCAGTCAGTCTTCAACCCTAGGAGGAAAAGATGATCATTTCTGTTGTAGAGAGGAGTAAGTGAAACCTAGCTGCCCTATAGCCAGGAAGGGACAGAACCTATATGAATCCAGAACACTCTAATCCTGACTCTCTTAACCACTTTACTCTTAGCTAGCAAAATCAAGAAGAGCAGCCAGAGCTCCCACAAACATATTCTTCCTTATTGTAAGTTTGTTTCATAAAGAGGATTCCCCATATCCAGGAATCAGCCAGATCAGTACTGCCTCTACTGGATAGGTGGATTATTTGTACTTTGTCAGTGCCGATTTTAGGTAGTGTGATTGAGTTGAGTTGGAGATGATCACTCCACGTTCTCTGCTCTTTTTCCAGCCCATTGCTAGCTGTGTCCTTTGCCACTTGTTGTGCTGTTCCGGGAGTTGCCATTCTGACCTTGGGGGTGAATCCACTCACAGGAGCCCTGGGGCTCTTCAACATTTTCCTGTATACCTGCTGCTACACACCACTGAAAAGGATCAGCATTGCCAACACATGGGTCGGAGCTGTGGTTGGGGCCATCCCGCCTGTCATGGGCTGGACAGCGGCCACGGGCAGCCTCGATGCTGGTAAGTGTCCCGCGATGTGGAGTCTCATATGAGCACACTCGATCAAGGAGGCATTTCCTCCCTGAGCTGTAGCACTTGGTTCGACTCCATTCCATCCCACGTTAATTCTTTTAGCAAATGTGCTGATGTGGCAGACTGAAATTCTGTGGACGCAGAGTAAAGAGAGACCGTGTCATCCTGGCTGGTGGGTGCACATGACATACACTTTCCCTTGTAGGGAATGTCTGGGAGAAAAAAAAGGAAGCAGTGCTGCCTACCTGTGACTACAGGTGGATAAAGAAAGTACCTGAAGCCATGATGAAAATCACAAACGAAGCTAGGACTAACGAATTCATGGGGCGGGGAGAAGGTATCTGGAGCTGGCCTCCAGTCTCCCATCAAAGGGGTTTCGTCTCACGAGCCAGCCTCCTGTGTTCCCCTCTTATGAAAGGGCAGATTATTTTCATTAGTTTCTAATTTATTTTTATATGATTTGCTTAAATCGTTCATACTGTCTATAGTAAAACTATTGAAAGATTCCTACATTTTTTTGGTGGTATGTCACAACTAAATTTGTGGGGTGAAAATAGCTCATTTTTACCATCTGTAAGGGAAGTTTCACAGTCTAATTAGTCAAGTAATTAGTGTTTTTGACCGACACTTAGGAAGGAAGTGGTGAGGTTTCCTGCAATATATGTAAGTACATATTTTTCACATGAGAGATCAAAAGGCAGTTGACCATAAACCGTTACCCTGTAAGCCACATTTCTGAAACTTTTCATAAAAGCTCTTACACTCCAATTTGGCAAGCTTACAAATGCGATTACACCTTTACCATGATTGTCTCTTAGAATGGTTTTAATATCCTGTAAATGTCAGATTTTAATGAATCTACAAATACCATATTCTAAAACGTATGTGCTTGTGTGTTCTGTGATAAACCTAAAACCAGAGCCCCATCCACGTGGGAGGCAGTGTCAGCAAAGCGGTGGTGAGCAAGGAAGCCGGCGGCGCTGCCTGGATGGGGAGCCCGACCCCACCACTCATGAGCTGTGCATGCTTCGTGGCTGAACTCAGCCTCTTTCTGCCACTGTCTCCTCATCTCCCACATGGGGCTAATAATCTTCTCCCCTCCTGGAGTCATTGTGAGGATGAAACGAATTGTTATTTGTAAGGTGCTGGACCATGGTGAGGGCTCAATTTGGGATCTGTATGCTGTTGTTATCATTCAGGAGTCCTCCTTCATACAGTGGAGGGACTGGCACAGATCAGGAAATGGAAGATTTTGTTTGGTTTGTAAGCTGAGCGATGCAGCCTTGTCCTCTGGCTGTTATTTTGAAGACTGAGGCGCCTGCAGCCTGGTGGGAAAGAGTGCCGGGGTCCTTTTGTGAGGTTTGCAGTGGATGAGGGAAGGGAGGGTTTAAAGCCTGGGCTTGGCATCCCTGGGCTAGATGACATCTGCGTGTTCATCCTGGTTTATAGTTGACCTTCACAGAGCACACCTGCACACCACCAGCCCTCCTGCTCCCGGTCACGTTCCTCTTCCTTAGTTCCACCTGGAGCTCACCTGACTTGACCCCAATTCCCTCTCCCCCTTAACGCAACTGTCCTCTTCCCTCTTATTTCCCTCAAACCTTTATAGTAATTGTGCAGACATTTGAGGTGGAGAACATGAAAGACAGTGTGGGACTTCCTAGGCTGTGCATGGGGAGTATCCCCCTTCCTCAAGGGTGTAGCCCCACTTCAGCACTTGGGTCCCTGCACTGAGCCACCTGCCTATCTGATGGAGACACCCCCATCCCTGACAGGAGTGCCTGAACCCTATTCAGCTTCCTCAAACCTGGCACCAAGCAACAAGAACCTTCTCTTTCTGGGAAGACCCAGACAGGGCCAGAGTCAGGGCCAAGTATTACAGCCTTAGGGACAGGTAGGTAGTACAGGAGACTGGTATGGGCAGTTCAGTCCCAGGCCATGGAGAACTTGGTCACCACTGTTGTGCAGTGTTGTCCTAGGGCCCAGGTTCTTGCTGAGGGCTAGAGGCCCTTGTCACACTTCCGGGCAGTTTCCTCCTGAAGAGAGCCTCAGCATGTGCAGGCTGGAGTTGCCTCCCCGGAGGCTAGAGAAAAAGAGCTTTTCAAAAGTCCTCACTTAGGAGTGCGCATTCAGACAAGAGCCCTTATTTGTTTAAGGATAGTCTGGATTTGGCTAAACTGCTAATAGTCATGTTTAAAATAATTTTTTTTCTTTTGAGATGGCGTCTCGCTCTGTCGCCCAGGCTGGAGTGCAGTGGTGCGATCTCGGCTCACTGCAACCTCCACTTCCTGGGTTCAAGCGATTCTCCTGCTTCAGCCTCCTGCATAGCTGGGACTACAGGCGCCCGCCACCAAGCCCAGCTAATTTTTATATTTTTAATAGAGACGGGGTTTCACCATGTTGGCCAGGATGGTCTCTATCTCTTGACCTCGTGATCCGCCTGCCTCGGCCTCCCAAAATGCTGGGATTACAGGCGTGAGACACGGCGCCCGGCCTAAAATAAATTTTTTAATGTTGATTATAGTCTTTCTATAATACAGATTTAATCATTTGTATACAAACTCATTAATGATGGAAACTAAGGGCAGCTCATCCCTTGTTTAGGTAGCAGAATGAAAGTACGTATTTGTCTTGGAAAATGAGACCCCTTTTCTACCCCAACAGAACCTGGTATAAAACAGAGCAGTCTGAAAGACATGTATAACCACAAAGAGAAGTTCCCTTGGCAGTTTTTGAGGTTGGCTTCTATTACAGTGTATCCTTTTACTTTAAATCTTAAAGATGCATTGTGGGGCACACAGTAACAACATGACTTACTGCCCCCAGAATCCCAGTTAATTGCAGATCAAACCATATGCTTAAAGCCTTGTCAAGATTATACAGAAAGAGTACTACTTTACATAATGCTTTAAACTACTTCAAAAAAGTTTCCAAACATTAATTTGATAGAACCAACTTGAGATAAGCAGCAAATACTTAATTGAATGAACAAATGAGTGAACATAGGTACCTTCTATTTTACAGGTGATAGAATCTAAGAGAATGTATTTTTAAACAGATTTTTATTGCTGGGATTTTAGGAACTGGGTTGAATATGGTCTTATATTGCTAA
Organism: Pan paniscus; assembly: GCF_029289425.2. Lineage (NCBI taxonomy): Eukaryota > Metazoa > Chordata > Mammalia > Primates > Hominidae > Pan > Pan paniscus. The sequence goes on along the minus strand of NC_073268.2, from coordinate 59,555,596 downwards.
GTCATCTTCTAGAGCTGTACTGTCTTGTGTGGTAGCCACTAGGCTCAAGTGGCTATTTAAATTTAAATTTATACTAAACTTTAAAATTCAGTTACCCAGTCCCATTAGCCATATTTCAAATGCCCAAAGGCACATGTACCTAGTAGTTACACTACCAACAGCACAGATGTAAAACATTTCCATTATTGCAGAATGTTCACTTAGACCATACTGCCTAGGTGGAAAGGTTGATGTCCTTATGAATCTATATTTCATCATCCTCACATGAATATGTACATCAAATAATGAGACTGTACCTGTGGTCTCGCTAAAGTCTAAAACAGTGGTTTGCAAACTTCAGAGAACATGATAATTACCTGGAGAGCTTACTAACACAAAGATTCCCGGGCCCTACCCCTGGAACTTCTGATTCAGTGGGCTGGGGTGGGGTCTGAGAATTTTTATTTCTAACAAGTTTCTAGTTGCTGCTGATGCCCCTGGTCCAGGGACCACACTTTAAGAACCACCAGTTTGCAAAGACAGAACCAGACAGAGCTCTAGCCATTAGAATATCTTGAAAATACCTGGAGATTAGGACATAGGCAGATGGTATTATTTGAGATGTACTAATGGTGTCATTTATATTATTCACAGAGGGGATATCTCTCATCTGGGTTTTTATCTTAGGGGACATGTATAGTTATAAAGAGCCCTTCTGAGAAAAAAAAAAATGGCCAAAAAGGTTTCCCGTCTTCTGTGGTATTGCCAAGCACTTAATCTTTGAGCCCCCAAAGATGGATCACTTTAGATCACCACCTTTATAAACTGGTCCCCATAATTGCTTCATCATGCAAGTGTCAACTGGGGACCTACTGTTTGCCAGGCATTGAGAGACACAAACATAACTAAAACCCAGTGAGTGCCCTCAGGAAATCACGTCTCAGGGTCTTTGGGGAGAGGCAGGCAGGTAATCAAATGATTGAGTGATCTAAGCTTTAGCAGGGCTGTGGGCTCTCTTAACTTACCCCAAACTGGTCCCAGATGACTTTGGAGAAGAAAGACTACAGAATTAAATCATGACCACTTTCCTTGAGGAGGGAATATGCTTTCCAGGAAGAGGGAAGAGCCTGTACAAAGGCTTACAGGCCTGAAAGCCAGTCTAGAGTGGGGTGGGGACACGTGCAAGGATGAGCCACCTGCAGAGGAAGTCATAGTTCATTCAGTGGTGAGAAAGACCCACTGGAGCTTGAGGCAGCATAACCGCAGGGTCATACGTTTAGGATCATTTAACAGTGTGCTGCAGGTTCTCCAAGATATTGGAAAGTCAGTAAATTGCAGAAGCCTGCCTTTATTGTCCTTCCAAGCCTGTGTGCCTCCTCTCACCTACTACTTCCTCTCCTCCACTTCCTTCTCTCTCCACTAGGGCTCCACCTACCCTAGACCTGCTCCCTCCCACACTCTTTTTGCCCTCCCTAGTTAATTTAACATTTTGCCTTTTAAGTAGTGAAGCATCAATCTGATCATCCTTTGAAGACACAGCTTGTTAACACCAGTGACCCTCCAAGCGGGGAAACGGATGAAGGATACATGTTTGAAGGGAGGCAGGTTGCACGGAACATATTCCCTTCTGAGCCAAGACATCAAATACCCAGCACCAACCCTTTAGTCACCCAGTCACCTTGACTGAGGATACTTTTGCAAAAGCCCTTCCTGGGGCTCAGTAGATGGTAGTCAAGATGGAGAGGAAGCCGCTGAGCCAAGATTTGAAATGGAAATCCTGCAGCCTCATATATTGAAGGCCCAATATATTTTGGAGGAGAGATATTTAAAGATTGGTAGCTATAGAAAACACTGTGCATTTGAGGCATCCCATGGGTCAGAGTGCTCCACCAAGCAAGGAAATGCAGTATGTCGGGAAGTACCTTTTCCCCTTTGTGGTGTCTGGCTCATTTTGTGCTTTTTGTGGTGGCTACAGGGCCAGATTAAGAATTCCAGGGGGCCTTGAGCACTGAAGAGATTGTGATGCCTCCTCTCTTCCTGCAAAGACATAAAACATAAAATAACTCTAAGGATGTTCCATGGGATTCTGATTTTTTTTCCCCCCACAACTACTTTGACTTTTTAAAAATCAGATAGTGTAAAAGAACTTCTAATTGTTCTAGATGCCCGGTGACAGGCGTGGGTCCCACATAGGTGTCTGACCGGCCCGCTTCGGGAATCCAGCATGGGGTAAGTGAGGTAGGATGGCAGGGTGAAGAAAATGACACAGATGAGCAGGTGGATGTTGTGAAAGCTAAGCAAATGTGAATTGTTCTTGATGTTTGCTATTTTATAACTGCACAATGAACTGTAAGCAGCTCAGCTTTTCTCCCTGTCACAGTGCCAACAGCTTTCAGTCCAGTGCTTGCTACAGAGAGTGCTGTGCCGCAAAGCGTGGGCCCAGCCCAGAGAGTGCTCTTTGTGGTTGTTCTGTCAGGGTAGTCAGGACTCTGCGGCCCAGCTGCTTCTGTGCACAGGAAGTAACTTCATTTTACAAAGCCCTTCTGTCTATAAAGGTAATCATTATAATGGGATTTTACTTGTGTCCATTTTCCTCTCAGCCTCAGAGTTAGGCCTTTTCCTCTCACCTGCCTAATTACCTTGTCTTATTTTTTTTTTTAATTCAGCCTAACTGCTGTTAGCAAAAACCATTAAAAATGATTCCTAGCTAAGATTCAGGAAAGGCAGAATGAGCGGGTTGCTTTCTGGCCCCTGGTCTAGCCAGCTTGTTGTCACAGGAACTGCCGCACTTGGTTTGATTCTGCACACAGGGAATGGCAATGACAGAAGTGACCTGCTGGAGCCGCGGTGAAGGAGTCCACTCTGAGGAGGTAGGGGAGGGAGGGGACTGCAGATAAGTGCCCAGCCGACATTCCAGCTGCAAGCGGGCCTGGAGCCACACGCATTAGGCCTCTCAACAGTGTTTATCTCCAGAGACTATTAGTGTATCTCAGAGGCTTTGGGTTAAATCTGCTCCCCCTCCTTCTTGCCAAGGCCCCCTCTTTTCATCACTCCAATATCTTAGAAAGGTTCAGATTATTTTTCCTCATTTTCCTAAATTTGAATAAGTCCCATGTTTCGGGAGTGTATGGATTGGGCCTTCGTAATGACCATCTTGTAGAGTGGATTTGCAGTTGCCTTTGGCTTGTGATTCAAATGTGTGTTAAGCATTAATTATGTCACCCAACATTTAGTTACAAATGAGGACTCAGAAATGGGATCTTATCAGGAAGTGACATTTGGCAGATGGATGGTTTTAGTAACAAAAAGAGAATGAGATTTTTTACCCTCAGCTGGTAAACTACAAAATGTTCAGTTCTGTTTCACTTTATTTACCTCCCTTATTCCTGGATGAGAAAGTAGAGTCGGAGTGAATTTATTCACTCACCCATTCAACAAATATTTATTGAGGGCTTACTAAGTACCAGGTACTGTTTAACCCAAGCACTTAATGATTTCCTTTATAACGCTGCCTCGGTTTGAAACCAAGCTTGAAAATGAGTATCTGTGTCTGTGTTCACTTTGTATAAGATTTTACCATAACTAGTTTTAGCACTCCAGATTAAGTTATACTAGCCTTGGAGCTCCAGATTAAGCTAAATGATAGTTTTAAAGACAAAATAAACAAGGAACATTTTCATGGGAATATTAGCAAACAAACAATATTTAGAACACTATATTCTCTTGAAAGACCAAAAAAAAAAAAAAAGAGCTACGAAAGAACATACTAGAAATTATGTTGCAAGCCCCCAGATTGGTGGTATAATTGGAGGCAAACTGGTACTAAGGGCACTGAGGTCTTGTCAGTTGTGCTGTGTTGACCATAATTGATCACAAGCTTTTAGGAAGCTGGGCCAGTGCCTTCCTGAATGAATGATAGTTGACGGTGTGCCAGCCTCTGGTAGACATGGTGCCTGGAGCAGAGTGCACGTGTAACTAGTATTCTTCAGTGAATTAATATTTAAGTGATAAAGATGGAAAGACCTTCCAATATGAGCTAAGGGAGTAGGAAGCATTTGAATTTCAGAGAGAATTCACAGGTGCTTGAAACGTCCTTCCAAGGAAATGGCAAGAAGAGAAAAAGGGGAGCACTGTTTTCAGAGTCAGAGCTTTTTGCTTCCTTTACTCCCGTCTTTCTCTCTAAGTGAAACCTCCTCATGACTCTGCCTGGAGGGCGGCAGCACACAATGAGGTGAGGGAGAGGAGAGAATCCAGCTCCCTCCCGCCCACTGAGCCTCTCCATTATTCCTAAACTACTAGCAAAGAATTCTTCAAGGGCAAGCAGTTATTGCCCACTCTATTTCCTATTTTCAGGGGACTTTTAATCTTCCCTTTTGTCGCCTGTGCAGTTGATAAACTGGCCCCACATCCTCTTCCCTTTATCTGCAGCACCATAGAAGTCTATTGCACTGTTGAGGCTGATCTGTTTCACAAGCTCCTTTGTGTTGCCCCTCAAAAGAAAGGCTTTGAAATCTGTGACCATGAAGCCCTGGGTTTGGCTTTGCTTCCCCAGCTAGCCCCCAGTCTACATAACCACATAACCCTGAAAGCACAAATAGAGCCAGTCATGGAGCAGACGCGCTACCGTGGGCCACATCAGAGAGGAGACTATTGTACTGGCGAGGGAAGACCTCCCAAACCCAGCACCAAGGTTCACTGGAGCTAGGGTTCTTTATCCTTTGCAAGGCCATGCGTGGATGGTGAGTGACAATGGGTTTGGGGGGTAGGGGTGGGAAGGTGCCCACTGGGCAGTGAGAGAAAACAAGCTGAAACCGATGAACTCCATTCCACAAGGAATTTCCTGACAGAGTCAGAGCTCCAGCTTGAGGATTTTTGTCTCCATTCCATTCAGATACCATTTAGCTGGAATTGCCTTAGTTTTGTCAGCAAAGTGATGGAGGTGTGCTGTGGACAAGAGCATTTCTGGACAATGGGCAGAGGTGGAAATGATTGCGATTCTCCTCCAGTCTGTGTGTTGTAGAATGTTTGATAGATGCTTCGAGAGAATATAAAAATACATAACATTTTCAACGAGTCATCAGGAAGACATTAATGAACCTTGCCCCACCTAATACAGCCCTCTAATCAGAGCCAGGTGCCACTGGATGAGGGTTCCCTCCAGCTGTTCTTACATACAGTACAGCAGATGTGCCCTTCTCCATTTTCTGAGTAAGGAGGGAAGTAACGATGCCCTGCACACCTGGACATTCTGTGGAGTTGCCTTTGCAGTGGGATTTCGGCTCCATGCTCTCAGGAAGCTGCTGTGCTCTGGAGAGCCATGTCTACAGATATGCCACCTAGATTTTCAGAATTTTCTATGTTCACAGACTAGCAAGTATTTGATTAACAGAAGAGAAGTGGACATTTCTTTCAAACATGATTAAACCAAATGTGTACAAAGATTGTGCAGGGTTAGGTAGGAAAATGGGAAGATACAGTTAAAAGAAGTCGAAAACACGTGGTTTGTGTGAATGGACTGAAACTCAGAGACCAATTTTAGATCTCAGTTTACAAATTACTTCTTCCAGGAAGCCTTCCCTGACCTCTCAAGGCTGAATTAAGTGTTCTCCTGCCCTGCACTAAGTAACATTCACCATGGGCTGTAATCCCTTTGTGTTGTCTGTCTTCCTGGCCAGACACCAGCAGAGGACTTTGAAAACAGACTGTGCCTATCTCTAGGGGCACACATCCAGATTTGTTGTCATAGATGACAGACCCAATAAAAATGGACTGCTTTAGGAGCTTGAGGCAGAGGAGATGAGTAGAATACTTATCTTGAAGGAAGGTGAGGTCTTTGAATTAGTCAACTGAGTGCTTTATGTTTACTCCACAAGGAAGGTGGGTTCCACCACAGCCCCGGCACTAATTCAAGTCTTCCTGTTCTAGTTCACCTTATCTTGATGAAGAAAGTAATTTGTTTTCATCTTTTATAGGAGGAGAGGCAGTTGAAGCATATCAAGTAAAGCCGTGTGTGGGTGGTGGTTTTCTGATTACAATCCATTAAGGCTAGGCTGTGATTTCCAAACCTCCTTCATTTGTGACATGAGCCAAACCCACACCCAATTTCCTCTTACAGAAAACAGCATGCTACTCTCAGGAAAATGATTTCTTTAATTATGTTTATTTTAAGCAGAAGCATTACTGAAAAAAGTGTATTGAGCAAAACAAAATACTTCGGTTGACACACACAAAAAAGGAGGGCTTTTGAGAAAGACAAGGAAAATCTCACATTTGGAGCTGGTATTTTAGCCGTTTTCCCAGCTGAGGTTGCTCTTTCTGAGCCATTTCTAGAGCAAAGCAGACACTGAGCTCTGAATGATCCGATTCCTTCCCCCATTTCTAAGTTATCACTGATGTTGTTTTTCTTGAAAGACACTTCCCCCGTGCTTGTGGCTGTCATAACTGCAAACTCTTTGAATCTGAGACAGCTCGTGAGCTGGGGCTGGGCTTCTCTGTACATCGTGTTCAAAGTTTCAGCGTGACCCCACGCCCCAAGACTCTGACAACGCTTCCTCTTACCAGTCGCTTTAAAATCCAGAGGTCACTTTATTTACCATCAAAATATAAAGAAGTCTACTTGCATCACCCTGTTTACTCCGTCAGTTGCACCTGAGCATTCCAACCTTTCCTCTGTCCTTTTTAATTCCCTAGCAGTACTCACTGCCAAGAAAAAGTGCCTTCTAGTTGATAGTTTTGTCATTAAAACAGATCTCTCTCTTTTTTTTTAAGGTACTAGAAAATGCTTCTGCAATTTTTTCTTTCAGCAAGCCTTCCTCTACCCAGAGCACCCAACAGTCCACTGATGTGGGAATGTCACAAACTTGAGTCTGTGTGTGGCAACAACTCTTTTTTTTTTTTTTTTTAATAATTGATGTCTTGCTCTGTCACCCAGGCTGGAGTACAGTGGTGCAGTCATAGTTCACTGCAGCCTAGAACTCCCAGGCTCAAGCGATCCTCCCTCCTCAGACTCCCAAGTAGGCCAGACTATAGGCACGTGGCACCTTGCCTAATTTTTTGTAGAGATGGGGTCTTGCTATGTTGCCCCAGATAACCAACCACATTCTAACAGAAGGTGCTAATATCTTGTGCCAGTAGTGCTGAATATCATCAGGCAAATTAATCTTTCTCATCTATAAGATGATGATAATGATACCTATAGGCGGGGTTGTTGTAAGGATTCAAAAGCATATGTGTAACTGCCTGGCACGTAAAAGCCACAGGCATTTCAACTGAGATGTCTGTTATGTACCTGAAACTTAAAATAGTCGAAAGTAAAACCGTTCGTGTCTCTACCGTGAGCACACTCACCAGTGTCTATCCTAGGGTTCCGCACCTGAGTAACCCCCCTCTGCCACCCCCTCTGTCTCTCGACCCCCAGCCTGTTCCCCCCCTGCGCTGGGGGAAGACCCCACTCCTTATCTTGATTTCCAGATGCCTTCCCAGCCCCATCTTGTAACTCTCCCTTCCTCACTCCAGCCTCCATGCTGTCTCAGAGGCCTACTGGGACCTTTCCCAGCATCCAGTAGAGTTCTCCTTGCCATTAGTTGAGTCATGGCTTAAATGCCACCTATGGAAAGGCCTTCCCTGAGCACTCAGTCTCAAGTCACCCACATTGCATTACCCTGTTTTGAGTCTAGTCTCAAAATAGCCATCAGCACTGTTACTTGTGTTTATGTCCGTCTCCCTCTAGACTTTAAGCAGGACTTTGTCTTGATTGCCACTGCCTTTCTAGCACCCAGAATTGTGCCTACATGTGAGACACCTGTCATCTGTTTACCAGGTTAATGGATTCAATGAATAATAGCTGCTCATATTATCAGCATTAAAATTGAGTGTGTTTGCATGAACTAAGATTTATACATATATAAATTATATATATATATATGTATAAAATTTAAAGTTAAAAATGAATTTGGGGGATTTGACAGTAACCCTACTGAAATAGGGACCCTAAAATCAGGTCTTTGTTATATTTCCTCCATACTGGAAGACTGAAAAGGGGTTGACTGACTTATGGAAGCCACAGAAAACTATTCATGGATATAAAAGGAGGCCCTCATCCCTCTTAAATCATCTGTACCCACACAAATTCCGCTTGATAAGCTACAACTGCCCCGTCTGATAAACGTAACTCAGAAATGATTAAGTTTCTCCCCAGAACAATGTGCATTAAAAATCCTCCTCCTTTCTTTTAGATGACTTGCAAAGCCTGCCCCTAGTGTCACTCTGCACTCTCCGCTGTTGAGGAATACAGATCAGAGATTAAAGGAGGAGCTGGTTCCTTCTCATGCTCACTGGCATTTGCACAAACAGGGGCCCCTCAGTGGCTTATAGCCCCAGACGTATTTTCTGAAGTATTCTGCATTATGTAAAGTGCTCTGTCTCCTGGTGAGTTCTGCCTAGCAGTAGCCCCCAGCTCCCTTTTTCTGAACATTCCCACAGACCAGGGACTTAAAAGATCCTCATTACCTGAAATAGGACTGTGGTTACAAATTCTCAACCTCTTCTCTCCCTGGGCAGGATGGTGCTTTCCAGGGCAGATGACACAGTGGGTTGGTGAACTCTCAATTCTCTGCCAGGGACCCCATGGAGAAGGTGGTTCCAGAGGAGGGGAAGAAGAAGATAGACAGAATCCTGTAGTTTGCCTGACTGGTTCCCAAGCCGGTGTTGGGAAACAGTGATCTTGGGGATAACTTAATTGGCTCCCATGATGAGTTTGGGCGCACTTTACTACAATATTATTACATACTTTCTGTGTTCTAATGCCTGGAGATTCACGGGAAAGTGAACATACCCTAAGAAGTTCACCTCAGGTAGGAAATGCAGACACGTAAATGTCTGCCTGGACCCTGTGGCTTGCTCAGGAAAAGACGCTCACAGTTGCTTATCACAGACCATACCCACACTCTGGCTGCCACACCCTCTTAGTGACTTTCCCCTTGGGTGTCCCAAAGGCATCTCAGACTGAACACACCCAAGGTCACACTAATGACCTCCTCTCCCCTTCTTCCCTGCTTGTCTCAGTGAGTGGCATCTCTATGGATCCATAAGCCCAGGACTTGCTATTGATACCTCCTCCCTCTCTCCTCCCCTCCTTATTTACACTGCACGCACATCCTGTCCCTTTTGCCTCCCAAATTCCTTCCAAATTTATCTTCTTTGCATCTCTACTGTCACCATCCTGATCCTAACTACTGTCATCCTTCATCCCCTCACTGCTCATCTCCTGATTGGTCCTTCCATACCTGCTTTAGGCCCCTCCAGTGTATCCTTCACAAATAGTATCGCTTAGCACTGGTGCCCCTCCCCTCACCCCCTACACACATAGGTGCACACACTCACACAGAGGTACACATACACGCAGGCACACATGCTCAGCACTGTTATACGTTAAGATCCTTCTGTGGCTTTCTGTTGCTTTTAGAATAGCAAAGTCAAGGCTGAGTGCAGTGGCTCACGCCTGTAATCTCTGTACTTTGAGAGGCTGAGGCAGGAGGATTGCTTGGGGCAGGAGTTCAAGGCCAGCCTGGGCAACATGGTGAGACCCCATCTCTTCAAAAAGTTGTTTTAAAAAGTTTTCTGAGTTTGGTGACGCGCACCTATAGTGCCAGCTATTCAGGAGGCTGAGGCAGGAGGATGACTTGAGCCCAAGAGATCAAGGCTGCAGTGAGCTGAGACCATGCCACTGCACTCCAGCCAACCTTGTCCTGAAGAACTTTCCCTGTCATTCTCAGCACTCCAGCCAAACCACACCACCTTCCTTTTTTTTAAATCATGCAATAAAATTGACTTTTTAAATATATATAGTTCTGTGACTCCTAACACGTGTTAATCTTCTTTTTTACACCACACACATCTCAAACCTTCCAGCCCCAAGGCCTTTATGAATACTGCCCCCTCCACCAGCCCTGACTTGACAAAGTCACCACTCTCTCCAGCTCAGCTCAGACATCCCTTCCTCAGAGAAGCCTCCTCTGGTCCCCTAAACTCAGTCAGTTCCTCTTATGTGTCTTCACTGCACCATGCACTTTTCCTCACTGCATTTGGAGTGGTGACTTTAGAGTCACTAGTGTGGCTCTTGATGTCTACCTCCTTGACTGAAGGGTCTGCTCGGTGCAGGCAGGAGCACGTGTGGATTGTTGCTCGCCATGGTATCCCCAGTGCCTAGCACGGTGCTTACCCCATAGTAGGCGCCCGGGGAGCATTTTTTGCGCGAGTACTCAGTCACCTGCACAGGAATAACCAGCCCCTGCCTTCCAGCCCCCACCCTGCTGCCTGTCCTTAGGTGGCTTCGTGCATGTCATAGAAGGACCCTGGCCTGAAAATCAAGCAGCCTTGTTTTGAATTGCTCTTCCGTCTCTTTTTGGAGAACTTGACATTGCCTAATTTTTTTTTTCAATGAAGTTTATAAATCTACCTCAAAATCCAATGGTCAAGATTAAATGGGGCAAACTGTGAGAGTAGGGTCTGTCACATAATAGGAGCTCAGCGAACAGCAGCCTTCATTCCACCCATGTGGGTGCTGGGGAGACTGTTCCAGAGAAAGGGGCAAAATGGTGCTCAGGGTGTTACGTCCTTGTTGAAAAATTACAAAGCCATAGACAAGTTATCATTGTACTCTGGGACCGTTTTGTCTTTGTGACTCATTTTATTTAACACATGTGGTTTTGACACCTCCCGCTTGTGCCATTGTGCCAGGCTGTGGGGGATGGTGAGAGGAATGTGGCAGGCTTGTGCCCTGGAAGCCCTGGTGAAAGAGGTAAACAGATCAGAGCCAGGGTGTGACGCACCCGCCTGCAGGTACATCCAGCTCTGTGTCAGTGCTGAGCCAGGAGCACTGACTGCCCTGGGAAGGGAGCCAGGGTTCACAGAACAGGCGGAGTGGACTTGCAGCGTCCTCCAGGTTACAGCACTGCTTCCACCTGCCTGAAGCCACACACCCGGGTCCCAGCGGGCGGAAATGGAGCTCAGCGCTCCAGCACAATGGTTGCACCCAGAGGTAGTACTGAAGTAGATACTGAATTCCCTACAAGTGTTTGCCCGTGTGTAGGGGCTTCTTTGCTCCCCACAATGTGGGGAGGTGTGAGGAGCATCAGGTGGGCAGGAGCCAGCGATGGTAAGTGTCCTGCAGCGCAGGCAGCCCCCCTGTGAAGCAGGGTCTGAGCCAGACCCCACAGCCTCCTGCCCCCAGGCACACTGGCACCCCCAGGTGAGAAAGGAGGGATCTTAGCTCATCGGCTGCCCCACCAGCCTGATGTAGGCACCTGTCTCCCAGCCACCCTGTGATGTAGGCAGGCAGCGATGAGAGCACAGGGTGGCAGAGCTTCTGAGGTGCCAGGCAGGCTCTCCCAGGAGAGGAAACCATTCTTTGGAAATCTCTGGTGATGACTGCCTTTGTCTCCCTCTCCTTCCCTGACCCCTGCACAGGCGCATTTCTCCTGGGAGGAATCCTCTACTCCTGGCAGTTTCCTCATTTCAACGCCCTGAGCTGGGGCCTCCGTGAAGACTACTCCCGGGGCGGCTACTGCATGATGTCGGTCACCCACCCGGGCCTGTGCCGGCGCGTGGCGCTGCGCCACTGCCTGGCCCTGCTCATGCTGTCCGCAGCAGCCCCTGTCCTGGACATCACCACATGGACCTTCCCCATCATGGCCCTTCCCATCAATGCGTACATCTCCTACCTCGGCTTCCGCTTCTACGTGGACGCAGACCGCAGGAGCTCGCGGAGACTGTTCTTCTGCAGCCTGTGGCACCTGCCGCTGCTGCTGCTGCTCATGCTCACCTGCAAGCGGCCGAGCGGAGGCGGGGACGCAGGGCCCCCTCCCAGCTGAGAGCACTGGGACGCCCACCGCCCCTTTCCCTCCGCTGCCAGGCGAGCATGTTGTGGTAATTCTGGAACACAAGAAGAGAAATTGCTGGGTTTAGAACAAGATTATAAACGAATTTGGTGCTCAGTGATCACTTGACAGTTTTTTTTTTTAAAGAATATTACCCAAAATGCTCCCCAAATAAGAAATGCATCAGCTCAGTCAGTGAATACAAAAAAGGAATTATTTTTCCCTTTGAGGGTCTTTATACATCTCTCCTCCAACCCCACCCTCTGTTCTGTTTCTTCCTCCTCACATGGGGGTACACATACACAGCTTCCTCTTTTGGTTCCATCCTTACCACCACACCACACGCACACTCCACATGCCCAGCCGAGTGGCACTTGGTGGCCAGAAAGTGTGAGCCTCATGATCTGCTGTCTGTAGTTCTGTGAGCTCAGGTCCCTCAAAGGCCTCGGAGCACCCCCTTCCTGGTGACTGAGCCAGGGCCTGCATTTTTGGTTTTCCCCACCCCACACATTCTCAACCATAGTCCTTCTAACAATACCAATAGCTAGGACCCGGCTGCTGTGCACTGGGACTGGGGATTCCACATGTTTGCCTTGGGAGTCTCAAGCTGGACTGCCAGCCCCTGTCCTCCCTTCACCCCCATTGCGTATGAGCGTTTCAGAACTCCAAGGAGTCACAGGCATCTTTATAGTCACGTTAACATATAGACACTGTTGGAAGCAGTTCCTTCTAAAAGGGTAGCCCCGGACTTAATACCAGCCGGATACCTCTGGCCCCCACCCCATTACTGTACCTCTGGAGTCACTACTGTGGGTCGCCACTCCTCTGCTACACAGCACGGCTTTTTCAAGGCTGTATTGAGAAGGGAAGTTAGGAAGAAGGGTGTGCTGGGCTAACCAGCCCACAGAGCTCACATTCCTGTCCCTTGGGTGAAAAATACATGTCCATCCTGATATCTCCTGAATTCAGAAATTAGCCTCCACATGTGCAATGGCTTTAAGAGCCAGAAGCAGGGTTCTGGGAATTTTGCAAGTTATCCTGTGGCCAGGTGTGGTCTCAGTTACCAAACACGGTTACCTGCAGCTTTTTAGTCCTTTGTGCTCCCACGGGTCTGCAGAGTCCCATCTGCCCAAAGGTCTTGAAGCTTGACAGGATGTTTTCATTACTCAGTCTCCCAGGGCACTGCTGGTCCGTAGGGATTCATTGGTCGGGGTGGGAGAGTTAAACAACATTTAAACAGAGTTCTCTCAACAATGTCTAAAGGGATTGTAGGTAGATAACATCCAATCACTGTTTGCACTTATCTGAAATCTTCCCTCTTGGCTGCCCCCAGGTTATTTACTGTGGAGAACATTGCATAGCAATGTCTGGGAAAAGCCTGTACAACTTGTTACAGCCTTCACATTTGTACAATTCATTGATTCTCTTTTCCTTCCACAATAAAATGGTATACAAGAACAGGAGTGTGTGTGACGTCATTGGAAGTAATCATCCTGTGCTGAGTTCGCACAGTTCTTGGTAGAACTGACACTTGATCACGCCTTCAAGAGCTGGCAGAGGGTGCGTGGGAGGTTGGTTTTGTTTCGTAAATTGACAAATTGTAGTTGTGTATATTTATGAGGTAATAAAGTGATGTTATGATTTATGAAGACAATTGAAATAATGAAATCAAGCTGATGAATGTATTCATTACCTCAGATACTTATTTTTGTGATAAGAACATTTTTAATGTACTCAGTAATTTTGAAATTAGAATACATTATTTCCTGCATTCACACAGTGTGTGATGTACGTCAAAGGGAGGAGACGTACTCATCATAACTGACTTTGTACCCTTTCACCATCTTGTACCCATTCCGTTCAACTCCCAGCCTCTCTAACCACCATTCTACTCTCTGCTTCAAGTCTGATTATTCTGGATTCCACATAGAAGTAAGAACATGCAGTATTTATCTTTCTGTGCCATATTAAGTTGAGAACTTTCACCTTTTCGCTTAAGAGCAGCACCTTCTGGCTTCTCTGACATCTCTGGATTGCCAGCATCACTATGTGAGGCCATGATTAAGCAAAATAAAGCTTACTGAGCACAAGCTCTGCAATGCCACCACAGTTGGATTTGATAACCGAGATGGCTGCTAAGTGACTCATGGGTGGGACAGTATTCAGCATGGATCTGCTGGACAAAGATAATTCAGGTCCCAAGCAGGTGACGCTAGATTGCATCACACTACTAAGTACGCCACACAATCTGAAACCTATGAAATGTGTATTTCTGTCATTTTCTATTTAATATCTTTGGACCTTGGTTGACCATGGGTAACTGAAACAGTGGAAAGAGAAACCACAGATAAGGGAGAACTGCTGTACGTATCTGCCAGCCTGGAGAAATGAGAGCAATATACCTGCTTCTTGTTTGTTGGAAACCCAAATATAATTGACCTGCTGGACACATTACACTTTTTGGCATCTTTTGGCCACTATTTCCTAATTGTAAGATGTGAAGATACGCTCTGGATCAAAGAGGCTCTCATGTTCGCTTAATAATTCAGAGTCCATCACTCAGTGGCTGGACTCTGCCATGCACATCACAGAGCGTCTGAGAGGCAAGGTATCCACCAGCGTGGGACAACTCTATGCTTGCATTCTGATCATGCCTCACTCCTCACACTTCAGCTTGCGTGATGCCACCAGTTTGAGCCCTCTGAAAATCCCATCTGACCACTGCTAACCTCCTCTACCACCACCAGGTTGGTTGAACCAAGCATCTATCCGAGACACATGCCTGCAAGACATGCCTGCAGTTTATTTTCCTCTTTGTCCCAGCCTTGTCTGTTTTTCACATGGCAGCCAGCACGATCCCTCTAAGCTACCAGGCAGATCCTGCCATTCCCATTCTCCACACTGTAGTTGCTTTCCTACCTGGTCCCATGCCATCTGGTCCTGCTCCCATCTCTGATCTTGGAAATACCTTCTTGCCACACCTACTACCCTGCCCACAGATCTCCACACTTTTCTTCAATACTCAAGCACACCCGCTGTGGGGTATTCATATTAATACCTCCTGTTCCCTCTGTGTGGGGTCCTCTCATTTCATTGAGAGGACACCTCCTTAGAGAGGCCTTTTTTGGCCACTTTATCAAATAGCACCCCTGTCCCCACCTCCTTGCTGTGCTTTGCTTTTTTTTTTTTTTTGAGATGGAGTCTCGTTCTGTTGCCCAGGCTGGAATGCAATGGTGCGATCTCGGCTCACTGCAACCTCCGCCTCCCGGGTTCAAGCGATTCTCCTGCCTCAGCCTCCAGAGTAGCTGGGATTACAGGTACCATCACACCCAGGTAATTTTGTATTTTAGTAGAGATGGGGTTTCACCATGTTGGTCAGGCTGGTCTCCAACTCCTGACCTCAATTAACACTATTTCATGTTCTATGTCTATTTACATATCTCATTATTTAATGTCTGTCTTCCCTGCAATATAAGTTCCATGAAGGCAAGGACTGTATCTTTGCATTGCTTTATCTCCAACTTCTAGAACAATGCTTAGCACAGAGTAGGCACTCAATAAATGCTTCTTCCTGAATAAATAAAAGAATAACCCCATCTGGGTTATATGAGGTCCCTGTGGTCAGAGAGAAACGGCCTGTTAGCCTGGGATAAAGAATGAATGGATTTGGAAAGGTATTGATGGCCCGTGGTTCCATGAGAAAAGATGGCTTCTATATAGTCCTTATCTGGCTGCTGCAATCACTGTTCCCACTCCCAACTTCAGGACTCTGTCCCCAGGCTGCGCTAACCAGAATGCACTCCACTGCCTCCAGGCCACCACCCCACTGCTTCTACTTGTTTCTGGAATTGCCTTTTCTAACTTCAAACTTCCACCCCCCCTCCACTGCCACTGTCATTCCTGACATATTCATTTCCCATAGCACCTATTAATATGTGACATACACATTTCACTTACTTGTTATTGACTACCGACTACCACCCCTGAACCGTAAACTCAGCAGGGCAGAAATGTCTGTTTCTCACTGCTGTCTCCACAGGCACCTACAACAGAAGACAATCCATAAATGACCATGTGATGGGTGCTCCATCAATGATGAAAGGAATGAATGAGTACCTTTTATGGCATGGTGGGAGGTGGAGGTGGCGGGAGCACGTGAAGGTGGAGGAGATTGGTACATGCCTGCCCCTTGTGACTGAATCTGGAACAGGTGCACGTTTCTGCCTGCTTCGTGAAGCAAACTGCCAAAGTCAAACCAAGGCAAGTGACTATTTCTTCCTAGTTTGACTCATCAGTTCTCATCATTTTCTGTATCTTCAGGGGTACCTTGACTTAACTACTTGGTAACAGAGTTTTCAGCCCAGTAAATTAAGTTGGATTCTTGACCAATATTTTTATTTTTTAAATGCATTAGCAGAGAATCTAGTGTCTGTCTCCATCTTCATCCCTCATCATCTGCCGCGAAAGGCTTTGCTTTAACTCATTCCCACCAGATAGGAGCTCAGGCTTCACCTCCTGAGCACCAGCATCATGCATCCAGGCCACTGTAAATGAGGGAACCATTCCCGGTTTATAAATTGGGGACCTGCCTGTGAAGTAGAAGCCAAGACAATAAGGACTCCCAGTTGCAGAGAAGGTCAAGAGGGCAGGTGGGCCCCATTCAGGGAACGAGGGTGCGGTTCCAGGGTCGTGGGAAAAGCCTGTCTTTCCTCACAAGCCGGCAGCCAGGGGGCGCTGCAGGCTGGGGCGCTGTGAAGCTGCTGTTGGCTGAGGGCTCCCCACTCAACAAAGCGGGGCCGGAGCCGGGGATTCAGGAGAGAGCGGGGCGACGACCGCACAGCACACAGTGGGCGAGGCAAAGCAAAGTTCTTGGTTGAGTAACCGCACCCCACCCAACCCCAAACGTCCAAAGAGAGGCAAGGTGACCAAGGCAATCTGGAGAAGATAAGCCACACACACCAGACAAGGTCCCCGGCCCTCCCCAGCTTCAACAAACACGGAAAGCAAGGAGCCAAGAACCAAAACAGAGACCCACTGAGAGGAGAGCCACCTTCTGCCCAGCAGCCAGCTTTCCTGTGCCCACTGAGCACGAGATTATGTGTGAGGCCTCGTGTCGGGGAGCGAGATGCACCCGAATATTCCCAGCCCCCGGGAGCTCACTCCGGAGATTTCCTAGAGAGGCAATGCAGCCATGAGGTGGGAGTAGAAGGAGCCTTCCCCTGCCCACCACCCCCCGCCCCCAAACCCCGTTCCTAACCTAGAATCCTCCAACCTCGCCTGTGACACTCTCAGGACCCGCCACCTGACTCGGGGCTGCCTTTGTGCAGCCTGGCTGGGGGCTTCTCAACATCCGCTTCTCCATGATCCTGGCTCTTGTGTCCCTTGATCTGGCTCTCAGGGTCCTTCGTTCCGGGCTCCATCTCTGTCACAGGGCTGGTCTGGCCATAGGCCCTGACTCTATAAGGGGACTTGAGCCAAACCGAGCACTCAGCCCAGCCCATGGCTCTTTTTTTTTTTTTTTTTTTTATGGGATAGTCTAGCGTCTACGCATCACCGCAGTTGTGTTTCTGTGTCTCAAAGGAAATAGTTCAGCATAGGCGATTGGTCATTAGGCCAAACACTACTAGGGAGTGTGGAGAGGAGAGAAGGCACTTCAAGCAGAGAGCAGGGTGAGCAAAGGCCCAGGGTGAAGGGGCATCGAGTGTTTGGGGAGCATTCGCAGTTCTGCATGGCTGGAGGGTAGGGGCCAGGAAGAGCTGGAGGATGACGTTGAAGAGAGAAGCGGAGGGACCAGGTCTGGCCAACTTTATGTTTGCCCAACTAAGTCACCTGGACTTTACCCTAAGGGCAATAGGGAGCCATTGAAGAGTAAAGCTGGAAAGTAGCATGATCATGTTTGTGCTTTAGAAAGAAAATCCAGGCCACAGAGCAGAAGGTGGATGGGAAGAACTGGGAAGACCAGGGGAGCAATAATGGGTCTCAATCTGGGCAGATGAGGGAGAGGGAGAGCAGAGGAAACTCCACAGGGTTGATTGGGGTGAGAGAAGATCCTGGGATATTCCCAGGGTCCCAGTTTGAGGCCAAGATGGTGCCTTCACTCGAGGGGAGTACCTCTTGCATTTCTCATGTCCCCTTTTCTCCCTTTGCCTGTGGTCACCAATATCTCAATTGCTGGTCTCAGCTCTAGTGGAAGACCCAGGCTGCCTCAGCCGGCCCCTACCCCTTCACGCTCACATAATCCTGCCTCCCCCAGTAATGCAGACCCCTGGCCACCCAAGCCTCTGCCTGGAATCTCCCCACTGCCTGGCACGTGGGAAATAGCTTCCCTGGCCTGTCCCAGCTGCAGTCTCCTGCTGTGGTGTGGTGTGCTGAACACCAGTTCATTGAAGACAAGGTGCATTGCCTTTGCTCTAACAGAATTGCCCCACGGTTCCCCTCAGTCAACTGCGTCTGCCTGGAAGATGCTCAAAGCAGGAACTCCTCCAATTTTTCTCTCCATCTAAGTCTCCCCAACCTGAATAACCCACCAACCTATTCAGTCAGAGGGTCTGAATTCATTTGACAAAAAGGAAGAATGGGATTGCTTGCCTTAAAACTGACCCAAACTGTGGCTGATGTCCAGATCCCTCACACAGCCATTTGACACTTAGTCACCTCCAAAATAGAAATGATCTCCCCAGAACCAGACAAACAGAAAAAACTCTTCCCTACTAAGCCCGTTGTCTGTTTGTAGACAGCCATTCCCATAGCGCTGCGTCCTCATGAGCTGACCATTAACCAACCTTCCTGTATCCATCTGGACACATAATTGCAAGTGACGGGAATTCCAACTAAAACTGAATTGATCAAAATAAGGAATGTGTTGGTTCATGTGGTTGGAAGTTGAGAAGCACAATGGCTTCCGGCAAGACTTGATCCTGGCCACAGCTCTTGGTAAGCTCTCTCCCTTTAAGACACTGAGAACCCTTAAACAATTATTCATTCCTTTATTTCTCTATATTTAGCTACCTTGGGCTAGGTACTGTTTCAGGTACTGGGAATGCAGAAGTGAACAGAACAGTCAAACATCCCTGCCCTCATGCCTATAATATATCTCTAGAAAAAAATGCAAAAAACCTAGTAACTCTGGTTGCCTCTGGGGTGAAGAACTGCCTGGCTGGGAGAAGCTTCTTCCTCAAACCTAGTAAGAAAGAGGAAGTCTTGGAATTGAGATGCAGGTCTTAACTGGTCTGATTCAGGGTTGGTGCCCATTTTTGATTCACTGAGCCTGGCTCAAGTCAATCAGTGGCTGCGTGCAGAAGGCAGTCTTCCCTTCCCATGACTAAAGGTTTGGGAAATGTGGTAGGAAGAGGGTGGAGGAAGGGGAAATTCCTTCCAGTTTGGTAATAGAGACTTTGGTGTCAGGAGCTCTAAGGAAATGGGCCCCAGGGTCTTGGAGAGGAGTGCCAGCCAAGGCTGGGCCCAGCTCCTCTGCAGACCCTCAGGCTCTCCCACCCACAGCCAAGAGGCGAGGCTGTCCTGAGCATTTTACACCTGTGGTCCCAGCTTATTGTAAAGAAAGACCACATTTATATACAGTCTCAGATTAATAGGTCAGCCTATTACAAGACCATAAACACTAAGACAACCCAGGACATTTTACTACCTTCTCTTTAAACCAAATCCACCCTACCCCCTGGGATTTCCCAAGCCAGCGCCATGTTCGGGGAAGACAGAGCCACAGTCAGGGTTAAGGCCAAATCCCATCAAGAGCACCTGAATCAGCACCTTTAAACTTCTGCAGCTTTCTTCTCGAAATAAAATGTTGCTTGGAAGCCACTTCCACTTTCTTAGGAATCCCTTAAGGAAAACGCTTTGGGGTTGAAGAGCCAGAAATGAGCTATTTTAGTTAGCAAAGAGGATGAAAAGTACAATAGCAGAAATGAACAGGCTGCTGGCAGTGTCAAGGGAACAAGGGGAGGAAACAGGGAATGCCATAATATAATGTGCAATGGAATCAGAAACAGCCCAGAAAACACTACTTAGTACAGAAATGTTAAACAAAAGCCATGTCCAAACATACTTGGTTTCCCTTTCTCCAATATTCTCTCATTTGGGTCTATCAGTATATTTACCTTGCTGCTATATTAATTTCTCAAACATCTAGTAACAGTTGTGGCCACACTCAAAAACTTAACAACTTCCAATGCCTTCAACCGAAACTACATGTGTCTAATTTGGGCATTTAAGATACTTATAAGATTACTTTTAACCACCTTTTCTCCCTTATTTTTCACCCAACTCCTACATTTTGGGTCACAGATCATAGAAAGCTTTTGAATGGCCTGACAGTCTTTTAAAGGTTGTTCGGTTGTAGTATAATCTACCATTTTACTACTTTTGGCTTTATGCAGTTTTGGTACCACAGCTATTTGAGGTTATGAACATTTTCCTTTCCAAACAATCTAATAACCCACTCTGATTAAACTAGCTTTACTTTTTTTTCTTTTTGCCTTTAGAGATAGCAGAGTACCTTGTACACAGTAGGTGCTTAATAAATATTAATCCACTCTTGTTCCTTAGCTGTACTCATGCTTCTTCCTGTTTTGGGAATGATCTCCAACTTTTCTTTGTTTGCCAAAAAATAATCATCCTTCCAGGACCAAATCAAAAGTCAACTCTTCGAAGCCTTCCTGTCTGTCTTGTCACAGGTGAGATGACCCTCTTCCCCTTCAAAGTATGACTTTATCCAGAAAATATGTACCCTGTGTGTCTCAAGTGTTACAGAACTGATACTATTTGTGTAAGTGTGGCTATTTATTTGTGGCTGCAAATGCAAAGTCTTTGAAGACAATGTGTTCTATTAATTTCTGTATCTACAGTATTCACTTAGCACCTGATGCCTACTAGTTATTGAGAGATTAAAAATGGATTTCCTGAATAAATGGAAGAATGGGTGAAGTCTTGAGCAGAAATGGGCCATCTGAGGTCTGCTAAAGGTCTGAGTGGTTGAGGAGAGCTTATTTCGTTCCTTCAAGGATTTTCTCCAGGTTTTCCGCCCCTAGCCTGTACACAGAGTAAGTCTGTATTTAGAGTAATGTGATTTAAAGGTCACATTTATTAGCAAATAGCCGTGTTTATAAATTTAGTTTGTCAAAAAAGGGAGCCTTTGAAATTAATTCTGTTTGCTGAGACTAGCACCAAGTTCAACCAACAGTGGATACTGAGCCGAGGTAAGTGAATTTCCAGCCCATGTGGCTTTTACAATCTTACGCTCCTCACCCACTCCTTTGTATATTGTTTTTGAAACTTTACCTAGTGTTTTTACTGCATGACTGGATCTTTAGGCTGAAATTTACCTATTTAGTGTTCATTTGTTATTGTTGTGATATTCTGCTCTTAAAAGTTTACTGATTGGAGGAGATGGATTTCAGGACCTAGTGTGATTTTTTTCCTCTCCAGGCCAGTCACACTGCAGGGCCCTCATCTCTTTTCTTGAGAGAGTCCAAAGACTGTGGGACTGGGCCTGCTGGTCTGCTGGTGTTCTCCCATCTCTGCCTCTGAGCACCCTGCTGGAAAGGCTACCCTGAGATGTTGGTGGACTGGATCTCTGATCTAGAAAAAACTGCTCAGAGGCAAAAGCTACAAGAGGCACATTCTGGCATGAATGATACTGGCTCTTCCGGCCCCCAGATTGCAGATCCACAGAGAAGACTATGGGTAAAAGATGACCCCAGGTGTAGAACTTCATCTTAGGAAGAGATCACCCAACCAGAGACTTCTTACACATCATTTGGTTGATTTTAGTTAACGAGAGCATGGAAGATGTTGGAATAATTGCTAACAATCCTGGCTGGGGAAATTAGGAAGCCCATCCTCTAATTAAAATTTAATGTAGAGGAACTGACCATCATGAATGAATGGACTCAATTCCTTGAGAAGAAGACAGATAATTTCAAACTATTTCCTAGAACAAGTAAAGGCACACAGTTGTACAGAGTGAGGAGGTTTCCCTAGGCAAGATTGGTGGCAGCCTCAGGATGTATGGGGCCGGAGGCTGTTATGTTCTCACTGGGCGAGAGAAATGGATAGGGAATGATAATGATGAATGAGTTTTCTTTCAAAGTACTCACTAAGGGAGGCTCTCCATTTTCTTTTCCCTCACTAAAGTGCCTCAAAATGCTTAAAGAATTCCACTTTGGAATTACTTCCGAACTAGTTTATATTTTCTATCCCGTGACTCTACAATTGCACCTCATTTTTAACCAAAAAATCATTTCCTGCTTCATCAACCACCTTATTCATCAGACGTGGCCCTGGATGATTTTTGGTTGTTTCCAAAAATGAAATTCAACCTCAAAGCTTAAAGATTTATGCTATCGCAGCTCCTGAAGAAATGTGCCATCAACTCTGAAGATGAAGAGGAGTTCCAGATATATTTTGGTATTGAAAAAAATTTACGTCTCATTATTTTGCCATCTCATACGTTTTCATATCTTCTTCTCTTATATTGCTTTGAAGATGAAACTCAGATCTGTATAAAGTATTTCAAGCATATTAACCAAAGAGTTGTGCTTAATCCAGCCATCTGTAACTAAATTTCTGTCTCTATAGTATCTCGGAAAAAAGAAAGAAAGTGAAAAGGCAGGTTGAGAAAAAATAGAAGTGCATATAATTAAATCATGAAAGAGTGATGGATACATGATGTGTTCTACTTACTCTGTGCAGCCTCTGCCAGCCTTGTGTACATGATGTGTGGTAGGTTACATCATACCTTTGTTACTTTTGGGTTACTAAAGTAATACATACTTACTGTAGAAAATTAGAAAAAAAGAGAAACAAAAGGAAGAGAATTTAAAATCATCTGTAACTCTATCAACTATGGAATTTTGATCTTTCACCTTTCTAGTCTTTTTTAATAGATTATTTTGTGGCAGATTTAATTCATTAGTGTTCTTGTTTGTTTATTTAAAAAGATAGATACAAACAGAAACTTCCATAAAACAGGTAGAGTGAATTGCATTAACCTTTAGTCAGCTCTTTCTTCCTTTCCTTATAGGAAACCAACTACCTTGATTTTTACAGTACTCAGGGTTTGTTGTTGTTGTTGTTTTACTTCATAGTTTTATCATCTAAGTCAAAAGTCATTTTCCTTTTCTTCTCTACTATGATCACTGTGAGATCATGGATTTTTATTTATCTAAGTGTAATTATTATTCTTTCTAACACTCAAATTGTCCTTAAAATATGGCCAGTGGGAGCTTCATCAAGCAGTTCCTGGGAACTTCTTGCACAATCCCACTAGCCCAAACACTCCTTTACTTTCTGATCCAGCAAGACTTTTCAGGCTCACATGGTGAGCTTCCTGCCCTGACTGTTTCTCCAGTGACCCCTGGTTTCTGTTAGGGGTCATTTAGGAATGGAGATCAGGGAGCTTCATGCACCTTGCTATTGAGGTGCCAGTGTTTCTGGTTCCTTCAGAGGACAGAACTAGGAAATATACACACATATTTTAGGCTCATATTGATATTTCAAATTCAAATGTAGCATTGCTATATTTCGTAAATTATTTGCCATTATCTTTTGGCTCTCTTTTATTTCCAGCTTTTTTCTCTATGTGTGATTGCATGCATGTGTACAGATGTGCCTGTCTGTGTGTTGGATATACTTGACAATTTACAAAATAATCACTGTACAAGTAGAAAGTTCTGGATAGGAAGCAAGACAATGCTTTAATGGTGACAGGCCCCTCTGGTATGGAAAAGTGTTTGGGGGTCAATATAGAAGGTCCAGATCATCTTACCATGAATAAGTGGAGAGTAAAGAAGACGTTCTTTGTGTCAGGGCTGGGCTAGGCTGAACAGGGTACTGGGACTCATGCTCCAGCCCGTGGACCTCCTTAGGGGAACCACATCAACGTGGTGGGCCACATCGCTGACCTCCAGACAGGTCTTTTGAAAGAAGACTATGATGAACATACCTGCAGGGCAATCTTTTCCCACATTTATCTTATAAATGTAGACACTTTCTTATAAATTATGAAAATAGAAAGATGTCCTAAAATGAAATTGCTGGGTCAGTATATATATCCAGTTTTAAAGCTAAATACTGATGCATATTGCTAAATTGAACACCCAAAAGACTATATCAACTTATGGCTCTATAAGTGTTATATATTTAGTCTAGAATTCTTTGATCAATATTTGTATTGGGACCACTTCTTTTTTTTATTCCTTTACTTATCCTTTACTTCTTCTGTGTGCTACTGTGATACATTTGTATTTCTTTTTTTTTCTCTCTCTCTCTCTTTTTGAGATGGAGTTTCGCTTTTGTTGCCCAGGCTGGAGTGCAATGGCACAGTCTTGGCACACTGCAACCTCTGCCTCCCGGGTTCAAGCGATTCTCTTGCCTCAGCCTCCAGAGTAGCTGGGATTACAGGCACCCACGACCATGCCCGGCTAATTTTTGTATTTTTAGTAGAGATGGGGTTTCACCATGTTGACGAGGCTGGTCTTGAACTCCTGACCTCAGGTGATCCACCTATCTCAGCTTCCCAAAGTGCTGGGATTACAGGTGTGAGTCACCGTGCCTGGCCTATTTGTATTTCTTTTAAGCAGTATACAATTGGATTTCATATTTTAAGCCAATTTACATTTAAAGTTTTAACTTATATCTTACCTTTTAGTTTATCTCTGCTTCAGGAGGCAAAGTCTGAGGCAAAATCCTTGCTCTTGTCAGTCTATTTTGTAGCAAACGGTGATTCCTACCAGATTCTGACATTAGGTTGTGTGCGCATCTCTCTTATTCAGGAATGTGTGGATATTCCTTCTGATGATTTCTTTCCTTCTTCTTTGTATTTTAGCTAAAAATGGCAAGAGCCTGCATTGTATGCTGTTAATGGAATGTGATTTTTTTTTTTTTTTAACGGAGTCTTGCTCTGTCCCCCAGGGTGGAGTGCAGTGGCGGTATCTCAGCTCACTGCCACCTCTGCCTCCTGGGTTCAAGAGATTCTCCTGCCTCAGCCTCCCGAGTAGCTGGGACTACAGGCATGAGCCACCACGCTCGGCTAATTTTTGCATTTTTAGCAGAGACGGGGTTTCACCCTGTTGGCGAGGCTGGTCTTGAACTCCTGACCTCAAGTGATACGCCTATCTCAACCTCCCAAAGTGCTAGGATTACAGGTGTGAGCCCCCATGCCCGGCTGGAATGTGATTTTTTGCATCAGAAATCCCTTGTATTGAAAGTAAACTTAATGTTATTTATAAGACATATCACTTCAAGAAATAAACTAATATGCGTGTATGCATTTTATACTTATTGTGGGGAGGTAGGGGATTTTTAAATCATTTCATCACTTTATTAGTTTCTTGGAAAGAAATGTGAAAACTTTATTTGGAGAGAACTGTTCGTGTAGGCTGTAGACCTGTTCCATGTCATTCTGGGGTTACTAAAGTCATAATGGGTTAGAAAGCTGTAAGGATACAAGATGTAATTAAAAAGAGCCACTAATACATATTCCCAAACCAACAGGAAAAGACTAAAGATGCTGCATGGTACTGAAGAATTGCTCATGGTATAAATTTGTATTTGTCTTAAGTCGTTATTATTTTATACATAGCTTAAAAATTAACATGCTTGATTCATTTTGGGAGTTTCCTTGCCAAAATTATAACTAATCCTTATGTTTTGGATGTTGATGTTTGTGAGAGGATCATTTCCATCCCGTTACTAATTTTTACAGAGGAGGGTTTGAGGGGAAGTGAGGCTTCCCCTCAAAGAGGGGAATTTGCTCTAGATCATCTGGGAAGCCAGCTGTGAAGTAAACTGGGTTAGTTTTTCTCCATTTCCTTTTCTGAAGGAAAGTTTTTTGTAAGGACTAATTTTCCATTTCACCCAAACCTGAAGCTCATTACGGAGAAAGGATATCAGTTGAATTTTTAAACTTCTTTTAGCTTGTAGACAGTCGTGCATGTACACAAATATAAATTTACTGGAGCAGAGACAGCCTAAGGAGGGATTGCGGGGATTGCGGTCACCACCAGTGACCGAAGGCTGCTGTCTCATTGAGAATCCCTCAGGCAGGGTACAGAATAGCATGGTTCTCAAATGTCTTGGTCTCAGGATCCACTTATACTCTTAAAAATTACTGAAGACCCCAAAAACTTTTTATCTAGGTGCATTAAATCTATTGGGACTGATTATATTAGATATTAAAATTTTGAAAGATTTGTTTAAAAGTAACAAGGGCGCGGTGGCTTACGCCTGTAATCCCAGCACTTCGGGAGGCCGAGGCTGGTGGATCACCTGAGGTGAGGAGTTCAAAACCAGCCTGGCCAACATGGTGAAACCCTGTCTCTACTAAAAATACACACAAAAATTAGCCGGCTGTAGTGGCAGGTGCCTGTAATCCCAGCTACTCAGGAGGCTGAGGCAGGAGAATCACTTGAACCTGGGAGGTGGAGGGTGCAGTGAGGCAAGATCACACCACTGCACTCCTGCCTGGGTGGCAGAGTGACACTCCATCTCAAAAAAAAAAAAAAAATTAAAGTCACAATAATAAACCTACTGCATTTTAACATGAATTACTTTAAAAATACCATATTTACCAAAATAAACATCGTTAGCAAGAAGAGGGGCATTGTTTTTTCATTTTGCAAATCTTAGGAAGTGTCTATCTAGTAAAATACAGCAGTATTCTCATATTTGTTTCTGTATTCCGTCTATGGATATTACATGTCATGTGGTCGCTGGAGCACTCCACCATGTACTCATGAGAGAATGTGAATGAAAACAAGAGAAATAATGCCTTCATATTATTACGAAAATAATGCTGATATTCCAGATCTCCTGAAAAAGTTTGAGGTTCCCCCGGGGGTGCTGAGACCACACTCTGAGAACCATTGGTGGAGGAAGGTATAGTGGAGGCCAGAACACTGGGAATTACAAACTAAGGTTTTGTGAACAACGAAACAGCTTAATCTTTATAATTTTGTGTTTAGAAACTGATCTCCAACGATGTTAGATATCAGCTAATTTTGTAAACATTTACAAAAGTTTAATAAAATCATTCTGATTTATCTTCAGAACTCCGAATTCCTACATATAATTGCTACTCAACATCTCTATGTGGATGTCTAGTAGACATTTCAACTCTTGTTCAGAACTCATCTCCTGATCTTCTACCCTTAAGTTTCTCCTGTTGTGGCATCACCCATTTAGTTAATGGCAATTTCATCATTATAGTTGCTCAGACACAACACCTAAAAATCATTGTTGACCCCTCCCTGGGATCAACTCTGTCTGGGATGTAACTCTGGTCTGAGCCACCAGCATCTCTCACCTGGGTTACTCTTACCTGTTCTCTCTGCTCCTACCCTGCCTGACCAAATCCCCATTATCCATTTTTTGTTAATAGCCAGGATGATCCTTTTAACACCTAAGACCGTGCACTTTTCTGCTCAAAACTATGTAATGACTCCTCCTTTCAATCAGCGTCAAAGCTGACATCTTAAAATGCCCTTAAGACCTTACCTGCTCTGTCTCAACCTGTCCCTCTATGAGCCTGTGGCTCCCTGCCCCGCCCTCACGCTGCTCCAGCCACAGTGGGCTTCTGACTGTTCTTTGGACACACCAGACAGGTTTCTGCCTCAGGGCCTTTACCCAGGCTCTTCCTGCCGTCTGGAATGCTCTTCCCCCTTATATATTCAAACTCCATTATTTTCAATATTTGTTCAGATAGTAAGCTTCTCACTGTATTCTACTCTGACAACTCTACTTAAAAATGCAAGTCCCACCTCCTGCACCAGAATGCTTGTCACCCCCTTACCATTCTATACTTTAAAAAAAAAAATTCTTTCTCACCCCCATTAGGCATTTAAACCCTTCTACTTATTTTATTTATGTTTCTTGTTTCTTGGTTTTCTCCCCTAGAGTAAATCCCGCAGGTCAAGAGTTCTTGTCAGCATTTTTTCTCTACATAACACAAGAACTTAGAACAGTGTCAAGCAAGTTGAAGACATATAATAAATATTTGATAAATGAATGGCTGGATAGAATGCCTTAAGAAAAACTCGGGTGACTTGGAATCATCCCTAGTATTTGAGGTTGTTATCAATTAAAATCAATCATGAGGAATTAATTGAGGGTATTAATAACTGAATCTCCTTCCAATGCAAGTGACAAAAATTCAATTCACCTTGGCTTAAACCAGAAAAGAAAATAAAATATAATGGCCAGGCGCAGTGGCTCATGCCTGTAATCCCAGCACTTTGGGAGGCCGAGATGGGTGGATCACAAGGTCAGGAGATTGAGACCATCCTGGCTAACATGATGAAACCCCGTCTCTACTAAAATACAAAAAATTAGCCAGGTGTGGCACGCGCATGTAGTCCCAGCTACTCAGGAGGCTGAGGCAGGGGAATTGCTTGAACCTGGGAGGTGGAGATTGCAGTGAGCTGAGATTGCACCACTGCACTCGACAAAGCGAGACTCCGTCTCAAAAAAAAAAAAAAAAAAAAAAAGAAAGAAATTTGTTCCCTTACAGAATGGGTTTCAGGCATGGCTGAATCCAGGGGGTCAAATGATGTCATTGAGATCCAGTCTGTTTATTCTCCTTCTTCTGTGTCAACCCCTCATTCTCAGGCAGCCTCTCCCTTTGTGATGTAAAGATGCTACATCTAGGCTTTTATGTGACCAGCTCAACCACTCCATGAGAAAGAAAGGTACACTTGTTCTCTGTCGGCTGTCCTTGCTCTGAGGCTCTCTCAGCAAGGGAGTGTGCACACATCTGTATTTATGTCTATGTCTGTAATTGAAAACTGTGTGTTCAATCTGATTCCTCCCATTGCAATCCAACCATACAGGTTTGATTTTTGATTTCTTTCTTTCTTCTGTGAGTATCTTCCTTCTCTGACAGTGAGAAAGTAGGTCCCCACGCCTTATTTACTCATCTGATTGATCCTTCTTTATGTGATCAAACCCCCCATCCATCTTTGCTGCTGACCCTTCCCCAGGTGGACACCCTCCTCACCCTGCTAGGGCGCTGGCAGCTTACCCAGTCTGCTCCTCTGCAGAGGTACCCTCTTCATTCCTGCTCAGGTCTGGGCACTCTGCACCACACCTTCCCATGTGCGACGCCTTCTTACCCTACTTGGGCTTTGACACCACAGGCCAGGCCAGGCCTTTGTAGAAGTTGTTTTCTTGCCTCTGGGGCTCTGACCCCCAATGCTAAGCCACTCTGTGAGTAGGTGCTCTCCTCACCCTGCTGACACCCCATGCCTCACTGTCTCTCTAGGGGACTCTCCTTTTCTGCTCACACTCTGAGTCCCCACTGCTTGTCACCTAAAGGCATGCACAGGAGCCCTCCCCATCCTGCTCATAGGTTCTTAACACCCAACCTCAGGCTCAGACAACGCAGGCGAGGCCACTCCAACATGGGGATGCCCTTTTCACCCTGCTTGGACTCATACTCATAGGCCACCATGTTTTCCTCCCTTGCCTGCATAGGTGTGACCTTGTGCTGTCCCCATTAATAGTTTTGAGGCTGAGTTGCTCAGGAAGGGAGGAGAAGGGAAGAGGAAGCAGAAGCACCTTTTATCTTCATTTGTGTCTGTCATCACAAGAGACTCTGGACCTGATGCTGTCCTCGATTTCTGAGACTCAAATGCCCACCTGGCTCCATAGTCAAGGAAGCAATTGCCGCTGCCTTTAATCAGTCCTGGCCGGGGACTTCTCTCACCTTTCCGTGATCTGTTTTCCTCCCTGGCACTTATCACCCTCTGACCTATTTGTTGCATGAATTCCTCCATTTCTAGCAGTCAGTGCTGTGCCTGGCACATGGAAGTACCAAGAAATATTTCCTTAATGATTGAGTCCTAGAACAGAACGCAGATGAATGAGGCTGTCCCACATGGCCAGGGAGGCTCTGGATGCAGTAATGAATATGGAGGATGTGTCTTCCCTAAACCACACTCAACTCAGTCCAACCTGCTCAGATTCTCGGCCTCAGTGGAATTCTTCTGTGCATCCTGGGTTCTATAGTTGCTAATGCTTCAGTGTCTTTTCATCCCAACACCCCATCAGGGCCACCTCCTTTGGCCTGTGAAGCACCAGTGACTTATGGGAGCGGACAGAGGAGGAAGTGTAGTTAGCATTCATTCATTGCTTATGTTGTACAGGCTGTCAAAACTAATGAAATTTTATGACAGACGGGCAACGACCAGCTTCCTGGTGTTATTTATCTTTCTCGCTTCTGGCTTGGAGCACTGGGTGATTTTTCATTTACATTTAAAAATGCCAAGATGACTAAGCACAATTCGCCTACTCAGAAAACTAGCAAATTGTATCAATGCACAAATGTAATTAATAATCATCAGGCATGAGAAATGAGGAGCAGTTAAGCAGGATAGTCTATCTTTCCAATTCTTCTCCCCCTCCCCTACCACCATTTCAACCAGTTCCCAGACTCCAGGGACATACGTCACGTTTTTTCTCTCTTTGCTCACATCTGATAGCCAATATTTGCAATGACAAGCAAAAGGTCCTTGTGGCTGGTGACATGAGTCCCCATGGCTCAGTAGACATATTTATAGCCACCTTAGAGGAGATGATGCAAATAGATGTAACACATAAAAAGAAAAAGACGAAAAAAATGGAAAATTTAATGTAAGAGGGAACGGAGGTCCTGGGAGACAGGTTAATTCTAGAGTGACAAGACCCAAGATTGTGAGACTGTGTTTATGTAACCAAGAGAAACCCACAGAACCAATTCATCATAACAACCTAAACCTGGGGGCTGTATGTGCCTTGACAAATTCGTTTGTATACATCACTTAATTCTCTTATCTCCTCATTCCTGCAGTATGTTATCTGTGTTTCCTTTGCTCTCATCTCTACCTGCTATTGCAGGGTCTCTAGGCTCTCAAATTTCCTGCTCTGCACAAATTACTTCTGGGAGGTCTCCAGAGGTATCTCAAACGGGTTCACTAATTAACTGTTAGGTCTCATGTAGCATCTGCATTATTTTTCTTCCTTTCTCCTGCTACCATCAGAGTTTTGATGAGCTGCATCCTCAAGGCACCAAAGCGACAGCCCCATGTCCTCTGGAGACCTCTGAGGGTCAAGAGCTTTTCACATTCTGTACAGTCAGGAGAATGTTTTCTCTCCACTCCCAGCATTTTCATAGGGACTTTAAAATTGTGCAGCTATGTTCCAGTGCCTTCTAGATTTTTTTTTAGTAAACAGTTTTTGGGTGAGCAGACAAAGCTGAAAGGCAAACATTATAATACTCTACTCAAAAATCCAAGCATTTGCTGCCATGACTGCCATGACTAAGGCTTTGTTATGGGTCCAAGCTTTTCTGCCTCACCTTCTCTCTTTTATAATGGGTTATTTTCCAGAGGGCACCTCATTTTAAAAATGCAAGTTGGCATTGGAAAGGTGAGACATGTCCAGACATACCAGCCTCACAGTAGTGGACACTTGTTCAGGCTCAAAATGGCACATCTTGATAACCACGGTGTACTTACGCAGAGTCCACAGTGTGCTGGCTGCTCCAGGTGCTGAAAAGTGAATCAGACACAGGACCCAACACAGTCATGCAGTAAATAACCATTATAACTAAATAAATGGTGGGGAAAGTAAAAATAAGTGCAACAAGAGATATACAGATAATGTGGTAAAGAGGAGAGCTACTTCCTGTAGCCTTGAAAATCGAATGGCTTAATGGAGACCCATTAGAGCTGAGCCTTGTGAGGACATGAACATGTACAGGAGTGGAATCCAAAAGGTATTTCAGCAAGAGGGAGTGCTAGGAGTAGAAGCAAAGGGTGAATGTTACCAGCAATATGAGTGGATTAACAGAGTTTCAAATTGGCTAAAGCATACCTTGTTTGAAGGGGAATGGTTAGAGAAATCATAGTGGAAATGGGGAGTGAGACCTCCGGGGGATGTTTGACCAGTGGGCTGAGATTTTTCTTTTTTAAGATGGAGTCTCACTCTGTCACCAGGCTGGAGTGCAGTGGTGCCCTCTTGGCTCACTGCAACCTCCGCCTCCCTGGCTCAAGCTATTCTCCTACCTCAGCTTCCTGAGTAGCTGGGATTACAGGCATGCACCACAACGCCCAACTAATTTTGTATTTTTAGTAGAGACGGGGTTCCACCATATTGGCCAGGATGGTCTCGATCTCCTGATCTCATGATTTGCCCGCCTTGGCCTCCCAAAGTGCTGGGATTTCAGTCGTGAGCCACCGTGCCTGGCCTATATCTTATTTTTATGCAGCAAAATATGTCGAACTAAGATAGTACACTATTTAGAGCCATTAAAAGCCATTGCATAGAGGACTGTGTTTTTGAATCAGTCAGGTTCACCTGGATCAGGTAGGTGCACCTAGATCAGTGTGTGTCAGATGAATAGGAGAAGAGATCTGAGCAGGCACATCAGTGAGGAGGTCTCTGCAATAGCAGAAGACATGGGTACTAAGATTGAAACAGAAGAAATTCAGAGTAGAAAGATGATGAGCTTTGGAGAGAGAGTAGATGGATACCTGGTGTGAGGAAAAAGAGGAAGCTAAGAAGAGCCCCACATGAGGAAGGAGAAATATGATGTCCAAGAGGCAGAGTGAATTTTTGGAGGGAACAGAATGAGTTCACACATTGGAAACAACTTTGTAAGGTGAGTGGGATAGGAACATTCATTCTTTTTTTTTTAATTAATTATTTATTTATTTTTATTTTTTTCTTTGAGATGGAGTCTTGCTCTGTCACCCAGGCTGGGGTGCAGTGGCGCAATCTCTGCTCACTGCAACCTCCACCTCCTGGGTTCAAGCGATTCTCCTCCCTCAGCCTCCCAAGTAGCTGGAATTACAGGCACGCACCACCACGCCCAGCTAATTTTTTATATTTTTGGTAGAGACGGAGTTTCACTATGTTGGCCAGGCTGGTCTGGATCTCCTGACCTCGAGTGATCCACCTGCCTCAGCCTCCCAAAGTGCTGAGATTACAGGTGTGAGCCACCATGCTCAGCCTTATTCTTATTTTAAAGGCAGGAGAGTTGTTACATGGAGCAGGTAAATGTGTGTCCATGGTCACAGGGCATGTGGCAGAAGTGACTCTCAAACCCCAATTTTTGGATGTTAAGACATTTTCTCTTTTCTTGATACACATACACTTGAATATGTTCATGCCTGAAGAGGATGGCAGAAGGAAGATTAAAGAAAAAGATGAGGAATAAGGAGTTACTCTGTTGATGAAGAAAGCACACACACTGTGTTCATGTTAGCAATTATTTCTGGGAGATCCATCAGGCAAATGAAATCTCCTAATCCAATTCAGGAAGGAATTTCCTGGACATGTGGATCCATAATCCTGTTTAACTCCTCCAAAAAGAGAGACTAAAGTTAGAGATCAACTCCAGTAAAAAAGCAAACTTAGAGGTAACGATTGCAAACAGAGCCTGGGCATCCCCCCGCCGGGGTCCCGGGCTATCATCTAATAAAAGCCATACAAGTCCATAAGCCACATGGAAATCGCTTGACCCAGAAGCTTCTGGAAGGTCCACGTGTTCATAACTAGGACACTGGGAACAGACCTATTCCTCTTGGTTATCTTATGTGATAGTTGTTTGTGAAGCATCCCTTTCTAGAGAATTTAGATTCCGTCATTGTCTATTTTGCACTTGGGAATGTGGTAGTGGTGTGTTGTTTTTCTCTTCGGCTGGTGAGGAGAAGAGGTGGGAAACCCTGGGCTTGCCAATGTCCTATTTGTCTTTCTGTTTGTTGTTGCAACTGGCCTCATTAAATCAGGCGAGAGCTGCCAACATATACAACTTGGGCTTTCCTAATTAAAGTTCTGCTGAAAAAAGCTGCCCCTCTCCTCTGACTCTCTCACAGGAATGCACTCTCGTAACAGAGGCATCTGCCCCCTGGACTAACCTTTCTTAAAACCAGATAAACAAAGTAATACCAATAAAAATATCCATCTGTGCTTAAAGATAAATAGAGCATTAATATACCAAACTGAGATCTGGATTCTTTTGGAACCAGCTTTAATGATATTAGACATCTGTTCTGGCTTGCTTTCCACTCATTTTCCACTTGCAGATTCTTATAAGAAAACCATGTGACAGCAGTTTTTCTGTGGGAAGTGGGGGTGCCACCTGAACCCCTGCCCTTTCTCAGGTGATTGCCCCAGTAGAGGGTAGTAGATCCCAAAGGTATAAGCCAGTGATGTCCCTTACCATGTGGCAGTCTGTTTGGGCCTCATAGTGGATTTTAAGCACTGTGATCTTTTTACATGTTTATTTTTGAGATACCAGAACGCCAACTTATTCCTTTACAGTGGTAAGTGGAATTGTCAAGTAGACCAGATGCACAAATGTTGGCACAATCGTGGCAGCCTTTCTCATCCTGGAGTTACGTCGTATGAATATCCAAGAAATATCCAGGAGCTATTCATTTACCAGGAGAGAGCATTTCTCTGGCAGGAAAGGTGGGAGGTCCCCATAATGATTGTTTCTTTTAAAGAGAATTGGACTTGGATGACAAAAAAACACCCTTTAAGTGTTTCTTTTACCATTTTTAACACTCAAGAACAATTTCAGGCAAAGTACTATTGTGGGAAATCTTTCTCCACTTAAATGCAGACCTGTCGACCTGGATTTGTTAGATTTGGTGCTAACTCCAAAGTGACTATGGGCAGATCAGTGGGGGTGGGGGCCACGTTGGAAATGTGCGGGGGCATTCAGAATTGTTCCGATGATGGGAGAGATGACACTGATTTTTGGTGCCCGAAGAACAACAATGCCAGAGGCACAGCAATTTGAGGGACAGTCTTAGTTGAATTGCCTGTTTGAAATGCTGATATAACAGGGTATTGAGAAGCACTGACTTTTTCAAATAATGGACACTTTTTTTGAAACAAAAATCTTACACGGGACACCAATATATAAAACTCACTGAAGGAGAGCTATTTTGCCTAACAGAGAGGAGGTCCCTGAAATACTTCTACGAAACATAGTTTGAGAACCACTATTTTAGCTGATACCAAATGGCCATAGAGCTTTACTATTCTGTCTGGTTCTACTATGTTATAAAGACTAAGTAGTTTACTTTTACTTTTTCTTTCTTTCTTTCCTTTTTTTTTTTCGATATGGAGTCTCACTCTGTTGCCTAGGCTAGAGTGCAGTAGCGTGATCTTGGCTCACTACAACCTCCACCTCCCAGGTTCAAGCAATTCTCCTGCCTCAGCTTCCCAAGTAGCTGGAACTACAGGCCCGTGCCATCACACTCGGCTAATTTTTTGTATTTTTAGTAGAGATGGAGTTTCACCATGTTAGCCAGGATGGTCTTGATCTCATGACCTCGTGATCCGCCCGCCTTGGCCTCCCAAAGTGCTGGGATTACAGGCGTGAGCCACAGCACCCGGCCAATTTCACAAATAGATTTTTTTTCTTACTGTAAATCTTAGCAAGCTCAGCATACGAATTTTTTTTTTTCCTTAAATTGAAAGCTTTTACCCTTTCACTTAAAGGCAGCACTTTATGGCTTCTCTTGGGCATATCCAAACTGCTATCATCACTACTCGTATTAGTCCATTTTCACGCTGCTGATAAAGACATACCTGAGACTGAGAAATTTACCAAATAAAGAGGTGTACTGGACTTACAGTTCCACGTGGCTGGGGAGGCCTCGCAATCATGGTGGAAGGCAAGAAGGAGCAAGTCATGTCTTACATGGATGGCAGCTGGCAAAGAGAAAGCTTGTACAGGGAGACTCCCGTTTTGAAAACCATCAGATCTTGTGAGACTCATTCACTATCACAAGAACAGTGCAGGAAAGATGCACCCCTGTACGTCAATCACCTCCCAGCAGGTTCCTCCCACGACGTGGGAATTGTGGGAGTTACAATTCAAGATGAGATTTGGTTGGGGACACAGCCAAACCATATCACTACTCTTGTGCTTTGGGGCCATTATGAAGTAAAACAAGCATTATTTGAACACAAGGACTGCAATACCACCACAGTAGATCTGATAACTGTTGGCTACTAAGTGACAAAGGGGCAGGTGAAGTATACAGCGTGGATGCGATGGACAAAGGGGAGGATCTACCTCCCAGCTGGGATGGAGCAGGACGATGCAAGATTTCATCACACTACTCAGAAAGGCATGCAGTTTAAAGCTCGTAAATTATTTCAGGAATTTTCCATTTAATATTTTCAGGCTGTGGCTGACCGTGAGTAACAAACCCAGGAAAGTGAAACTGCGGAACAGTGGATGGGAGAAAGGGTGAATTACTGTATATTCATGAGGGATATTAGTCCATAGTTTCTTTTTTCCCTTTTAACAAATTTTTGGGTTTTGTATATAGTTTGTCTGGTTTTGGTATCAGGGTAATACTAGCTTCATAAAATGAATTGGAAAGCGTTTCTTCTGTTTTCTGAAAAAGATTATATGGAATTAGCATTCATTCTTTAAACACTTGGTAGAAATCTTAAGTAAAACCATCTGAGCTCGGAGATTTTTGTGTGTGTGTTATAAAATTACATATTCAGTTTCCTTAATATTTATAGGATCATTTTAATTATCTGTGTTTTTCAGTGAAACGGGTCCATTTTCTGTATGTTGTCAAATTAATATTTGTAGAATTGTATTAGTATTCTTCATTATCCTTTTGATGTCTGCAGAATCTGTAATGGTATCCCTGTTTTATTTCTGATATTAATTTGTGCCATTATGTCTTTTTTTCTTTGTTGATCTTGTCAGAAGTTTGTCAATTTTATCAATTTGTTCCAAGAACCAGCTCATTGATTTGGTTTCAGTTTCATTGATTTCTACTTTTATCTTTATTATTTCCTTCTTTTTCTTGCTTTTGGTATATTTTGTGCTTCTTTTTCTAGGTTCTAGAGGTGGAAGCATACGTTATTGATTTGAGACCTTTCCTCTTTTCTAATGTGAGCATTTTAGTTACATTTAGTTCCCTCCTAA
The DNA here is from genome assembly GCF_029289425.2 of Pan paniscus. NCBI lineage: Eukaryota > Metazoa > Chordata > Mammalia > Primates > Hominidae > Pan > Pan paniscus. The sequence goes on along the minus strand of NC_073268.2, from coordinate 59,518,780 downwards.
GACTGCTTTAATTGGGTTATTGAGAGATGTTGAAGTCTCCAACTGTATTTGTGGATTTATTTATTTTTCCTTTCAGTTCTATTAGTTTTAGCCTCACATTATTTTGCAGCTCTGATGTTTAAAGGTGCATGAACATTTAGGCTCACTATGTCTCAGTGAATTGACCCTTTTATCATTATGTAATATTCCTCTCAGTCTCTGGTCATTTTCTTTGTGCTGAAATATACTTTATCTGATAATATAGTGACTGTTCCCTGTAGATTAATATTTTCAGGATGTATCATTTTTATTTTTTTATTTTCAACCTGCCTGTAATCATTATATTTGCAGTGAATTTTTTCTAGCCACTGTATAGTTGAATCATTTAAAAAAGTCTGCTCTGGCAATGTGTCTTTTAATTGGTGTATTTAGATCATTACATTCAATATATTTACTGATATGTTAGGGCATAATAATTTTTTGTTTTCTGTTTGTGTCTCTGCTTATTATTTCTGTTTTCTTTTTCCTGCTTCCTTTGGGTTGTTTGGACATTTCCTTTAGAATTATATTTCAATTTCTATATAGTTTTTTTTTTTAAAGAGTATCTCTTCATACAGATTTTTTTAGTGGTTATAACCAGCTGATGCTGCTGGTTCGAGAGCCCTTTGGCTGAGAAAGCAGATAGCTCACCAGCCCGGCAGCCTGGGTCTCCAGGTAGTATCAGGTCAGGCCAAAAACACTGAAACATTTGTCCACCCTGAGAGGACTCTGAGCACCTGTGGCTGAGGCCAAAGGACCACAGGGCTAAGGATGGGGAGAGTCCAACTCCAGTCGATATGCATACCTTGGCAAGCTTCTCACTACAGCCCACTGTTCATGGAGAAGCTGGGCCTTGCAGATCGACCAGAAACCCCCACGATATGCCACTTTCTGCCCCTATGTCCTGCGTGTCCCGGGCATTGGCCCTGTCTCCCTTGGCAAACACAGAACACTGTTCCATCTCAGAGATTGCTTCACCAGAGAAACAGATGCATTTATGGTACTGTAAGTACTATAGTATATGTGTTGCCAATTACTGTAAAGTCGTAAGTATTTATAATTCTGGTTCTGATTTGATGGGCACTTGAGGTAGCTGTGGGTGGGAGGGTATGCTTATTGTCTGAGGAGACTCACAACCACTTCTCAGGTTTCCCTTGCAGAGTGTGTGCCGTTACCAGTGGGATAGTGGGTGTGCCAAGGAGAAAAATGGACAGTTAGAAAAAATCCCAAGACTAGTCTATGCAGAATCTCTCGCCTACAGACAGGGCATTAATAACCCAGTGGTGGGTGAGCGGCAGAGGCTAGGACTGGACTCAGACTTTTGCCTCACAAAGCTGTGAGGACGCTGAAGGTCCTGCCCCTGCCTCACACAGCCTCTCCAGGAGTCTGCTGAGCACCTTTGAAACAAGAGCAGGGAAAAGATGAAGGTCTGGGAAGCCACTGAGCTCACAATATTAATCTACACTGGTCACCTTTGTGTTAGAGAGTGTGTGTATCTGCATGACTGAGTACATGTGTCCATGTGCATAGATATATCTGCGCGTGCCTGTCTGTATGTGCACATTATATGTTGATGTGTATGTATGTCAGTTCTATGGCTGTGTACCTGTGTGGATATGTGCACACTGGAATGTGGGTCCCTGTGTGAGGTTGTAACATTTGCTTGCATGTGAGGATGCATATCTATGTGTAAATGCTCTCATGTCTTGCATGTTTAGTGTGTGTGTATCTGGGCACACATGAGTGCATGTGTAGAGATATGTGTCTGTGTGTATGCTTGCTCTCCATGCATCTGTGTTTTTATATGTGTAACTGAGTGTATTTCTACATGTGGGGGTGACTGCGTGTTCCTCTTTGAGGATCTGCATGAATGTGTCCTTTTTGCGAGATTTCTCTTCCCATTCGTCTTACATCTCTCTCACTAGTTAAGTGTTCCCCATCTCTGTGCCTCCTCTATTCATTCTCTCTCACCAAATGAGCTTCTAAGCACCAGTCTCCCTCTGCCATCAGATTGGCTGTTTTCACTGCACAGTTCTCTTCTCACCCCGTACTTGCTTTCTTCCCCTGCCTTTCTCTGCCTGCTTTTGTCACAGTCTCATTGCTTGCTGACTTGGAGGCTAGGGCTGGTCTTCACTTACTCTCTCCCTTCCTAATTTCTAGCCCCAGTGGGCAACCCTGTCTTAGCCCTGGCTGACCTCCACAGTGAATCATCATGTTCCTGCTACTTTCCTGACCCCTATACTCAGCCTGGAATTATTGTAGGAGATAGCAAGAGCATTCAGAAGAGTCAGTTGGTTACCAGTGCCTTGGCGTTTACTCTTTTATGTCTTAGTTCCTTAGCTGGGGGTGGGGTTTGATAGGGAAGGGGTGGTATAGCTAGAATGCGAACTAAGAACTTCTCCATCTGCTTTACTTTTTCTTTCGTTGACAAAATGTCACCTTTTCTACTCCAAACTGACCAAGAAGTTGTATTTGCCGTTTGTGGCTACTCACGTCCTACTGCCCAGCCAAGGGACCCTATAACATCTCAGTCCAATGAGTTGGTTGAAAAGAAGAGAGGGAGAGGTCACTCTCATTTTCATATCACAATTGCCCTTCTTTTTAGCAAGTGTATGAACTCACAGTGCTTTTCTATGAATAAACCATGGATCACATGAAAGATCATTTTTCTTAAAGAAAAAAAATTCCCTAAACCCAGAGGGGACCAGCAAATACTTAACAGGAGATTAGAGATTTCCTGTGAGTGCATATGGTGCGGGGTGACCTGATTCTGTGAAGCAAATGTGATTGTCCTCCTTAAATTCATGTGTTGATTTCTAATTCTATGTGATGGTATTTGGAGGTGGGGCCTTGGCAGGTGATTCAGTTCATGAAGGCAGGGACCTCATGAATGGAATTGGTGCCCCTTCAAAGGGACTGCAGAGAGCTCCCTCATCCCTTCTGTCATGTAAAGACACAGTAAAAAAGATGGCTGTCTATGAACCAGGAAGTCAGCCCCATGGAATCTGCTGACAATTTGACCTTGGATTTTACCATCTCCAGAACTGTGAGAAATCAATTTTCTATGCTACCTACTCTATGGCATTCTGTTTTGACACCCAGATTAGCTAAAGTAGCAGCATATCAACTTGCACATATAATTCTTGGAAACTGTGATGCCAAATCCTTGATGGCAAAAGGTGAATGATCTGCCGGAGACATGAGCCTACATCATCCCTCTTTCCACAATAAACCAGAGAGTCAAAACAGGCAAGAGTGGGTCAAGGTCTTCTAAAAGCCATACCTGAAAGGTTTCCAATAACAGATGACTCGATGGTAATTCAGCCACACAAACAACCACAACAAAAGACACAACTATCCGAGATTTTCAGGATAGCCTCAAAAACACCATCTAATATTAGGGAGTTCAAAAAGGTGAGAAGTTTCAGAAATCAAACTTTATTTATATTTCATTTCATAAACTTGTAATTCTAACACTATTAATAAATGCTAGGGCAGCTGGTGGCATGGAGAGCCTGGAGCACAACAGCTGTCTTTAAAAGCTTTCCTTGCTGTACCCTTTGGAGCCACCTCCTGGTCCCCTCAACCCCTGCCCACCTAAGAGCCCGTTCGGGGCAGCACATTAAGGGCAAACAGCCTGGATGCCCAGTTGCAGACACACATCCATGCCTGGAGGAGAAGATTGCGTCTGAGAGCAGGAGGAGCTGCTGGAACTCTTCTTCCCAGCCTTCTTTTAATGCTCTTGAGCACCACCTGCACAGAGATATACCCCACCAGCATCAGCACAATAAACAGGCCCTGCAGCAGCAGGGCTGTGGTTCTAGTGAATGAGAGAAGCCTCTCTCCAGCGAGGTACAGGAGTCCAGTCTGAATGCCCTGGTCTCCGCCTCCATGTTTGCCACCATGCCCAGGACTAGGGGCAGCATGGGATCTGCTGGCTGGGGCTGTGCTTGTCACCCCCTCCCTCCCACTTCTCTCTCCAGCCACGTTTTCAGCTCCAGCATTAAGGCCAGTGGCTACAGTAGGTGCCATGATTTCAGGCAGCTCCTGGCTGGGTTGGTCCTTGGCTGGAGCTCCCTCCACCTCCAGCGCTCTCTCTGGAGGGGGCTCTTCCCATGCTGGCTTTGGCTCGACAGCTGGTGCCGCAAGTGCTCTTATTTCTGTGTACGCACCAGGAGCTGAAAAAGGAGAAAGGGTCACCAGCATCAGTCACTTTCCACTGGAATTTCCAAACACAGAGACAACCTCACTGAGTTCAAAGGAATTCCAGCCCAAAAGCACCGCCCCCGCAAAGTCTTCCAGGCTGCAGCCACCTCACCATGTGTCTGTGCCTCCATGGGCTCCCGAATCTCCTCCTGGACAAGGACAATGTGCAGAGGCAGCCCCGATGGGATCTCTGGTGTGGCCTGGCCTGCTAGGGCCTGCCCCGGGCTGTCCTGTGGTACCTGGGTGCGCCTTCTTACAAAGGGCCACAGGCGTCTGGGGTGAGGGATGAGCCTTCTTCGGCATCGTCGGAAAAGGCTCTCACTCCCTCCGTTCCTGAAGCAGCAACCTCTCGAAGTGGGGAAGCAACACGAGAACATCTTGCTCTCTTGAGCGTCTCCCACAAAGTGAGCTGGTTACGGCGCTGACTCTAGGATATGGGTGCCTGGTTACCAGAGTTCTAAGTTCTGTTCGTGTGTGTCATCATCGAGGAAGTGAGGTCGCTTCTTTACGGTTCTGTCCCCTAGGCCCCTTCCTTCCATAAGCCTACTCAGGACTCCACTGGGCTGCTGACTACTCACCCTCCCCCCAGGTCAACTCCTTACCCGTACACAGTTATGTCCACCCAGGGTCTGCTTGGACACCTGTGCCTGATGTTCACCAGGGGCCGGATGTCGTCCTCAGGCCTGATGTCCACCTAGGGCCTGATGTCTGCCTTGGCCTATGTCCCTCTTGGGGCCTTGTGTTCACCTGGGGACTGTATCCAGCTGAGGCCTGATGGCCTACTGGGTCTTGTTGTTCACCTAAGGCCTTGTGTCCACCTGGGGTCTGGTGATCACCTGGGGCCTGGGTGTCCACCTGAGGCCGGATGTGCACCTAAGGCCTGAGTTTTCACCTGGGCCTGATGATCACCTGGGGACTTGGGTCTAATGTCTATCTGGAGCCTTGGGTCTAATGTCCACCTGGAGCCTACGTATCTACCTAAGGCATGATGTCTACCTGCGGCCTGATGTCCACATGAGTCTGGTGTTCAACATGGGCCTGCTGTCCACCTAGGGCCTTGGTGTCCATCTGGGGCCTGGTTGTCAACTTGGGGCCTGGTATACACTTTGAGTCCAGGGTCCACCTGGGGACTGATGTCTACCTGGAGGACTGACGTCCTCCTGAGTGAGGTGGGAGGATCTCTGGAGCTCAAGAGGTTGAGAGCACAGTGAGCTGTGATTGTGCCACTGCCCTCCAGTCTGGGTGACAGAGTGAGACCCTGTCTCAAACAAATAAACAAAAAAGCCACACAAATTATATAGCTATACAAAAATATTTTGTTTCTTTTTAACCTTATTCTATGAGCTTTTTTCATTATTTATTTATTTTACTTTTAAACCGTTTGTTGTTAAAAAACAAGACACAACCAGACACTTTTGCCTAAGGCTAAGCAGGGTCAGGATCATCAATTTCACTGTCCTCTACCTCCACATCTTGTCCCACCGGAAGGTCTTCAGGGGCAGTAACAGGCATGGAGCTGTCATCTCCTTGATAAGAATGCCTTCTTCTGGAAACCTCCTGAAGAAACTGCCTGAGGCTGCTTCACAGTTACCTTAAAAAAAAGTAGTAAGCATATACTCTAAAATAACAATAAAAAATATAGGATATTCAATACATAAAACAATAACATCAGCATCTATTATTTTCATCAAGCATTATGCACTGTCGATAATCGTATGTTCACACCCACATCACCACAAACATGTAAGCTCTGTGGTGTCCAATGAATCTGCCTTTCTTTACCTACAACTGTCTTGGTAAATTCTTTTACCACCCATCCCACTGTCCCAGAGAGTCGCTGCTCCCCTACGACACTGAGTAAGGAGGAGATACAGCTGACACCACCTGGAAATATTCCCTGAGGCCAAGCTCAGGCCACAGATTATGGTGAAGCCTCCAACTTCCACACTGTAAGCCACCAGGGGCCTGGTGGCCCCTGTGACCAGGCCACAGGGAGCATCTATGGATCAGGCACTTACAGAGGCCCCAGGGTATACCCCAGCACACTGGAGGCCTCTCCCCACACCCACAACCCCAGGCATGTATACAGGATCCACACTCCTGCCCACAAACACCAGGTAATGCATGAGGGGAAGGGAGGCTGCCTTGAGACTAAGCACTGCCTCACTACCTAAAAGCACTCTGTCATCATGAGGGTGAACCAGAGATTGCCTGGACTGGCCGTTTAATCCATCACTTTGGCCCTTGAGTTACTAACATTGATGCAACTGTCCAAAGTTACTAACTTTGGGTTTTCTGCCCACCTAACTGCCGGAAGCTAAGATGGCAACATCAGTATCAGTCAAATAAAGCAACACGCGTTAACTTAGTGACCACTACACAAGCTCACCAGTACATCCTTCTGGTGCCACCAGGATGCCACTTACTCCTCTACATAAGAGAAAGGATTTTTAAAGTAGAATATGAATTATTGCTTTTAATGGAGATGCCATTATTAAATTTTATAATTGTCCTGCTTTTTCCCAAGTGTGACATATAAACAGTTAAAATTGATTCCAGATCATTGAATCATATGCAATAATTTTTATATACATTATCTGCTGAGTTGAATATTACATAAGTCTTCTCCAACCCATAGGTAGTCTTACAAAGACAGAGGCATATTTTTTAAATGACTGAGCTTGATATCAAACAATATAAAGGCTGTTAAGAATGCTGAGATGGATTTGTTTAATAGATGTCAAACCGGCCTTCTTTCACAGGAAGCGCATATGGCCGCTGCACTTGCACCGGACAATTTATCTGTGTGTCCGTGGACAAGATGTAAAGAAAAACAATGAATAACATCCAAAGCAGTGAAAACATTGCAGCTGGGCTCTGGAATTCTTAGTAGAAACCATGAAAAGGCAATGAAAACACTTAGAGCAATTGCAGGTTAGAAACTGGGATTCACAGGAGCTTAATGGAGCACATGATGTTAAGTGAAGTGAGCCAGGCACAAAAAGACAACTACCATGTGATCTGACTTACGTGGAATGTAAAACAATTGAACTCATGGAAGCAGAGAGTAGGATGGAGGATACCAGGGGCTGGGAGGCAGGGGTTTGGGGAGACGGTGAAAGCGTTCTAAAGTGTAGTTAGACAGGACAAGATTGCGCCACTGCATTCCAGCCTGGGCGACAGAATGAGACTCCATCTCAAAAAAAAGAAAATATTCTTGGTCAGGTGTGGTAGCTCGGCACCTGTAATCCCAGCTACTCAGGAGGCTGAGGGATGAGAACCCCTTGAACCCGGGAAGTGGAGGTTGCAGTGAGCCGAGATCATGCCACTGCACTCCAGCCTGGGCAACAGAGGGAGACTCGGCATCAAAAAAAAAAAAACATTCTTGAATAAAAACACAACACCTTTAATTCCATGCTATTGTCCTTTATATATTAACTTGTAGAAAAAGAAAACATTTATATAATGAAATTTATTATTCTACTTTTGATTAATATGTTCCCCTTTATATCATGCAGTTTACTTCTTAATCAGTCTCCATAATCAACTGCATTTTTTTTGAGATGGAGTCTTGCTCTTGTTGCCCAGGCATGAGTGCAATGGCATGATCTCAGCTCACCTCTGCCTCCGGGGTTCAAGCTGTTTTCCTGTCTCAACCTCCTGAGTAGCTAGGATTATAGGCATGCGCCACCACGCCTGGCTAATTTTGTATTTTTAGTAGAGATGGGGTTTCTCCATGTTGGTCAGGCTGGTCTCGAACTCCCGACTTCAGGTGATTCACCCGCCTCGGCTTCCCAAAGTGCTGGGATTACAGGTGTGAGCCACCGCACCCAGCCATATTTCCTTACAGATATTAAATTTGAAGCATTTGTCTTTTAAGATATCCTTTTGTCAGTTTCACTTACTGATGGCAACTTTCTACGTTGAGTAACATGATTCATCTCTGCTGTCTCGATCTCCTGATCTTGTGATCCACCCACCTCAGCCTCCCAAAGTGCTGGGATTACAGGCATGAGCCACCGCACCCAGCCAATTTAATTTTTCTTAAACTGTAATTTCTATAATTTTATTCCTGTCAACATTTTATAGGGAAGTTTTGAAACACACAGAAAAGTTGAAATTGTTAACATCCAGATACATACCCGCTAGATATGTACCGACTAGATTCTGCAATTGCCAGTGTTTTTCTCATCACATTTCTCTCCATATGCATCAATTCACCTTATTTTTAGATGCTTTGCAAAGTAAGCCGCAGGCATCAGTACATTTCGCCACTAATACTTCAACATGCATGTCAAGCATTAGCTAGGGCTCAGTATTTGTTTATAGCTCTATTTTAGAGGTCAAGTTTACATACAGTGAAGCCCACCAGAATAGATCTCGTGTACAATTTGATGAGCTTTAAAAATACAGTCACGTAGTCCAAACCCTCATCAAAATACAAAATATTTCCATTACCTCTGAATTCTTCTCTCATGGCCCTTCCCACCAGCCCCACACCCATGGTCCGTCCGTTCCCTCATTTCTAGCAACCATTGTTCTCATTTTTTTCACGGCTCTTCCAGCGCGTCATATGAATGGGGTCATTGAGTCCAGTACTCCAGTGTTTTTCACACAGCACAACCCTTCTTTTTTTTTTTTTTTTTTTTGAGTCTCGCTCTGTCACCCAGGCTGGAGTGCAGTGGCACGATCTCGGCTCACTGCAAGATCCGCCTCCTGGGTTTACGCCATTCTGCTGCCTCAGCGTCCCAAGTAGCTGGAACTACAGGTGCCCCCCACCACACCTGGCTAATTTTTTGTATTTTTAGTAGAGACGGGGTTTCACCATGTTGGCCAGGATGGTCTCGATCTCCTGACTTCGTGATCTGCCAGCCTCGGCCTCCCAAAGTGCTGGGATTACAGGCGTGAGCCACTGTGCCCGGCCCAAAATTGTCATCTTTAAAGTATTGAACCCACCCATCTATGAATATAGTAAATACTTTCTCACTTCCTTCAATAAAGTTTTGCCGCTTTCTCAATAACAATCTTACATATCATTTGTTAGATTTATTTATGGGTAGCTTGAAGTTTTTCATGCTGTGGTTAATAATGTCCTTTAAAAATATATTTTAAAAATAGCTTGATTTTTGTATATTGATTTCTAGCAAGCCTACTGGATTTATTAGTATTAGTATTTAATCATTAATTCTCTTGCATATTCTGTGTATACACATATATAATCTATCATGTTTCCGCTTTTTCTTAATCTTTTGCTTTTTGTATCTATTGTGCTTTTTAAAGATTGAATATAATTACCATACAATAAAATACACAGATGTTAATTATTTATTTTAGTTAGCTTTGATAATTATATACCCTTATGTAATTAACACCCTCAATCAAAATATAGAATACTTCAGTCACTGTGTGCTTCCTTGCTGTCCATTCCCATCTCCCAACTCTAAGCAACCAGCAATACTTTTTTCTGTTACCAACGAACTGGTTTTTCCTGTCCTTGCACTTTATATAAATAAAATAATAAAGTATATATTATTTTGAGACTGGTTGCTTTTGCATGCCATAAGGCCCTTTTAAGATTCATTTATGTTGTTGTCTTTATTAGTAACCCATTCTTTCTTTTTCTTTTTCTTTTTTTTTTTGAGACAGAGTTTCGTTCTGTTGCCCAGGCTGGAGTGCAGTGGTGTGATCTCGGCTCACTGCAACCTCTGTCTCCCAGGTTCATGCAATTCTCCTGCCTCAGCCTCCCAAGTAGACCCATTCTTTCTTTTATGACTGAATAGTATTCCATGCTGTGGAATAACTCAGTGTGTTTACTGATTCACTTGTTGATAGACATTTGGGTTGTTTAAAGGTTTTTAGCTATTATGAATAAGGCTGCTATAAACACTTCAATATTTTAACTTTCTTTTATTTTTGTGTTATGAAGACTAGAACCCACAGTATAACATTGAAAGTAGAATGAGGGGTATTCTTATGTTTTTGACATAATTAAGTGGATATTTGTAATAGTTTTTAAATATTTATTTTTATTTATTTATTTAATTTTTTTAAGAGATGAGGTGTCTCTCTTTATGTTGTCCAGGCTGGTCTCAAACTCCTGTCTTCAAGCAATCCTCCCGCCTTGGCCCCCTTAAAGTGCTGGGATGACAGGCGTGAGCCATCACACCTTGCCTGCAATAGGTTTTTGAAAGAATCTTTTTTTAAGTTAAGGAAGTTGCCATCTATTCCTAGTTTGTTTAAAACGATTTGTTTATTTGGGGGGATATTTTGGTTTCATGAAGAATGGTTGTCAAATTCCATTAAATACCTTTTCTTTTTTTTTTCTTTTTATTTTATTATTATTATACTTTAAGTTCTAGGGTACATGTGCACAATGTGCAGATTTGTTACATATGTATACATGTGCCATGTTGGTGTGCTGCACCCATTAACTGGTCATTTAGCATTAGGTGTATCTCCTAATGCTATCCCTCCCCCCTCCCCCCACCCCACAACAGTCCCCAGAGTGTGATATTCCCCTTCCTGTGTCCATGTAAATACCTTTTCTGCATTTATTAAAGAAACCAGTTTTTCTCCTTTAATCTAGTAAAGTAATGATTTATATTGATAGATCTTCCAAAGCAGTTTTACATTCTTGGATAAATATTAATTAGTAATAGTTTAAGAAATTATATAGCTAGATTTTAAAAATATGTTATTTATGGATATAAAAATGGAAACAATACACAATGGTACTATAAGAGGGGAGAAGAAAGGAGGAGGGCAAGGCTTGAAAAACTACCTATTGAGTACTATGCTCACCACCTGGGTGATGGGCTCAGTTGTACCCAAGCCTCAGCACCACACAATATACCCATCTAACAAATCCACACATGTACCCTTGCATGTAAAAAGTTAAAATTAAAAATAAATAAATAAAATATTTGTATGTTTGTTGCTTTGTTCATGTATGAAATTAGCTACAGATTTTCTTTTTCATTTTGTTTCAAGAGTTAATGGCCTCATAAAATGAGCTAGATAGCTTTCTTCCTTTTTCTATTCTTCCGAAGTAATTTCACAATATTAAAATGATCCATTTCTTGAAGGCAGAAGTTACCTGTAAAACCAACCAGGCTTGGAGATTGTTTTTGTGTGTGTATTTAGAAAGGACAGCAGCAGGGGGGAGGTGGCCTGGATTAGTTTCTTTGATGGTAATATGTATGTTCACATTTTATATTTCTTTTTGAGCCAGTTGCGTTATATTTTTCCAGAAAATTACTTTTATAATGTAAGCTTTTAAATTTATTGGCATTAAATTGTGTATAATATTTATCTGTTAATTTTCTACTACCTTCCTATTATGTCTTGTCCTTTCTATTAAGAATACTATTTATTTTTATTTGCATTACTCTTCTTTTGTTCAAGTGAACAGATATTGGTCCATCGAATTTGTCTTCTGAAAGAACCATTTTTCTTTTGTTACTCTTCATGACTGAGTCTTTGGCTTAATGTTATTAATTTTTGCTCTTATCTTTATTATTTACTTTCTTCTAATTCTTTAGGGTTTACTCTGCTATTCTTTTTTTAACCTTTGATTTAGATACTGAGTATTGTCATTTTCAACTGTCCTTCTTTGTTTAATGTATGCATTTAAAGATATATTTTAATTATTTGCAGTGGTGTGCTGGAGCCAACTGTAGCTCCTATTGGCTTGCGGGAATCTATTGTGTGTATCCTTCCCAACTTCACACTTCATGTTGGTAGCTTGAAATAGACTATGTGGGATATTTACACTATGGATATTGACAAAGGCTACAATTATAATAGTTCTTTCCCATCCCCCTTTCCCTCCAAATATACACACCAGCTTGGGGAACCTATTGGAATACATTTACCAACACATCATTGGTTGACTCCCAGATTTGGTATTTAGTGTTCATATTTTGATTTTATTCTAAAATCTTATTTCTTCTTTACTCTTCGGTTGTTTAGAAGTATTTGTTAAAATTTCCAAATATATTAAATTTGTTGTTGTTGCTTCTGGCTTTTAATTTTATTGTGATGTGGTCTATAGAATGCTACTTCTTTGGCATTTGTTAGGACGTGGTTGGTAGCATACTATATGGTCAATTTATTAATTTGTAATTTTTTAATTAAAAAAGGTTTTAGAGACAGGATCTCGCTATGTTTCCCAGGCTGGAGTGCAGTCACTATTCACAGGCAAAAGCATAGCACACTACAGCCCTTTAACTCCTGGGCTCAAGCAATCCTCCTGCTTCAGCTTTCCAAGTAGCTAGGACTACAGGTGCATGATAATTTCACTTCACACTTTATTTTTAAAAGTTTATTTATGCTTGAGAACATGTGTATTCTTTAATTCTCAGAGTTCTATATATGTCTCTTTGTTCAAGCTTGTTAATTATGTTGCCTCAATTGTCTATTTAATTACTAATTTTTGTCTATATAACTACTGATTTCTGCTTAGATCTATCAACTATGGATCTATCAAATCTGTGAAAGAAATCTTAAAATCTCCACTATGTTGCTATCTGAATTTCTTTTGCTTTTGTATTGGTTTTCTATAGATTTTGAGGCTAAACTGTTAGTGTGAACAAAAGTTCTCTGAAAAGGAATGTGAAAGAGACTTTATTGCAGTGAACAGTTTACAAACTGGGGAGACACAGCCCTCAGTGTAAAATGAAGGTGCATTCCAGAGAACAAAGGGAGGCTTTGGGTTTCACAGTGAAAGCTCCTGTCCAGGTTCCTAATAAGATCTGTTTATGCAAATGAAAGATACAAACTTGCTTAGTTCTGACTGGGTAACAGAGCTGAGCTCTGATTGGTTGATACAGCCGAGCCCTGTTTGTTGATACAACTGAGCTTGCATCAGCATTGGTTGATTCAGGTGAGCTCTGGAAGTATCAAGGTGGAACAGAGGTCTTGGTTTTGGCAGAACTCAGAGTTGGTGTGTGAACTGTAGTCAGCCAATGGTCGCTTGGCTCTATTATAAATGTAGGACTGGTTAGCCACTTGGGATCCATGTTGAAAGATTGGCTCTTTCAGATATATGTTCACATTAGGTACATATGTGATTATTACATCTTTACGATAAATTTTTTATTTAATGAATATGTAATGTCCTTCTTATTCATAATCATGTCTTTTTCTTAATTATTCTTTCATCTGATACTATTTTTTCACCAGTGGCTTTTTTTTTTTTTTTTTTGGTTAATATTTGCCTGGTATATCTTTCTATCCTTTATCATTCACTTTTCTATTTTAGATATGCTCCTTATAAACAGCATATAGCTAAAACTTTTCCTATTATAAGAGTTTCCACTTTTTATTTAATAAGACAATCTCTTTACATTTATTGTGCTTGATCAGCTTTTTTAAAATACTAATTCTCTTTAACTTCCTGCCTTGTACTGGCTTGATTATGAAGTTTTTGTGTGCTTATTTATATGAAATATTCCATTCATGAAGATAAGAATTGAGACCAGTATAGGTAAAATGAACTTCACATATGCAGAACACAGCTTTATCAAATTGTTTTTCATCCTTTGTTTGGAAATCACAGATTCTGCTCCTATTTGTTTTAGTGGTAGCCATTAGCTTTTAAACATGCATCTGTGACCTAACCCAGGAAAAGAAACTTCAAGTACTTTTATTCCAATCTCATCATTTATTCAGTTTGTAATAGCTTTTTAGTATTTTATTTTAAAAAATCCTTTAAACTATTCATTATTTCTCTTTTTGATAGTTTGAGTCAATGCCTGTCTAGATTTACCTATAGACTTGACAACTATATTGTTTGCCTAACTGTGAGCATTAAAAAACAATATTTTCTGTTAGTGGCGAACTGTAATAGCTTTTTATGAAAATGTCTTTATTTTACTCTCAGTTTTTAGTTGTGGTTTAGTTGATAATAGAATTCTAAGTTGCTAGTTATTTTCCCTCAGTACTTTGAAGCTATTATTCCAGTATTTTCTATCCTGTAATGTTGCTATTAGAAATTCTGTTGCTATTTGGGTTATTGTCCTATTTTAAGTAATCTAGTTTTTCTTCCTGGATATTTTGATTTCTTTATATTTCATATAACTTCACTGCAACTAATCCAAGTGTGAATCTGTTTTTATTTATCTTGCTTAGAGTTACTGTGCTTCTTCAATCTAAAAATTCATGGCTTTAAAAATGAAACCTGGATAATTCTCAACTATTATCATTTTCAATAGCATTACTTTCCCATTATCTTTATTTCGTCTTTCTGAAATTCTTACTAGTTGCATGTTGGATTTTCTCAATCCATACTCTGTGTTTTTTTAACATCTCTTTAAAATTTCTGATTTCTAGTATCTTTCATTCATATACTGGGTCATGTACTCAGGGTTAGCTTTCACTGATTAATTCTTTTTCACCTTATCGTTTCTGTACCTCTAATACTTTAATTGTCTTAAATATGCACGTTGTATTCCCTTTCAGGTTATTTTTCAATTATTTTATATTCTGAGCTGTGGTTTTTATGTTTGCTATTTCTGTTGATTTTCATTCACAAGAGTAATTTCCTTGTGCATTTTATAATTTGGAATTATAACACAAACTCTCTTTTTATTTAAGAATCTGGGAATGCTGAGTAGTTAAGGAATCCCTCCAGTGTGTTTTTGCTTTGCTTCATTTGAATAGCCCAGAGCCACTATCAACCTAAGACCAACTTTACATTACCTTTTCAGCTCAAAGATTTCCCATGCCATGAATGTAGTAGAAAACAAACTCCAGGTGCCCAGGCCTGGGATGCTGAGCTCTCATGGGAGAATTATTTACTGGTTTCGTCTTCTATTTTTCCAGCTAGAATCATGGCTGAGACAACTTCCTTATGGTCTCTCTGAACTACTGGACAGTTTAGTAGTCCCAGTTTTTAGTAAGTGAGTTAGCAACTCACCTAGGGTCAAATTCTAGCTAACTGGGTTGGATGACTCCTCCTAACGGCAAGCGTTCCCTCATGTAACTCCCTCAGTGGCCCTCAGTTCTCTCCTGGCTTCTGCCATGGGCACACCATAGATGTTCTTTACTTGAGCACAGCCACAGATTTTTAAAAGCTGTAGTGTCTTATCCCGCATTTCTAAATGTTATTAGTGGGTGGCTCTGTGTAGTAGCCTACTCTGCTGTCTTGCAGAACTAGAAGTCCTGCCTCCTTTAGCTGATGGGAATTGTGTTAATATTGCCCCTTCCTTTTTCTTACTCAAGGTTTTCTGTGGCTATTCCAGGTCCTGGGTAGCCATTCCAAAATAGTGAAGCGACCACAGATTCCATCCAGCATGTGTATATCTTTGCTCTCTTACTCCTTTCTCCATGAGTTCCAAAGAATGGGTGTGGCAGGTGGGACTGTATGAAACCGAGGTACTCTTTTATAAGGTTGAAAATTATATCTGTTAGAGAGAATTCACTGCTGTGAATGGGTTTACTCTCACTTTAAGGTCATTGGATTCTCACCATGTAAGAAAATATTTGATCACAAAACTCTGGGATGATTTTTCCACTTAAATTATGTGTCCATTCCAAGTGTATTTCATAGCCATGAGTTTGTTAAGCCTTCTTTATTAAAAAATAACCAGGGTTTAATATAGGGTGATATTTAATGACTTCAGTGAAAGGACATTCCAGTTCTATTTCCAGAGGTTTTTAAACTTCCTTAAGTTTCTCTGAACATGCTAAATTCTTTTATAAGTTCCTTTGCTCTCCATTTTTTCCCTGAACTTACTGCTACCTTGCTTTAAAATTTTTTGTTTTCTACAGAAAAGGGTGAGCAAGGGGTGGAGGAAGTCATTTTAGGCTAATTAAAAAATAACTTTAAAGACATTACTCTTTTATTCAATTTCTAGTTATTGAAAAAAATAAAATATCTTTTTTTTTTTTTTTGCGACAGAGTCTTGCTTTTGTTGCCCAGGCTGGAGTGCAGTGGTGCCTCTGCCTCCCGGGTTCAAGCAGTTCTCTGCCTCAGCCTCCCGAGCAGCTGGGATTTCAGGCACCCACCATCATGCCCAGCTAATTTTTGTATTTTTAGTAGAGACAGGGTTTCACCATCTTGGCCAGGCTGGTCTTGAACTCCTGACCTCGTGATCCACCTGCCTTGGCCTCCCAAAGTGCTAGGATTACAGGTGTGAGCCACGGCACCCGGCCTAAAATTATTATATTCTTTTTAATGGGTGCTTTACTTCAATCAACTCTTTTTCCCAAAGGCTTTTCTATTTATAAGTTCTGATGCACTGAGGAAGCCTATCAAGGGCAGAGGCCTCTTATTCTAACACTGTTGGTCCTCACAGAAACCCATCCCCCCTCCCACCTTCTTCTTGGTTACTAGTTATCTTGGGTAACTGAAAATATCTTGCTCATTTCTGTTTCCACGACCAATATTCGCCTAATAATCCCTACACTGCTTCATTGCCCTTCTTCAGAGTCAAGAAATTCATTCACTGCTGTGTGGTATGTTGGTTCATGAAAAAACAGACAGACATGCTGTGGGAAGGTCTAAAGCTCTTCCTGGATGTACCACACCCTACACTCCATCCAAAAAATAAGGCTTATATCTTTTTCTAGTAAAAGATTCTACAAATTATTTTAGATCTTTTCCTCTCTCCCTAGGACTTTGTTTCTGGAGGAAAACTAGCATCCTTTTCTCTGAAGCCCACCAGTCTTTTCCCTCTGGAAGAGCAAGAAGCCTTCCACCCTTTCTACCTGATAGAAATATTCAAATAAGAAAATAATGAGCAGAATGAGAAGGATTTTTTCTTTTTTTGGAGGCAGGGTCTCACAGTTGCCCAGGCTGAAGTCAGTGGTGCAAATTCCCAGGCTCAAGTGATCATTCCACCTCAGCCTCCCAAGTAGCTGAGACTACAGGTAGGTGCATGTCACCACACCCAGCTATGAGAAGCATTTTTGGGTGCTTGTTAGTCACTAGGCGGTTGTCATACCTTACTTTTAACCTTCAGAGCTACAATTACCATCCCCGTTTGACAGAGGGGAAAACTAAAGCTTGGAAAAAGTTAGGTAATTTACTACTGGTTCCATAAAAGATAGAGCTGAGATCAGGGTCAAAGTCTGTCTGGCTCAGGCCTCATGTTCTAAACCTGCCTTAAATCCTTACTCTTACTTTTCATCTCTTACTCCTAAATCTTACTCCCTTTAAACTAGACATTTCTAGTCTCTTTTTGGGCTTCTATCATCCCCTGTAATGATCTTAGCACTTGCCACAATGTACTGAAATCGTTTAACAATGTTTTAATCACATCCAACCTCTGTACCTCCAGGACCCAGCACGGTGCCTGGTATACATTAAAAATGTTTGAGGCCAGGCGTGGTGGCTCACACCTGTAATCCCAGCACTTTGGGAGGCCGAGGAGGGTGGATTACGAGGTCAGGAGATCAAGACCATCATGGCTAAAATGATGAAACTCCGTCTCTACTAAAAATGCAAAAAAATTAGCTGGGCGTGGTGGCATGCACCTGTAGTCCTAGCTACTCGGGAGGCTAAGGCAGGAGAATCACTTGAACCTGGGAGGCAGAGGTTGCAGTGAGCTGAGATCACGCCACTGCACTCCAGCCTGGGTGATGACAGAGTGAGACTGCGTCTCAAAAATAAATAAATAAATAAAAGAAATGTTTGTTGAACTTATACAGTATTTTTTTTTCTGTTGCTGTTTACTCTTTTATCACCACAGGTGGCCTCCCTAAATCCCACAGCTGGAGAAGCTGAGAAGAACATGAACTTGATGAAGAATTGTAGTATCAAGTTGGGAATTAGGGGCAGTTAGAAAATGTCCAGACTCAAATCTGCTATTGAGGGAAACGCCGTTTGATTCTGATCTGATTCATCAGAACACATTTGGAGTCCCAAGAGTGGGGAAGCACTTTGCTTGTTAAGGCATTTTGTCTTTGTAAACACTGCCATAGAACACCTATTCAAAAATGAATAGACAGTGGAATGAATAAGAAAGACCTCACTCAACCTTTGTTTAACTGAGTGCTATTCACTTGGAAACTATTTTTTTTTCTAATAATGTAAAGTAGACCTTGATGTGTTATGGAATCCGGATAAAGTAGAAAGTAAAAAAAAAATTTGTCAAAAAGTCCTAATTTTTGTTTCAATTTGAATTTTTTTTTTTTTTTTTTTTGAGACAGGGTCTTAGAGTTCTGTTTCTCAAGCTAGAGTGCAGTGGTGCAATCACTGTTTGCTGTAGCCTTGACTTCCAGGGCTCCATTGATCCTCCCACCTCAGCCTCTTGAGTAGCTGAGACTACAAGGGTGCTGCCATGCCCTGCTAATATTTAAAGTTTTGTTTTGTGTTTTTTTTTTTTTTTTTTTTTTTTCAGAGATAAGGTCTCACTATGCTGCCCAGGCTAGTCTAAAACTACTGGGCTCAAGTGATCCTCCTGCCTCGGCCTCCTAAATTGCTGGGATTCCAGGCATGAACCACTGCACCTAGCCTCAAGTTTAATTTTTTATCAAATCAATATGGGCATATGTTTATTCAAAATTTTAATAGCACTTACAGTGAAAACTGACACTTTTCATCTCTAAGTCCCACTCCTTCATTTAACCCTTTAATTACTGTATGCCTTCTGGTATATATCTCTAAATAGTATCTTTATAGTGTTATTTCTTAACTTTTATTTTCGATGTTATCTATTGTGTGTGTGTGTGTGTGTGTGTGTACGTTTGTGTGTGTTTTCCTTAGACAGAGTCTGGCTCTATTGCCCAGGCTGGAGTACAGTGGCACAGTCATGGCTCACTGCAGCCTCAACCTATTGGGCTCAAGTGATCCTCTCCCCTCAGCCTCCTGAGTAGCTGGGACTACAACCACATGCCACCATACCAGGCTAATGTTTTATTTTTTGTAAATGCAGGGTTTTACCATTTTGCCAAGGCTGGTTTTGAACTCCTGGACTCAAGCGATCATCTCACCTCAGCCTCTTCTGTTGGCTTTTTTCTATGGGAAAATGCATTCGGCTTTCTTAAATCACCCCCGCCTACTTCTCCCATTTTCTCATAGAATAGTTGTATCATAAAACCTTTTAACTGATATCAGTGCTCAGTGTTTGCACTTCTGAGGGCTTGCAAATGTTATTCACAACTGAACTATGTTGTGCACTAAAGCAATTGTTCTCTTATCGTAGAATTTTGTTTCCCTGAGGGTTAATAATGATTTGTGTTTTTTGCTTAGTTTTTTTACACCTATCAATAATTCAGACCCAAACTTTCTAATTGGACTGTACAGCTTCATTTGATTTGACAGTTACAGCAGTTAATTCTTTCTTGACAGTCTTGGTCCTGGAAGTCCAGTTTCTTTTCAATGCATAAATCTAATTTTTTATTTTGTTTTTATGAAATTGGGATTCTACTATATACACTTACACTGTATTGTAAGTGAATTTTTCACCAAGCAATGGATCATGAACATCTTTCATGCCTAAAACAACCTATTTAATGGATGTATAGTATTCTGTTGCCTGAACATACCGTAATCCATTAAACTAATTGTCCATTGTGACACATTTACACAGTGTTCAATTTTTCACTTTTATAAACGACCCTGAGTCTCAGACTCCTGAAGCCCAATTTTGCCTAATTATTTCCTAAGATAAATTCTAAGCATTGAATTGCTAGGTCAAATGATATGTAGATTATTCAAGATTTGACACAGAGTTTCCTCCAGCAATAGTGTTGAATTTGAGAAATATTGCCAATTCTGAGCTTTGTCATCTTAAACTTTTAGTCAGTCTTAAAGCTAATTATTTGAATTACCATTTATTTAATAACTCATGAGATTGTGTATGTTTTTGTATGCTGATTCGATATTTTGGCTTTAAATTTTGTGAATTGCCTGGTTATATCCTTCATTCATTTTATTCCCTGCTGCTTCTTAATAAAACCTCTCCATTTTAGTTTGTGATCATTGCTTTGCCAGACTTATTTTTTGTATTCTAGCTCTTCATCTCTTTTCCCATGCTGTTTTCATAATTTGTTTAACCATTTGCCTGTTTATGCATCTATCTAATATTTATTGAGCACCTATTACAGTCTTCAAGGAACTGTGAACACTATAGATAAGACAATGTCATCGCTCTTATGGAACTTACATTTTAGAAAAAGGAGACATCATAAACAAGTAAGCAAAAGCAAAAATATCAGATTGTAAGTGTTACAGAGATTAACACTAGGTACCATGCTAGGGAATGGTAAGGCAAATCCTTTAGATTGAGCGGTTAACGAAGGTGTCTCTGAGCAGGTAACACTCTAGGACACTCTAGGTCTTTGTGACACAAGGAAGCCAGCTATCTAGTACAACATTCCAGGAGGAAGAAAGAGGGTGCATCAAGCTCCATCTCCTGCCAATTTGAAGTATAACTTTTTAAAGGCCAAGTCCCAGTCCTATGAAGCTTTTTTGAACCCTTTTGGCCCACAGCGATAGAGGCAGGAGGCAGAGAACTCTCCTAGGCAGATAAGGGAGGGTGCCCGGAGAATCTCTGACCCACCAAGGTCATTGTGCACAGATGGCTTGCCTAAACATGTGGTAAAAACCTCCATCCCTTAACACATGTGCAGTAAGGGAAATAAATGTGGAGTGGCTCAGAGTAAGGGCCCACATAGGCCCTGGAAGGGTGGGATGGAACTGCCAGGAATCCGTGCCTTGTACAAACAGGGATCCCAGCCCCATCAGCAGATATGGAAGTCCTCATATTCAACAGTGAAGGGGGGCAACTGGCAACCTGCTTTCAGGACCCCTCTTTTTGCTGAGAGCTTTCCTTTTCGCTTAACAAATTCTACTCCACTCACTCTTCGATGTCCACATGCCTAAATTTTCCTGGTCATGAGACAAGAACCTGGATCTAGCTGAGCTAAGGAGTAAAAACTCCTGCATCAACAGCAAACACTGTTTTAAACATGTCATATAATTCTCATTGTCTGAACTACTTATTTGGCATTTAAAATTTATAGACTCATATAATAATTCATCTTAGGTTTATTATACAGGTTCAGCATCCTGAATCCAAAACTCCAAAAACCAAAATGTTCCAAAATCTGAAACTTTTTGAGTACTGACATGACATCACAAGCAGAAAATTCCACACCTGACACCTTTGCTTTCCAAAGATTCAATGTATACAAACTTTATTTCATGCACAAAATTATTAAAAATATCATGTGAAATTACCTTCAGGCCATGTGTATAAGGTGTATATAAAACATAAATGAATCTTGTGTTTAGACTTGGGCCCAACCCCAACATATTTCATTGTGTATATGTAAATATTCCAACATCCAAAAAATCTGAAATTTAAAACACTTCTGGTCCCAAGTATTTTGGATAAAACATACTCAACCTGTATTTTCTTTCTCAGATGAGTCAATGAATTTCTTAGAGTTAAAGTACTATGTCTTATATTTATTAGTGAAGACAAACTTATCTGATATATACTAGATGCTCATAGTTATATTTCTGAGTAATATATAAAATTATAATCTTGGTTGCTTGCTGTAGGTTTGTCTAATTCAGTCTTTGAAAGCCTGGGAAAGAGCCATGGCATATGAGGCCTTTGGTTCAAATAGGCTAGAAAGAAAGGAAGTTGTTTATTGCAGAATATGAAAATAAATTAAAAAGCTAAGGCATTTACTTTCTTCTTGATGAAACCTTTACAAGAAAGTGAATCAGCAGAAGAAAAAGTCTAGGCCCGAAGTACAATTTCAATAACTAGTGTTTGAAAGGGAGCAGGTCACTACCATTTCTGCGCAAGTGTGTGTGTGTGTGTGTGTGTTTGTGCGCGCGCATGGAGTGTTTATTTAGTGTCCTCTAGGTGTTTTGGTACATGCTCGGGAATGTCAATGGAAGGGAAATGGTTATATGAAAAAATATGGTTATCGTCTTCAAAAATCATACACTAGCTGGGCCTTGGGAGAGGTGAGCGGGTGTCCTGGCTGAGCTCTCAGAGGGGTAGAGGAAAGAGACGGGGCAGGAAGGGGCTCCTTCCAGGCCCTGGGTTGTGCTGATGGTGCCATCTGGTCTCTGAACCTGCTCCAACATGAAGGCCACTTCGAGACGAACATAATTAATGACAGCCTCACAGCCCCCAATGTCAAAAGACAAAATGCACTGGCTGTTGGGCATAGCTGGAAACCAGGGTAGTCAACATGGTTTGTAGAAGGTCCCAGGCTGGCCCAGGACCTACTGGGTCTCTACTGCCCCTCGCACTGGTCTGACTTTTTCCTATTCTCCCACAGCCTCCTCCTTTATCTCTCCTGCCTTCACTCTGCTTTCTCTCCATCCTGTGCTGTGGATGTATCCATGGTTCTAAGTTGGAACCACCTGTGTCTCTGGAAAGACCCCCCGCCGATAGCCCCATCCACCAGCTCCTGTCACCGTGCCTGACATGTTCACCAGTGCAGGCAGTGCTTCAGCGTGGCCTTGCCCTCTGCAACCAGCCTCTGGTGAAGGGCTCATGTGCTGTTAGGCAGAGTGGTCCCTATGGTTTCAACAGGATGACTCAGGTTCACTGAGAACCGAGAGTCAGGTGATACCTGGAACCGGGCGTGTGGGAAAGACTCACTTCCAATCCAAGCAGACCCTTCACAGTGGGTGGGTACCAGGGGTGAGTTGGGCTTCTTTGTTTCAAAGAAAAGGCTGTGTGCTCTTTCCTTACCTGGCTCCCACTCCAGCTGCCCCCAGCCCTGTACCCACCCCTCAGCCTGCATCCTGACATCTTGCTCATTCACTTCGTCATACTCACTTGGCAAAATCCTCAACCGCCAAGGAAAGCCGACTTTGCCTACTCACACCTGTGCTTGACCAGCTGCAGGCATCAGGGAAACATGGACCGGCCTCATGGCCACTCAGGGCCCAGGCCTGATGCCCCGGGACCTCAGCCCTCTCTCATCTTCACATCCCACACACTCTCCTCTCTGCTCAGACCCTGCCTTCCTCCCCATCCCTGGCTCTCTGTTCCCACGGTGATCTGTCCCTGCTCCTGTCTGAAGCCGGTCCCTCTCCTTGTGCGTTTAATTTCATCCCCTCATCCACTGAACATTGTTCCAGAAACCCTCCTCCTCCCTCTCCTACAAAGCCAGTTTCTTATTTTCTATTGTATCTTTCTCACAAACTTAAAAAATGCTATTTTGCCCATTTTAAGAGAAAACAAGACAAACAGATACCATCTTGATTCCTCTTCCCCTGCTGGCCACCCCCTCATTTCTTTGCTTACGTCTGCAGCAGAATTTGCAAGGGCTGTCTACACTTGCTGTTTTCAGTTACCCTCTGTGTCAGCCTGCTTGGGCCGCCATAACAAAATACCATTGATTGGGTGACCTAAGCCACAGAAATGTATTTTCTCGCAGTTCCAGAGGCTTTTCAGAAAAGACTCTTCTGGATTTTCAGAAAATCTCGCTGACTATATCTTCAGAGTATATCCAGTACCCAATCACTCTTGGAAGTCCAAGATCAAGGTTTGGGCCTATTCACTTTCTGCCAACAGCCCACCTCCTGGCTTACAGACAATTAAGGCACACTGTCCTCCCTGGCCTTTCCTCCGAGCATGCTCCTGGAGTGAGCCAGAGCAAGCCTTCTGGTGTCTCATTCTTTTGTTTTTTGATATAGGGGCTCACTCTATTGCCCAGGCAGGAGTGCAGTGGCACGATCACAGCTCACTGCAGCCTCAAACTCCCCAGACTCAGATGATCCTCCTGCCTCAGCTTCCAAGTAGCTGGGACAACAGGCACGTGCACCATGCCTACCCAGCTAATTTTTTTGTATTTTTAGTAGAGACAGGGCTTCACCATGTCCCTCAGGCTGGTCTCAAACTCCCAGGCTCAAGCGATCCATCTGCCTCAGCCTCCCAAAGTGCTGGGAATACAGGTGGGAGCCACCACACCTGGCCTCTGCTGTCTCTTTATAAGGACGCTAATCCTATTAGGTCAAGGCCCCACCCTCATGACCTCATTTAACCCTAATTACTTCCTCACTCCAAACACAGCCACACTGAGGATTCGGGCTTTGATGGATGAATTTGAGGGGTACATAAACATTTAGTCCCCAATACCCTGCTCCTATGCTCTCTTCAACCCACCAAACAGGCTCCTGCCCCCACCAGTCTGCTGTAATTGCTCTTGTCAAGGTCACGCCTGGCCTCCACACTGCTAAATCCACAGGGTGAGTGTTCACCTTCATCTTACTTGACCTCTCAGCAGCACTTCACCCAGCTGAGTACTCTCTCCTCCTTGATTCACTTTCTTCTCTTGGCTTCTGGTACACCATGCTCCTTGCTTTTCTTCCTACTTCATGGTTTGCTCCTTGTCAGCCTGTTTTCCTGGTTCTTCTCTCTCAATCTCTTCATGTTGGAGCACTCCAGGGCTCAGTCCTCAATCCTCTTCTTTCTTTTTTTTGTTTTTGAGACAGAGTCTCACTCTTGTTGCCCAGGCTGCAGTGCAGTGGCGTGATGTCAGCTCACTGCAACTGACAGTGAGTGAGACTCACTGAACCCTCCTGGGTTCAAGCAATTCTCCTGCCTCAGCCTCCCAAGTTGCTGGGATCACAGGTGCCTGCCACCACGCCCGGCTAATTTTTGTATTTTTAGTAGAGATGGGGTTTCATCATGTTGTCCAGGCAGGTCTCGAACTCCTGACCTCAGGTGATTCACCTGCCTCAGCCTGGGATTACCGGCATGAGCCACTTCACGTGGACTGGTGATGCAATCCAGTCTGAAGACTGTGAATACCACCCAGATGCTTAGCAACTCCCAAATGTGCCTCTCTAGCTTGGATGTTTACAGCCGTCTCCAGACTTGTCGATCCAATTGCCCCTTCAGCATTTCCGCTGAAATGCCTAAAAGACATTGCAAACTCAACAGGCCCCAGATGGATTCCTGATCTCCCCCCAAGATATTCACAACCTTCCACATCTTTGTTGATAGCAACTCTTCTTTCATTTGTTTAGCTCAGTTCTTTACACCCTCCTCTCTTTCTCTCATATCCCAATTTTTCAGGAAATCCAGCTGACTATATCTTCAGGGTGTATCCAGTATCCAGCTACTTCTCACTTCTCATTATCTGCACAACTTCCATCATCTCTTGCCTGTGTTGCTCCAACAGCTCTCTTTCCTTCCAATCTTGCCCTCTTTTTTTTTTTTTTTTGAGATGAAGTCTAGCTCTGTCGCCCAGGCTGGAGTGCAGTGGCATGATCTTGGCTCACTGCAACCTCCACCTCCTGGGTTCAATCGATTCTCCTGCCTCAGCCTCCCGAGTAGCTGGGATTACAGGTGCCTACCACCACACCCAGCTAATTTTTGTATTTTTAGTAGAGATGGGGTTTCACCATGTTGGCCAGACTGGTCTCGAACTCCTGACCTCAAGTGATCTGCCTGCCTCAGCCTCCCAAAGTGCTAAGATTACAGGCATGAGCCACCACGCCTGGCTTCTTATGGTCTATCATTAACACCACAGCTAAAGAGACAATTTTAAATCAGTCATATCATGCCACTCCCTGTCTCTGCTCCCTGCCATGGTTCAGGTAAACCCTGCTAGCTCACTTGGTATGAAGAACCTACAGAACCCGACATGGTGAATACCCCATGACCTATCTGACCCCATTTCCCAGTGCTCTCTTCCTTGCTGTCTTCACATCAGCCACGTTGGCCACCTTCCTTTTCTTCACACAAACTGGGTGCACTTTGGCCTGGACCTGTTCCTCTAACTGGAACTCTCTTCTCCAGATAACCACATGTCTCAGGTCCTCTTCTACAAACCTCACCTCAATGGCCATCCTTTTTTTTTTTATTATTTTTTTTAATGGCCATCCTTTAAATTCTGCAACCTAACTCTGCCTCTCTGTCTCTCAATCACCATCCTCCCTTACCTTGCTCTGCTTCCCCACCATAGCACCCGAACACACCATGAAATGTTTCTATTCATTATGTTATAGGTTGTCTGTGTCCCTCATCCCCTCCTTTCTTTACTAGATTGTAAGTACGCTAGGGGCAAATATCTGTGTCTATTTAGTTACCTTTCAATCCCAAGTTCCTAAAACAATGTCAGGCCCATTATAGATCTTCAGTAATTAGCTATTGAATGAACAATGTCGAGAGAGTGGGGAATCTTCTGATTAGAAAATGTTTTCATAGGGTATACCAGTCTTCTGTTACCACCTAGCAAATTACTGCAAAGTTACAGCTTATAACAGCACACATTTATTATCTCACAATGGCATGGGTCAGGAGTCTGGGCCTGGCTTAGCTGAGCCTCTGCTCAGGATCTCAAAAGACTGTGATCAGGTGTTGGCTGGGGCTGTGGTCTCATCAGAGGCTCCAAATGAGAACTATCCCCTTCCAAGCTCCTTCAGGTGATTGGCAGAACTCATTTCAATGCTTATAGGACTCTCTGTCCCATTTTCTTGCTGTTCTGAGCTCCCAGAGACCACCCACAGCTGCTTGCCTCACCTGATTCTCTCCATAGACCCTCTCATGCATGGTGGTATACTTGTTCAAAGCCAGTAAGGTTGACTTTCTCAAGCACAAGACATAATATAATGCATGGTGGTGTACTTGTTCAAAGCCAGTAAGGTTGACTTTCTCAAGCACAAGACATAATATAATATAATATGAAAGTGACACCCCATCATCTTTGCTATATTCTATAGTTAAGAAACAAGTCACAAGCCCCACCCACAAGGACTGACTGATTGCGGGGGCCACTCTAGGCTCCACATTGCCACTTTTCTGCCTCTTCCCCCACACCTTCTTTTCTCCCAATACTGCCTCCACTGTCTGCCACAAAAAGGATTTTGGAAGGTGTTTCAGTTAGGAGTTAGGATAGGCTAGGTTATGCTACAGTAACACAGTAACAAGTAGCATCCAAAATTATTTGTTCTTTTTTTTTTTTTTTTTTTGGAGACAGAGTCTTGCTCTGTAGCCCAGGCTGGAGTGCAGTGGCGTGATCTCAGTTCACTGCAACCTCCACCTCCTGGGTTCAAGCGATTCCCCTGCCTCAGCTTCCCAAGTAGCTAGGATTACAGGCATGTGCCACCACACCCAGCTAATTTTTTGTATATTAGTAGAGACGGGGTTTCACCATTTTGGTGAAGATGGTCTTGATCTCCTGACCTCATGATCCACCGGCCTGGGCCTCCCAAAGTGCTGGGATTATAGGTGTGAGCCACCATGCCCGGCCTATTTGTTCTTTTTTTAAACATACATCTGTAACAACCTGATATTGGTTCATTTTAAAATGTGCTTTTAATGTTTTTTGCTCAAGCCAGATGCCCACCACAGCTATGGTGAGGGTTCTGCTATATCTCCCAAGCTTCTGGGACCCAGACTGATAGAGTAGCCATCATCTTAAATGTTGGTGGTTTCTGCAGTGAAGAGAAAGGCCCAGAAAGTCTCACACTGGCAGTGACATGGTCCAGCTTACAGATGCCACCCATCATTTCCACTTAAAATGTCCCTCCACCCCCACAAGAGGCCATGATGTGCAACCTACTGTTAATAAAGACACAAGAGCTGAGACAAAGCAGCACTCATGACTCCCATAGGCAGCTTCTTCTCCGAGAAAGGCAAACACGGAGTTTGTCAATAAAAAAGTTCAAAGGAGAAAATTACCTGGAGGAGACTTAATGTCAAGCAGATAAGAGTTCTGTGTAGCTGTAGAGAAAATCTGTAATGGTCTATCTCCAAGGTAAAATATTCAAAATTAGGGAGAATAGATTAAGTGATTAGTAATAAGTTAGTGGAGGATGGCTAATTGCTCCTAAATGTGCTTGCTTCATCTTTAGGGTTATTGTTTTTCATCTGTGTTTGCACATTATTTTTTACTTTTTTTATTTTTTTGAGATGGAGTCTAGCTCTATCACCAGGCTGGAGTGCAGTGGTGCGATCTGGGCTCACTGCTACCTCCGCCTCCCGGGTTCATGGGATTCTCCTGCCTGAGCCTCCCGAGTAGCTGGGATTACAGGCACATGCTGCAATGCCTGGCTAATTTTTATGTTTTTAGTAGAGATGGGGTTTCACTATGTTGGCCAGGATAGTCTCAAATCTCCTGACCTCGTGATGCGCCCACCTTGGCCTCCCAAAGTGCTGGGATTACAGACGCGAGCCACAGCACCTGGCCTGCATGTGTTTTAATGTACCAAATATGTTAAAACTTTTAGCTTCCAAAGATTTTGCCACCATTATTTCATTAATGAACTCTCATTGCTCATGAAGAAGGTAGTTTGTACCTAGAATGGAATGTTACAAATGACTGTCCTTAAAATGTAGAATTGTCTCACTCAAAGTGAGCCAGGGTCATTAGAGGTCCTTCCATCTATGGTTGGGACATTTGAGGTCTTTGTCATATTGTAATGTCGTGGTTGGTTAAATGTCATCCTTGGTATCTTGGGGCTTAGCCCATTGCATTATTGAGACTGAGAGCATTGGGCTATTTTTCCAAAGACTCGCTAACAGATGAAGACATACATCAGATACAAAAAATAAAGTTTCTTTCAACTCTGATATTCTTCACTGTTCTAATTATGCCCATCCTTGAGGAACTGTTTCAGACATCACCATCAAGAGAAATTCCTGTTTACTCCTAGCCTTATGAATTGCCACTTTGGTTTGCCAGGGGCCAGCATCTGTCTTCTACTAAGTGGAAACAGTGCTCATTACATGAACACCTAATACCCATTTCATTCCAAGTGATTAGGCTCCTAACCCAATCATTGTAATCCCATTTCATTTGTAAGGAACTGGTTTAGGACAGGCATGTTGCTCAATCCTGGCCAATGAGACATGAGGGGACTGTGCTACACAGCTTCTGGGAAAGATCTTATTTGTAAGATATGAGGCCCCTCCTCTTGCTCTGTGCGTGTGGTACTTGGATGTGATCCCAGTAACTATTTCAGGGAAGAACAAAGCTAGGAGATCTGTAGCAAAACAAAATCAGGACCTCTGGACTTATTTGTGATAATACATTGCCCTATTGTATAAAACAACTTGAGAGGGCCTTCAGCCACTGGTAGCCAAAAGCATCCTAATTGACAACATAAAGAAGACTTGCAAGGTTCCTCACCTGCCTTCCCATGACACACATCATTTCCATAGGGATACCATTGGAAGCCCCAAGGAATGTGCTACTGAGGCTCTGATCCTGGTGCTGTTTTTATCAGCCAATATGAACAAAAGGAAAATAAGTGCAAATGGGCAGGCAACTTCCTCCAAGCACTGCCTGGTGGAATACATGGAGCCATTTGGCTGATCTTCACGGAGGAGATCGCGGGTGAGTGCCCACCATCTGTTGTATTAACTCTTGCCCATAATCTTGATTTATAAAAGGCCCTCTAGGATTTTCCCACCTAATTGCTTTGGATCTAAAATGGTCACTTCAATGATTACAGTTCCTGATATATAGATGGATGGGGCTGGAAGTTTAGCTCAAGAGTTAAGGGAAGCAGAGAAAGATCTGAGGCCTCTTTCTCATTGTGACGGGCCAACAGGTATTTGCAAACTGCAAGGACATGAATATTCACAGCATATCTGAACAGAAATCTTTCGTTATCTAATGACACGGATCACAGCATCCTTGGCAGCATTTTTGGTCATAGGATAGGGTTTCTCATCTTCAGCACTATTGACATTTTGGGCCATATAATTCTTTGCTGTGGGAGGCTGTCCTGTGCATCACAGGATTTTAGCAGCTTCCCTGGCCTCTACCCCACAGATGCCAGAAGCATCACCCAGTTACGAAAAACAAAGATGTTTTCATGCATTGCCAAATGTCCCCTGCCAACAAAATTTCCCCCAGTGAGAACCACTGTCTTAGAACTACACTCAAATATCTTCAGATTTTTTAAAAAATATGTAGTGAGCATCGTGTAATTTTCACCACCAAGCTATCCATTTATGTTTATTCTGCTAAGGGCGCCCTGTCTTCCCTCTGCTACTCCGTCCATGGGGTTTGGATGGGGCCGACTCTAACCACATACCCTAGGTGACATGTTACATAGGCTTATCAGTGGGAGTACAGCATCCTCTTGACCACAGTGATCTGTTCAAGGACTGATCATGGGTCCAGTTCATGATCTGTAGAGTCATGTTGAGGACTTTGATATGAACTCTTGGACTTGCATTTGTGAGAATATAAGCTTGGAATTGCTGGCTGGCATCTTGTCACCCCAAAGAGAGCCTCTCTGGAAAAGCAGCCAATAGAGATGAAAGTAGACCAAAGAGAAGGGGAGAGACCAGTTCTTGATGACATTATCAGAGCCTCTAAATCCAGCGATGTCTAATGCTAGGTTTCTCTCTTGGATTTTTCATATTCATGAGCCCACCAATTTATTCTGGGCATAAGCCATTTTGTGTTAAATTTCCTCTTATATGCAAAGGATCCTTATGGTAATATTTAATTAGATTTTTAAAAATATTTTTAAGTTGATGCACAATAGACGTATATAATTTCAGGATGCATGTGACAATTTCATACATTCGTATCAGTGTAAAGATCTAATCAGTGTACTTTGGATAGTCATCACCTTAAATATTTGTCTTTTTTTAATGCTAGACACATTCATGTTATTGTCTTCTAGCTATTTTAGAATGTAAAATAAATTATTAAATCTCATCCAGAAACATCCTGGGTACCCTATGGCTCAGTCATATAGCCATCCTACTGATCTAACACTGGGTCTTACTTTTTCTACCAAGCCATATATTTGCTGATCTGCTTGCAATCTATAAACTTGCTTTCCCTTTACAATATCCATAGCCTTTTCTGCACAAGAGTTATAGGTTACCTGGAAGATTACACTTTTCCTCTTTGCTGGTTTCTCTATGTTTAGGCAATTCTCAAGAATGCTTTGGGGTTGAACAATGAGGCTGAGGACAGGTAGAGAAATTCACTTAGGAAGAAGTGGGACCCTCTTCCTCTGGGCTTAGATAGTAGGGTAAACAGGTGGTGCAATGGTTAATTTTATGTGTCAATCTGACTGAGCCATGGGGTACCTAGATATTATTCTGGGTATATCTGCCAGGATGTTTCTGGATGAGATTAACATCTGAATCAGGAGTAAAGCAAATTGCCCTCCCTAATATGGGGTGGCCTCATCCAATCCATTGAAGGCCTGAATAGAACAAAAGGGTCAAGTAAGGAGAAACTTTGCCTGTCTAAGTGCTTGAACTGGATATCAGTCTTCTCCTGCCTTTGGACTGGAAATTAAACCATCGGCTCTCCTGCTTCTCAGGCTTTCAGACTCAGACTGGAACTACATCATCAGCTCTCCTGGGTCCTCATCTTGCTGAATGCAGATCTTGGAACTTCTCAGCTGCTGTAACCACATAAGCCAATTTCTTATAACAAGTCTCTCTCTCAAAGAGAATGCTTATACACTGTTGGTGGGGATGTAAACTAGTACAATCTCTATGGAAAATGATACAGAGATTTCTCAAAGAGTTAAAAATAGAACTACCATTTAATCCAGCAATTCTATTGCTGGGTATCTACTCAAAGGAAAAGAAATCATTATAGCAAAACACACCTGCACCCATATGTTTACCACAGCACTCTTCACAATAGCAAAGTCATGGAATCAGCCTAAGGTCCATTAATGGACAATTGGATAAAGAAAATGTGGCACATATACCATGGAATACTGCTCAGCCATAAAAAAGAATAAGACCATGTGCCTCACAGCAACATGGATACAACTGGAGTCCATTATCCTAAGTGAAATAACTCAGAAACAGAAAGTCAAATACCACATGTTCTCACAAATAAATAGGAACTAAACAATGTGTGCCTATGGACACATGGAGTGTAATAATAGACATTGAAGATTTCAAAAGGTGGGAAGGGGGTGAGGGATGACAAATTACCTCTTGGGTACAATAAACACTATTCAGGTGAAGGTTACACTAAATGCTGAGACTTCATCTCTGTGCAATATACCAACATAACAAAACTGCACTTATATGCACTTATACTCCCTAAATATATATAAATTAAAAATCTCTTTCTCTCCATATTTACGTGTGTTTGTATGTGTGGCATATACACACACACACACACATATTATCCTGCTGGTTCTGTTTCTCTGAAGAACTCAGACGAACACAGATGGGTTTTGGCAGAACAAGTGTGTAAGGAGGAAATCTATGCGTTACCTTGATTCAAGCTTTCTTGCTCCTACATTTTTATACTTCTCCAATGTGGATGAGGCTGCCCTGTTAAATTAACCTTTGACACTTCACTGAGAAAGGATCCCAGAGCTTTAGAAAGTTTCAGAGGAAGGAGTAGAATTGGGGGGCACAAGTCTCTAAAAAATTTTAATAAAGTCTTTATGTAATTCGGAATGACTTAGTAATTTCTTAGAACTACACTCAACTTTCTACAGATTTACTAAACTTTATATAGTGGACACCTTGTTATTTTCACCATCAAGCTATCCATTCATGTTCATTCTGCTAAGGGTACCCTGATTTCCATGGTGGGGGGACACCTTTCTATCTTTATTTCATACATAGTTGGGACCAGAACTGCCTGGACAGAAGTTGCCTAAACTGAAAAATAAAACAAGCATATTTATATGCAGATGTTATAGATTCCTCCCAAAGCACTGTTTTTATTTTTGGGCTATGGGCAGGTGGCATTAGAAAGATGGATGCTTATTCATAAAACCTGGCATGGTTTCCTATGTTTAGAGTAGGAAGATGAACACACCCTGAGACTCTGGTAAGAAGTAAGGTCTTTGTCACCCAGAAAATGAACACATGCCAATTCTGCAAAAAAATTTAGAGCATTTATGGCTCCCCTGACACTTATCCATGGATTTCCTAAAGAAATCAGGCTGTCTCTAGTATGGTGGGTCGTTTCTTAACAGATCTTTGCCCTACTCCTTTCAGATGTCTTAGTTCCCTGACTAAGCCAGACTGCTTCTGAAGATCCAATGAGCATCTGGATTCATTCGGTCTGCATACTGCTGGAACAACCATGCATTTGAAAGCCATACAGACCCAGATTCGAATTCTGGTCTGCTACTCAGTTGTGTGATATGGGCATGCATTGCCATTCCTACAAACTCTGGCCTGTCTCCTCATCTGTAATAATCTGGTACAATAAGCTGGGAGGAGGTATTGGAGTAAGTAATCCATATTCTTTCCTCTTGTATAGGAAAAAAAACACAAAAGAAAACAAACTGTTTTTTCCTCTGCTACCCACACACAGAACTTCTGGACCCCAAATGTGTGGATGTTTTTCCCACACCAAGCAATTCTCTGCAGACAGCAACTGGGTGTCCTACAATTTAATTCAGTTCTGACACTATCTACCTGGAGTTAGTGCAGACCCCTCAGGTTAAGGGCTTGGTCCCGTAAGAGTGTCCCCACATCAGACACCCAGTTGCATGTCAAGGCTGTCACCTGTACTTATGACCAATGGCTATAAATCAGAAGCATTTTGCAAACCCTTCCTGGGTTAGATAATTGGCTAAAACAGCTCATAGAACTCAGGAAAATAGTTTACTTACCCGATTACTGATTTATTATAAAAGGATACAACTTAGGAACAGCCAGATGGAAGAGATGCTTAGAGCAAGTTATCGGAGGGACATGGAGCTTCCTTGCCCTCTTTGGGCGTGACATCCTCCCAGCCCCTCCTCCATGTGTTCAATCTGGAAGCTCTCTGAACCCTGTCTTTTTGGGTTTCTATGGTGGCTTTGTTATGTAAGCATGGTTGATCAAATCATCGGCCATTGGTGATTAGAATCAATCTCCAACCCCTCTCCCCTCCCCAGAAAATTTCCCCTGAAAATTCCAATCTTCTAATCATATGTTGGTTCCCCCGGCAGCCAACCCCCTATTCTTTGGGACTTTTCAAAAGTTACCTCATCAACATAAACTCAAGTGTGTTTGAAAGGGCCCTGTATGAGCAATAAAGGATGCTCTTTTCACCTTTAGGGCTCTTGTCACTTAAGAAATTATGAGGGTTTTAGGAGTTCTGTCCTAGGAACGGGGATGAAGACCAAATATATATTTATTATAAATCACCATGTCACACCTCTATGGTGTGTTGCCTCTCTGAACTTTTAGTTTGACTAACGGTTCTACTGAATTGCCCAATCGTTTTGGCCTCATGTAGACACAACCAGAGGCTATGAAGTAGAACAAGATTTTTTTTTTTTAAATCATAATGCCTTAAAGTGTAGGGTGTAGGTGTGTGTATATGTTTGCATGTCAAAGTGTCTGGCTGAGTTTCCTTGTTTGCTTTACCCACTCATTCCAGGCAACTGGTGCTTTCTATTTCTGTTTAGGTGCTAAGCTCATGATCTCCCAACTACTCCTACCTTCATACAACAAGGCTTCCTAAAGAAGACCTAAATCTACTCATGCTGTTTCCTCTTAAAATCTCTATAGCAGCATTTAGTACATAGTATTTCTATTCTTGTGTTTCAAGGGTAAGCGTTTGCATTTCATAGGCATCAAACAGTGCCTGCTGCAGAACGTGTTCATTAAATCATACCCTCCATCTATCCAGCCTTCATTTCCTCCATGTGTACCCCTAGATTCTCTAGGAGCCATGGTTTAGGATGCCTGACCAGCCCTTCCTTCCTCCTCATATGCATTAGTTTCCTGGGGCTGCTGTAACAAGTCACCACAAACTGAGGGGCTTAAAACAACAGAAATGTGCTCTCTCACAGTTATGAAGGACAGATGTCCATAATCTGTGTCACTGGGCAAAAATCAAGGTGTCCATAGGTGTGAGTTTCCTCCAGAGGCTCTAGGGGAGAATACTTCCTTGCTGATTTCAGCTTCTGGTGGCCCCTGGCATTCCTTGGCTTCCAATGCTATCACTCCAATCTCTGCCTCCTTTATCACTTTGCCTTGTCGTGTGTGTGTGTGTGCACACATCAATTCTCCCTCTACCTTTCTCATATAAAGACATATATCCGGCCAGGTGCTGTGGCTCCCGCCTATAATCCCAGCACTTTGGGAGGCCAAGGTGGGTGGATCACGAGATCAGGAGTTCGAGACTAGCCTGGCCAACATTAAGAAACCCCGTCTCTACTGAAAATACAAAAATTAGCCAGGCGTGGTGGTACGCATCTGTAATCCCAGCTACTCAGGAGGCTGAGGCAGGAGAATCACTTGAACCTGGGAGGCGGACTTTGCAGTGAGCTGAGACCATGCCATTGCACTCCAGACTGGGTAACATAGCAAGACTCTGTCCCCTACCCCCCCGCCCCTGCAAAAAAAAAAAAAGACATCTATCCTCACTTAGAACCTGGAGATAACCCAGAATAACCTACCCATGGCAAGATCCTTGATATGGCCTGGATGTTTGTCCCAACCAAATCTAACATTGAAATGTTATCCCCAATGTTGGAGATGGGGCCTACTGGGAGGTACTTGGGTCATGAGTGTGGATCCCTCATGAATGACTTGGTGCCCTCCCTGAAGTAATAAGCTAAGGCAAGAGCTGGTTGTTGAAAAGAACATAGCATCTCACTTGCTCCTTCTCTCATCGTGTGACATGCCTGCTTCCCCTTTGCCTCCTGCCATGATTGGAAGCTTCCTGAGGCCCTAACCAGAAGCAGATGCCGGCACAATACTTACTGTAGCTTACTGTACAGTCTGCAGAACCATGAGCCAAATAAACCTCTTTTTAAAAATAAATTTCCCAGTCTCAGGTGTTCCTTTATATATTTAACTAATCTTTAGATCTGGTTCTTCCCTCTTCCCAGTTCTGGAGGAGGACACAAACAGACTAATACAGTCCTTCACTTAATCTCATCTTTTGCCACATAATATAATATCACAGTTTCTGATGGTTAGAGCCTGATATTTTTGCGGGACATTTTTCAACCTCCTGCACTATAGACAGCCCAAGGGAAGGAGCATGTGTTTGTTCCAGGCAAACTTATCTACCTGACCACAGCTGAACGCTTCAATAATGGGCTCCTGACTCAGAAGAACCAGTCCACAGGCTGGATAGAACCAGTCAGATAGTGTATGGGGGCCGGTTTCAAATTGCTAAGAGAGCCCATTAGCAGTTAGGAGCCGCACAGCAACATGGTATCTATAAGGTCAGTAGGTGGCGTGGCAAGCCATATCCACATGGGTACAAGATAAAGGTGAGGGACAGCCCAGGAGCCCGCAGGGGCTGGTCTGCAGAAGACAGGAGAAAATAACAGAGAAGTTCTCATAGGGGATGCCCTTCAGACCCCTTAGAGAGGGAAGGCTCCTTCTCAGTTATGATATTTATGGTTCCAATTTCCCCAGTGATCAGCCCACTTTATCCTGGATATCCATTAAGTTAACTTTTGCATCCTTAAAAAAAATCATATTATATTTAAAGTAGCTTAAGTTAGTTGCTATTCTTTGCACCCTAAGATCCCAACCCAAACACTCCTCTCCCTCTTTTGCATGGCCTCAGTGGAGCCCTGTATTCCACTGAGGGTAGATTCTCTTTTACCTTAAACTTCCTTCTATTTCTTCTAGTCTCTCATCCTAACTAAAGCACCCCCCAATGGCAGCTACCTTGCACAATGGCGCTTAGAGTGTCTCCCTGCACTCTCACAGGGGTTGGCAGAAGATACAGACACCCTTCTCCACATCTACATCCCATCTACACCCATCCCTCTCACCAGTTTCTCATTAATATCACCTAAAATTCAAGCCATTTGTCTGTTCACTTCTTGCCAAATAATCACTGCTTTCATTCCCTTCCTACCAGAACTCATCTCCATCTCTTAGATAAGTTCAACCCTATATTTATCCTTCTTGTTCTCTTTATATCCCCTGCCATAATCCTCATTGACAACAACATCCATTTTTAATGAGCCAGTGACTCCCTTTGATCTCATAGCTTTCAGCCTCCCAGCCTTATTTGATTTCCAGCTCCACTTCCCATCTGCCACCCACAGGCAGGGCTGCATCTTTAGATCTGGTTCTTCCCTCCCCCTAGTTCTGGAGGAGGAGTTACATTGGACACAAATGTTGCTCACCTGAAATTTCTTCTACTTCGCTTTTCTTTTTCATCTGTAGACAGCCCCAGCTGCGCCCAATCATCTTTTGTTTTAGTTTTCTGAGGACGCTGTAACAAATTACCACAAACTGGTGGCTTAAAACAACAGAATTTATTGTCTTGCAGTTCTGGACACCAGACGTTTGAAATCAAGGTATAGGCAGTCATGTTCCTCCTGGAGGCTCCAGACAGGGATCCATTCCTTGCCACCTCCCGCTTCTGGCGACTCCAGGCATTCCTTGGTTTTGGATGACATCACTCTAATCTCTGCCTCTGCCTTTACGTGGACTTCTCCTCTGTGACTCCCTTTGATCTCATAGTTTTCAGCTAAGAGAAAACCCTCCTTTTCTCTTGTAAGGACACTTGTCACCAGATTGAGGGTCTACCCTAATGCAGGATGATCTCATCTCAAGATCCTTCACTTGTGTACATCTGTAAAGACTTCTTTTCCAAATAAGGTCCTAGTCACAGATCCCTGGTAGTCATACCTTTTGAGGGGCCTTCCATTTGAACCACTGCACCTCTCTACTTTTTAAACACAAAACACACACACATACACACAGCGTATGGGATTTGGCTTCCCGAGCAGCCAACAAGGATTTGATGCAATCTGGAAGTGTGACAAAGAAACCAGACTGATGAACACTGACCATTGAGAGGCAAGAGAAGGAGGAGACTTGGTAGATAAATGCCTCCACCCTCTCCTGTGAACCTCTTTCCACACTTCTGGGAAAGGCATGTGTGCTGAGAGAACAAGACTGCTAGGCCAGGCTACCTTCCAAGCTCTTCATGAAGTGAATGCCCACAAGGTAACGACCTCATTCCCTCCCTTCACTGCTCATCGACGCCTTGTTCTTCTCAAACTTTTGAGCCTTATTTCTTGTCTCAAGCTTTGTTTTCTAGAGGAATCTGGGCTCTGGCTCATGCCCTGTGTTTTCATTGAACAGGAAGTGGTGCAGGTCATTTCCCCAGCATAAGTTGCTTGGTTTTTGTACCACTTGACTTGTGCAGACCACAGATGATTGCAGGAGAGAGCTGTAGGCTGCCTAGTGCCCCGCAGGGGTCTTGGAACTGCAGCCCTGCCCGGCAGGGGCTTGCCAAACCAGAGAAAGAATAACTAGAACAACTGGAATTGCTGTCAGAAGCTGTGTAGATGGAGCATACCCTATGGGGAGAGGGACAGCAGAAGAAGGAGAAGCTGAAAGACAGGGAAAGGAGGCAGGTGCAGAAACAGAGAACAACTGGCCTACGGTAAGGGGATAGACCAGAGGTGCTGCCTGCTGGAGGGTAGAAGAGAAGCAGGGTGATCAGTCTCTATAAGATCTGATTGAGCAGCTGTGATAAGGTCTCTAGAGGGATTAGGGTGGCTGTGGAGAGTGTGCTCTGTGCCTCCTCTGCCCTAGGCTTCCTTACAATGAACTCCTATCACCAGAGGTAAGAGGTCACCCTGACTCCTTGCAGCCTAAAAATACTTAATGAACACAAGTAGAGAGTGTTGGTCCCTAACTTCCCTGGAGCCCCCACTAAACATGTTCTTGGCATCACCAGACATTGAATCATTGCACCATTGTCCCCTCCCACAAATAGGCCACTGTCATTTTACCCAGTTGACCACTGAGTATGACGATTATGTCATGAATGTAATCATCCTAGGCTTTCATGTCTCAATCTTTTTCTCTGTCATGCCTCACAGATTTATAAATATCTTCTTCCCTCTACTTTTTTTATTGTAGTAAAATATACATAAGATGTACTATTTTAACTGTTTTTAAGTGTACTACTCAGTGGCATTGAGTACACTCAAAATGTTGTATAATCATTGCCACCATTTATTTCCAAAGCTTTTTAATCATCCCAACCAGAAAATCTGTATCCATTAAATAATAACTCCCCATTCCTTCCTACCCAATCCCTGGTAACCTCTATTCTATTTTCTGTCTCTATGAATTTGCCTATTTTAAGTACCTCATATAAAAGGAATCATACAATCTTTGTCCTTTTGGGTCTGGCTTATTGTACTTAGCATGATGCTTTCAAGTTTCATCCATGTTATAGCATGCAAAAGGGCTCATATATATTTGCATTCATATGCATATATACACATGCACATTTTAATATATATATGATTGTATGTTTAGATTACATTTTGTTTATTCATCTGTTGATAGACATTTGAGTTGTTTCCACCTTTTATTTTGAATAATGTTGCTGTAAACATTAATCTACAAGTATTTGTTTGAGTCCCTGCTTTCACTTTGAGGTACACAAGTAGGTGTAGAATTACTAAATTATATGGTAATTCTATGTTTAACTTTGTGAACAATGCCAAAGTGTTTTCTCCAGCAGCGGCACAATTTTACATTCCCACCAGCAATGTGTGAGGGTTCCAATTTCTCCACATCTTTGCCAACAATTGGTATTTTCCATTTTTTAAAAAATTGGCTGGGCACGGTGGCTCATGCCTGTAATCCCAGCACTTTGCGAGGCCGAGGTGGGTGGATCACCTGAGGTCAAGAGTTCAAGATGAGCCTGGCCAACATGGTGAAACCCCATCTCTGCTAAAAATACACAAAATTAGACTGGTGTGGTGGTGGGCACCTGTAATCCCAGCTACTTGGGAGGCTGAGGCAGGAGAATTGCTTGAACCTGGGAGGCAGAGGTTGCAGTGAGCTGAGATCACGCCATTTCATTTCAGCCTGGGTGAAAAAAGTAAAACTCTGTCTCAAAAAAAAATTAAAAAATTATAGTCATTACGTGTGGGAAGTGATGTCTAATTGTGGTTTTGATTTGCATTTCCCCCCAGTGGCTACTGATGTTCAGCATCTTTTCTTGTACTTATTGGCCATATGTATACTTCTTTGGAGGATTTCCTATTCAAGTTCTTTGCCCATTTTTGAATTGGGTTGTTTGCCTTTTTGTTCTTGAGCTGTAGAAGTTATTTACATATCCTAGATACTAATTCATTATTAGACATATGATTTGCAAATATTTTTCCCATTCTGTGGATTGTCTTTTCATTTTCTTGATGGTATTCTTTGATACACAAAAGTTTTTAATTTTGATGACATCTATTTATCTATTTTTTCCTTTTGTTGTCTGTGCTTTTGATGTCACATTGAAGAAATCACTGCCAAATCCAATGTCATGATTTCCCACTAAGTTTTTTTGTAAAACTTTTATAGTTTTAGCTCTTGGGTTTAGGTCTTTGATCTACTTTCAGTTGATTTTTGTATATGATGTAAGGTAAGGGTCCAATACTCCTTTGCTTAGAAATATTCAGTTTTCTCAGAACTATTTGTTGAAAAGGCTGTCTTTTCATATTGATTGATGTGGCACCTACACTGAAAATCAACTGACCATAGACAAAGTGTTTTGTTTTGTTTGTTTGTTTGTTTGTTTTGCCTCTCTATTCTATTCCATTGGTCGATATGTCTGTCTTTATACCAGTATCACATTGTTTTCATTACTGTAGCTTTTAGTAAGTTTTTAAATCAGAAAATGTGAGCCCCTAAGTTTGTTCTTCTCTTTCAAGATTGTTTTGGCTATTCAGGGTCTCTTAAGATTCCATTATGAATTTTAAGATGGGTTTTTCTATTTCACAAAAATGCCAATGGGATTTTGATAAGGATTGAATTGCATCTGTAGAATATTTTGGGTAGTGTTGTCATTTGAACAAGACAAATTCTTCCAAACTATGAACAGATGCTGTCTGTTCATTTATGTGTGTATTCATTAATTACTTTTAGCAATGTTATATAGTTTTCAGTGTACAAATCCTTCACCTTCCTGTTGAAGTTTATTCCTAAGTGTTGTATTCCTTTTTATAGTAATGTAAATGAAATTACTTTCTTGATTTCCTTTTGAGGTTGCTTATTGTTAGTGAATAGAAATGAAACTGCTTTTTGAGTGTTGATTTTGTATCCTGCAATGTTGCTAAATATATTTATTAGCTTTAGAAGTTTGCATGTGTATATGTGGATTCTTTAAGATTTTTTTACATATAAGATGGCATCATCTGCAAACAGATTATTTCACTTCTTCGTTTTTGTCCCAATTTTAATTTTTTAATATATTTTTTCTTTTCTAGTTTCTCTGCCTGGAATTTTCAATACTATGTTAAATAGGAGTGGTAAAAGCTGACATTATTATCTTTTGCCTGATTATAGGGGAAAAGGTTTCAGTCTTTCACCATTGTATGTAATGTTAACTGTGGGCTTTCATAATGGCCTTTATCATGTTGAGGAAGCTCATTTCTATTATTCCTAGTTTACTGAGTATTTTTATAATGAAAGAGTGTTGAATTTTGTCAAATGTTTGTTCTACATCAATGAAAATGAACATTTAAGTTTTTTTCTTCATTATATTAATGAGGACTATTATATTGATTGATTTTCATATATTGAACCCTTCTTCCATTCCAGGAAAAATCCTACTTGATCATGGTGTATAATCTTTTTAATATACTGCTGAATTCACTTTACTATTATTTTATTGAGTAGTTCTGCATCAATATCGAATAATTTTGCTGCTTTCTGTAAGTTTTAGCATGTAGTGTTTTCATTTTCATTTTTCTCAAGTTATCTTTAAATTTCTTTTCTGATTTCTCTTTGACTCATTCATTGGTTTTTTAAGAATGTGTTTAATGTGTTAAGAATTGTTTGATTTCCACATACTTGTGAATTTTTCTGTTTTCACTCTGTAATTGATGTCTGGTTTCATTCTAGTGTGATTAGAAAAGATACTTAGAAATAGTTTAATCTTTTCTATTGTGATTAGAAAAGATACTTAGAATTAGTTTTAAGTATCTTTTAAAAGTCAATCTTTTAAAATTGATTGACTTCTTTCATAGCCTAACATATGATCTATCCTGGATAATGTTCCACATGTACTTGAGAAAAATGAGTGTTCTGTTGTTAAATAGAGTATTCTGAATGTTTGTTAGGTCTAATTGGTCTATGTTGTTGTTCAAATCTTCTATTTCTTTGTTGATCTTTTGTATGGTTGTTTTACTCATTATTGAATGTGGGTATTGAAGTCTCCAACTGTCACTGTAGAGCTGCCTATTTCTTCCTTCAATTCTGTTAATATTTACTTCATAAATTTTGGGGATCTGTTGTTTGGCACATGCATGTTTATAATTGTATATCCAGTTAATGAATTGACCATTTTATTAATATATAATGCTCTTTTTTGCCTTGTAACAGTTTTTGACTTAAGACTGATTTTGTCTGATAACAGTATAGCCACTATAACTCTCTTTTGGTTCCTATTTGTATGATGTATCTTAGTCCTTCCTTTCACTTTTGACCTATTCATGACTTTAGATCTCTTTTAGACAGCATATAGTTGAGTGACTTTCTTTTCATTTTGCCAATCACTGCCTTTTTATTGGAGAGTTGAATTCATTTACATTTAAAGTAATTACTAATAAGAAAGGACATCTGCCATTTTGCTATTTGAGTTCTGTGTGTCTTACAGCTTTTCTTGTCCCTCACTGTCTCTATTACTACCTTCTTTTGTGTTTAGCTGATTTTTTTTTTTAGTGACATGTTTTGATTCCCTTCTCATTTCTTTTTCTGTAGATTCTATATATA
The DNA here is from genome assembly GCF_029289425.2 of Pan paniscus. Taxonomy (NCBI): domain Eukaryota; kingdom Metazoa; phylum Chordata; class Mammalia; order Primates; family Hominidae; genus Pan; species Pan paniscus. The sequence goes on along the minus strand of NC_073268.2, from coordinate 59,475,953 downwards.
CTTATATATACTTTATTTGTGGTTACCATGACACCTACATTTAACTCTCTAAAGTTATAACAATCTAATTTGAATTGATAACTATTCAATAGCATATAAAAACCTTGCTCCTATACAACTCTTTCTTCACCTGTTTATATTATTGATATTACATATTACATCTTTATACACTGTATGTCCAAAAACATATTTTAACTATTTTTATGCTTTTGCCTTAAATTATGCAGAAAAAAATAACTGGAGTTATAAACCAAAATTAAAATAATACTGGCTTTTGTATTTGCTCATGTATTTACCATTACCACAGATTATTGTTTTTTTAGTTTTTGTTTTTGAGATGCAGTCTCACTCTGTTGCCAGGCTGGAGTGCAGTGGTGCAATCTTGGCTCACTGCAGCCTCCAACTCCCTGGTTCAAGGAATTCTCCTGCCTCAGCCTCCTGAGTAGCTGGGATTACAGGCACATGCCACCACACCCAGCTAATTTTTGTATTTTTAGTAGAAACAGCGTTTCACCATCTGGGTCAGGATGGTCTCAATCTCCTGACCTCATGATCCGCCCACCTTGGTCTCCCAAAGTGCTGGGATTACAGGCGTGAGCCATTGCTCCCAGCCTATTGTTTCTTTATACAATGTCAAGTTACTCTCTAGTATCCTTTTATTTCAACTTGAAAGATTCCTTTTAGCATTTCTTATAGGACTGGTCTAGTGGTAATGAACTCCCTCAGCTTTTACTTATCTTGGAATGTTTTAATTTCTTTCTCATTCTCAAAGGATGCCAGATATGGAATTCTTGGTCGATACTATTTTCCTAGCACTTTAAATATACCATCCCCCTGCTCTTAATTTGTGTTGATGTAAGTCTCTTTGAGTTTACCCTACTTGGAGCTTGTTGAGATTCTTGGATTTATAGGTTCATGCATTTCATCCAATGTAGGCCATTTTTAGCCATTATTTCTTCAACCTTATCATCCCTTTATCTCTCTGTTCTCATTATTGGGGGCCCCTAATGTAATGTTGGTCTACTCTATCATGTCCCACAGGTCCCTTAGGCTCTGTTCACATCTTTTTATTCTTTTTTATATCTGCTTCATACTCAGTAATTTCAATTGTCCTATCTTTAAGTCCGGCAGTTCTTTCTTCTGCCCGTTCAAATCTGCTTTTGATCCCCTCTTCTGATTTTTTTTTAAATTTAAGTTATTGTACTTTTCTTCTCCAGATTTTCTGTCTGTTTCCCCTTTATAATTCCTTTCTCTTTAATGATATTCTCATTTTGTTCAAACATTGTTTTCCTGATTTCATTTTCTGTGTTCTCCTTTAGCCCTTCGGACATACTTAATGCAGTTGTCTTAAAATCTTTGTCAAAAAAGTCTAAATGTCTAGGATTCCTTAGGACAACTTTTGTCGGTTTATTTTGTTCCTTTGAAAAGTGGGTCATGTTTTCCTATTTCTTTTTATGCTTTGTGATTTTTTTGTTTAAAATTGGATATTTGACTATTATTATGTTGTTAACTCTGAAGATCAGATTTTCTTCCCAGTTTTCTGAAGGTTTCTGTTTGGTTAGTTTTGTTTGGGTTTTTTGTTTGTTTTGATTGTTGAAGGCTATAATAGTCCACTTGTTTTGAGACTTTTCCAAACCATTTTTGTGACAACAATTACTTGTCATTCATGGTCATTTAAGTCTCTAATTTTTTTTTGCTTGTGTTCAGCTAATGATTGACAGAGATTTCCTTGAATGCCAGGAGGTAAAACAAACAAACAAAATATATGCACACAAGCATACTCATAGATAAAAGGGGAAAAACATCTCTCCTGTGTTTGCATATTGGCTTTGTGCTAAAGCACTCTTTCAACACTCAGCTAGGCTTTCACTAAGCCTATGGCAAAATCTTAAGGTCTTTTTAAGTCTTTTCCAAGCATACATCTTGACCTGGACATGTACATGGCTCTCTCAATTCCTCCATATATATGGGGCAGTTTTTAATGCCCAATTTCCCAAAGAATCTCACCCCAGGCACCTGTGGGTCTTTAGTCCACCTTGCAGCTTTATGAGTAGTGCCTACTCTTCTTCCCATCTGAGTTCCAAGTTAGGTGAAGCACAGATGAGTGCCTGGCATGTGTCCTTCAAGTATCCCACAGACAGGTTAAAACAGACACACACAATAATTTGTAAATGAGGTCTACTCTGTTTCCTCTGGTTTGAAGTACCAGGGTCCCAAAATCGGAGCATGAGCTGCTACCACCTACTTCAAGGCCAAAACAACCACTCTGCCAGGGAAGAGCTAGGATGAGGACAAGTGAAAATGCCAGAGATTTGTTCCACTATTTTGAATCTGATGTGTGTATTTGTTTTAAATTTGTCATTCTCATGAGTTGTGTAAACTCTTGACATTTTCTCAGAGTTCTCACAAGGTTGATTCTGTCTGTTTCTACTTGTTTTTCAACGTTTCTATACAGGAATGAGAGCTTAGGGCTTCCTAGTCTGCCATTTTGCTCTGCTCTTTCCTCCAGTTTTGCCACTACTTTATGTGAAAAAGACAATTAGCATTTTCTAAGTATCTTCTATGTGACTGTAAGCACTAGGCATATTGCAGCAAATGAGATATATGCAATTCCTTTCCTCATACAGCTTCGCTTCTAGTGGGAGAGACCAGTAAACAAAGAACAGAGATAATTGTAAGTTCTAATGTGTGCTATGAAGGGGCAGGGGGAAAGACTCATATAGTATCTAATATAATATCAGGAATGACAGGATTGGTGGGGGCTGAGGGTGGGATTTTTCTGGGATTCCAGGGAAAGTCCCTCTGGACTAAGGATATTTGAGTGAGATCTGAAGGCTGGAAAGCAGAAAACCAAGTAAAGAGTGTGGATAAAGAACACCAGGCAAATGGATGGCATTGGCAATCCCATGCTGTATGAACCTGCTTGTAAGACTGCAGGGCAACCACTGAATCTGCAGGGCTGTGAGTAGGAGAGGAAGACACATGAGGAGGCAGGGTCTGGACAGTGGTTGAAGGCCACTTGAAGTTCAGTGGGAAGTTGTGTGTTAAGCAGGAGAGTGACACGCTCTGATTGATCTTTTTTTTTTTTTTTGAGACAGAGTCTCACTCTGTCACCCAGGCTGAAGTACAGTGGCGCAATCTCAGCTCACTGCAAGCTCTGCCTCCCGCATTCACGCCATTCTCCTGCCTCAGCCTCCAGAGTAGCTGGGACTACAGGCACCCGCCACCATGCCTAGCTAATTTTTTTTTTTTAGTAGATACGGGGTTTCACCATGTTAGACAGGATGGTCTCGATCTCCTGACCTCGTGATCCACCTGCCTCGGCCTCCCAAAGTGCTGGGATTACAGGCGTGAACCACTGTGCCCGGCCTCTGATTGATCTTTTAAGCTTACTTGTTGCTGAGCGGAGAACTGATTGGAGGGTGGTATTATGGGAGCAGGGAGGCTACCTGGAAGGATGTTTGTAATAGTCCAGAGAGATGGAATGGTGATCTGGACTAAGGTGGTGATAGAAATGCAGAGAAAGGGAAGATGTGGCTACATCATGGTGGAGGATGTGGCAGGGCTTTCTGATACAATGGACAGGATAGATGAGAGGAAGGGCAAGAAACTTAAGAATAACTCCTGATTTTCTATACGTGGTGAATAGATGGTGATGCACTTTACTGTAGTGGGGGAAATTTGAGGGAAGAAAGATTTCTCTTGATTTCTCTTGAAACATCTATAAAAGCTCTAGTGGAAATGGTTAGGGAGAACATATGAGGCTGTGGTTTAGACATGAGAAGACCAGGCTGGAGATGTCAGTGTGGAAGCCATCAAAACATAGAATTTATCAAAACACAAGAATTGATGAGATCACCTCGGGAGAGTGTATATGAAGAAAAGAAGAGGGAAACCTAGAAACCACCATTCAGAGGCCAAGTGGATGGGAGGAGGCAGCAAAAGAATGGCCTAACATTAGCTAGGCCCTAAAACATATCCAGATCAGACCTCCTGAGTGCCAGGATTTACTGAAATAAACTTTCTCCAGAATTACTCAATGGGGTCTAATGGCTGGAATCATGACTTAGATAGCATCTGTGATTATACTCAGGAGTCACTGACGCCAAAGGCAGATGGAAGGTCATGGAATGCTGCTCTAAAAGCTTGGTAAATGCTTTCTGTATGGGCAAATAGATCCCCCAGGCCTCTTCCAGAACTATGCTCCTATAATGCCAACTTGCTGTGCAGGAATTGGTGAGGCTTCCTCAGTTGCTTGAGGAAATATTTGTTTGTTTTTGAGACACCAAAAGGAGATAGGACAGATGGAGGGAGAGAGAGTCCTTGTATACAGCTGCCTCAGTTTCTACCTGCATTCACTTTTTATGTTCATGAACTAAATTGGTATGTCTTTTTCCATTTTGCAATGAATGTATATATTTATAATATCTATACTTAATTATATCAAGATCGTTCTATAGACTGTGTATGAAAACATGCCCTCGGGCGGGTCTCATTTCCAACTGAGTCTCTGTTGCCAGCACAGTGCCCAGCCCAAGGAGTAAATAAAGGTCAAATGAGTGAGTAAACAAATAAGTGAATGGAGGCTTTGAGCTAGTGGAGGATTCAGAAACTCATTTCCTTTAGAATCTCAGGGGTCTGAAGCAGACTATAAACTGATATTATCCGTATAAGTATTTAAATGGACATTAAAAGTTCTTACTCTAATGAAATAATCCAAGGCACTTAATTGCTTTTATGACTTTGAGGAACAACAATTTGTTGGCCGTTTACTGTAGGTCTAGGATTGTGCCAGTCACTAGGGGCAGGATTGGAGGAGGGTTTACAAAGAAGTGGAAGAAAACTGATCTTCAGGTTGTGAACTAAGATGACATAGGGAAGAAAATTAACAGTATGGGAGAGGAATGGCTGTGTCAGTGGTGGTCTGTGGTCTATGCATCTCTCTACGAGGAGACTTATGGAGCAAGAGGCTCTTGTGTGGGGGAATAGTGACAATGTTATAGTCTAGATGACCTGCAGCAGGAGATCACTTCACTTTGTGGAAAATTGGTGTTCTCTTCTATAAAAAGGGATGTTTTGACTGGGCGCAGTGGCTCACGCCTGTAATTCCAGCACTTAGGGAAGCTGAGGCGGGCGGATCACGACGTCAGGAGATGGAGAACATCCTGGCCAACATGGTGAAACCCCGTCTCTACTAAAAATACAAAAATTAGCTGGGCGTGGTGACACGTGCCTGTAATCCCAGCTACTCGGGAGGCTGGAGGCAGGAGAATCGCTTGAACCAGGGAGTTGGAGGTTGCAGTGAGCTGAGATTGCACCACTGCACTCCAGCCTGGTGAAAGAGCGAGACTCCGTCTCAAAAAAAAAAAAAAAAAAAAAAGGACGTTTTGATTCTGTGCACACAGAAGTCCTTTCCACTCTAACACTGTCATTTCTCTTTGTCTTCAGGAACTATCTAAAAGGAGGGAACAGGGGCCAGAGGTTACAAGTTGGAGTTCTACTGTCCTAATCGATGGTGCAGAGTTGTGTTTGGCTCATACATGAATGGCTCCACGGCTCTTTTCAAATTTTATTTCAAATTTGTAACACTTAAAATCAACTCATGTTTAAAATTCAGGTGATTTCAGTAATTCCAGTTTTCCAGCTTTGCTGGAAAAATCAGATCTGACAACACCAGGCAAATACCAGTCTGGAGGTGGTCACGCTGCTTTCCCGTTGACCTTGGGCCTCACCCTTGTTTCTTATCTGGCCTGTCTGTGTCTGTAGACCAAGTTTCAAAACAGATGTAGGGAACAGAAGGAATTCAAAATGTAACCCGCCGGCCAGTGATTCTCAGGGGAGCATGAGGATGTGGGTGTGAGTGGAGGAGGGCTCCCCAGTGGGGTAGAAACCTAGCAAGATTTTCCAAGCCTGGAGGTTCTGATGGTACCCTCCCTTCATATCCTTAGCTGAGAATCACCGGGTGTCATAAGCAACAGCAAAGAGCATCCCATCAGGGCAGGTGAGGGGCATGTACTGATCATTTCAGTGATGATAGCAAGATCCAGTGTTCACCAAATGCCTGCATGGGCCTGTCAGTGCTCTAAGCCACTTACAAGCATGATTGACCCCATTTTACCGAGGAAAAGGAGGCATGGAGAGATTAGTAGCTTTCCAAAGGGCTCTGGATGGCAAGAACAGAGCTAGATAGTCTCATTTCAGGTGAAACCAAGGTGAAGCAAGTTAACACAAGAACAAAGCTAGGGCAGGATGTGGTGGCTCAAGCCTGTAATCCCAGCACTTTCAGAGACCAAGGCGGGTGGATCACCTGAGGTCAGGAGTTTGAGACGAGCCTGGCCAACAGGGTGAAACCCCATGTCTACTAAAAATACAAAAATTAGCCGGGCATGGTGGAGCGCTCCTGCAATCCTAGCTGCTCGGGAGGCTGAGGCAGGAGAATCGATTAAACTCGGGAGGTGGAGGTTTCAGCGAGTCGAGATGGTGCCACTGCACTCCAGCCTGGGCAACAGAGAGAGGCTCCGTCTGAAAAAAAAAAAAAAAAAAAGAGCAGAGCTAGATAGTCTCACTGAAACCAAGGTTGAGGGCCACAGATGTGTACAACCAAGCGGCCCCACAGGTCTTTGAGTGGGATGGCGACAGGCAAAAATTGGTGTTGGTGAAGATTGATCTGGATGGCCAGAACAGAGCCTGGGTACTACATACTAATTGAATTGTTGATAATGGCTGACAAAGCAATTTCCTGCCAATCACTTTTACCATTAACCTCCTCAAGATGAATTCTGAAGGAAGCCAAATAAAAGACAACTCTGGGTTTTGTAAGTCAACCTCTTTTATCGATAGATTCACATTTGTGCTTTTCTGCCTCCCAGATAGAAACAAAGGTTAAAAATGTGATTGTGGCCTCCGGAAGTTTAAAAGCTGGGCAGAGCGCTGTGGAGACAAAGCCTGCCACTCAGTTACATAACTGATTTTCATGGATGGCTTATGAAAGTCAACATCATTATTTTATACTTACACGCTTACCTCAAGAAAAGTACCAGGCGTTCCTATTTCAAACGGGTTTCCCAAAAGCTCGAAGTTTGGGGAATCATAAACTGCTAATGGAAGTCAATGGGAAAATCATATTCCTTGCATGGCCAATTTTTCCATAATGCACTTAGCAAAGTGAAGGAGACAAGTCTAGCATTTATGACGACAAGAGACTCACTTATCTATTACTTCAGCCTGTTTGGAGACTGCTGGGAATTGAAAATGAGGAATAGGTTACAAAGGTGATTTCCAGAGGGAGGCAGAGTGGAAAATGGAGAAGAATGGTCAGAAATGAAAGGAGAGAATGCATCAGCAGTGAGGCGAGTGTGGATAACATTTCCCGTGGAAATAAAGGGACTGTGACACCCAGCATGGAAACCTCTGGAATCAGCAGCCTTTTGGATGAGAAATGGAGCAAGGGATAGTGAGCGTTTGCATTTATTCAAACCAGGTTGGCGAACCTGGTGACTATTCACAAAACAGGGTAGCAAACACCTACCTGGCTGCAGGGAAAATTCCAGGGTGAACATATCTCAAGATTTAGAAGGAATCCCACGTTATATTTCCATGGGTTTGGTTTGGGAAAAATCCCTGTATGACTTCAGCAAGTCTGTGGCTGTTGGTGGATCGAATACAAGGGCCAATAACTTCTTGCCACTTTAAGAGGAATCGGATTGAAACGTATGTAGACCTTTGGGAGGTAGGTAATAAGAATCACTGATGCCTCCACATACCTCTGAGGATTTTCTCTTCGATTAAAATGACAAGATTCCTTTTTAGCCAATACATAAGTAGAATCTGGTTCAAAGGCTCTCAAACTGCCACCTGCTACTTCAAAAGCTCTTTCAATTCCCTGAGCAATTTACTTCAGGGCAATTGAACTCCTGGGTGTGGTTTCCACCATTTTCTAACCAGGCTGTCTCTGTGTGAAGGAAGAATCAGTTTCTGCAGGCAGGTTTTCAGCACAGACCTGTTCATGTAGGTGTTTGTTAGCCTTTATAGCTGTGACGGTGGAGGTGGAAAAAAGGTCCCATTTTGATGGCTGAAAAATACAGATAGGCCAACATTTTAAGAGCATTGATAGGAAATTTGGATTTTCATCCAATTTAAAAAATTAAATGTTGAACCAATTGAAAATTCCCCATCCCCAGCAGTACTGCAGATAAATTTGTTATCCTATAAACTGGTCTCAAGTGTTAGTAAAAACACTCTGAAGTACCCTAATTATTAGGAAAACACAAATCAAAAATACAATGAGATGCCACCCCACTTTGATTAGCATCATTACTAGTTAAAAAAAATACAAAAAAATCACAGGTGTTAGTGAGGCTACAAAGAAAGTGGAACGTTGGTGCTCTGTGGGTAGGAGTTTAAAATGGTGCAGCCACTGTAGAAGACAGCATGTTAGTTTCTCAAAAAATTAAACATAGAATTACCATAGGATATAGTAATTTCAGCTCTGGGCATCTGCTCCAAAAAAGTTAAAGCAGGGTCTCAAAGAGATATTTGTACATCTATGTTCATAGCAGCATTCTTAACAATAGCTAAGCTGGGCGCAGTGGCTCAAGCCTGTAATCCCAGCACTTTGGGAGGCCAAGGCAGGCGGATCACGAGGTCAGGAGATTGAGACCATCCTGGCTAACACTATGAAACCCCGTCTCTACTAAAAATACAAAAAAAATTAGCTGGGCGTGGTGGCGGGCGCCTGTAGTCCCAGCAACTCAGGAGGCTGAGGCAGGAGAATGGCGTGAACCTGGGAGGCAGAGGTTGCAGTGAGCTGAGAGTGCACCACTGCACTCCAGCCTGGGTGACAGAGTGAGACTCCATCTCAAAAACAAAAACAAAAGCAAAAAACAATAGCTAAAAGGTGGAAACCATCTAGTGTCCATCAATGGATGAATAGATAAGAAAAATGTGGTATATACACAAAATGGAATATTATTTGTCCTTGAAAAGGAAAGAAATTCAGACAACATGGATAAATCTTGAGGACATTATGCTAAATGAAATAAGCCAGTTACAAAAAGACAGGAATTTTATGATTTCCACTTGCATGAGGTACCCAGAGTAGTCAGATTCCTAGAGACAGAGAGTAGAATGGGGGTTGCCAGGGGTTAGGGAAGGGAGGAATGGAGAATTGTTGCTTAATGAGTATGGAGTTTCAGTTTTGCAAGATGAAAAGAGCTCTGGAGACTGAGTGTGAACAATGTAAATGTACTTGACACTATGAACTGTAAACTTAAAAGAGGGCTACCACAACTAAAAATAAAAAGTAAAACTAAAAAAATAAGAAAGAAAAGCAAAATGCTAAGGGAGTAATTCTCAAACTTGAGCACACAGCAGAAGCCACCTGGAGGTCTTGTTACAGTAACACAGAGTGCTGTAACAGTGCTTTTGAACCAGTTCCCAGGTGATGCTAATACTGCTGGTCCAAGGAGTACACTTTGAGAACCACTGCTCCAAGGGTTCCATAAAGTGTATCTTTTTTCTTTCAAAAACAAAGGGAACTTGCTGGATTGTTTGCAAACAATCCATGGTACCTTTGTAAAAATAACCACATTCTACAAAGTGAAATTTAATTATTGCTGAACTTGTACAATGTGTCAGGTATATTATTAGGCACCATACACATATACTTTAATTTAATCCACCCAAGCTAATCTATTGATTCAACAAATATACATGGAAAACCTGTAAGCAGGTATTTTCCTAGTAGAGGAGAAAGATGATCCAATGAATGGGCAAACAAATAACATTATTAAATATTACCAATAGTACCGGGAAGAAAAAAAAATGGAGTTGAGCTGGAGAAGACCTACCTTTAATAAAATGATCAGAAAAGGACCCTGAAGAGTGATATTTAAACTGAAACTAAAGGTTAAGAAGGAGGCAATCATTCAAGATTGAGGGAAAGGGCAGTTATAAGGAGAGGAATTAGCAGTGCAAACTTCCAGTAAGGAGGAAAAACCCTTGGGATATTTAAGGGGTTGAAATAAGTCCAGTGTAGCTGGATTGTAGTGATCAACTAGAGTGTTGACAGGCTGAGTTGGGAAGGTTGGTAGGAGCTGGGGTATGCAGAGGCTTATAAGCTGTGACACAGTGTGAGGACTTGAAGTATTTGGGGAAGATACTGGTAACTTATAAGCAGCAAAGGTGATATGGTGAGGTTTTCAAAGCTCCTACTGGCTGTAATTGGAAAGTGGGATTAGAGGTGGGCCAAGGATGAAAAGAGGGAGATGAGTTAGAAGACTGTTGCACAAGACCAGGGAAGAGAAGAGGGACACTTGGATCAGACCAGTGGCAATGATGATGAAGAGAAGAGTGGAGACTCAAGCTTTGTATCTCAGTGGAACTGACAAGACACGCTGGTAGACTGGATATGGAAGGTGGAGGGAAGAAGGAAATCAGAGATTCATCTCAGGTTTCTAGCTTGAAAAATTATGAGAGATAAGGATGAAGGGAGCAAAATTGGGGTGAAATCAAGATTCCTATCCTAAGTAAAATTTGATGTTTCTGTGAGATGTCCAAGTGGAACTGTTAATAATTCATTGGGTGTTATGAGTCTAGACCTCAGAAAAAAAGTCTGGGCTGGGCGTTTACTTTTGGAGTAATCATAATATGGAAAATATTTTAAGCCATTGCATTTGGCAAAATCATCTAGGACAGGACTTCTCAACCTAGGCACTTTCGACTTTTGGGGCCAGATAATTCTTGGTGGGGTTGGGGAGGGGGACTGTCTTATGCATTGTAGGATGTTTAGCAGCCCTCTAGATATCAGTAGCCCTTTTCCCAGTTGTGACAACCAAAAATGTCTCCAGGCATTGTCAGATGTCCTTTGAGAAGGGGGTGAAGACAAAATCGCCCGTGCTTGAGAACCACTGAGCTAGGGAGCGAGTATGGAATATGCAAAGGAAATGAAGATGAGATATAGTGAACAGTTAGGTGTGTCAACTTAAAAGAAAACATAGAATCTATACATTTGGAAAAGGAGACTATTTCTTGTGAAGGGTTACAGCCTACAAGATAGCCATGCCACGGGCTGGGAAACACAAAGCCTGAAAGACAGGCACTTTGAAGGAGGAGGGGTTGAAGTAGGAGCTTTATATTGGTCAGGTTGACTAAACATACATATTCAACAGATTACAGGAGGAGCTATGAATATTTACAAAGGTGGTCCTGGCACATACATCCTGAACAAACATGCGTGTAACATATAACCCATGTTCACTTTGGGTGGAGGCTGAATGTATTACAATTAGGCCCTATAAGTCAAAAGGCCTTTTCAGGACACAAAGATACTCAAGTGTGCAATCTCTGTCAACTGGCCAGCACCAGTCCATGATCAGTGGTCTCATCAGGAGAAAGCTACTGAAATCAGTCTCTTGTCCAATCAAAGCTATAGTCATAGCTGGGGTGGAACAAGGATTCAGTTAGTCAGCGTCAGTGAGCTGGATGAGCTTTAATTGTTTTAATATTGTTTATCTCAAGGCCAGTGCTTGTTTAGCTGCTAGAGAAAAAGAATAACCTTGTGGTAGTTGGAACGTAGTTTCTTCTTGAAATGTAGGGTACATGAATTAACCCTTGCCTGGCATGGCCTTCTGTCCTGTTTATAATTTGGTGGTGGTTGTTGTTTTTGAGACAGGGTCTCACTACAGTTGCCCAGGCTGTAGTACAGTGGCACGATCTTGGCTCACTGCAGCCTTGAAGTGAGCCTCAACCTCCTGAGTTCAGGTGATCCTCCCATCTAAGCCTCCCAAGTGTTGGGACTACAGGCATGTGCCATCATGCCTGACTTATTTTTTGTATTTGTAGTAGAGACAAGGTTTTGCTACGTTGCCCAGGCTGGTCTCGAACTCCTGGACTCAAGCAATCTGCCTGTCTTGGCCTTCCAAAGTGCTGGGATTACAGGCATGAGCCACCATGCCTGGCCTATACTTTGGTATCTTATTGCCACAAAGAGTTCATTATGTCAGTCTTATAATCTCTATTTTAACATTAATATTGGCTGGCTGTGATGGCTCACACCTGTAATCCCAGCACTTTGGGAGGCCAAGGTGGGGGGATTGCTTGAGTCCAGGAGTTCAAGACCAGCCTGGGCAAAATGGCAAAACCTCGTCTCTATAAAAAATACATAAATTAGCCAGGCATGGCGGTGCATGCTGTAAGTCCCAGCTATTTGGGAGGCTGAGGTGGGAGGACTGCTTGAGCCTAGGAGGTCCAGGCTGCAGTGAGCTGTGATGGTGCCACTTCACTCCAGCCTGGGTGACAGAGTGAGACTCTGTCTCAAAAAATAATAATAAAATAAAAACATTACTGCTGATCAGTTGTGTCCAAACCACAGAGGGGAGGGGGGCATAATGAGGCATGTCTGACTTCCCATCCCATCATGACTGGGAACTCAGTTTTCAGTTTTATCTGTGGTACCCTTGGCCAACAGGGAGTTATTTCAGTTGGTGAGGGGGTGGTTAGGATTTTATTTTTAATTTACAGATGGAGAAAAAAAAAAACACAGAAGATTGTGAGGTATCAGGAGCCAAAAGAGGTGACTATCAAGGAGGACACAAAGGTCAACAGTATCTAATGCTGCTGAGAGCCTATGCAAGATAAGGACAGAAAAGTGTGCACTGGCTCCTGGGGGAATCAGGGGACTCTGGGAAGATGGCATCATCCCAAATGCGTGCAGCCTCCTCTTCCCTCCCAACCTCAACACCAAACTCCTTCCAAGAGACAAGAAGCAGCCACAAGCAAGTGTCTGAATTTTGCTACTACAGACTCATGGACAGTTGGGAGAGAAAATGCTCTCCATTCACATGAGGGTTCCTGGCCTTCCTGGCTCCAGAAAGTGTAAAGAGGTGGCCCAAGTCATCTCTGTCCATGCCGATGGGAGTTCAAAGACATGGAGTCTTCCTTGTATGTTTCTGTAGGGGGTTGGCAACCTTGCCTCGCTGGCTGTAGGCTCTTGGGGACAGGCTGCTGACCCTGTCACCACTCAAGGTGGCACCATTTATTGTCCTACAGCAGCAAGAAAGTAGCCCCATTGAAAGGACATGGGGAAGAGAGTAATACACCAAGGGGACCCAGCAGGTGGAGAGAGAAGGAGCAAGCAGAACCCTCACAAGAGATCCTTAAAAAATAAAGCTCTTGGGGAAGACAAGACAAAGGAGCACAGTTTAGGACATTTAAGTATAACACAAACAAAACATTGTGAATTTTTTGTTTGTTTGTTTGTTTTTGAGACAGAGTTTCACTCTTGTTGCCCAGGCTAGAGTACGATGGTGCGATCTTGGCTCATGGCAACCTCTACCTCCCAGGTTCAAGCGATTCTCCTACCTCAGCCTCCAGAGTAGCTGGGATTACAGGCACCCGCCACCTCGCATGGCTAATTTTGAATTTTTAGTAGAGACGGGGTTTCTCCATTTTGTTCAGGCTAGTCTCGAGCTCCCGACCTCAGGTGATCCGCCCACCTCGGCCTCCCAAAATGCTGGGATTACAGGCATGAGCCACAGTGCCTGGCTGAACATGGTGCATTTTTTTAAACCCATAATTTGGAACAAAACATTCAGTAGATGGACCACATAGACACTGGTGAGTTCCAAACAAGTTGCTTGGAAGATCAAGTGAAAGAAATATTTCCAAGACCAGAGCAAAAACTCCACAGGAAAAGAAAATAGGGAGGAAAAGATGGAATACTTGGAGTTAAGTCAAGGAGTTACAACAAGTAAAAAGTAGAGATTCCAATGGGAGTAAACTGAATGGAAGGGGAGGCAATAATTCAACCAATAGGAGGGAAATTACCTTAAGAGGAAGATTTGACTCTCTGTGTTGAAGAATTTTACTAAATTCCTGAAGGGATTGTCAGGAACTTTACCTATCTTAAGAAATCCGACAACTCCAAGCACAAAGAGAAATACTTACAAGCTTCTAGATAATGCAGATACATAGAGGCAAAAACCCAATCAGACTGGCACATAACCAAAAGTTTATAAAAGTACATTTACAGACCACCAAGTTTTTGAAAAATTTATTAATTTCTTGCATATGGCTATAACAAATTTAAAGATATCCACTGTTTCCATTCTCAATTGCTGCATAAGAAACCACTCAAAACTTAGTGACTTAAGATGACAATGTATTGTTTCTTGTGACCCTGTTGGCTAGCTGGGTAGTTCTTTTATGCATCCCACTTAGGTGGCAACATTTACCTGGAGGGGCAGTTGGGAACTGAGCTCAATTGAGTCTCGGAGGCAGATGGGCTGGTTGGGCTTCTGTCTCCATGGGATCTTTCATCATTAAAAAGGTGGTGGCAATGTTCCAACATGCCCCAATGCACAAGTGCTTCTTACAACTCCACTTGAGTCATGTTTGCTGATGTGTCATTGGACAAATCAAGGCACATGGTCAAACCTGTGTCAAATGAAATCAGTATGGGAGATGAAAATGTAAGGGTATAAATGCCAAGTGGTGTGGATTAATGAGGTGTGTTAATTTAACAATCTACCACAACCACCAGAAGAATAAAGATACAATGTATAACTTCCAAATCAGGAAAAGAACAAGGGGTGGAAATGCAGAAAACACAGTTCAACACAAGGTAGAAAATTAGGGGAAAAGGAGCAAAGATAAAGGGTGGCAAATAACATCTCAAATAAAATGGCAGAAATAAGTCCAACTATTTCATTATTTGCAATATAAAAAGGGATTCGATTGTTTCTGTAATACTTTATTTAAAAATAAGTTATGAAGGCCAGTCACAGTGGCTCATACCTTTAATCCCAGCACTTTAGGAGGCTGAGGCAGGTGAACTGCTTGAGCCCAAGAGTTAGAGACCAGCCTGGGCAACATAGTGAGACCCTATCTCTACAAAAAATAAAAAACAAAATTAGGTGTGGTGGTGTGCCTGTAGTCCCAGGTACTCAGGAGGCTGAAATGAGAAGACTGCTAGAGTCCAGAAGGTTGAGGCTGCAGTGAGCTGAGATAATGCCACTGCACTCCAGCCTGGGCAACAGAGCAAGACCCTGTCTCAAATAATAAATAAATAAATAAATAAATAAATAAAGCGAAAAGGTTTGGATAATGGAATCACAGATGTTTGTTATATCACTTTCTGTGTTTTTAAAAACTATTTTCTAATTATTTCTGAATACTTTCTTTAAAATGTATTATTTAAAACTGAGTAAATGAAAAAGGAGGAATTATATTTTAAATTTTATTAAGCAGTGAAGAGTAGACAATACAAAATGCTAGCAAGGATGTGGAGCAGCAGGAACTCCCGTTTGTTGTTCATGGGAATGTAAAATGGTACAGCCACTTTCAAAGACAGTTTGGCAGTTTTTTACATATTCTTACCATAGGACCCAGAAATTGCTCTCCTTTATCTTTACCCAAATGAGTTGAAAACTTACATCAATACTGAAAACTACCCATGGATGCTTATAGCAGCTTTATTCATAATTACCAAAACTTGGAAGCAACCAAGATATCCTTCAATAAGCAAATGGATAAACAAACTGTGGCATATCCTTACAATGCAATGAAATAAATGCACTATCAAGCCCTGAAAAAAGGACATAGCGGAACCTTAAATGCTCACTACTGAGTGAAAGAGACCCATCTGAAAAGACTACATCTTGTATGATTCCAACCATATGACTGTCTTAGTTCATTTATGCTGCTACAACAAACTGCCTGAGACTGAGTAATTTACAAGGAACAGAAATTTTTTCTTATTGTCCTGGAGGCTGGTAGTCTAAAATCAAGGTGCTGATGGGTTCGGTGTCTGGTGAGGGCTGCTCTCCACTTCCATGACATTGCCTTGTTGTTGCATCCTCTGATGGGAGGAACACAGTGTCCCCCATGGGAGGGAGAGAAGGGGTGAAAAAGGACATGCTCCCTGTTGAGCCCTTTCATAAGAGCACCAAGTACCATTCATGAGGGTAGAGCCCTCACAGCTCCATCACCTCTTAAAGGCCACACTTCTTAATACCATCACATTGGCCATAAAGTTTCAATATATGAATTTGGGGAACACATTCAGATCATAGCAATGTCATTCTGGAACAGGCAAAAATATGGAGACAGTGGTTGCCAGGGGTTAGTAGGGAGGGAGGGATGAATAGTCAGGGCACAATTTTTAGGGCAGTGAAACTGTTCTGTATGCTGGATACGTGTCAGTATACATTTGCCCAAACCCCTAGAATGTACAACACCAAAAGTGAACCCTGATGTAAACTGTGGACTTTCATTAGTAATAATTTATCAATATTGGCTCATCAGTTGTTAATAAATGTACCACACTAATGCAAGAAGTTAATAACAGGGGAAACTCTGTGTGTGCGTGTGTGTGTGTGTGTGAGAGAGAGAGAGAGAGAGAAAGGGAGATATGGTTTGTCTCTGTGTCCCCACCCAAATCTCATCTGTAATTTTAAACCCCATAATCCCCACATGTGAAGGGAGGGACCCGGTGGGAGGTTTCTCACGATGTTCTCATGATAGTGAATGAGTTCTTGCAAGATCTGGTGGTTGTATAAGTGGTGGTTTCCCTGCTCTCTTCTCTCTTCTGCCGCCTTGTGAAGAGGGTGCTTCTTTCCCCTTCGCCTTCTGCCATGATTGTAAATTTCCTGAGGCCTCTCAACCCATGTGGAACTGTGAGTCAATTAAACTTCTTTATTTTATAAAGTACCCAGTATCAATCAGGTATTTCTTTATAGCAGTGTGAAAACAGACTAATATAGTGTGTGTGTGTGTGTGTGTGTGTGTGTGTGTGTGTGTGTGTTAAGGGAGATATATGGGAACTCTCTGTACTTTCCACTCAATTTTTATGTAAAATGCTCTAAAAAATAAAGCTTATTACCAAAAAAGTGATGAGGAAGAATAATAATTCCCTAACTTTCAAAGAATTACAAATAACATGACCCTTCTGAAAAACAAATAAGATTAAAGAATAGACATGTTCATATAAAATGCTAAAAAACAACAGAAGAAATAGAAAAGCAAGCTGCTGACAGACAGATGGCAGAAAAGAGTGAAAGAGAAGAACAAAATGACAAAATAAAAAAAGAATGAAAATAATTGAATTGTTCAGAGATCAACTAGGCAGGCCAAAGGAAACGACACACACATTACAAATTGGAGAACATCTAAGATTTGAAACAATTATACAGAAAAGTATAAGCATGAAAGACAAAGGAGATATATTGGGTTCATAATTAGTATAGTCATATGTTGCTTAATGACAGGAATACCTCTGAGAAGTGTGTAGTTGGTCATTTTGTTGTTATACAAACATCACAGAGTGTATTTACATGAACCTAGATGGCATAGCCTACTACACACTTAGGCTATATGGTACAGCCTATTGCTTCTAAGCTACAAACCTGTAGAGCATGTTACTGTACTGAATACTGTAGGCAATCGTAGCACAAGGGTGTTTGTGTATCTAAGATACAGTAAAAATAGTATTTTTTTATTTATTTATTTTTATTATTTTACTTTAAGTTCTAGGGTACATGTGCACAACGTGCAGGTTTGTTACATATGTATACATGTGCCATGTTGGTGTGCTGCACCCATTAACTCGTCATTTACATTAGGTATATCTCCTAATGCTATCCCTTCCCCCTCCCCCCATCCCCCAGCAGGCCCTGGTGCGTGATGTTCCCCACCCTGTGTCCATGTGTTATCATTGTTCAATTCCCACCTATGAGTGAGAACGTGCGGTGTTTGATTTTCTGTCCCTGTGATAGTTTGCTCAGAATGATGGTTTCCAGCTTCATCCATGTCCCTATAAAGGACATGAACTCATCCTTTTTTATGGCTGAATAGTATTCCATGTTGTATACATGCCACATTTTCTTAATCCAGTCTATCATTGATGGACATTTGGGTTTGTTCCAAAAACACAGTATTATAATCTTATGGGACCACTGTCTTATATGTGGTCCTTTTGTTGTTTTGCAGCACATGACCATATTCTGAAAAATAGAACAAAACAAGCAAAATAGAAAAAAAAAAAACCCTAAAAATATACTCCTTAAGTAGTGAGTAAACCATAAAGCTGGAAACATATTATGTTTCAATTAAAACTGATATGGAAAAGCCACGTCAAAATAGCTGCTAGTGAAGTTATTCAGCTTTAAAAATAGCAGATAATTTGAGTCACAGTTTTGGAAAAGCATGTTTTGCAAACTTCTTCCCTTGAATTCAACTGTAAAGATGCCACCGAAGCAAGAGATCCCAGACTTTAGGGTGGGGAAAACACCAGAAACCTTAGGAAGGTAGAAGGTTTTTGTATTTCATTGTGGGGAAGAAAAATGGTACCTAAAGTAGAAGGGGGCCAGTTACCACCACAGGAAATAGGTGAAGGAGGAGCTTTGTTCCCCCATCACCTCCCCTACATGTAACTACAAGGTAAAGAAGCAGCAATTAGAAATTACAGTGCTAGCTGGGGTGTGGTGGCTCACACCTATAATCCCAGCACTCTGGGAGGCCAAGGCAGGAGGATTGCTTGAGTCCAGGAGTTAGAGACCAGCCTGGGCAACATAGTGAGACTCCGTCTCCACAAAAAATAAGCAAAATTATCTGCGTGTGGTAGCACACACCAGAAGTCTCAGCTACTCAGGAGGCTGAGGCAGGAGGATTGCTTACACCCAGAGTTCAAGGCTATAATGAGCCATGATGGCACACTGCACTCCAGCCTGGGTGACAGAGTGAGACCCTGTCTCAAAAAAGAAAAGAAAAGAAATAATAGTACCCTGAGCTCAGGTACTTGAAGTTTCCCTGACAGTGGGAGTCATCTGAAGTTAGTAGGAAGAAGGTTCCATAGGTAGTAAGTAGTTGAGCCTCATTGACAACACCAGAGTTCCCGTTACCCTAAAAAACAAGTGGAGGGGGCACAGGCTATGGCCTGGGATTTTTGTCCTTCCCAACTAAATATTGTCTGCTAAGCAGCTGATAGCCCCCAGGAACATGAGCTCACTGAGAAAAAAAAATAGACAACTGAGGCATGCAAACTAACAGTCAAAAAATAGACATGCTGGATATAACACATACATTGGTTGAAATAAAATATTCAATGGATGTGAGAAAATGCGGAATGGATACAAAGAATGAACTAGCAACATCCTTTGCAAGTAGAGAACAAAACAAGTTTCATTCAATTCTAAGTGGAAAGAAATAGTACATTATAACCAAAGATTCTCTACTCTGTCAAATTTTTCATCAAGTATTAAAGGCAACAAACAGATATTCTTAAGCAGGTAAGACAACAAAAAGTACAGCATCCATGAATACTTCTCAAACAACATCGAACATTAACCAATCATTCCATGAACTCCAGCCAACTATAATGTATCAAAAATGAAGTTCTCAGATTTCTTCGCTCCTGTGAGTCACATAAACATAAAACTAAAAGTAGAGAACTCCAGGAATGATAGTTAAGACTACAAATATTATCAATCTTGATAGAGTAAAATAAAGTGTACACTGCTTCATTTTAAGTTGGAAGGATGAAAACAAGCATGTATGCTTATTTACCCAGTTTTTAAAATTAAGGAGTGAATAAATGCTGTCTACAAGGAAAATGTTTAGTTTAAAAAATGAGTCCAGACACAAGCATTGTACTTTTTTTTTTTTTTTTTTTTTTTTGAGAAGGAGTCTCGCTCTGTCACCCAGGCTGGAGTGCAGTGGTGCGATCTCAGCTCACTGCAACCTCCGCCTCCCGGGTTCAAGTGATTCTTCTGCCTCAGCCTCCCAAGTACTGGGACTATAGATGCGCGCCTCCATGCGCAGCTAATTTTTGTATTTTTAGTGGAGACGGGGTTTCACCGTGTTGGCCAAGATGGTCTCGATCTCTTGACTTCGTGATCCGCCCTCCTCGGCCTCCCAAAGTGCTGGGATTACAGGTGTGAGCCACCGTGCCCAGCCTGCACTTTCTTCTTAACTTTAGAGGTACCATTTAGGAAACCATACTCCAGTGACATTGGAGCGGCTCTGATGCCCGCCCGGAAGAGAGCGCTCTGGCCCAGGCCTCGCAGCTGCGGGACAGCCGGGAGCGGAGCAGGGGGCAGCCGCGGAAAGGAAAATGTGTTTAGAGGTAAGGAAAGGAAATGCTCCAAGGGATAAAGAGACATTTATAACTTCAATCATTTTTAAGTTGACGTTACCTGTAGTCAGTGTTTCTAAGAAACATACCCTGATAGAGAGCGATCACCCATATGACAGAACATTGCTCTTTAATGCTGCCATTTGGGAAAAGAAAGGAGGGGAGGAGAGGAATGTATACTTTTTTGCTTTTATTCGCAAACAATGTTTGGCAGTTTGGGGTCAGAGAGAGTCATATTCTGTATTTCTTACACATGTGATCATTTTCAGGGCTTGTATAAATTTTTCATCATTGAAGAAAAAAACTAGCTTAATAAAAAGAAAATGACAGGTGAAAGGTAAAAACTGTTCATATATTTTGCTATGAAGAGAAGCAAAAAAAAAAAAAAAAAGGAGTATGTCTGGATGCTGATGGTAACCATACTTTAGAGAAGGAGGGGTGCAGGTTGGGTTCCTGAGGAAATGTACAGGAAGCATATAAACCAATGCATACAGCACCTGCACCTGCAGAAGGAAGGAGGAGGAAGCAGGTGTGGGCAGGGGGAGAAGGTCAGCTGTGGTGGAACCCAACACCCTTTGCCCGACTCACAAGAAGCTCTGGAGATTGAACAGCCCTTCAGAGATGTCTGAAGTTGGGCTGGGAAGAGCAAACCTTTAGCTTCTACATCAGTCACTGGCCGGGGGTCACCTGGGAAGCAGCATACCTACCCTTCAGCCTAGATGCTTTCCGCAATCGTGGAGAGGCGGACTGCAGGAGGCTGTGCTGACAGCACGCCAGCAGCTGGGGCAGCAAGTCCTTCACTGATGCAGTGCTGGTGGCCCATCAGTGTCTGCCACAGGGAGATGGCTCAGGGATGAGGAGATGGCAAAGGCTGAGAAGCGAAACACTACTGGGGTTCACCGTGCTGGAACTAGCCTGCAGCTTCCTCCATTATAACAAGGGTGGAGTGCCAACTGGTGTGGAGGTTTGGTGGTGGAAGGGATAGATCATCCCCTGTCAGCCTCTACATGCTCAAAGAAACTTTGAGAAATGTTATCTCTTGCAGGAGAGAAGGTTAAGAAATGTTTGTCTCAGAGACTGGGAAAGCGGGTCTCCTGGGGACACTTAGGAGAGTTGCAGGGCACGTTTATATGCTTATAGAAGTGGGAAAATTAAAGGAGGGCGAGTCTTCTCTATCACGTTTTCCTCCATCAACTCAGTGGCTCAGGCCAGGAAACTTGAAGGCAGAATTGTCCTGGAGGATTTCCAATGCTAGAAGCATCATGGAGGAAGAGAGGGGCTGGAGGTATTTGTAGGAGAAGAGGACAAACGGAGGACCACAGATGGCTGGTGGTACTGAGGCTCAGAAGTGTTGTACAGCTTGAGCAGATTTGGAAAAGCAATGCAGCTCTGGTGTATCATATGCCAGGGTCTTGGCATGACATCCTCCACTAGGTAAATAGAGGAGCATGGGACTTACAAAGGAGCTGGAGGAGAAGAGGACACCCAGGAACGGCGTAGTGCCTTGGCTCTGGTAAGTGGGAGCTGTCCTTGCCATCCTAGGCCTGAAGCGGGAGGAGAGCAATCATAAGAGAACCAAGGGACTGTCAGGCTGTGTGGAGAGGACTTCCGAACAGGGGCCTGGACTTCCAGGTGGGGGAAGCAGCCAGCCCTTCAGGAGCCAGCCAGGAGACAGCGTGCGGAATAGGGGCCTCTCCCTCAGTCTCCCCATCCTTCGAGTCCCTGTCCCTTTCTCTAGGAGACAAGGGAGGCTCCGGCCCAGAGCAGGATGCCGCGTGGAAGAATTTGGAATCAGCGTACACCCCTACTCCTCATGACACAAGTCATCAAACCAACCAGGGCGTCAAAATCTTATTTATAAGCTAAGAGCATCCATCCTTCTGTAGTTTGCAGAGGGCTCCTCATACATGGCAGCGCTTCCTGTGACAATCCCAGAGGGTCCAACTGGAACTGGAAAGTGCACCATTCCCAAGGCGCAGTGGGAGCTCGCTCTGGGAAGAGTTTCTTCCCTCTCTGCGGAGCCTTCCAGCCGCTCTTACAAGGAATTTCTCATCCCTGCAGTCGGCTTGGCCAGCAGCAGCCGCGGGGCTGCGCCACTGCCCGCCTCTGGCCAGGGGTTCCCGCGCCTCGAGCAGCTCCCTGGGCCCTTCTACGGGAAGAGGGGATCACGGCGCCCGCGACATCCAGGAGCTCGGACGACCGCAGCCTCACCACTAACCCCCAACAAAGGTACAGCGGGAGTCCAGGCCGAGATAAAATTCCCTTCCCAGTCCGCTGGAGAGACAACTGGCCGCGGCTGCCCTCTGCTCCGCTCCCGGCTGTCAAGCAGCTGCGAGGCCGGGGCCAGAGCGCTCCCTTCCGGGCGGGTATCGGAGCCGCTGCGGCGCCGACCACCCTTCACGCCCGGGCCGCTGGAGAAGGCGGAGCGAGCTCGCAGCTGCTAACCCCCGAGGGGCCGCCTCGCTGGCGAGGGGAGCGGGAGGAAGGTCCGGATTCCGGTGGCAGGAACTGGGGCTCTGGGCCACCGGTTCAGGCTGCCCCAGGAAATGCCTGCTTTGCGGTGCCGCAGAGGGTATAGAGGAGCTCGGCCCCAGAGGGTGGCTGTTGGGGAGGCGGAGCTGGCCGCAGGCTGGAGCAGCTGCGGAGCCTCCCATCCCGAGCCTAGAATCGGAGAAATTTCAGGCGGAAAATACTGCGGGGATCTTTTGGCTCAAGTCTCCCATTCTACAGATGTGAAATTTTAGAGTGACCCGACTGGGGTCGCACAGAGGGCTGTTGGCAGCAGGACCTGGGGGAAGAGCGAGAGGAGAGGGCCCCTGTGGCGGCCCTGTCCTGTGCTAAAGGAGAGGGGCTGCCTCCCAGATGAGAGCCCTGAGAGGCCGTAGCTGCGTACCCTATTCGGTAATACCAAATAAACCAACCAAAATAAAACATAAACCTTATAGACGTGCTGAAATACAATTCTCTCCTTTCTACATTTCCGAATACAAACATTTTGAATGAGTTTATCAGAGGTAAACCTTTCCCTCGGTTTTAGTGGTGGCAGTTTGCTGATGCCCAGGGTCCAAGCGTGGGGAGCCCCGCACTGCTGAGCAAAGGTTAAGGGCAGAAGCTCAAACTGGGTTCACGGTTAATTTGGCTACCAGCTCTGTCCAGGTTTGAGCCTTGGGTTCTGCATCTGCGGAATGGGAAGACGGTTGGGAGAGATGGCCCTTGCCAAGGGTGGACCGAGAGCGACCGCCGCGCGTGGGAATTTCACGGCACAGCCTGCGACTCTCTAGAGCAATGGGAGGATCAGCTAGGTGGGCAAAAGGGCCAAAGCGTCAGTTCGCCGCCCAGGTCGTCCTCTGGCGCCGCTTCCCAGCCCGCCCAAGCGCTGTCCAGGCCCCAGACGACCCTCCGACCTTGTGCCGGGAAGGCCCCGCGGCGCGGTGCGCACCGCGAACTCCCCTGTGGTTCTCAATAGTTGGAATTGAAAGGATGCCGGGTGGGTCCGGCCCGAGACTTAGCTGTGGGAGCTCAGCTCTGCGCTGCAGTCAGAGCAATTTCCGACGCCCACATCTTTACCTCTACTCCCTCCTTCCCTCAATCCACCCCCGGAAAAAAGAAACGCCAAATGTATTCAGCTGCCTCAATTTGTAATTGCTCACTTATTAGACTTTACTAATCCTCAGGACAGGGACTTTTTATATTGGGATTGTCAAAATCCTTAAAACACTGAAAGACTCACACCCAGGCAAGCCTGAAGTTAGCCACGTGGGAGCTACAGTTCGCCTAACACACACCTATACAACATGAATTTTCCGCCTAAATAACATAAAATTTGAAGACACTCCCTACGGAGACACTATTTTCTCCTCACATTTTCAAATAGAGTCGGGCTAGTGCTCAGAAATATATTTGTTCTCATGTTTTAGAAGTTTAAAATAAATGGATTAGATTATAAAATTAAGAGCGAATAAGTCACTTCGAAGAACAAACACAACGTCCCAGAGAGACACGGAAAGAAAAGCTAGAAAGAAGTTATTGCTGAGAATATAAAAGCGGGAGGGAAATCCTCTGCCTAATTTATTTCTCCCTCAACAGTTTTGTAAGAAAACGTTTTGGGCTCAAAGTAGTTGCAAAGAAGTCTCCCGTAGCACAGCCGGGGCGCACGGGTCCGGTGCTCGCAGCTGTGCTATCTGAATCCTCTCTGGCCATTACCGCTGCTCAGGCACATTTTCAAACCAGGGGTGCTAACGTCAATCTGGCTTTCTCCGTTTGCTTCCGACGAGGGGGGACCGGACCCAGGGTGGGGCTGCGTAAACTCGGGGACACTTGGGAACATTTACTCAGGAAGTGAGAGGGGCCGGCTGCTGGTGGCTGGTCCTGGACAGCGTGGTCGAGGGACCAGGGCTCAGGTCGGTTCCGCTGCGCCCGCCGTCGCCGACAGTGAAGGAAGTACAGTGCGGGCGGCGGCTCCCGGTGAGTCACTTTGTGAGTGACACTCAGCCCCGGGGGTCGCTCTGGGGTCGGAGTCGGAAGGAATGTTCTGTCCCCGGAACCGCTTGCAGCCAGGAGTTGGAGGCCCTCTGGCCCCGCAGAGGCTGGGTTATAGGCATCGAAAACTTCCTGAACACGACCAGTATGAATTTGATCTCGAGCTTCCGAACTCCAAACGCCTGGGCAAGAATTCAGCAAAGCGCAGCACCGCTCACCCGCACTTCCCCCAGCTAGCGGTTGCTGTTTCTTGGAAGACGCGTTTATCCGCCCCAGTCCCGGGTGGGTGGGTCATTTTGCCAAAGAAAATGTGGTTGGGGGTGACTTCGAGTAGACTTTCACTATTAAATAAGTGCACCTCAGTGATGGATTTGTTCCAAATTGATGTTTGACTTTTAAAAAAGCGATGGCGAATGACAACACGAAACAATCAGTGTCACAGGTTAGCAAATCACACTGTCTCCTAAATTAAGGCAAATGTTGGCTTTATATCTATTCAGGAAAAAGGGGGAGATGGAAAGTTTTCTCAAACCTAACGTCTCCAACAAACTCATATCCAGATAAAACTTCCTACACACGACTCCCACGCACATGTTTCGACCAGGAAACTTTTGTTTACCAGACTCTCTTCCTGGTAATTTCTCCTGTCTCTTTTCCCCTCCCCAACCTACTTTCGGCAGTTTGGAAGGCTGGAGATTTTTGTTAAGGACACTTTACACTAATCTCAGTTAACCGGCAGGCCAAGCTAACCTGGCAAAGAATAAGAAGGAAAGACACACACACACACACACACACACACACACACACACACACACACACACAAGACAGCGATTTCCAAACATCCTTTCTACTTAAACTTCCTAATCCCGTGCCTGTCCCAGAAGGGTCTCCGAATGAGTCCCCGGCGTGGGTTGGCGGGGGGGGGGGTTCCAGTGCCTAGTGCATCTCCGACCCTGCTCTCCCTCCTCCAACCGCCTCCCTACTCTGCAACACGTAAGCATCACGAAACCTCCTGCGAAACATCTGGATGGGGACTCGTGTCCCAACATCTGGGCAACTACCGCCAAGGCTGGCTTCTAGGGAACGAGTGCGGAAATGCGTGCGGGTGTGGGAGCGCACCACTCAGTAGTGTAGGACCTCTCCCAGCGCTAGGTCACTGCAGCATTCTTCCCACCATCTGCTCCTGTCACCAGCCCCTAACTCCGCCCCTCTGGGCCCGCCCCTTGTTCCGAAGCCAATAGCAACCCCTGACCGCCCTACACCGCCCAGAAGCCTTTCCACACCCCCTCGTCCTGGGAGCGGGTTGGCTGCTAAGCTCTCGGAGAAGCTTCTGTATTTGCATGGCGTTCGGGGTTTTTGGTAGGTAGAGCAGCCCGTCACTCTGGAAGGCCGGGACCGCCCACTCCACCTCGGTCCACTGCTCTCTTCCTGCGCAGTTCGCCTCCGCAGCCTCTGCGGGGAGGTGCCGGGGCTGCTCGAGGCTCAGTTCTTAGGACTGCAAGGAGGCAGCCCCGGCGTGCGGCGGTGCGCACAGTCTAGAGTGGCCAGGGCGCGAGAGTGCAACGTCCTCCTGGCCCCGAGCGCGTCGTCGCGCCCCGGGAGCAGACCCTCGCCCAGCAGTTACCGCCGTCCCGACTTTCCGTTCCAGTAGCAGCTCCTGCCGGGCAACATGTCAAGAGCCGCCGCCGCTACAGCTGCCGCCGCCACCTGGGGAAGAGCAGCAGCAGCAGCGGCGGCCGCGGGCACACGGGGGCAATAAACCGAGCCACCCGGGCGTCCAGCGTGCCGGGGAACCCTCTCTGCGCTCACTGCCCGGCGGGACCCACGCCATGTGCTGAGCCATGCCCCTGGCCGCGCCCGCGGGCAGCGCATGGGGCAACGCCTGAGTGGCGGCAGATCTTGCCTCGATGTCCCCGGCCGGCTCCTACCGCAGCCGCCGCCGCCCCCGCCGCCGGTGAGGAGGAAGCTCGCGCTGCTCTTCGCCATGCTCTGCGTCTGGCTCTATATGTTCCTGTACTCGTGCGCCGGCTCCTGCGCCGCCGCGCCGGGGCTGCTGCTCCTGGGCTCTGGGTCCCGCGCCGCACACGACCCGCCAGCCCTGGCCACAGCTCCGGACGGGACGCCCCCCAGGCTGCCGTTCCGGGCGCCGCCAGCCACACCACTGGCTTCAGGCAAGGAGATGGCCGAGGGCCCTGCGAGCCCAGAGGAGCAGAGTCCCGAGGTGCCGGACTCCCCAAGCCCCATCTCCAGCTTTTTCAGTGGGTCTGGGAGCAAGCAGCTGCCGCAGGCCATCATCATCGGCGTGAAGAAGGGCGGTACGCGGGCGCTGCTGGAGTTTCTGCGCGTGCACCCCGACGTGCGCGCCGTGGGCGCCGAGCCCCATTTCTTCGATCGCAGCTACGACAAGGGCCTCGCTTGGTACCGGTGAGTTTCCCTGCCAGGGGCAGGGTCTCCATCATCGATTCAGACCCTGAGCTAAGGGAGACATGGCGTATGATAGGGAATTGGCAGGGTTACAGCTTCGGACCACCCGGGGTAGGGCAGGGAAACTACCGCAGATTGCGCAGCGCATCCTGTCCGGGTGCGGTGAGGGTTGCTCTCCGCTTGGTTCTCGTCACAACCCACAGAAAGTTCTCGCGGAGCACTGGTGCCCTTGAATTAATCAGGCGATCTCGCCGCAAAGAAGAAGGGCAGCGACTGAGACCGCCCTCAGCAAAGCGAGCCACCCTCTAACCATGGGGGTATCCGACTCGAATCGTATTTTATGACTCGTTTTAAATTTTTTCCTCCCGGAGCCCGAGACGCTGGGAATGTTCTGAGCCCCTTTGGTCGGTCTCCGCCCTCAACGAACTTCTAGAGCAGCTTCTGCTTCCCAGATGGGGAGAGGGGGTGGGGGCCGCGGCGTCCCGGCGAGGCCGCAGAGTCTGTTAACTTTTTGTTACAGTCCGCCTGGTTACCGGAACCCCAAGGGGGTCAGACCCGCCTCGCTCGCGAGCCGCCTGGGCTCGGGAGGGTGAGCCGGGCGGGTGGCCCGGCGCCTCCGCCTGGCGGGCGGGCGGCGCGCGGAGCGTGGAGCTGTGCTGGTCCCTGTCGGGCAAAGGCGCGCACTGCAACCGGCTGGAGCGGCGCGAGGCTTTGAAGGCGTCCGGGCCTCCGGGCACCGCCGCCCGTTTCCGCTTTCCTGGTCTCGGTGCTGGGATAGGGAAAGCAAGGACGCGTGTCTCCGCGGGGCTTTTACACGTCCGGAGCAAAGAATATTCGGGGCCCATTGATTGAGAAATGAGGGTTGCTTCGAGGTCGCGGCTTCCGGAAATTCTGTTCTCGAGTCGGGTTGCGGGTCAGGTTCCAAAGGGACAGCGGCCCCGGGGTCATAATCACTACCTCTGCCCACTGCTTTCCGCAGCTGCTGGTCTTTGGGGTGAGCTGTTGGGTTGCCCGAGCTTCGGGTAAGGCGCGAGTGGGCAGGAGGTCTAGATTTCGGCCTCCGATAACTGTCTTCGACTAGGGGCCCAGGTACCGACCCCCACATTTTCGTTGGGGTCTCCACCCGTAACCCCAGCCAGCACGACATTCAGACACCCCTCCAGGCCCAATTAGCTTCACAGAGGCTCAAGACTTGGGAAAACAAAAGAGGAGAAGATAACTGAACCCCTCTCCCTGTGCCCACCCCACTGTCGGGACCTGGGTGGGTTGGAGAATAAAAGAGGGCTGACCCCGCGGATTAAAACCGCTCCCTTCCCAGCCTCGTCCTACCCCTTCCCCTTTGTCCTTAATGTTTTTTTATTATTGTCAGGAGTTGCCCAAGTCTCGAGGTTTAGCCAGCCGTGACAGTCACCTTTCCCACCGTTCCCGGGCTGTGACCCATTCTCGGGACACTGGTGGATGAGAATGGGGTCTCTGGAGTCCGACGCCTGGATTCACGTCCTGGTTAGTCGCGTGAACCTCGGTGCTCTCATCTGTGCAGTGGGAATAATGCAGGTTCTGGGCAGGAATGGGAAGAGTGAATGCGCTGGTACGGTAAGGTGCCTCGCAGGCACGTGAGGGCCTCTCTAATTGTTAGCTATTGTCACCGATTGTATTGTTATGACTTCTACCACCACCACTCCCCCTCCTCCTGGGATGGTGATTCCAGGGCCAGGCGGCAGGCTATAACTAGCGCCTTTCCAGGTGGAACCCGCCAGAGCCCGAGGCAGCCTAGGATTTTCTGAGATCAGACACACTTGGGGCCGGGTTGGGAGGAACTGGCAGGAAAAGGACTGAACCCTTAATGTCAGGCGGTTTTGAAGCACCTGGGGCAAGCTATGGAAATCCCCACAGGAAGGCTCACGCAGTCTCTTAGGAGGCTGCCCTCCACCTGCCACGTTCTTTTTGATTGACTAAAAAACGCTGAATGAAGAACGAAGTGGCGTGGAAACCCTCGCCGCGCGCCTGCAGCGGACAGCGCAGCCCCGGAGGTTCGGGTGCGGACTTGCGCCCGGGGGCTGCGCTGCGAGCGGCCACGCATGGCGGCTGGACCCGGGGGGCCGCAAGGGCTTGGCTGGGCCGCGGGAGGCGGGAGGTTCTTCGTCCTCCCGAGCCATCTCCCTGAACTGACAAGCAGGACTCCCGGGTCCAGGAGGCACAGGGCCCGGGGCGGTGACCCGGCGGATCGGGCGGCCGGAGGAGCCCACTGTAAATGCCGCAACTGGCCCCAAACACTGCGTTCCTGGACTGCACCAGCAGCTCCTGGCGCGGCCGCAGAGTTGGTGGATATTTTCCAAGGGGGAAAAAATCTTTTAAATGCCATCTGTTTACTTTAAAAATGTTGATTACTTAAGAAAAACGAATGGATGTCTGGGCAAAGGTATGGACGTCACAATTATTTTGAAGGCGTCCTTTTTAACTTTAAACAGACCACGCCAGGAGGAGACTCCTGACCCAGAGCGCATTACCTAAAATCTGGTACCCAGAGTGCACCCTTCGCCCTCGTTGGAGTTCTCTCCTCTCTGCCAAGCTTTGCTCCGTGCCAGAGGTGTGCTCCATTGTACCTCCGCTCTGTCCCTGCAGTCAGGCAACCAATTGGAGAAGAGTATAAATAGTAATTAACCAGGGAGAGTTGTAATTCAGAAACCTAGTTAAAACAAGTCCTCAAAAACTAGAGAATATGAGAGTGGGGAGACATTTTGAAGGCATTAAGAACAAAAAACGATGGGCACGAATGGTTGAGTCTGAGGATCAGCATCGTAATCTGTTAGAGAACGAGGTGGTGGCTGTGTCTGTGAGTCGTTAATGGGTTTAATCGGTTGATACACAGCCGGCTAGTGGCCTAACCAGTAGCCCAGGGCCTGGCAGATTTGCATGACATCTCGGAGTTTGATTGCTCTTCCTTCCACTTGGCAAAAGGGGACACCATCGGGTCATGGTGAGATGGAACCCACCGAGGTGGTGTACAGAGCTGGCGCTGCCACTGGCCAGAGTGGCAGCCTTTCTACCTCCTTAACCCTGCAAAAATCAAACGTGCTAGTACGCACTGTCCATCCACACTGGAACTCCAGTTGGTTTTAGTCTGCGATGATGACTCTTCTGGGTTGACTTTTCCAATTCATTATGCAGCCCTCTTGAAGCAGGCCTCCCAAACTTAGCAGGCACCCATGAGAACCTCACAGAGAGGCTCATCAAGCAGGCTGGTGAAACTGGGTGTTACTTCCTGTTCCATGGGTACCCCATAGTGTTTGGGAAACACGGGGCTGTGGTTCAGGAGAATTTCACATATGCTAAGATGGAGAAAGAACCTGCCCTTTACATTTAGGCTTGGGGTGTTAATTTAAAGTTTGAATGACCAAAAATTAAATCTGTAACTTTTAAAGTTTCTCTTTGTGATTTTACTTAAGTGTTGGTAGATATTCTTAAATTGTAATGACCTCAGTTTGGGAATTAAGTTAGCCAAATATTGTGTAGTTATTGTTTGTTATACAAAAATATGCCTTAGACTGTACAGCGGCAGAAACTCCCTCTACCACCTCGGCCCCCTTTTCCAGTCTGCGTTATACAAAATAAGCTGACACGTTAATGCTGTGGCCCACATTAAACAAAGTATATTGTATGTGTGTGTGTGTGTGTGGCATAATAAATGGTGGTAGCTAACACTTACCGAATGTTTTCCCTATGTTCCAGGCACTGTTTCAAGTTTTACAGGATTAGCAAATTTAATCCTCATTACAGTTCTGTGAAGTAGGTACTTTTACAGTTGAGGAAACACAGGCACAGAGAGGTTAAGCAATTTGCCCAAGATCTCACAGCTGGGAAGTACCAAAGCTAATATACCAACCCAGGCAGTCCTGCTCCAGAGATCATTCTGGACCATTCTGGATCACACTTCCTCGCTTAAGTGATTGAAGCAAGATATTTATCATATAGCATGGGTCCAAAACTGAGTTTGCTTTAGAAGAGTTTGACAGCTTTCTGACATGCCTTTAGTGGTCTCAGCGCAGACTGCAGATTTTGTCATTCACTTGAAAAGAATATCAGCCCCCAAGCAGGATAGTTACTACATCTAACATTGGTTAATAACTAGAGTGAGGATATTCACACCACTGTGTCAGTTTCATTTTTCTGCAAAGGACAGTTAGAATCAAGGGAGTCACTAAAATGGCAAAAAATCCCTCAAGCATCCAGACAGAGAAAACATAGCAAGTGTCCCTCTTGAGGAGATTTATCCTCTGCCATTTGTCCTTTTTAAGGCTGGGAGGATGTGAGGTTAAATGACATGTTCCAGAACTTCTTGGAATTAATTTATTCATAAAAAGAGCACCCCCAAATCAAGTTCATAATTAACTTGTACTGATTAACCAGCAGACAATTATAGCTAACACTTCTAGCAGATTCATTTAGAATGAACATAGAAAACCCTGTAACTTCAGAAATCTCTCTCTCGAAAGCTGATGGCTGAAAATAGCTATATTCCCTACATTTTAAATTTAACAAATGCTGAGAAAACAAAATTGCCTCCTATTTTTCTAGTCTACTTCAGAAAACCTGGTAGCAACGAATGTTTCTGTCTTCACTGAGGGAGATTTAAGATAAGATCTGGTTGGGGATAATCCATTTTGAAGTAATTACACTCTCTTAGTCCCAGAGTTTAAACCAAGTATGTAACTCACTTCCAAGATGCTGGGTGAAGATAAAAACAAAAAATCTACATTTGTATGCAACAATTTGAAATACAAACCATCATGTTACAAAGCTCTCAAGATTTATTAGCAAGACAGTGGAGCATGTGTTGAACTCTGTTTTTAATTAGGCACCTAAATTAGACCATAAAATGGTTGATTAATCTTTTACAAGTTGAAGGGAAAATATAACATAAATTAACCTAATCATAAGTGTTTTCCCAGATGCTCTGGGTTAATAAAATAGTCAAAATTTAATAGCAACCCATTTGTTTTAGATAAATATGATGCTAAAATATATGAATTAGATTACACTTATTATCTTCCAAATGATATGTTATCATTGAACAGGTCTCTAAAAATTAGGTTGCAGTACATGTCTTAAAAATATTTATCAAAATAGAATGCTACAATTAGGAATTACATGTTGGCTAAACTAGATTATGTTTTTTAATGGAAACTGATAATTGAAAATTTACAATTTAGCATAGACTAGTATTTGTGAAAGATATTTTTCCAGCTAGAGTTGTATTGCTTGAAACTTTAAAATGACCTGTCACAGCTTCTGTGTTTCTAGTTTGATGTTTTAGTCTGAAAAAAAAAACTTTTTAATATTTTGAAAAGTCAATATGTCATATAACCTCATTCCACATATGTATGCTGATTTATCTTTTTGTTTATAATATGTTGTAGGAATAAGGTTTTCTGGTTATATGAAATGACTCCTTGAATCACTAAAATTATTTATAATTAAAAGCACACCAGGAATTTTTAAAAAAACTCACCAGTCAGCTAGTTTTATGAATCAGGGAGGTGGCATTTATTCAAGGTTCAGAACTGAAATACGTGACTCAGGCTGCTTGCCGACTGGTTTCTATGTCAGTAGTTTTTTGAATACTTTATGTTCTCACTCTATGAACATGGAAATTAAGTTGATTGACAGAAACACAAAATGCCTACTCTAAAGGCAGGGCATAATGAGCATTTCTTATGCTGTGAATAGAGTTAGTTTCCAAATAGGGGGCTACCTCTCTCATTTAACAGTCGATGATTTCAGACAGTAAGAGAAATTTCAATCCTAGGCTGTTGGGATAGTCAGGAATTCCAGCAAAATGAGTCCCCCAAGTATGTGGCATATTTTCAAGTTTAATGAAAACAATATGCTGCCTACCTCGAATGAAAACATTTACCATGACTGAAAAGAAAGGAGATACTGATATCTTTGAAAACTAATTGTAAGTAGAGCATGAAACTTTTTATATATTTAAAACATTACCTTGTTGGAACTCTCGGGTTTCTCTCAAACTATGCCAAAATAAAACTAACATCAAATAAAACTGATGTTCGTGCATGCTGATTTTTATTTCTGATTTTTCTTGTCAAGAGATTTGGGGAAAAGTTTAGGACGTGAGAAGCAATTACCATCTTAATAAAATGATAATAAATAATTTTTATGGCAGCCAAGAGGCTATGTGTTAAAATACTGCTAATGCTAATAAAACCCACCATTAATTTTATTTGTACATAGATAAAAGTGGTATTAATTTCCTTTATAAATTCTTTTAAATACAAATTTCACACACATTTCGGTAACTTGAAAAATATTAAAAATATCTTGTTACTGGCTCATTCAGAAAATGTACTTCATTGTGTCATGGATGAAACATGTTTAAATAGCAAAGTTGTACTGCACCGGTTTTGCCTCCCAAAGATTGCTGTTTGTAAAAATTATGAGTGCGTATCTTTAGATTTAGAGCTGGTTAAAGAGTACTGTCCGAGAGGAGTTTATATTTTCCGGACAGTAAAAAAAGTACACACACTATACATTGTTGGAATAAGATATTTTTGTTCTAAATATGGCAAATGTGAAAAAATAAGACTCTGGTTTAACATCAAGTTGATTGTGTTTCAGCCCAGACTCTCTCGCCAAGGGGTCACTATTTTAAACGCCATTGCCCAGAATGTGAACGATTCCATGTGTGTCCATGAAGCACCTTACACGTAGGATTCAGAATCCCTGTTTTCTCCCAAGTCTTTGCCCCACACTGCTTAATACTGTTACACTTGCTTAGAAACCCATAAAATGCTGAAAGATGGTTCTGGGCAATGTGAGGTTTGAGAAGCAAATGGAGAGTGAAAAAAACATTGGGAAGAGCAGTGAGAATCCCACTCTTGATTTAATGAATGGAGCTGGGGGGAGAGCCGCCCCCCTTTTTCAGGTCTGCGGACGGAAGTGTCCAGCAGGGCCCCAGCTGCCCCCGACGTTGCCACGTGTCCGCTCCTTTCGGGAACTAGGGGGGCGTTGGCTTGGACATCCCGTTCTGGAAGGGTGGCCGGGGGCGCTGCCACGGGCAGGGAAAATGGCTCCGAGCCACCCGGCCTCGGGCATCAATCGACGCGGCCCTGGTGTCGCGCGGGATCGCCGCCTCTGGCCCGGGGGCCGCTGAGCCGGAGACAGATGGCGGAGCTTCCCAGTGCGGGGGCAGGGCTGGCAGCCGAGACTGGGGCCGCCTCCCCCGCCCCTCGGCTGGCCGGGTAGTCCGCCGTGGCCACGTGACCAGCCTCGCCGTCCGGCCTCACCTGTTGGGCTGAGCCTGGCTGAGCGGCCCGCGCTAGAGGTGGGCGGTGCCGGCGGGACCCGTCTTCGCGCTGATTGGGTGGAGGGGCTGCGGAGAGACCAATGGTGTTCCGCCTGAGAGGAGAACCCCGCCCAGACAGGCGGGCTGAGCGGGCGCGCCCCGCCCCCGCCGGTGCTGGCCTGGCTTGTTGGCAGCTCAGCTTCCACTCGGTGCTGCTGATTTGGTCCTGAGCTGCCTTCGCTTTCCAAGTCGAGCCTATCAGCTGTTCTATTGTGCTCTCTTCCTTTGGTTCCTCTCTCTTTGTCCTGTCTGCACCCTCCTGCACAAATTCTCCTGTTTTCTGGAGCGGAGATGTCTGTTCTCCGAATGTTCGGCTCCCGAGTCCTGCAGGGAGACCGCCTCGCCTTCTGCAGCCCTGGCCGGCAGGACCCGAGTGGGCCCGAGTGGATTCTTTACAGCCGAAGAGAACACTTCGGCTTTTTCGGACCTTATTTTGGGTCTGGGAAGCGGGAGGGGTTGCTGGCAAGAAAGTGAATTCAGTTGAGTCAATTTGCAACGAGCACGTTTCGTTTCTCCCTTTTCTCCGCCCCCGTTTCTCTTTGGGGGGAAGAAATGGATAATCCTCTTTCCACCCACTTCTATAATGGGTGCCTGTAAGGCGATTCCGCAGATTCAGTGGATAACAGAAAATACCTTCATTTCCATAATTTGGCCCATTAAATGACAGGACGAAGAGAAAGTGGGAAGGACTGGGATGGAGAGGAGGAAGAGGAAAAGGCCAGTATCTCACAAGCTCCTTCCGATCCCTGAATCTCACCTGGACTCAGACCGAGTGGTACGCCCCCTCCCCAGCACCTTCCGCGCTGTTCACACACGCCAGGCTCGTCCTCCTAACCCTAAGTCCTGTGCACAGAGCCCTGTAGCCGCCCCTACCCAGAGCAGGCACTGACAAGCCCACCCATTTCTAGTGCTGCCCAAGGTTGTCTCAGCCCACAAAGGCCCCAGCCCCAGCCTTTGCAGATAGGTTTCCTCCGTGGTGCCAATAACTCTTGTGGATTTGAAAGAGGCAACCTTTTTCCTCGCGTTTCTAAAGGCCTATGAAAAGGGCACGTCGGCAAGTGCACATAAGACGTTGAACATTGTTGCATGAGATGTTGAAGAAATACAAGGTTTCGTTCTTACTTCCATTAAAGTACAATCTCCCTGGGGAGAGACACACAAAGTACACAATTAGAGACCAGTAATTCTCTTCCAGATCGCTCCCGGTGCCTTTTCCTAGCTAAGTAGCCTCTCCCTGCCCGTCCTGGCCTTGTGTACCGGAAACTCTCTTGGCTGGATCCAGCCCTTCCTCCTGATGTGCTGTCGGGCTTGTCCCTGGTGCCCTCTTCTCTGATTGTTCCAGTCTGCCTCCGGGCACTTAGCATATGCTAGTGCTGCCAGTTGACACAGATACACAAAGCAGTAAACATCCTGTTCCCACCGAAGATCCCCAAGGGTGTGGGTGGATGGGTGTGGGAAGGGATGAGGTAAAGAGAGAAAGGCAGTGAAGTGATCATTACCTTATCATTGATTTAAAATACTTATTAATGGAGGAAGCCAAAGGTGACCATTTAAAATCCTTTTCTATAGTCAATGAATAATACATTCGTATAAATCATGTTTACTTACTTTTTCATTCATCTAACAAGGATTTTTTTTTAAGACAGGGTCCTGCTCTGTCACCTAGGCTGGAGTGCAGTGGCACAACCTCTACCTCCCGGGCTCAAGCGATCCTCCCACCTCAGTCTCCCGTGTAGCAGGGACTACAGGTGCACACCACCATGCCTGGCTAATTTAAAAAAAAAAAAAAACTGTAGAGATGAGATCTCACTATGTTAGCCTAGGCTGGTCTCAAACTCCTGGGCTCAAGCAGTTCGTCCTCCTCAACCTCCCAAAGTGCTGGAATTACAGGTGTGAGCCACCACGCCAGACCCAGACCGTATTTTTAGAGCCGTTTTAGGTTCACAGCAAAATTTAATAAAGTACACAGATTTCCCAAATACCCATCAGTCCTACACATGCACAGTCTGCCACTATCACCATCCTCTACCACACTGGCACATTTGTTACAACTGATGAGCCTGTGTTGACACACCATCACTCAGGGTCCATAGGTTTACATTAGGACTCACTGTTGGTGATGTACATTGTTTAGGGTTGGACAAACGCATAATGACCTGTATCCCACATTATAGTATCATTCAGGGTAGTTTTACCACCTCAAAAATCCCGTCGGTGCACTTGCTCTTATCTAGTGCTCTTATCAAGTACAAGGCAGCACTTAAAACACTGAGGAAGTACAGTAGCCATGAACTTGTCCCTGAGAAGCCTGTTTTAGTTGGTGGCTTGTATGCATACCTGTAATCCCAGGTATGCATCAACTTGTATGCATCGTTTCTCTGCAGAACCTCCTCTTCCTTGAAGCACCACTTAAAACAGGCTCGAGGAGATCTGTAGGCAATTTAAGCCTGATGTTTTTACTTTTATTTTTGAAATCATTCGTCCTACTAAATTACTAGTAAATCTGAAAACCATATAAGGAGGAAGCAGAAGCATGAGATAAGATAGTACAAATTTTAAAATGTGATTTTTGCATTTTACTTTTCCAGGAGCTTTCCAAAGAGAGCTAAGGAGGTAAGAAGGGGCCAGAAAGCCAGCAACTGTGTGATTAAAAAAAAAAAAAAAAGGAAAAAATATGTCTTAGCCTCCGTATGCAAGAACTTGCTGTGTGCAGGCGAGTGGGCCAGGCGCTTACTTAATCTTAACAGCGATGCTTCCTGTGTGATTTCCCTTATTTTCCAAGGGAGGAAACGGAAACTCACAGAGATTGCCTAAGGTCATACAGCTGTATCTGTAGGTGGCTCTACCTCTTGGACCTAAGGAAGAAGGGAACGACTCCCTGAGGGCCCTTCAAACTCCATAACTTGGAGGCTGTCTACCTGCCTGAAATTCAATGCCGTGTTCCTTCTGGACCAGTTTTAAGCCATCTCTTCTGTTGTTTCTTTCCTCCCAAAGATGTAGACTTTTCCACTTAAAAGCATTTTCAAGATTCTATTTTTTCATCCTTTTTTTCTGTCCCTATTCTCTTTCACTCCCCACACTTGTTCCTAGCCTGTCTCTGTTGCTCTGATGTCCATGTTGATGGTGGCGGTCTTCAACCATGCCATCCGTCTGCTAACCCAGCACTTTCCTGCCATCCCTGTAGCCCTTGCCCCAACATCTGTGCATTTGACTCCCCTTCTCTGACCCAGGCCTGCTCCCATCCCCTCCTCTACCAACTCATCCCTTCTCTCCCACCTGCCCTTTGTGCTGCCCCCCGCAACCACACCACTCAGATTCTCAGCTCTTGGGATCACATTGACACACTCCCACATTTTACACTCTGTGGCCCATTGCTTCTGAGCTGTATTGTCCAGCACCATGAGGACCCCACCCATGGAGACACTGGGTTTTGTACCATCCCCAGCAGGTGTGAGTGAAAATGTCTTTTTTTTTTTTCGGAGACAGAGTCTTGCTCTTTCACCCAGGCTGGAGTGCAATGGAATGATTTCGGCTCACTGCAACCTCCGCCTCCTGGGTTCAAGCAATTCTCCTGCCTCAGCCT
The DNA here is from genome assembly GCF_029289425.2 of Pan paniscus. Classification (NCBI taxonomy): domain Eukaryota; kingdom Metazoa; phylum Chordata; class Mammalia; order Primates; family Hominidae; genus Pan; species Pan paniscus. Next base: position 59,437,976 of record NC_073268.2, on the reverse strand, counting down.
CCCGAGTAGCTGGGATTACAGGCGCCCACCACACCACACCCAGCTAATTATTGTGTTTGTGTGTGTGTGTGTGTGTGTGTGTGTGTGTGTGTGTGTATATGTATATATATATATATATTTTTTTTTTTTTTTAGTAGAGACAGGGTTTCACCATATTGGCCAGGCTGGTCTCGAACTCCTGACCTTGTGATCCACCCGCCTCGGCCTCTCAAAGTGCTGGGATTACAGGTGTGAGCCACTGCACCTGGCCAAAAATGTCTTATATAAAGCTGATCTGGCCCACCCCAACTTTATGCGTCCACTGAGAACTTGGCCCTTACTCTGCAGCTGCTAGCCCTGCTAGTCACCACCCCTTACCTGTGCCAAGATGACTTGTATGCATTGTTTCTCTGCAGGACCTCCTCTTGCTCGAAGCACCACTTAATTTAGCTCTTCCTACACAAAAGGAGAAACCTCAGAGAGATGGCAGCCTGTATATGAACACCACTCTCTTAACCACTTCTCGACATGGCTTTATTTGATACCTTCCCCAAGACTTCCCTCCATCATTTCTTTTCTTTTTTTTGAGACGAAGTTTCGCTCTTGTTACCCAGGCTGGAATGCAGTGGTGTGATCTCAGCTCACTGCAACCTCCGCCTTCCAGGCTCAAGCGATTCTCCTGCCTCAGCCTCCTAAGTAGCTGGGATTATAGGCATGCGCCACCACACACGGCTAATTTTGTATTTTTGTAGAGGCGGGGTTTCACCATGTTGCTCAGGCTGGTCTCGAACTCCTGACCTCAGGTGATCCACCAGCCTTGGCCTCACAAAGTGCTGGGATTACAGGCGTGAGCCACCGCACCTGGCCCCCTCCATCATTTCTAAGGAGGTGCTGTGTTATCTCTTTTCAGTATTATTTGAAAGAAATCTCAGACATTATATTGTTTATAAATCTGTGGGGTTTGGGTTTCTTTTTTTGTTTTTGTTTTTGTTTTGAGATGGAGTTTTGCTCTTGTTGCCCAGGCTGGAGTGCAGTGGCGCGATCTCAGCTCACCGCAACCTCCGCCTCCCGGGTTCAAGCGATTCTCCTGCCTCAGCCTCCCGAGTAGCTGGGATTACAGGCATGCGCCACCAGGCCCGGCTCATTTTGTATTATTAGTAGAGACGGGGGTTTCTCCATGTTGGTCAGGCTGGTCTTGAACTCCTGACCTCAGGTGATCCACCCGCCTCGGCCTCCCCAAGTGCTGGGATTACAGGCATGAGCCACCCTGCCTGGCCTGGGTTTCTTAAATTTTTATTTACATACTTATAGAAAAGTGTACAAATCAGAAGTGCACAGCCTGACACTTTTCACAAGGCAAACATACAAGTATGTTGTTGGTAACAAGCGCCAAGATCAAGAAGTGGCAGTTCAAGAACCCCCAAAGCTACCTCTGTATCCCCTTCTGGTTACCGTCCCCATCCCAAGGACAACCACTATCTCACCTTCTACCACCACCAGTTAGTTTTGCCTGTTGTTGAACCTAATATAAATGAAGCCTAACAGTGAATATTCATGGGGTTTTAAAACATGCACATTTACTGCCTATGTTGACAGGTTGGGAGGTTTCACATACAAATCCAGATTTCCTGCTGCTTTTATAAAGGATCGGACAGTACCATGCCTGCCTTTCTTATGGCAACAAATGGCTGGACCTGGTGAGCCCCTGGGCTTGTGAATGGGGGAATCGTCTCTCCTTCCGACATTCTGCCCTGCCTGCCCCTTCCTGTCTCACACTGGGCAGCTTCTCTCATTTGTTACCAGAGTGGGGAGCTTCAAACAGTTTTCCCACTTTTTTCAGGTATGTACGTTTCACGATTAAATTTCCTCAATCCAGTTCATCACGGGCATTCTTGTTAGAGTTGGGCAGGAGCTTTTATCTATTTGACTTTTTCATTTTACACTTTTGTAGGGATCCCAAGAGAGGCTGTGTGGAGGTCTGCTTAGCTGGCTGCCAATTAAAATCAGAATCACCTTGATGAAATCATTTTCAGTGACATGCTTCTTCTATTTTTTACTTTTTTAGTTCCCTAACTGGCTTTTCTTTGATCAGATTCCCCAGTTGACAAATCTTAGGGTCAGCCTTTTGCCGTGGATAGTCAGGTCACTCAGTCATTCTGGTGTCAGCAGAATACCCAATGTGTACCATAGAAATTGGACCCAGCCGTGTTTCCTAAACCAGTTCTCAGCCAACTCTCCTGTAGGACCACATTTTCCCCCAATGCACTGTGGCTCAATATGTTGTCCTATTGCATGTGACGAGCACACAGAGCATGCCGTGTGCCTCCTGCCATACAATTAGCAACACGCACACTGGCTAGTGAGTTTACTGATCATGGCCTTGGATGCTGTCGCAATGTCAAATTACTTATAATAGTTTTAAGTGCTTCCTCTCAGGTTTTGCATGTATCTCCTCCAGGACAGCTTGTGGGGAGTCCTGCAGACCACACTTTGAGATGCGCTATTCCACGTTTCTTTGAGTGAAGACAAAGTTCTTCTGGGTGTGGTGGCTCATGCCTGTAATCCCAGCACTTTGGGAGGCCGAGGTGGGTGGATCACCTGAGGTCAGGAGATCGAGACCAGCCTGACCAACGTGGTGAAACCCTGTTTCTGCTAAAAATACAAAAATGCCAGGCGTGGTGGCGGGTGCCTCTAATCCCAGCTACTCAGGAGGCTGGAGCAGGAGAATCACTTGAACCCAGGAGGCAGAGGTTGTAGTGAGCTGAGATTGCACCATTGCACTCCAGCCTGGGCAACAAGAGTGAGACTCCATCTCAAAAAAAAAAAAAATTAATAGGTAGAGGGTAGAAAAAAAGAGTTCCATGTTAGCATATTAGAGGCCCTGAGAAATACTGTAGCTAAAAACAAAACAAAACAAATTTATAAATTAAAGTAAATAAATGTTTGTTTCACCTAGCATTTCCCCCGTGAGTACAGAACCCTCCTTTCATTCATACCTTCCAGCATCCTGAGGCATTGTGTCTATCCAGATGCCAACTTGGGCCATATTCGCCAAACATGTTTCTGAGGTTTCTTGCAGTTCTAAGAGTCTGACACTAATCCTGTGCTCCCGCTCTCTCTCCATCCACCTTTACCCCTTGGAGCAGGCTTCCCGTTCCTATAGCTTGAGTTATTCCTCTCCCACACATCTCCCACTGTGATGTCATCTCAAACCTAATATGTCTGCACCCTCCCCCTGGCCCCAGATGATTGCTGCAAAAAGAATAAAGAGCAAGAAGTGGAGTTGCAGTGAATCAAGGACCCTGGATAAAAAGTGGCTGAGGCTGAGGCCGAGGCCAGGGGAACAGACTTGCTGATTAGGATTTCAAGTCGGGTCTTGCTTTGCCTCCACTTGCTGTTATTCCATAAGCAGGCTAATTGCAGGTTCAGCTTTCCTCCAAGCAGCTTGTGTCTGTTTTCAAAGGTAAGTGTTCTGTGTCGGTGGTGTTTATGGAGCAAGATGTTTGATGGTGTTGGAAAAGGTGAAGCTTTTTTCCACCCTGCCTGGCCCTGTGTGGCGCTTGTGGTCTGAGTATGTTTTATGCTAGCACCGAGATGATTGCTCAACCTGGTTGTAATGTTGAGGTCTTCACTAAATAACGTGAGTGCCACATGTAAACACTGGCAGCCTTGAGCTGCAAACGAAGCCAATAACTTTTTTTTAAAAATGCATTTTCCCCCTTTTGTGTGGCCAAGGGGAACACTGAAAAGTGTCCTGCAGTTCACACAGCACCGGAAACAAAGGAAACTTTCAGATTAGGTGTCACTGGGGAAGGAGGCTAGTGAAGCCTTTTAACAGAGAGAGATGGGGATTGATTTACCTGTTTGTATAAAACTAAAGTTACAGGAGTATCTGGATTTCTCCTGCAAGCACTCTAAGCTTGCCATAGTTATCTTATTATCTCCTGATACACTTACCATAGGTTCTTCGTACTTGGGGAAATTCTAACATCTGCATGGATCGCCTGCTCACCTCTACCTGAGCCCTTGCTCAGGGAGGAGGCATTTGGCAAGGACATTTCACATGGTTTGTGGGTGAATAGTTTCACACCAGAGTGGGATCCTCTATTGCATGTACTCGACTAGCTTTTCATTCTTATCACACTTCCCTTCCTATAAAGTTACGTATCTTTTAAAGGGAAATTTAATACCCACCTTCGCTTTCTGTGCGGCCTTGTGAAAATCAGGCAATAACAAGGACAGCCTTATTGCCAGTGTATGACCAGAGCATCTAGATGGCACTACTAGTGGAATGTCGTCTTGTCTACCATTCATTCATTCATTCATGATTTTCTCTACCAGACAGTTTTGGAACTCCTAGAATGGGTCAGGTGGTAGGCAGGCATTGGGAAAACAAGGTTTTAAGCCATTGTCCAAATCCTCAAAGAACTCACCATTTTGGTCGAGGGGCCATGGTGAGAGGTGTATAGAACAAAGTAAGAAATGCTGTAGGAGCAGAGAGAGAGAAAGAGGCCCAGAGAAAAAGACACCATCCAGCTGGGCTCTGAAGCATGGATAGGAGCTTGCTGGCTGGTTGTCCTGGAAACTGATCAGAATATTCAGGGCTGGGAAGTTCTGTGTGAAAAAGGCCCAGAGAAGCACAGAAGAGCACTGCAGCTTGGGCAAAACGGTGAAACAGTGAGGGTGCCTGGGATTGGGGGAGAGAGGAGCCAGGAGGCTGGCTCAGAGGTGGAGAGGCTGGAATGGCACATTAAAGAGAGGGCTTTTATCCTACAGACAAGGGAGTTTTTCAGGCCAGCAGAGCTCCTATACCAGAGGCATTCACAAGCTTTATATGAGTTGTGAATTCAAATTCTTTTCACGTATTTTCAGGGAAAATTAAAAAATTTGTGATTTCAAGACAGAGAAAGCAAGAAAACACATAGATGGTTTTCTAAGATGAACCACATTTAGCCCTGCTGGGTGATTCGAGTAAGGCTCCCAAAGGAACAAGCAGCAGTTCCCGATGGTGTTTGCAAATATGGCTGGGACATGCTTCCTCATCCCCACTCACTGCCCCTGCGGAATCCACACACCCCCTCCCTGCTGCCTCTTTGGGTAGCTTGGATGACTGTCCTAAGCACCTTCGTTCCGTGGTTTGAAGTATTGAGGGAAAGAGAGCCATTCTTCTCCAACTCCCTGCTCGGCTCCCCAGGCCAGCTTCTCCAGCCCGATGGTGTGGAGAGGCAGGTGGTCTGCAGGCTGGGCCCTGCCACCTCTCCTCTCCCTTCACCAGTCCTGCTGAGAGAGGATCCCTGTCATTCTTCCGGGAGAGGCATGTCAGCAGGCGCAGCGGGAGAGGGGATGAGGGAATTGCCACGTGTCCACAGCTCTCTGGCTCAACCAGGCAGGGTTGGGGCAAACCTTCGCCCTCTGTCTCAGAATTGCGAGCAGTCTAAAGAAGCCACGCTTGGCTCCTGCTTGCCGGTACTCCCAGTGTGATTTAGTCCTGAGCCCGTCACTCACTGTGGAGGAACTCAGCTAAGTTTGGGAACCTTCCATGTTAGCATATAAAAGTAACTGCAGTTATTGATAAGGTCTAGCTCAGAATTGGGTTGCCCTGATCAGATCCTGTTTCTGTTTAGAGGAGACAGAGAAGAGAGGCTGAGAGGTAGACTCAAGAGGGCACAGCCAGGAGGCAGCTGGTTAGGGGGCTGCCACTGTGGCTGGGTGGCTCCCTGCCCTGACTGTGTCTCCTTCCCATCTGTCTCCTCCAAGGGAATGTTCAGTCTTTCACTGTTATTTTTGGGATGGTGTTTTCTTCCAGTCCCAGCTGGAAACAGAAGTACAGAACAAGCCCATGACTATTTTGTGTTCTGCGAAAAGAGCATTTGCCAGGCAGCAGATGTATTGGCTTCCTCAAGACTGAAGCTTTCGTTGGTTTCGAGGACTTTGATGGAAGCCACCTCATTTTACCCAGATGGTGTCTTTTGGGGATGTGGGTTTGGGGGATGGGAAGTGCAAAAGCACATCAGTGAGGGCTGTGAGTTGTTTGTGGTTGATCAGCCTCCAGATGTGGCAGATGGATGGATCGTAAGTCCCAGAAGCTCAGGTGCGGAGAGGGGCACTAGCAGACAGCAGCGGTCTGGGCTGCAGGTAAAGGTGCCTCCTAAGTGATTGCAAGCTCAAGTATAGTGGTGGACTTAGATTCTGTCTCACACATTCCCTCCGTAAACAGTTTTCTAGCAGCTTGTCAATTACATTCTGGTTTGGATTTGGTGCTGTTTTGTCTCCATTATAAAATCCTTTGGCTTCTCTTTACTCAATAAGAGTGTATTGAGAGGACAGGCACTGTGTACCCTCCTCCCAGAGGAAATTGTCATTAGGGCAGTCCCTGAGGATTGATTATATCCATTTGGAAACCAACAGTGGACACAGGGAAGAGGGGGAGGAATCAGGTTGATTCCAGCTAGTTCTTAGTTTCTCTGTATCTGAATGTCCACTGATTTTCGTTTCGTTCCTTAGAATTTAAGTACTGACATTAATGTATTGAGCATCTACTCTGTATCAGGCTCTGGGATTCAAAGATTTGTTCATTTCACAAATATCACTGGGTGCCTATTTTATGAACACTGTTCCTGCCCTCCCGTAGCTTACATTCTAGTAGGGAGATGGGCAGTAAAGAAATAAACAAGTAGATTAATAAAAATATAATGTCACCAAGAGTGAGGGGGTAGACAGTTTTGTGGGAGAGGATGATGGGAGAAAAGGGACACTATAGGCTGGAAGTCAGGAGGGCCTTTTTTTATTTCAATAGTTTTTGGGGAAAAGGTGGTGTTTGGCTACATGGATAAGTTCTTTAGTGGTGATTTCTGAGATTTTGATGCACCCATCACCCAAGCAATGTACACTGTACCCAATGTTTAGTCTTTGATTCCTCACCACCCTCCCCCCGAGTCCCCAAAGTCCGTTATATCATTCTTAATGCTTTTGTGCAGGAGGGCCTTTTTAAAAAGATGAAAAGGTAGAAAGATGAGGACTGAGAGGGTCAGAGAGGCAGGTCTTGATGTGAGACACCAGCGTGTGTGGGGCTTTATGAGTGGAAGGGACAGGACCTGTCCTACATTTTAGAAAAACCCTGACTGCTTTGCAGAGACAGACTGCAGAGCATGAGAATAAAGGGAGGGGGTGAGATGGCTAAACACAGTATGGCATGATACATGCAAAAACAGAAGCAGTTCAGAAACAAATCCTACAGAGGGAGAATTTCAATCTATCTAGGCGGGATGGGGCGCTGCACTGGGAAGGCTTCAGGGAGGAGGTGACATGGGAGTGAAGTTTTGATGGATGAATAAGAGTTCATGAGCAGACCAGGTGGGAAAGAAGATCATGGCAGAAGGAATGCATGTGAAAAGGCAAGGAGGTTCCTAGGAAAAAATATGGTTGGTGCAGGGAAGGACCCAGCAGAAGAGAGTGACCGCATGAGGGGAGTCGAGGATGTTTGTAAGTAAGCCTTAACCTCATGACATTGAAGGGTAACTAGTACAGGTTATCCTGTGCTTATTTTTTTTTTCTTTTTCAAGTATGTCAGCTCAAAAGTGGGAATTGTAAGATGCTGTTGAATAGCATTGAACAGAAATTGTTTTTGCTGGTGATCAGAAAAGATGCCACTCAGAAAAAAGGGCCAGTGCTGGAGATCCTGTCAGGATGTGTTCCAGGTTCCACGTCTTCGAATCTGGTTGCCTTTTGCCTGTCTGGAAGGAGTCTTTCATTAAGTTGAAGCCATGTAATTAGAAATTCCATTTCTCAGCTCCGCAGACCTACAATAGGAACAGCCCCATTGGCCGCTCAGTTCCAGCATTCAGTTCCAGGCTGCCAGTGCCAAAATGCCAAACCTGGTAATTAAGAGGTGGCTCTGCAGGCACACACCTGTTCCGAGTGTGCAATTAGTGCCTGCCGCCCTTCTTACTGAGCTCAGCCCTCTGCACCGACCATTTGCAGGGACGGTGGGATGTGTGTGTACAACCTTGATTTACTGGGCTTTTTCTGAACATCAAAGTAAGAAAGTCTCACTCCTTTTGTTGTTGTTCAAAAGAGAAAGTGTAAAGGAAGGCCAGCTTGGAGTGTCTGAGGATGGAGTTTGGGCAAGCATTTGGTGGTGGAGCTTTTCCCCAGGATTGCTCACTCATCAGACACTTTCCCGTCTACATTCCGGGTTTATAGCTAGGCTAATTTAATTTCCAGCTGAGAGGCTACTCCCCATATGATGGTAATCTCAAATAGTTAATGAGCTAGAAGAGGAGGCAGCCTATTGGATTGATTCTGACTCCTCGGCTCAGTGGTTTAGCAGTACTAATTTATTAGCCTGTTTGTCTCCTGGTTCGAGAGGCTTGTTCAGCCTGGCGCAGCTTCATGTATCTCCCGTCTTCTAAAGATGGATTGAGCTTGACTTCTGGCCTCTGAACCTTTAGGATCAGCTCTCTTTTCCATTTACACACTTCGTTTATTTAAAGGGAAGAAGGAGGCCAGAGGGGATAGCCCTGGGTCGGTTCGTGAGCTCACGATACCTGTAAAGCACATTGTGAAATTCCAGTTCTTTCCAGCTGGGTTTGTATCACCAGCAGAGCCTTTTAGGTGAGCTGCCTTGAGCAACCCTGGCCTGTAATATTAGTTCCAGGATGTGGGTAAGTGGTGTTTTTCTTCCATAGAACACTGATGGCGGTTGAAAAGAAATACAGGCTAAAGTACATAAAACAGAATAAGAATTGGGAACGAGGAATGAGGGCTGTGGTTTGGAGAGGCTAATCTAGTTATTTTCAGTTTTGTGATCATTTGTTTCAGTGGGACTGAGTGAGAAATGAACTCCTAAAATAAAGGCATTAGTGCAGAAGTGCAAAGAACTAGTAAGAGATTTAGCTTCCACTTTCTAAATTAATTTTTCTCTCATATATATATATATACACACATCACCATCATCATCATCATTATCATTATCATCATCATCTCTTTTATATATATATATAAAGTGCTGTTTATTTCATTATAATTTATAGGCCCTATAATTCCAAAAAATTAATTTAAACCCAAACCTTTTTTTTTTAATTGTCGGATAGGAAAAGAAGACGAAAACCTCTTTAGAAAGGGGGTGAGTAATTAGAGATGAGTCAGAGGTGGGATGGTTACTATACTTGAGCATTTTGATCTAGGAGGTTCTTAGAAATGTAGAGAAGTGGGATGAGCATGAGACTCAGAGTTTCACATTCTGGATTTTGAGTCCCTGCTTTGTTACATTGCCCAGTATTTGATCTGGGGCCACTTAATCTCTCCTCTCTCAGCCTCACCGTCCCATTCTCTAAAATGAAGGAAACAACCCTTCATTGTTATTACATTGAGCCAGTGAGATCCTGAACGTCTAGTCCTTTGTGGCAGGTAAAGCGCTATGCAACTCTTAGAGCTGACATCGTGATGGCCAAGGCAGGGAGAACCATCTTCTGATAAAAGGTTTGCCTCTTTCCAAGGGGTAAACTTATTTTTCTGTAGCATGAACTTTGAGTATTGGACCGGTATCTTTGCGACTTCACAAAACTGTGCCGACTCATCATTTCAATGCTTAATAAAATATAAAGGCAGATCCCATGTGTATGTAGTGCAGGCAGAGTGTTTGGGTGGGCCTAAGTGTTAATGCTAACCTCCCAGATGGCCGAAATCTAGAAAACCTGGAAGAGTCCATGTCCTCTCTCCCCCATTCACTGACCCCTAACACAGATCATGTCAACCAGGCTTTTGACCAGCAGAACAACCAAGCCGTGGCTGGTGGACAGCTGCTGGGCTGTGCCAAGGCTCTTAATCTGGGCCCACAGTTGCACTGGAGTCTGTGAATCTCCTGAAGTTGAGAAGCGAGATTTGTGTATATGCCTTTTTTTTTTTTTTTTTTTTTTGAGACAGAGTCTCACCCTGTAACCCAGACTGGAGTGCAATGGCGCAATCTCGGCTCACTGCAACCTCCGCCTCCTGGGTTCAAGCGATTCTCCTGCCTCAGCCTCCTGAGTAGTTGGAATTACAGGCACGTGCCACCATGCCCGGCTCATTTTTTTGTATCTTTTGTAGAGACGGGGTTTCACCATGTTGGCCAGGCTGGTCTCGAACTCCTAACCTGGTGATCCACCTGCCTTGGCCTCCCAAAGTGTCGGGATTACAGGCATGAGCCACCGCGCCTGGCCGTGTATATGTCTTATATCCGCATTTTGCTGCAAAGAGGGTCCATCCCTTTACTCTGATTCTCCACAACTCATAAAAGCTCCAGAGCTCTGCTCCTTGGGTACTGCACTGGGGAATTTGCATACCTTTTTGTAGTCAGCAAGGGTAGCATTCTGTCGTAATATTTAACAAGGCCTATTTCTATTCGGAACAAGTGAAGAATCATGTATCTTCAGAGGAAGGAGGAGCCCAGGAAAGGGGATCCTTTTTAAAAGCTGTGAGAAAGCTGTGAATCAGGTCCATAGTCATTTGGGGTACATTTCTTAGGACAATTCCTGGGTCCATCTTATATCCCCACTTTTGGTTTGCTTCTTTAACCGTCATGTTTTATGTGCTTTTTTTTTTTGTCTCATAAAGAAAGCTATCTCAATTCCAGATGCATTGAGATAACTTCATATTGGGTGTGAGGAGGCTGATAACTACACCAGCTTTAGCTTTGTGGTCAGGTGATTCCATTCCTCAGTTTGTTACCTGATAGTCCTGACTGTCTCCAAGTGACACGTGAATCGATGTGCATTTAGCAAACCCAGGAAAACATTGTCTTTGGAGAGGTTTGAGCTTGATTAATCTCCAAAACGTGCTAATGGGGCAATAGAGAGCTCAGCTCTTGTTCTCTCCTTCAGGTGGTGTTTGCCTATGAGCTTAGTGCCCTGTGTTCCCAGCCCAGGGAATTGGAAATTGATTCATTTGGGAAAGTAACAGCTTAAAGGTCTTTATTTGATTTTGTCAGAGAATAGAGAACACCGCTGAGCTTTTCAGAGAGAGGCAGTAATTATTCTTGGTGCACCCCCAACCCCTGCCCCCAACCCCAACCTAGGCTGATTCATATGCCCAGAATGAGCCTTTCTGGACCCAGGAGCCCTTTTCTCGCTTATAATCTGGGGTTATTCTTACCTTCTCTCAGTTTTGATCTGTTTTTACACATGGAGACAGGACCTAAATCTTCATTTGTTTATAACATTTCTTGGATGAACACCTAAATTCTTCCTCACCCCTCACCCTCAGAACTTCCTGGGTTACTGCTACTTCTGTGGGTGAACACAGAGTGCTTTAGTGTCATGCCCTCCATCAACTTTGCTTAAAAATTGAGGGTGCTCCTTGTCCCCACTTCTTTCTCCACATCTAACCTGTCAGTGGCTTTTCTTTCTATCTTCCTTTAAAACGTTTGTTTGTTTATTTATTTATTTTTAGAGATAAGGGTCTTGCCATGTGGCCCAGGCTGGTCTTGAACTCCTGGCCCCAAGTAATCCTCCAGCCTTAGCTTCCTGAGTAGCAAAATGTTTAGAATTAGCTGCCCCTTCTTTTACATCCCCACTGTCCCCTCCCCATTCAAATCTACATATTTCGTTTATTTTTATCTATCGTTTGTTTTTTAAAAATATATTTTAGAGACAGGGTCTTGCTCTGTTGCCCAGGCTAGAGCACAATGGTGTGATCATAGCTCGCTGCAGCCTCCACCTCCTGTGCTCAAATGATCCTCCCGCTTCAGCCTCCTGAGTAGCTAGGACTACAGGCACACCATCACACCTGGCTAATTTTTAAAAATTTTTGTAGAGACAGGGTCTCCACTGTGTTATCCAGGTTGGTCTTAAGCTCTTGGGCTCAAGCAATCCTCCCATCTTGGCCTCCCAAGGTGCCGGAATCATAGGTGTGAGCCACCATTAAGGCGATTCTTAAAAACGATACATAAAGCACAGAGAGCACATAAAACATGACAGTTAAAGAAGAAAACCAAAAGTGGGAATATAAGGTGGACCCAGGAATTGTCCTAAGAAATGTACCCCAAATGACTATGGACCTGATCCACAGCTTTCTCACAGCTTTTAAAAAAGGAAAACCTTAATTACACAAATCACAAAAACAAGCTGTTTGCTGAAAGGGAACCATGACCGTTCTTGGTATTAAGCCGAGGGGCTGGCATAAAGAGGTTGCCACGGGGCAATGGCTACTGGCACAGATAGGGCCCCTCCAAGAAGCACATGGTTAATCCAGCCTTTTTGTTAAAGGATATTTTTCTTAGAAAAAGGGAAAATCATGCTCTCATCAAGGTATGCAATGACTATGTTAAAAACCTTATTTCGCTCATTATTAATGATGGAACCAGGCAAATGTTACCATTGGTTCAAAGGAGAAGTCAAAAGAATACAAATTTACTTGGACTTAAATTAACAAATAGATGAGAAACTGACTTCTTCCACTGAGTAGGAGGTAGAGAAAAAAGTCCAGAGAACTCCCACCAGAAAGAACTTATTTGTATATCTCTGGTCAAGAATCAAGAATTATATTGGATTGCTATATTGCTGTCTATATAATTTAGAAAGTTGCAGAGTCTCTCAAAAGCAATAAAAGGCTGGAGTCAGATAATCAGCGAGCGTGCTCTAAACAGTGCAAGTTTTCCACTGGAGACACCTAGTGATCTTTTTTTGCTTATTCCAAATTTCTTTACATTTTAAAAATACTGGTCTTAGTAGGCTTTTGGAGTTTATAATCAGCTCAAAGCCTAAGCCTGTTTAAGATACACTGCTGGTAAGCGCTGGCTCCCTGACGCCTAACAAAAGATTTTCATGCCGCCAACCTCCTACATTTTATGTGGCTTCTCATTGCCTCAGAGGTCAAATCCAAAATCTGTCTTAGCATTTGTTCCTGCATTTGTTTACTCTTCCTTTATCTAGCAACCATTTATTTTTGCCACAGTGCAAATAAGCCAGTCCTCACACCCTTGGAGGACTGCTATAGCAGATGGATAGGGGTTATGATGACTCTGTGTGTGTGTGTACGTGTGTGTGTGCACGCACGTGTGTGCGTGTGTGTGTGCATTTTCAGGAAGGATGTTGGCAACGTAATAGTTATGAAAAAGGAACAAGGAGTGTATAGAAATATATTAGAAGAAGGAGGTCCAGAAAGAATATTCCAGGAGGAGGGAAGTCCATGGGGGCCAAGAAACCTCATGATCCACTGGAGAAACCACAGGTGCTTCCTGATAGCTGGGGTGAAGCAGAGTTGGAAGGAGGGTTGGAAAGAGCAAGGGAGGAACTTAGAATTCCCTTGGAGTGAATTCATATATGCCCTGCCAGGGAGTTTGCAGATCATTCTCAACACAACGAGAAGCTATGAACATTTCCAGATTTGGCTTTTGGAAAGATGTCTGTGGAAGCAAGGGATGGAGGGATGGACAGAGTGGATGAGGGTATTCCCAGCCTGTTTTCCAATCCATTTTTCTAACCTTATTTGCCATCATGTGTTAAAAACAAATACAAAAACAAAAAACAAAAACTTCAGTCCAGGCTAAATGGCCCAATGGCTGTCTCATTGAGTAGGCTTTGTTCATGTTCCTAAATAGGAGCATCTTTTGTTCCTGATTTCTTCACTTCCACCTACTCTTGGGGCAGGCTCAGGGGCCGTGGCTCACGCCTGTAATCCCAGCAGTTTGGGAGGCCGAGGCGGGTGGATCACTTGAGGTCAGGGGTTTGAGACCAGCCTGGCCAACATGATGAAACCCCATCTCTACTACAAATACAAAAAACTAGCTGGACGTGGTGGTGTGCACCTGTAACCCCAGCTACTTGGGAGGCTGAGGCAGGAGACTTGCTTGAACCCGGGAGGTGGAGGTTGCAGTGAGCAGAGATTGTGCCACTGCACTCCAGCCTGGGCAACAAGAGCGAAACTCTGTCTCAAAAAAAAAAAAAAAGAAGAAGAAGAAGAAGAAGAAGAAGCTTCAGTTGTCCCGAGCACAACTTCTGGGTGCCAATTTTTCACGTTTCTCATTTTCGAGTCAAGTATATAATATCTCTTGACTGTGTCTGGAATTTCTCTCAACATAAACGGTAAGTCCCTGGAGGGCAAGAATCATCCCGATCAACAACACACACTGGCCATATCACTGACTCCTTCATCATTATGACAAATATTAAAGTTAAATTCGAGTTTCCTTTCCTCTTGCTGCTACCTAGGAGGCATTTGCCATCACTTGAGGGATGCTTGGGAATGCAAACTAACTTTAATAATAATGAAGGCAAAATAATAAGTAATAATTAACACAAATCTGCTAATTAGTGCAATTTTTCTCGTTGTTATTAACTGTAACCACTTATTAGTCTGAACAGATGTTGATTACTGGCCACCAGAGGTAAAGCATCCCAAGTTCAATGGGGGGAGATGGGCTCAGAGTTTGCTGTGATCCACAGGTAAAATAAGGAACTCTGATCTTATCACATTTGTTGTGTGTTTTTGCTTAGCATTTAAGTTCAAGACTTTTATGGGTATAGCCACTTAATGTCATTGCGTCACTTAATGTAATGGGTGTGATGATACATGTATGTGTCATCTTTGGACATCAGGATACTGGGACCATCACCCTTTTGAATCCTGGCCCCACCTGTTCATTATTCCAAGTTGCCCCCGATTCACCCCTGAGTTTCTTGACATATTTGCATCATGACCTCCAGTCATTAGCTTTAAGCCTTGCTAGTTGATTCATTTTCTTTCATTCATTTATTTGTTCATTCAGCAAATATTTTCAAGTGCTTGCGATGCCTGGTGTTTTGCTGTTTTTCTTGTATTTTTTTAAAGATAGTCTTTAAAACTCACAGTCTAAACAAATACGAGACAAAACATGGAAGGCAATAAGCTGCAATTAAAGATTTTGTTTTTAGAAATGGTCATTAGGCTTAAAAATAGGCACAGGGTCAGTTTTTCACCAAGCCAATGCAGGATAAAAGGCTAATCTCACTTGTAATTCTTAGAAGCTCTCTCACTGATGGTTTAGTTACTTAATCTCCTTGGTGTTTACTGTGTCGTTCCTTAGGGGTGAAGAATGGGAGATGAACGGGAATGCTTCGTCTAAAGCACAGAAGAGTTGCTGGAAATTTTAAGACTCACCAGTCAGGCAACATCATCTATCAAAAAGTTCTCATAGAATGTAACAAATAATCATGGAACCTACTCAAATAATGCAGAACCTTTGTCCATAGCTTCAGGCCTCCAGTGCTTTCCTTCTCTCTTTGGATGTGAAATGCACAAGGCAGGTTGGACTCTGTTTACTGATCTGTTGCAAAGGTATCGGGCTTTTAGAATAAATGGTTGACCATGACAATGAAAAGATGAGAATGTAGGGAGGTTGGGCTTACTTTTCTCCTGCTGAAAGTTGATTCCGGGTAGCATCTAAACTTCACAAGCTGAAAATTCCAATAAATCCACAAAAAGAATTCCCCTAGGGAAGGGGGTGTGGACTTTAATTGATGGATGTCCAATTAGAGTTTCCATTGACATTGCCATGTCTCTTGTTTTCTTGAGACATCTCTTGGTCAACCTCAAGCACATGTACAAGCCAATTAGGAAGAAGTAAGTACTGATGACAAGAAGGAGTGTGAGATGAGAAACAGTAGCCTTTTCTTTGTCTGTAGCATCTCAAGTTTTATACTCTCTGGGATCTTCTCTCTGATTAGAAAGTGCTTCTTTTCCACCTGGCAAGGTGGCACACACCTGTAATCCCAACACTTTGAGAGGCTGTGCTAGGTGGATCGCTTGAGCCCAGAAGTTTAAGACCAGCCTGGGAAACATGGCAAAACCCTGTCTCTACAAAATAAAATAAAATAATGCAAAAAAAGAGAGAGCAACTGCTTCATTGCTTTTCTAAAACGTTGTTGAGCTATTTAAAGCCTATGATAACGGGGGTTTATTTGCACTTACTTCCCTTCATTTTAGTTGAATTCAAGCTTATGTCTTCAGATTTTTATTGACTTAGTTACCTTATACTGTTTTTAGTGGATTGCCGCGAAGTAGGGTTCTGTTGGTTGAGCACAAGGGAAGCAGAGAGCTAGATGGAGCCATTATCTTAGACTTAAGTCAAGCGCTGATTGAAATTTCTCTTGTCCCAAACTCCTAGTGGTCCTGCACTCAGGAGATAGGGAAGGTCGCTGACGATACTGAGTCTTTTCCACAGTGCCTGCTTCTTTTTAGCAGCCTCAGATGGATCCCTGCCCCTAAACTGGGGCTGTTTCTCTCCTTCTCAACCTAATTGTGTGCCATGAGGAAAGAAAGAAAGAAAGAAAGAAAGAAAGAAAGAAAGAAAGAAAGAAAGAAAGAAAGAAAGAAAGAGGGAGGGAGGGAGGGAGGGAAGGAAGGAAAGAAAGAAAGAAGGGAAGGAAGGAAGGAAGGAAAGAGAGGAAGGAAGGAAGGAAAGAGAGGAAGGAAGGAAAAGAGAGAAAGAGAGAGAGGAAGGAAGGAAGGAAAGGAAGGGAGGAAAGAGAGGAAGGAAGGAAGGAAAGAGAGGAAGGAAGGAAAAGAGAGAGAGAGAGAGGAAGGAAGGAAGGAAAGGAAGGGAGGGAGAGAGAGAGAAAGAAAGAAAAAGAAAGACAGAAGAAAAGAAAGAAGGAAAGAGAGAAGGAGAAAGAAGAAAGAAAAAGAAAGGAAAAGAAGAAAGAAAAGGAAAGAAAAGAAAGAGCTTGTGTTAAAAGCTGCCTAATTTCCCATTCCTCCTTGGCTGATCATCTAATTCATTCAGTGATGTCAACCCCAGAAGGAGACTCAGTTTTCCTTTGTCTCCAACATCCTACAGGGGCACTAAGAAGGAGAGCACCAAAAATGGAATGCTTCATAGCACAAGGGAAAAATTACAAGAAATCCAAACTCTTGTAAATATTTGTTGTTACTTGAACCTTTAAATTTAAAAAACGATTTTATGTCTCTTCTTCCTTAACAGCATTTCTCTCATCCAGAGCCAAATGCCAACGGAGACATAAAGAGCGGGTACAAGTGGGATTCATCCCACCTTACCCTTAGGTAGGAATTTGCTGCTTTCAGAGTGTATTCATCTACAAACTACACTGGATTCTTGGAAGAATTTTTTTGTAAAAGTGTCAGGACAAATGTTATCCTTTTACAGATGAGGAAAGACGGCACAGAGACGTTGTGCACTTGCCTGAGGCCACACAGCCTGACCTTGAACTCCACTTTTCTTTTGATTCACCAGGCTCAGTGCCTCATTTTAAGGTACATTTGACATTGAGCATCATCTGATGACACCTCCCGGGGGTGGTCTGTACCAATGCCCTTGGGGTGCGTTTTGTACATATTCAAACACCAAATATTTATAGAGGTTCTACTTAATGTCTGCCAGCTTGTGCCACCCTACTGCTGGCTGTAGGAGGAAGTGGTATGTGAGGAGTGGTGGGAGAAAGGGTGGTTATAATAACTTTAGAGCTGAGGAACACCCTTTTAAACCAATCCATTAATTTTTACACGTGGAGAACTGAGCCCAAGCTTTTGAGTGTCTTG
Organism: Pan paniscus; assembly: GCF_029289425.2. Lineage (NCBI taxonomy): Eukaryota > Metazoa > Chordata > Mammalia > Primates > Hominidae > Pan > Pan paniscus. The sequence continues at coordinate 59,420,486 of NC_073268.2, read as the reverse complement.
TCCAAGTACCTCTTGTCTGTGGCAGGGCAGGGACTGGAACTTAGGGTTTCATATGCTCAGTGCCCACTCTGCTTTCATTCTGAGCATTGGGCAGCCCCTCCCCTTGTCCTGTTTCTCTCCTGGTTTCCCGGTGTGTGTGTGTGTGTGTGTGTGTGTGTGTGTGTTGCTTGCGGGTGGAGGTTTAGTGATTTTCATCAACTCTGTGTTGACTGGTGTTGCAGAGTGTTTTGCAAGCTCTCTGGGTGAAGGCCTGTTTACAAACATTTACACTGTGCTACCAAGGGTACAAGGGAAGGCCGCTTTTCTTGGGAATGAAGCTGGGAGCAGGGAGGGGACTACAGAGGCATGCGAAAAAGAAAAGCGAATTGCAAGCTGCTTGCTGGAGGAATGGCCCTTTGTTGCCAGAGAAGTAACCCACACAGGGCTGGAGCCCCACCGACCCAGAAAAAAGAAGGGTGTTAGAGACCGGGAAGCTAGGACTCATCAGAGACAAAACGTTGGCCCAGCGTGTGCAGAGAAGAATCTGTCCAAGCAGGAAAGAGCAGAACTACTTCAACTGCAGCTGGATTTTGGTACCCTCCTCCCCTTCTTTCTGGGTACTCAGCTCTGCCCCGCCCCTGCCCATTGGCAGCACTGATTTTACTTTCTAAAAAGTCCGCTTCCCAGAAAACTCTTGTTCTCTCTTTATAATGATTTTATTTTTAAGTTGGATTTTGTTTTGCTTTTTTTCCCCCCTAGGAAATAGGACACAGGATCATTGATTTCACAGGATTTGTCCCGGCATAAACAGGAGTTTGTAAGGTCCTGTAAACAGGAGCAGTACCCCAGAGAGCTCACCCACAAAAGACTATTAGCTTTTAATTGAAACCCTGCCTCCACCCCCACCCCCAGCCCCTTCCAGGAACAGGAACTTGTGGCCATTGTGAAGCGGGGCCTATAACCGAGGATTCTGCCCCAATGAAAGGGATCTTGAGTTGACCCAGAGAAGCGGGATGCTCTTTTGAGCCCCACCCCCTTATGGTATTCAAGGGCTTTTCATTTTCTGAGCAGTATTGAAATTCTAGGACAATGGAGGCCAAATCCTTGTGGTGGGGGTTGGGGGCTGGGCGTGGAGAAAGGAGAGAGGGCCTGGAAGAGGAGGAGGGCTCGGGAGTCCATCCTTTGTTATTTTTCTTCTTTCCTACCCATTACCTTTAAAACATTTAAAAAAGGAAAGAGAAAGGCCTAGTAAACTTTTAATGAATAATGACATCACTTCCGGGAGCCCCACGGATCCTGCTGCGAAACCTGAAATTGAGAGCCAGTAACTATTTACAATTTCAGTTCAAATTATTTTAAACCCTCCCAAAGGAGTTCTTTGATATGCAAACATCTCCCCCAAATGGAGATAATTATTTATGGAGATGTGAGCCTTTGAAGGGAGTTCTCAGAAAGGGTGGCTTTGAGGCTTCCTAGGAAAGGAAGGAGGTTCCAGATAAGGAGTGGCAGGGCTGATACACATCTTCTGCCCAGCCGCCTCCCGCCAAACCCCACTCCCTGGGATGAAAGCTGCTTTAAAGAAGAAACTTCCCGGAGTTACAACTTGCAGTTCAAATTACAGCTCTCCTCTGTCATTGTCCCCATGTCTATGTTAAGTTTTCTGGGAAAACTTCCTTTTCGCATCCCTGGCTGGGTGTCTTATCTTTCAGTAGATGAAGAAAGCGGAGGGAGAGGAGAGACTGTAACCTTTGTCTTTTTGACCCCTGAGGTTCCCTGGGATGTATAAGGTCATGTAGAAAGATCCCAGGCTGTTTTTGGGTGGTGAATACTTAAGGTTAGTACATTGGCTTTCGGAGAAGACAGTAGTTTAGGCCATGCTTGCTATTATAGAAAATGCTGTGATTAGGACTGTAATGACCTTGCGGCCTACTCTTTCTTTTCTGCTTGGATTTTCTTCTGAAAATGCTTTAACACATTGGTCTGAAGTACCAGATGCCCTCCCCCCATAACCTGCCAGCGTCTTCCACCTCTAGGACTTGCCTGGCAGCATGGAAGTTTGCTTCTTGGAAGCATCCTCTACCCTCCCCCATTCGCAGCTGACCTAAAAGTCTGCAACCGCTCCCACCGCCCGTTCAAGCTGGTCACCTGAGTAGGTGTCACCGATCTTCCTGGAATGGAAAGATTGAGCAACTGGTCCACGGAATGCGGAGACTGAAATAAGCCCTCAGCTTCCATCCCACCGGTTCTTGGGTCCCTCATTTCCCTTATGATCGCATTTCCTTCCCCAAGGAACAGAGCAGGAGCTAAGGATCCAGCTCCAAGCAGCTGAGGCCAAGGAGCGGCTTGGGCAACCCCATTCAGCACGGTGAGGGTACAGAGCAGAGTCCCTGATAATGATGGGCATCCTTTCATAAAAGAGGACCTTTTATCTTTTTTTTTTTTTTAATGTCGTAGGTTAAGACGTGCTAACTGACAAATCTCAGTTGTAAAACTGAGAAGGGTTTTTCTTTTTCCTGAGTGCTTGGCGGTGGTTGCTAGGGGTTTTCAAGACCAGCAAAGCTGCGCATGCTCCCTGCTCCCCAGGAAGAGCCCGCAGCTCCAAGAAACCAGGTGATGAGAATAATACCCATGATATTGGCCTTGATTAAGGAGTGAGACCCTGTGCGTCCCCAGAGGAGAAAATGATTGTTCTCGTAGGAAAGAAACTAAAGAGAGATGGGATCTGTCAAAGAAAACCACAGCCATAGTAGTCAAAGCGGTATAAAAACAGATTTTAGGCCGGGCACGGTGGCTTACGCCTGTAACCCCAGCACTTTGAGAGGCCGAGGAGGGCGGATCACGAGGTCAGGAGTTTGAGACCAGCCTGGCCAATATGGTGAAACCCCGTCTCTACTAACAATACAAAAAATTAGTCGAGCATGGTGGCAGGCGCCTGTAGTCTCAGCTACTCGGGAGGCTGAGGCAGGAGAATCGCTTGAACCCGGGGAGGCAGAGGTGGCAGTGAGCTGACATGGCACTACTGCACTCCAGCCTGGGTGACCGAGTGAGACTCCGACTCAAAAAAAAAAAAAAAACAAAACAGATTTTGTTCAACAACTATTGCAACAAAGGAAAAGAGACCTCAGAACTGGCCTCAGTTCTTAATACAGCATAGACAAGTGGGGATCTATAGCCAAGGTGCTGTGGGTGAGGGGGTGGGGTAGGGTGTGGGAGGAGTAGGGGATGTCTTTGGGCAGGGGGTGAGAGGTTATCAGTGGTTGGAAAATTACTAAGAGGAATCATCAGGGGTCGGGGGATTCTGGCTAAACCCACCTAGCCAGATTCTTACTGAAGACAGGCCAGGGTGACCCAACATCACCTGGGGGATAGTAGAGGCTGAGAACCTTTTTTTTCTGAGACAGAGTCTCGCAATTGTGTGATCTTGGCTCACCGCAACCTCTCCCGGGTTCAAGCGATTCTCCTGCCTCAGCCTCCCCAGTAGCTGGGATTACAGGCATGTGCCACCACGACCAGCTAATTTTTCTATTTTCAGTAGAGGGGTTTCTTCATGTTGGTCAGGCTGGTCTTGAACTCCGAACCTCAAGGTGATCCACCCGCCTCAGCCTCCCAAAGTGTTGGGATTACAGGCATGAGCCACCGTGCCCGGCCAAGGCTGAGAACCTTTAAATATCGATGGTGATCAGCTATGGAGGATGGGGTATTCTAGCTAAACCAACTCAGGAGAATTATTGCTAAAATGGGACATTGCAGAGGCAAAGAGAATGACAAAAGTTGAGGCGTAGTTGAAAAGTTTGGGGGAGCCTGAGTCGTTTGATTGGGAGAAGAATCTTTGCTAGATTCCAGTGTTTTTTCATGGTTTTTTTTTTAAATTGACTTTATTTTTAAGAGCAGTTATAGGTTCACAGCAAGATTGAAGGGAAGATACAGATATTTATTTATTTATTGAGATATGGTCTCACTATGTGGCTTAGGCTGTAGTGCAGTGGATGTTCAGAGGAGCAATTATAGCCAGTACAGCCTCAAATTTCTGGGCTTAAGCAATCCTCTTTCCTCAGGGCCTCTGAGTAACTGAGATTACAGGCGTGCCAGCACACCAGGCTCATCAGGGATTTCTTATATACTCCTACTCACCCCCTACATGCATAAACTCCCCCATTATCAATATTTCCTGCCAAAGTGATACAATAGATGAGCGTACATTGACATCTCATTATCACCCAAAGTTCATAGTTTACACTGGGGTTCACTGGTGGTGTTGCATAATCTATGGGTTTGGACATACGTATAATGACATGGAAGCTACATGATATTTTCCTACAGGGTAGTTTCACTGCCCTAAAATATTCTGTGAATCGTCTCTTTATGCCCCTCACCCAACCCCCAGGATCCCAGTGTTTTCTTTTTGAGTTTAGCTGCTGATGTTTGTCGGTTTATCAGGCACTCAAAAAACTGCACTCTCTATTCCCTTTGCTGTTTTTAAGGGGGAAATCCTTATTTCCTAGACAGATTTGTGACTGTGTAGATGCTGGTAACATGTTTTGCTTTGGAGTGGGGAGGAGGGAAATCTTGTAAAGATTTCTCTTTGTCACATTTTTGATTTGTGAATTCTCAGAGGCTGGACCTGGGCTTCCTGGAAGGTAATGCAGATGTGACGTCACAATTTCCTGTCCCGTGCTCTTGGGATTGGTGTGAGAACAGTTTATCAGAATGGGCAGAACCTCTGGAGACTCCACTGCTGAGCTAATTTTACAGATGAGGATGCTGAAGCCCAGAAAAGTAACCACTGGGACATGCCGATTAGGAGCAGATATCTTCAAAAAAAAACTTGTCTTTAAAGAAAAAAAAAGCAACAGTAAATATATCAGTTATATGAAAATTTGGCCAGATGCGGTGGCTCACGCCTGTAATCCCAACACTTTGGGAGGCCGAGGAGGGTGGATCAGTTGAGGTCAGGAGTTCGACATCAGCCTGTCCAACATGATGAAACTCCATCTCTACTAAAAATACAAAAATTAGCTGGGCATGGTGGCGGCACCTGTAATCTCAGCTACTCTGGAAGCTGAGGCAGGAGAATTGCTTGAACCGAGGAGGCGGAGGTTGCAGAGAGCCGAGATCGCACCACTGCACTCCAGCCAGGGCAACAGAGCAAGACTCTGTCTCAAAAAAAAAAAAGGAAAAAAAATTTATATGTCTCTATTGATGATTCTTTCATGTCAATCAATATTTTCCCCAAAGCAGTGTCAAAACAAGGATTTGGGCAACCTTTGGCCCTTTCAAAGGGAACTTGTAAAATCTTCATTGGAAGAGGCTGAATAAGTGGATTTCGGGGAATGCTAGAATTGTTCTCTATCTTGATGATAGTGGTGGTTACACAGTTCTATGCATTTGTCAAAATTCTTGGAACTGGACACCAAGAATGATTTTTACTATATCTAAGTTAAACAGTAAGTTTAAAAAACGAAAAAGAGTCTTTGTTGGAGTTCAGAAAACGTGGGGTATTTCTGCAACTAAACAAGGAAGTCATTTTCCTAACGGGCCAGGAGAAGTGGGTGGGGTGAATGTTTCCCTTGCTCTTCCCAGTTTTCCTCAATTGACTTGGAAGACTGGGCCTACCCCAACTCAATGTGGGCTGCAGCTTGCTCTCCTCTCTAAAGCACATTAACTTCCATCATCTGTTTTACATAAATTTCCAGGCATCTGTTTGCCTGTTGTGAGTTAGGTTACGCCCATTTCAATAATCTTCTTTTTTATTGTTGTGTAATTTACCAGTTCAAACAGTAACTTCAATTGCTGGGCTATAGGAGGAGGGATATCACCCGAGGAAAGGAAGAAGCAGAAGAAGAAATTAGGGCAACATTTGGTACTGGGTAACATCAGAATTATAGGGCTTTTTAGAACTGCTCTGGTTCATTTTAATTTCCTACGCCTTTAGCCTTCAAGGTTGGTTTTTAATAGTCCACTTCTAGCTGCAGTATTTAAGAGCCCCAGCAAGAGTTGGGATGTTCAGTGGTAAAGTCTCGTGTTTCTCCAAAGCCCTGGGACCGCCATTCCCCAGTGGGAAACTGACTAGGCAGGAAGTCAGCTCATCTTCTCAGCTGACCACTCTGTTCTGGAGAGGAAAGGCAAGGGGCAGAGGCTATCTCCGACTGCAGATGAAAATTCTAAATCTTCAAACGTGATTCTGAGCATCCTGCCTCAAGACTGGAAAAAAGGAAAACAGGAATTTATGCCATTAATTCATCTTACTTTCATGGAATTTTTTTCTTTTAAATGAGAACTTAGTGTCTTTCTTTCCTTTTCCTTCCTTCCGTCCTTTCTTTCTTTCATTTATAAAGAAAGGAGTTTATTTCTTACAGTTCTGGAGGCTGACAAGACCAAGATTTTGGGGACACATCTGGTGAGGGCCTTCTTGCTGGCGGGGACTCTGTTGAGTCCTGAGGCTGCTTAAGGCATCCGGTGGCGAGAGGCTGAGTGCATTCATATGCTCTAAAAGAGCACTGAGATTCATTTGCAGCCACAAACTCTTATACAAGCATAAATTAGACAATCTAATACTAGTATTATTCTTTACCTGTCTGTTTTTCTTCTGCTTAGGGTAATATTATTTAACTTTTGATGATGAAAGAATTAGATACCTCTGTTAGCTTTTCTTTATCACACCACTAGAGGTGGACTTATCTTTCTTCTAGTTTCCTTTCATTTGTTTTGTTTTACTGGTAGCCTGATTCATATCTGGTAACCAACTGTCAGAGGGGTGTGTGTGTGTGTGTTTAGGGACAACAAGTATCTTATCCTGATTGGATTTTTTTTTTTTTTGAGATGGAGTCTCTCTCCATTGCCCAGGCTGGAGTGCAGTGTCAGGATCTTGGCTCACTGCAACCTCCATCTCCCAGGTTCAAGTGACTCTCCTGCCTCAGCCTCCTGAATAGCTGGAATTACAGGAGCCCGCCATCATGCCTGGCTAATTTTTTTTTTTTTTTTTTTTTTGTATTTTTAGTAGAGACTGGGTTTCGTCATGTTGGCCAGGCTGGTCTTGAACTCCTGGCCTCAGGTAATCTGCCCACCTCAGCCTCCAAAGCGCTGGGATTACAGATGTGAGCCATTGCACCTGACCTGCCTGATTGGAATGGATTTGTTCTTTTCTCTGCAGTTTGTAGACCATCAGGACACAAGCCCTCACTGACCCTGGGAGGTGATATACAGGCAGCTGAGCGTGTGACCTTCACTCCTCTAGCCATGACTCAAATAGCTAGTCTTGGATTAGCTGAACAACTTTCAGTTCTGCTGACAATGTTGTTTTCTCATTTTTTCCCCCCACGAAGGTGGACCTCTATACCCACATAGTATCTCCACTTAGGTGCACATGAATATCAGCAGAATAAATGATTAGATTATGACAAGTTCCAGGCCCACAGATGCCACAGCATAACGGTTTCCAGTCCTGCTTGCACATTAGAATCATCTGAAAGAATCCCATGTTGAAGCCCCACCCATCCAGGGCCTGATTCAATGGGTGTGGGGAGGAGCCAGGCATATAACGCCAGTTAAAAGCACCCTGCATGATTTAAAATGCTTCCAGGGATGGAACTGAGTGCCACAGAGGTGGCGTATACCATTTTTTTTAGACGGAGTCTTGTTCTGTCACCAGGCTGGAGTGCAGTGGTGCAATCTCAGCTCACTGCAACCTCCACCTCTCAGGTTCAAGTGATTCTCCTGCCTCAGCCTCCGGAGTGACTGGGACTACAGGTGCGTGCCGCCACGCCCGGCTAATTTTTTGTATTTTAGTAGAGATGGGGTTTCATCATGTTGGCCAGGACGGTCTCGATCTCCTGACCTTGTGATCTGCCCACCTTGGCCTCCCAAAGTGCTAGGATTACAGATGTGAGCCAACACGCCCAGCCCATATACCTTTCTTTGTTTTGGTTTGTTTGTTTTTTGAGATGCAGTTTTGCTCTTGTTGCCCAGGCTGGAGTGCAATGGCACCATCTCGGCTCACTGCAACCTCTGCCTCCCAGGTTCAAGTGATTCTCCTGCCGCAGTCTCCCAAGTAGCTGAGATTACAGGCGTGTGCCACTGCGCCTGGCTAATTTTTGTATTTTTAGTAGAGATTAGGTTTTTACATGTTGGCCAGGCTGGTCTCGAACTCCTGACCTCAGGTGATCCAGCTGCCTTAGCCTCCCATAATGCTGGGATTACAGGTGTGAGCCAGCACACCCAGCCTGGCTTATACCTTTCTTGAAATATCCTTAAACAAATTGAAAGCCTGAAATACTCCAAATCCTCCTGGTTCTCAGAATCATGCACTGTGGCCCAGTTTTTTGAGGCCACTGGTGGTCCTGGAAGTTCATTGTGCTTGTCATCCCCAAATCTTAATGGGGTGACAAGCCTGCTTTGCCCTTAGGTTTAATTAAAGAAGTAGGATCTTTCTTGGGTTCTGTCACCCTGTGTTCATGTGGGCACACATACCTGGTTAGTATCTCCTAGGCTTGTCCCAAGGAATACTCTTGTGGGCTGTGAGCATTGTGTCTTCCTTAGCTTTGGACTGGAGATGCTGTCTAGCCCCATCAGCCTCACAAACATCTATTAGTGATATGTGCCAGGTTTACGTGCTTTTCAAAAAGGTATCCCTTCCTGCCCACGTGGTAAAGAGGGGAAGAAGAGGCGGGGCCAGGGTTGCTGGAGAGGAGGTGCTGTTGCAATGATTGGTAATTTTCCAGGCCCCATAGAAGGCAGTTAACAATGGGAACATGTAAACCAAAGAGCCTTATTGTTTCGAAATTGGACGCCTATTTGAACAATTATGATCGGCAGTGATCTGATTAACACTGAAATACCTACTAGGCTACTAATGTATGAATGAAAGAAAAAAATACAGGGATCTATTTAAAGAGAGGACAGGTGTGTAGCTCTACATGTTCTAAATCATATTAAGAAGAAGCAAAGGAGGGTTAAGAGAGGATCATCATGAATGGAAGAAGGCCCATCAGGAGAGCTGACTACAAGTCCCAACTCTCTGACCTGCAGCTGGTGACCCATCTCCAAGCAAGTCACCCTCTCTCCTTTAGACTCAGTGTCTTCATTTGAATTGGAGATTACAATAACTACCACAAAGGCGTTAAAGTAGGTGATAAAGCAGGTGAAAGTTTGCAAGCTCCAGGGCGCTATATAATTATGAGCTCTGACTATCCCTTTGAGAAACTGGTTTTCATAATGAGTGACTCAATTAACCTGCATCATGTGCTCACTCTGGAGACCAGCCTGGGGCTGGACAGGCTGCTGAGGTTGCTGGGATGGGCACACAGTTTCCATGTGAGGGGCTCTTACCCTCAGCCACATCCTCATCCTTTCTTCTCTGTGCCACTGTTGAGATCAGAAAGGTTTCTGAGAGTGAGGGCAGGAAAGTGTGCCCAGAGGAGGGGCAGAGGAAGAGGAAGGTGTGCCCAGTTAGTGAATGGAAAGAACTTGACTCCAGGACTGCGTGGTTGTGGGGTGAGGGTGGCAGAAGAAGAGCAGCCAAAGGGGCAAAGAGGGACTTGCCTGGATGATTCTGTGCCAGGAGCCGCTCACACACTTCTCAGGCCTGCCATGCTTCTCACTTGGTGTGACAAAGGTTCTTTGCTTGACCAAACTTCAGTCCGCCTCCTGAACCTTCTCCCAGGACCTCCTGTGCACTTCCTTGTAAAACCCAATCTTAGCAAAGGCCCCTGATAAGTCATTTTGGCATGAACTCCTCACCCTTGATATCTTATCAGGTTCCTCAGCCTCCACCAGCCCCCAGGTGATGTCTGGTCACTTTGGCCAGTCTTCAGGGAGAGTCCTATTAGATCGGTTTCGCCAGAATTCCCCTTACCCCTCATGGCGCCTCGTAGTAAGTTTCTATCCACTGACCCCCACCCTGCTCCTTGGCTATAAACCCCACTTGCCCATGCTGTATTCCGAGTTGAGGCCAATCTGTCTCCCCATCACTGCAAGACTCCACTGCAGTGGGTCTCTATACCTATCATGATGGTCCTGAATAAAGTCTTTGCTGCTGTGATTTAACAAGCTTGATTAATTACCCTTTTCTTTTTTTTCTTTTGAGACAGAGTCTCACTCTGTTGCCCAGGATGGAGTGCAGTGGTGCGATCTCAGCTCACTGCAACCTCCGCCTCCCAGGTTCAAGAGATTCTCCTGTCTCAGCCTCCCGAGTAGCCAGGATTACAGGCGTGTGCCACCACGCTCAGCTAATTTTTGTATTTTTAGGAGAGACGGGGTTTCACCATGTTGGCCAGGCTGGTCTCGAACTCCTGACCTCAAGTGAACCACCCACCTCAGCCTCCTAAAGTGCTGGAATTCCAGGCGTGAGCCACCGAGCCCGGCTGAGTAATTTTTTTCTTGGCATCTTGGGAGATGCCGAGTCTCTTTATCACAGCAGTAGTTCCCCTGGCTCCGTTATTTTGACAATAATCAAAATAAATTCTGAGGCTCCTTGAGTGCTTTCTGACACATGTGGACAAACACCAGACTGTCCTGGGGAGAGGGGCCCTCATATGGGTTGGGGGACCAGCAGGCGGTCGAGCACAGTAAATCTGCCCACGGCTCAGGGAATCTTTATTTATGGTTGATCTCTCATTTCCTTTTTACTAGCTTTATTATGTGGTTTCCTATACACAATTGCCGATTTAGCATTCTGTTCAGCTACTGACAAGCCCTTCTTTAGGGCCAGTGAGGAAATTCCGGCTGCAGAGTTCAGGCAAGGTTGTGGACCCCAGGCAGGCTGAGAGCAGAATCCAGCATTCCTGCACTTAGCCTCTTCCAGGAGCCAAACCTCCCTCATTGCCCCCCTGTGGGGTAGAACTGAATGAGTGACAAGTCCCCTGTGCACAAGTCTTGCTTCCTTACATCCTTTCCAAGATCCTGTCAACAGAAGATAATTGATAACATTTTTGTAACAGCCTACTAGGTACCAGGCTGGGTACCAAAGCTAAATTTGCAGTTCTTTCAAAAGCCCTAGGAGGCAGACATCTTTTTTTTTTTTTTTTCATTATTCAGATGAGAAAACTGCAGCATGGACAGATTAAGTGATGTGTTCCCCAGGGTCACACACCTTAGTAAATGGAGGTGCTGAGAGTCAGACTCGGTGGCCTGACTTCCAAGCCCAGGCTAAGTCAGACTGACAGCGAGATACCCCTAAACCCCCTTCTCTGCAATGGCCCCGAAGAACCTTGGGGTTTGGTATTCCTTCAATCATGGTGATAATGCTTTGATTCTGAATATTAATGTCTTGTAAACTGTCTAGTTGCAGATGGCTTAACACAGGGGAAAAAGAACTTGGGCTTTATCTGACTTGACCTGCTTTTTAGTCAAATGCAAAATAAGTTGCGAGCCGAGACTCTGTTTAATCCTCAATCACATTAGCCTGATGACACTGCTACATTAATTTAAGTGGTTAATGGACAAAGTGGGTCAATCCAGCTTTAGCTTAAATCAAGGCTGACTCCAGTGCTGCTGAGGCAGTCTTCCTTAAGGGAAAAGCACTCTTCTTCTAACTCCCTGTTGGCAGTCTGCAAGAAGGAGTGCCCGCCCTCTAGGGAATTGCCTTTTCTGGCTCCTGTGATCAAGTTTCTATGGTTTCCGTATCGGTGCTAGATAGGGGAATTGTGGTCTCAGTGGATTAAGATGGCTTGAAGCTTAGAATGCCTTACTGAGAGGTAAATATTTGGTCAAAAATAATGTGGAAATTCTCTTTTTTTTTTTCCTTTTAATTCCTGTGCCTAGGCAGGAATCAGTCAGAAATCTCTATTCCATAGTAGATAGCTAATAGATGATATAGCCTCTAACATGGTATCTAGAATAATAGCAGGCACCCAATAAATTGTCCGACTTGTAAATAATAACTTGTCTGATTGTAGATCTGTGATCAAAGCTTAGTATCCACTTAGTTAACACACCTCCTTTTGATGTATACCAACTAGCGCTTATACACATACGCTGAATTTTGGTCATATGATATGCCGTAAACTGTGTATTGAGCAACTTAATAATGACAATAATAATGACAGTAGTGGCTGATATTTGTTAAGTATATTCCATATGTCAGGTGTATTCTAAGCATATTATAATTATTAATTCATTGTTTAATCCTCATTAAACTTCCATGAATACGTATTGGTGGCTCCATTTTTGTGGATGAGAAAAAGACGCCCAGAAAAGTTAAATAAAGTATGCAAAGTGACATAACTTATAAGTGGTAGAGCCAGAATTTAAACCCAGGCAGTCTGACTTTAGATCCCAAATTCCTTAACTAATTTAAGAAGCTAATTTAAGCTAAACTGAGTCAGCTTTATGAATTTCATTTAATTTTTTTCCTTTAAAAGACTATTTGTGATAAATAATTGTGCATATTTTGGGGGTACAATATGATATTTTGATCTACGTTTACATTCTAGAAAGATTTAATCAATGGCCGGGAGCAGTGGCTCACGCCTGTAATCCCAGCACTTTGGGAGGCCAAGGCGGGTGGATCACGAGGTCAGGAGATTGAGACCATCCTGGCCAACATGGTGAAACCCCATCTCTACCAAAAATACAAAAATTAGCCAGGTGTGGTGGTGGGCGCCTGTAGTCCCAGGTACTCAGAAGGTTGAGGCAGGAGAATTGCTTGAACCCGAGAGGCGGAGGTTGCAGTGAGCCGAGATCGCACCACTGCACTCCAGCCTGGGTGACAGAGCGAGACTCTATCTCAAAAAAAAAAAAAAAGAAAGATTCAATCAAGCAAATTAACATATCCATCACCTCACCAACTTATCATTTTTTGTGTGTGGTAAGAAACTTGAAAATCTGTTTTTGAAGAAGATTTGAAATACACAATATATTATTATTAACTGTGGTCACTGTGCAGTGAAATAGATCCCTACAACTTATTTCTCCAGTCTAACTGAAACTTAGAACCCCTTGATCAACATCTTGTCTTTCATCATCTTCCCTTTAATCCCCCAACCAGCCTCTGGTAACCACCTTTTTACTCTTTTTCTGTGAGATTAACTTTTTTAGATTCTGCATATAAATGAGATAACACAGGATTTGTCTTTCTGTGTCTGATTTATTTCGCTTAGCGTAATGTCTTCCAGTTGCATTCATGTTATTGCAAATGGCAGAATTTCCTTCTTTTTAAAGGCTGTATAATATTTCATTGTGCATATATACTACACTTAAAAAATCTATTCTCCATTGATAGACACTTAAGTTGCTTCCATATCTTGTCAATTTTGAATAATGCTATTATAAAATGAATAGGAAAATGCAGATATCTCTTTGACATACCAATTTCAATTCCTGTGTATATCTATCCAGAAATGGGATTGCTGGATCTAACCTCACTTAATTTCTTTCTTTTTTTTTTTTTCTGAGACGGAGTTTCCCTCTTGTTGCCCAGGCTGGAGTGCAATAGCACCATCTCAACTCACTGCAACCTCTGCCTCCCTGGTTCCAGCAATTCTCCTGCCTCAGCCTCCCAAGTAGCTGGGATTCCAGACATGCACCACCACACCCAGTTAATTGTTTTTTAGCTTTTAGTAGAGACGGGGTTTTGCCATTTTGTCCAGGCTGGCTTCAATCTCCTGACCTCAGGTGATCCACCTGCCTCTGCCTCCCAAAGTGCTGGGATTAATGGCGTGAGCCACTGTGCCCAGCCTGGTTTTTTTTAATTATTATTATTGTTGTTGTTTTATAATTTCAGCTTTTATTTTAGATTCAGGGGATGCACGTGCAGGAATTTGTTACGTAGGTATATTGCATGATGCTGACGTTTGGGGTACCATTGATCCCATCACCCAGGTAGTGAGCATAGTACCCCTCTAAAGTATTTTTGGAGGCTTCTAGAGTTGTGTCTTGGGAATTTCCTCATGGCATGTTTGTACCAGTTTACTTACCTGATTTCACTGGATTTTTTGGCTGCTGTGTGCTTTGTTGCTTTGTGAAGTAAAGGCTTTGTCAGCAGTCACTGTGATAAAGCCGGAACAACTGGGCGGGACCCGAGGGATGTTTTCCTTCCAGTGCCCAAGGCACATCTGCCTGGGTTTGGTAAGTGTGAGAAGGCAGACTAGTGGCAGGACTCATGGACAGTGAAATCTCTGTGAGTCCTGGGTGCTATAGTTTTAGGAAAGGCACTTATCAGAGGCCAAAGGCTTTTGTATTTTGGCTTCAGATGCTTGGGGCAATCTGAAAGCTGGGAAAATAAGGGAAAGGTTATACCCACAAGAGGATCTTAGAGAAACAGATAGCTTGCCCTTTCTACCTTGCATGAAGGGGCCTTCGTGTTTTCCGGTAGATGGTAACTGTCCTCCAAACCAGGTGGGATGCTAATGTACCTTTCAGCTCTAAAGTTCTACTTGCATTTTACATGTTTCTACCACTGCTTCCAGAAATAAGAGGGAGCTGGGATTAGAAGTCGTGACCTTAAGACGTGTGGCCAGAGAGGCGTCACCTTCTGATCCCGGTTTGTTTGCTTGCGTTTCTCAGGGACCTGATGCCCAGAACCCTGGACGGGCAGATCACCATGGAGAAGACGCCCAGTTACTTCGTCACGCGGGAGGCCCCCGCGCGCATCTCGGCCATGTCCAAGGACACCAAGCTCATCGTGGTGGTGCGGGACCCGGTGACCAGGGCCATCTCGGACTACACGCAGACGCTGTCCAAGCGGCCCGACATCCCCACCTTCGAGAGCTTGACGTTCAAAAACAGGACAGCGGGCCTCATCGACACGTCGTGGAGCGCCATCCAGATCGGCATCTACGCCAAGCACCTGGAGCACTGGCTGCGCCACTTCCCCATCCGCCAGATGCTCTTCGTGAGCGGCGAGCGGCTCATCAGCGACCCGGCTGGGGAGCTGGGCCGCGTGCAAGACTTCCTGGGCCTCAAGAGGATCATCACGGACAAGCACTTCTACTTCAACAAGACCAAGGGCTTCCCCTGCCTGAAGAAGGCGGAGGGCAGCAGCCGGCCCCATTGCCTGGGCAAGACCAAGGGCAGGACCCATCCTGAGATCGACCGCGAGGTGGTGCGCAGGCTGCGCGAGTTCTACCGGCCTTTCAACCTCAAGTTCTACCAGATGACCGGGCACGACTTTGGCTGGGATTGAACAGACCCGGGCTATGTACCTTACCCACGTGGCTTATCTATTGACAGAGATTATATGTATGTAAAATGTACAGAAATCTATTTTATAATAATTTATTTTTAATTCGTAAGCAATTAATTCACTAAGCTGCCTAGCCACACTCTTTAGAGAGTTAGCTTCATAATCTGTTAACATTCCAAAGTGTTTAACTTTAGTATTTCGTTCTCTTCTTCACAATTGATGGTGCTTCTATTTTTTCTTCTCCCCTACCTGTTATATTTAAAACAAAGAAAAGCACAACTTGAGATTTTTGTTGTTACGGGTATTCAGCCTTCAGTCACCGTCTGAGTTCTCCAGTTGCTGCCTCCTTGTCTTGTCTTGGGTCTCCCATTCCAGCTTCCCTGTCTCTTCCTGCCTGTGTACTTCGTAGGAACGCTGAGCTGCCTCAACAGGGCTGTATTCTGGAGGGCAGGCCTCATGCAGCAGCCTCCTTGCAGATGTGGTGTCCCGTCCAATGATGTAGCCTGAAAGCCACAGCCCTAGGGTTCTGTGCCCCTCTCCATTCAGCACATGGGGAAATTTCTCACTCCCTTTACAGGGACATCCACATCCTTTTTTTTTTTTCTTTTTTTCTTTTTTTTTTTTTTTGAGATGGAGTCTTGCTCTTGTTGCCCAGGCTGGGGCGTAATGGTGTGATATATGCTTACCACAACCTCTGCCTCCCGGTTCAAGCGATTCTCCTGTCTCAGCCTCCCAAGTGTCTGGGATTACAGGCATGCACCACCATGCCTGGCTAATTTTGTATTTTTAGTAGAGACGGGGTTTCTTCATGTTGGTCAGGCTGGTATCAAACTCCCGACCTCAGGTGATTCGCCTGCCTTGGCCTCCAAAGTGTTGGGATTATAGGCGTGAGCCACTGCGCCCGCTATCCACATCCTTTTAGAGTCAGAATGGTAGGGTCCGTTGACTTCAGCTTTTGATTTTGCAGGATGGCCCTGTGTCCTCCTCTGCCCCATTCCCTGGTTCATTAACCAGTTTGAAGTGTATGCAGATTGTTGCCCCGTCTTTCCCAGGTCACGTGTGAGATGCCTGGGTGCTGCTTCAGAAATCAAGATGATCTCCTTTAATTTGCATGAAACTACACCATGCTGCGTTCCCCAGGCAGACAGTTCTGCTTTGACACACCAAAGAATCCCGTAGGCTAGCAGAGCCGCCAGCACAAACCAAGGGCGCTGGGTGTCGAGACTCAGAGGTGTCAGCTGTGTCCCTCGGCATCAGCGTCTACCAAGGTGCTGCTAGGTACAGAGCCAGCCAGTGTTGTGCAGCAGGCTCACAGCCTCAATAGGGAGAAAAGACAAAGGCCTCAAAATGACAGGCAGCCTGACAGAGGAAGGAGTCTGACACCTCAGCTTGATGCATCTTTGGAATTCCTAGCTCATCTCAGAATTATATCTTAGAGTGATAATATGGGTGGTAGCCAGTGGCCAAACAGCAAGAACTAAGAGTGGCCCTTGCAAAAAAAGGTTGGGAAAGCTGGGCCCATATTGCCTGTAAACCCTTGAGCCTGATGCTCATACAGCTGTCCCTTGTTTTAGCCAGGTCTTGACAGAAGGGTTACCAGCACTGTCACTGCTCTACAGAATGCTCTCCCTGTGCCTCTCTGTTGATTTATAACAGTTGGGTAACCAGATAGCAATATAGTGGCAATTGAGTAGCCATATAGTAATACAGGGGCAGTTGGTTAAACATATAGCAATATCACATAATGATATGTTTAATTTAACCTCAGTTTTTTAAAGCAGAATGCTTCTACCATAAAAGAATTGTGATTTCAGTTATACTTCCATCAAGGAATATGTGGGAAGATATACATATTGTCAAAATGGTTGGGATGGGATAGTTACAAAGGACACTTTTGTATGTTGTATGGGATCACTTGCCTGATAGTATAAGGAACGTTGTATGAAAAGAGGAAAAGATAATTCATTTTTAGAAACTGATCAGAGATGTCACTGGTCTTTAAGTGATGTCTTGAAAATCCAGTATGTATTTGCCCAAAAGTTTTAGCCTACATCTAGCTAGCTTACACTTAGCAGCCAAACCATCATTGTGTAGGTTCTGTTTTGGAGGAAGCTCATGGGGGATCTGTGTATTTCTTAGGTTTCTCCCTGTTCTCCAATGTTTTATCCATTTCGTAGCTTTTTTACTGTCTCCAGAAAGTAGTGTGGGACCTGCACTTAGGGGAATACCAGAATCATAGCGTGGTTCTGCCTTCTTGATGAGTGATTGTGAAAAACACCTGCATAAGAGTGCTAATTGGTTGTGTATTTTTTCATTTATTTGAAATCAAACTGAGAACACCTCTTTTCGGTTTACAGCATAACATGGCTTGAAGTAAAAGGCAGTATCCAAGTCCTTCACCTGGTCTTGCCCTGTCTACTTTCTGATCATTCTGATGGTCTGATGTGGCTGTCGATGTGGAACTGCAGAAGAGTTCAGAGAAGAGTATGCAACAAAGCCATAGGAAAACACGCAGGAGCTTTTCCCTCCCCTTCAGGTCCCCGCCCTCTTTCCAAACTGGACAATTTTTTATTAAGTTGTTTATTCCCTGCCTTAAAACTGAAACAGGAAATTTTCTGGTAGGAGGAGGGTCATTTAGTCATGAACACTGAAGTGGGTCAAAATTCTATTCTGGGTCAAATCCTTGAATTCAAACAGATGTCCATAATCAGTACTGATGGAATAGAGCAAGTTTTTCTACGTAAGACAAATAAATCAAACATCATGTGCATCTCCTCATAAGGGTCTGATGGTTTAAAGTTCCTAACAGATCTGGTTGCAGCATCTGCCGGAGCTTGCACCCCATTATCGGACGGTCATCTTCCTGCTGCAGAAGTTAGGTAACGTAAGACTTAGATTTCTTCCTGTTCTAGCAATCTGCAAGACCACCAGGCTTAACTTTTTAGCTGCCAGAAGACAAACCCCCTTTTCTGTTTCGGCAATTTGTCCTGGCACGTGTTTTGGACTTCCTCCGATTTACACGAAAAGCTCTGATATTCATTGGAGTGCTTTATTTTTTTTCCTCAGTTTTGTTTCTTTTCTCATGTAAAAACAAACAAAAAGGTCAACAAAAAAAATTGAGGTTTTTCTTGTTTCTATCTAGTTCATGCTTTCTTTGCGGTGTTTGAACAGTAGTCTGTTAACTTAGTAGGTGGTACCTGGAAAGGTATTTTAAGTATAGTGACTGTTTAATAAATACTTAATTGGATGATGGAGGAGGAGAAATTGTTTTCTTCCCAGGATTCTCTTTGGGGGTCATTTTGAGTGACAGATATATTTTAGACATTTGGAGAAACAGTTTCAGATCCTGCCAGGATATTTTTGTAAAAAAGGAAAATGGAAGATTCCAATAAACTAGAAACAGTACGTATCTAAGATGCTGACACAGAAGCTAATGTGACTTTTCAGCTTATCAAGAGGATGGCCAATAAAACTTAAAGGTGTGGTTAGATGTTTTCTCACTTTTGTGACATTAATTTATCACTGAGTCTCATTCAACCAAGTAATCTAAAATACTGTGCAAATTCTAGCAGTATGTCTTTGATAACTTGGATGTTAGGATAGCCAATATGTACAAAAAATTAAATCAAGTATTTTGTCCTATGTATAACACAAATTAATTTTACACAGAGAAAGATGTTTCTAGGCAAATGAAATTCTGGTAATTCATACTATTTCTTTGTATGAACAAATAAAATATATTTTGCCAACATGTGGGTACCTTTATGTTTTCTTAAGTATTACAGAAGGACAAGGTAGCAATATTTTGTTGAATAATCCCATGTGCGTGCATGCACACACACACACACACACACACACACACACACACAGAGTCATTCTGAGGGCAGGCTGATCTTTCAGATTTTAAAGAGTCCAATCCAATATACAACTAATCCACAAGCATTTAGGGTGGATTTTTTTTTAATAAATGACTCTGAAGACAAGATCGGCGAGAGGGGCTCGTGTGTCTTGGTGGAGCTTCCCCGCAGCCCCCAGGAAGTGCTGTCTATTACACAGGATTCCAAGAATACTGAAGCCGCTGCCTGCCCCAGTCTTTCAGTGCCACAGGTTCGTGTGCATGGGCAGCCACATGTCACACGACAGGTGCAATGTGAGCACAGCACCTATGGCTGGGTGGATTTTGATAATAGGTGCCTTCTCTTCTCACTTTTGCAGAGTGTTCTCCTATTAGGTGGAGATCCTTATCTGTAAGACAGAGACAGAAAGGACTCAGACGAGGCAGCATTTCTGTGTCTTTAATCCGTCTCAAACTACCTTCTGCTTACTTTTTACCTGGCACACCATCTGTACAATTAGTATTTGCTACTTTAACCATTTGATTCACTCTCTGATTTTACTTAACTTTAAAAGGAAACATATTTTAAGTAAAAAGCCATGATGTCTTGCCAACAAGAGGAGATCATCATTTTTAAAAGGCACAATGAAAGCAAAGCAATGCTGTTAATTTCTAGCCCAGGTAGTATCACTAAAGCCACACTAGCCTTACCTTAGGCTCACTCGCTGCTCCTGGCAAAGATTCTGCTGTTCAAGACTGGCACATAAGTGAGATTTGCATCTTGCCATGAAGAATAAATGGGACTTGGTGAAGGAATGACTTACTCAATGTTATTTATTGTTAGTTCTATGTATGCCTAAAATATGGGTGCCCACTCCCCACCTCCAAATCATCTCTCGTAGTTCTCTTGGTTTTCTGACATTTTTGGAAACACAGTGCCTCATACTAAGAAAATGCCTCGGAGAGGCATGGAGTTGAAAATTAGTCTAGCATTTTGGGAAAGCAGTGGAAAGAAAACCCTGACTTAACTAGAGCAGGGTGTAAGTTCGTCAGTCAGAAAACAAGCCTTACTTAAGATTTGGTTTTCAAAAGCTAGCATTCTACGGAGACCAGTTTCTTCAAAGCTAGAAATTTGCCACTCAGTGAAATAGGTGTGTGAAATAGAAGTGTTGACTTTACTTTGCACCCCATCTCATCAATTTTATGCTTTTTCTACAGAAAGGTACTAAAATGGACCTAAAATCTATTTTTTTTTTTTGAGATGGAATTTTGCTCTTGTTGCCCAGGCTGGAGTGCAATGGTGTGATCTCGCTCACCGCAACCTCCACCTCCCAGGTTCAAGCGATTCTCCTGCCTCAGTCTCCCAAGTAGCTGGGATTACAGGCATGTGCCACCATGCCTGGCCAATTTTTTGTATTTTTAGTAGAGATGGGGTTTCTCCATGTTGGTCAGGCTAGTCTTGGTGATCCACCCATCTTGGCCTCCCAAAGTGCTGGGACTACAGGCGTGAGCCACCACGCCTGGCACAAATCTACTTATGAATCTGATGGCACAGTTTAGAGCAGTGGTCATCAAGCTTGGGGAAATATACGAATGACCTGAAGAAACCTCAAGAGATTCCAAAGCCTGGCTGGGCACGGGGGCTCACGCAAGTAATACCAGCACTTTGGGAGGCCAAGGTGGGTGGATGGCTTGAGTCCAGGAGTTCAAGACCAGCCTGGGCAACATGGCAAAGCCCCATCTCTACAAAAAATATAAACACGAGCCGGGTGTGGTGGCACACCCATGATCCCAGCTACCTATAAAGCTGAGGCACCCACTTGAGCCCTGGAAGTCAAGGCTGCGGTGATCTGTGATCGTGCCACTGAACTCCAGCCTAGGTGACAGAGGGAGACCCTGTCTCAAAAAAGAAGAAAAAAAATTCTGAAGCCTGAACACAATTCAGACCAATTACATTTAAAATCACCAGGGCTGAGGCCTTAACATGGGTATATTTAAGAAGCTCCCCAAGAGATTCTAATGTATATACAAGGTTAAAAGCCATTAGTCTGGAGTAGTTCTCAAATTGTGGTTCCTGAACCACAGAGCAACACATAGAAGCTTGGTAGACATGCAAATTCCTGCCCTTCTCAGACCGACTGAATTAGAAACACAGGGTTTAACAAGCATTCTAGGTAATTCTGACTCACACCTAGTTTGAGAACCACCCGGCTAGAGCGTAGACTTCCTATTTTTTTAAAATTAGAGAGCTTGGACTGCTGATGACAGCTGTTTTCCTCTGTACCAGGCTTCTCACCAGTAAGGTCAGCTATGAAGCTGTCTCTTCATATAACGCTAGATCTCCTTTAAGGAAACTCCTGCTTAGTTGCTGTTGCAGCATTTCAAATAGTTCCGAGACGCTGGGCCCACTTTTATCAGTCAGCCCCTAACTGTCATCTGTAATATGTTTCTGGAAGTGCCTGAAAATCAAACGATAGACTTGTATATCATAAGGCATTTCTTTTAAGAGAGCTAAAAAATCTTTTACATCCCTAATTTCCCCTCACCTAGATTCAACTTCCAACAATGTATTCCCAATGTTTTGCACATGGTTAACCATTATTTCTTCTTATCCTTCACAACCGAACCCACAGTTGGCTACCTAAAGCACACTGGCTGGCCATTCAAGGTCAAAGATTTAGCCTGGCCATCTGGCCATCTTGTTCTCAATTATAACAAGCTCATGTAAACCTACAGTTGCTATCATTAGCATCTAGTTTCATTTTTCCATTCATACTTACTATTATGTACAAAAGATGATTAAGTAATCATCTGATTGCACAAAGTCAGCTGTAATTACATATCTGTGGTCTCACAGACAGCCTTCCCCATTTGAGAGTTTGGGAAGTTTTGCTTCTACGCAACAGACTTTTGTTAATGAACTAAAAGTGGCTCAAGGATGTCAACGTACCATGTCTCCTGAGAAAGGTGCATATAAGGAATTGAAGTTCCTCCCCCTGGACCTGACTTTATACCTACAAGAAGGTGTTAGAGGGGGCCAGGCACGGTAGCTCAGGCCTGTAATCCCAGCACTTTGAGAGGCCGAGGTAGGCGGATCACGAGGTCAGGAGATCGAGACCAGCCTGGCTAACACGGTGAAACCCCGTCTCTACTAAAAATACAAAAAATTAGCCGGGCGTGGTGGTGGGCACCTGTAGTCCCAGCTACTCGGGAGGCTGAGGCAGGAGAATGGTGTGAACCCAGGAGGCGGAGGTTGCAGTGAGCTGAGATCGCGCCACTGCACTCCAGCCAGGGCAACAGAGCGAGAGTCCGTCTCAAAAAAAAAAAAAGAAGGTGTTAGAGGTTCCTTTACATCTTCTCTGTTGATCCCCAGCGCCTCCTGCTCTGGTGGCTCCTTGGATGTGTAGAAGCTGTCTATAATTCCTCACTTGTTAAGAAACCGTAACCTCAAAACAAGCAGGCCTTGCAGGCTTTCTGTTTCCATATATTTGAAAAGAGAAGAGAGAGGCATGAAGCCTCTTTTGGAAGCAGTAAACAACAGGAAGCCTCCAGAGCTGCTGAGGAAAGGAGGCATCTTAGGACAGGGATGTCCAGAGTAGTGTACTTTGGTTATGATACTCTCTGTGAATTGGAACACGAAGAAGCTGAAGTCAGAGGTCAATTCATTCATCCAGCATTATTTACCAAGTGTCTGCTGCTGCTAGGGACACAACCCTAAACAAGAAACACTTCCTGCTTCGAGGCATTTGCATTCCATGGGGAAGTTGAAGGACAAGGGAAGATGCAACCACAATGCAGTGTGACAAGGGCCGTGAAGAGGTGCCGTGGGGTGAGAGGTGGGGGGTGGGGGTGCACAGTAGAGGAAGAGTCAAACCTATAAATCTGGTAAGATGTAGCCATGGGATGGGGTGGTAGAGGGACATTATCCCATGCAAAGATCTAGATGTGAGAAAAATACTGCCTGTAGGAAACTGAAGGCCATTCAGCAAAGAAGCAGTCTGGAGCGGATGGTGGGAGGGGTGGAGGATGGCTCTGGAGGGGATAAACAGAAGATTGTGGCCGGTCGCGGTGGCTCTCGCCTGTAATCCCAGCACTTTGGGAGATCGAGGCGGGCGGATCGCAAGGTCAGGAGATTGACACCAGCCTGGCCAACATGGTGAAACCCCGTCTCTACTAAAAATACAAAAATTAGCTGGGCGAGATGGTGTGCGCTTGTAATCCCAGCTACTCGAGAGGGTGAGGCAGGAGAATCGTTCGAACCAGGGAGTTGGAGGTTGCAGTGAGCCAAGACGGCACCACTGCACTCCATCCTGGCGAAAGAGCGAGACTCCGTCTCAAAAAACACAAAAACAAATAAACAAAACCCAGAAAATCGTATTGCAGGCAAATTAAGAGCAATCCAGCTGCTTTTGAGCTCCCAACTCCTTTCTCCAGTTGCCCACCTGACATCTCTATTTGGATGTCTCCTTAAGCATCTGAAATATAAACATGCCCTGAACTGAACTCTCAGCTCTCGTCCCTAAATCTCCACGAATCTCTCCTTCTGGGAGTGCTCAAGCTAGGAAACTTGGAGTCATTTTTGACATCTTTTTCTCCCACATTCTTTACATCCAATCCATCACTAAGTGCTGTCAAGACAACTTCCAGAAAATTTCCCAAATCCATCCACTTCTTTCTATCTCCCCTGACACTATCGCCCTGTATAAGCTATGGTCCTATATGCTGAGCTACTGCAGTAGCCTACCCCAGCCTCCCATGATGTCCTCCTCCTACTTCCTCCAACCAAGTTTACTCACAGCAGCTGGAGGGATCTTTTAAAACTCAAATTGGACTGTGTATTCCTCCTGCTATCAGCCCTTAAATAGCCTCCCATTATGTTTCAAATAAATGTCAACTCCTTAATGTGTCTGGGAAGGCTCGACTCAGGCTCGTTGTTGTATACTTATGCCTCCTTGGTCCCCCTGCTCCAGCCACATCATTTCTTTCAGCTCCTAGAAGGAGCCACGTTCCCATGTTGGATGCATTTCTTCCAACTCCTTGCCTGGCTAACTTATACTCTGCTTTCCAATCTTGACACCTCCCCACCCCTGCCCATGACTTTCTCAGTGTGGACTTCTTTAACTCCCTATGGTAGACTGCTACCCCAATGAACCCTGCCTCCCGGCATTCACACCCTTGGGTAACCCTCTCCAACACTGATCTAGTTGCTGGGCTTGTGACAGAAGACAACAGAAACACTCCTGAGCCCACTCCTGGACAAGCCATTAATTGGCCTGCCCACTTCTGCTTCCTCTCTTCTGATGCTCCCTTTTGGAAGCCTACTTCTATGCTTTGAGAAGCCCAAACCACATAGAGAGACCACGTATAGGCATTTTGGTCAATAGTCTCATTTGAGCTCCCAGCTGGCAGCTAGCATCAACTGCCACCATATTAAGCATCCCTCTTGGGTGTCCTAGCCTTGTTAAGCACCCAGTTGACTGCGGTTCCATCATATGGAACAAAAGAACCACCCAGCTGAGCCCAGGCAACCAACAAAATCAAGAGACATCATAACTGATTTTTCTTTTAAGCCACCAAATTTTGGGGTGGTTTGAAATTCAAATAATAGATAATTGGAAGAGTCCCCAGTCAAATTAACTTCTGCTCTTTTTTTTAGCTCAGAAAATCCAATCCCCTTTCTCCAGACCAATTGTCACATTTGTGGTTATGTATGTATTTGTGTGTTTTCTTATTGTCTTTCTTCAGCACTAGTCTGCAATTTCCATGACGGAAGAGATCATGGCTTCTTATTAGACAGCAAGGTATTTTCAACAGCACCTAAGAGTTGCTTAATTATCTGTTGAATGAAAGAATAAGGCGTTTAGATTATATCCTGGGGGGGAAAGGATAAGAGTTTTAAACAGATGAGTGACAAGATAGTTTTACATGGAAGGAAAAAAATGATATTTGGAAAGCTAGCTTTTAATGAGGGCACAATGCTTCTAAGAGAGCTTTTCTCATGGTTTAGAAACAATAAGATCATTGGGGTCTGAAATGAGAAGACTTTGGGCATAGTTTGGGTGAGAAAGGATAAGACAGAGAGAGGTTAAAAGTGTACTAGAAATAATGTGAAATGTGACTTCCTTGGGCAGAAAAAAAGTAAACTAAGGGATTCTCATTTTCTTGTGATGAACTCTGGTGATAGGCATTTAGGGAGGCAGCTTCTGGTAGCCCCAGGCATTCCTTGGCTTTTGGCAGCAAAACTCCAGCCTCTGCCTCTGTGGTCACAGGGCTCTGTGTCTGTGTCTTCACATGGCATTCTCCTCCCAGGGGCTGTGTCCAAATCTCCCTCTTCTTAGAAGGACACCAATCATATTGGACACCTAATGACCTCATTTTAACTTGATTACCTCTGCAAAGATCCTATTTCTAAATAAGCCCACATTCACAGGTACTAGGGGTTAGCACTTCATTGTATCTTTCTAGGGGTTACAATTCAACCCATAAGAGCCTGACACCTAAGTTAAGTTGTTATTGGGAGGTGTTCTCATTCCACTCTGGTATGCAACCCCAAAGTCTGTCTTAATCGCTACAGGCTTTGTGAACCTTGACAGTGGAATTTTGGAGACCTTGGCTCTGCTCTTGGGAAATGAAGAGAAGATTTGGGAATCGTGTAAGAGAGGGAAGGGATCCATCACAATGGAACCCCAGGAAATGGGAGCCTCAGAAGTGAAAGATAAGCAAGGGCTTCCTGCGGTTCCGCTCTAGTTATTTTATTTGTTTATGAAAGAAAAGCATGAACGCTGAAGGCTGTGGAATTTAGGAAAAACCCAAGTTACTATCAGATTAGCACTTTTAAAAGATGATGTTGGCCTCTGGGGAGAATAGATTGGAAGAATTAGGAGTAGAGACAAAGGGGTCCCTTGGCGGCACAGCTGCAGGGACCCGGATGGGCAATGATGGTGGCCAGGACTATGGTAATGTGTTGAAGATGGAGGGAAGTCAATGAGTTTGGAAACCATATAGAGCAAACTGAAGGAATTTAGGGGGTAAGGAGGCAGGAAGGAGGACAAACAGGCTTATAGGTACAACACTTGGGTGAATATTAATGCTAAAGCTTTGATGGGAAACTAACAAGGGGGAACACATTGTTGCAGTAATGTAGACTGCAACATTACTCACTTAAGAATGAGGGCTGGCCGGGCCCGATGGCTCATGCCTGTAATCCCAGCACTTTGGGAGGCCAACGCGGGAGGATCATGAGGTCAGGAGTTCGAGATCAGCCTGGCCAACATAGTGAAACCCTGTCTCTATTAAAAAAAAAAACACACAAAAAAATAGCTGGGTGTGGTGGCACATGCCTGTAGTCACAGCTACTCGGGAGGCTGACGCAAGAGAATCACTTGCGCCCAGGAAGCAGAGGTTGCAGTGAGCTGAGACCGCACCATTGCACTCCAGCCTGGGTGACAGAGCAAGACTCCATCTCAAAAAAAAAAAAAAAAAAAAAGAATGAGGGCCTACACAGGATGGTAGCTGGAAAAGGTTCCGACATGCCGACTAACCCCTGCTTTTCCAGTTGGTTTGCTTTCCCAATGTTCTAACATGGCCACTGTTAGATTGCATGAGGTCCTTAAATGTCTGGGAACCCAGAAAATCAGGTTGAACCTTTAGAAGTCAGAGAAAATCTTGGCTGAACTGAGGACTCTGGGGAAAAAATTGTATTATTTTATTAAGTTTAAAAAATAATCATTTATTTTGTTATAAAATTTTACTCTGATGTTGTATCAATTTAGCTTTTTCTCATTAATGATCCATGGACCAGAAAATATATAAACATTGATAACATGCTCAATAGTTGCAGAACATTCCCACTTCAAGTGTTTATTCTTCAGTGATTCTTGGACTCCTACAAATCCTGGCATTTGTACAACATCAAAGCAACATATTACATGGGGTGTTGTATTAGGCAGAGTTCTCCAGAAAAACAGAAACAACAGGGTATATTTTTATACACACACACACACACACACACACACACACACACGTGTATTATAGGGATTGTCTGACATGATTATGGTGGCCATAAAGTCACCATCTACTGCCTGTAAACTGGAGAACCAGGAGAGCTGCTGGTATAATTAAGTCCAAGTCTGAGGCCAAAGAATCCATATCTCCAATGTTTAAGGGCACAAGAAACTGGATGTCCCAGCTCAAGAAGAGAGAGAAAATTCACCCTTCCTCCACTTTTTGGTTCTATTAGGCTGTCAGTGGATTGGTTGATGCCCACTTATATTGGTGAGGGCAGATCCTCTTCACTCAGCCTACTAATTTAGGGGATAATCTCTTCCAGAAAGGTGGTCACAGACACGCCAGAAATAATGTCCCAGCTATCTGGGCATCCTTTAGCTTGGTCAAACTTACACATAAAATTAATTATCGTGGGTGTCAAGTGATTTGAACTGGTGATTGCTGACATGGTATAGTGCGGTTCAAATTTAATTTAACCCTCTTTATAACATGGTGATTTTAAGGCATCTAGTTGATACTCAATAAAATCTGTCAAGCTCTTTCAATAAGATGGACTATCTTTTGTATCTGTATTTATGTATGAGTAATGAGCTCTATTGGAGGCCTGCAAGTGCCATTTTAAAGACCTGAATGTGGATGTCCATATGAGTCTTTGTCTTTGGTTCAAATGACCCTCTACTTATGTCATGTTGGGGTCTGAAAGTTGGTTCTGTGAGAAAATAGGAGAAAGGGAATCCAGTAAGGATGGGATCTACGCACAGTCTAAGAATAGGGGGCTGTTGTTGCTTCAGTTCCCCCAACTTGAGATTCCTTTTTTTTTGGAGACCAAGTCTCGCACTGTATCTTGGCTCACTGCAACCTCCACCTCCTGGGTTCAAGCGATTCTTCTGCCTCAGCCTCCCAAGTAGCTGGAATTACAGGCACGCACCACCACGCCCAGCTAATTTTTTTGTATTTTTTTTTTTAGTAGAGATGGGATTTCATGGTGTTGGCCAGGCTGGTCTTGAACTCTTGACCTCGTGATCTGCCTGCCTCGGCCTCCCAAAGTGCTGGGATTACAGGCGTGAGCCACTGCGCCGAGCCTGAGATGCTTATACCTTCTACCCACAGACTCAGTCCATTCCACTCCAGATTTGAAGCTCTGCACTGTCATTTACTAGTTGCATTGCCTTGGGAAAATTACTAAAGCTCTCTGAACCCAAGATTCCTTAACAGTAGCTTGGAGTCCATAATACAGGTCTAACAAGTATAAAAAGATTAAACGAGATTTCATCTGCAAAACACTTCCCATACCATCTGGCACATAGTTAATATTTGATAGACATTGCTTTCCTTCATTCACTCCTCTTGAGTTAATTTTGATGAGGGTGGAATGAATATTAAAAGCCTAGGGTTCATTTTTGGTAGTATCTAAAAGCAGTCCCATTTTTATAAACCTGGTGTTTGATGGTCCAGGGTAAGTCCTTCAAACCTCTGTAGGCTCAGAGCTGTGGAAGTCCCTTCTGCCCTTGTGCCATTGGCTTACCATCTGAATGAGATTTTGCCTCAGTTTACTTGCTTTGGGATTTCCTGTTTCCTCTGGAATTAGAGACTTCCCGGACTTCAATCTGTTTGGGTCCCTGAGGCCCTGGACAGCTCTTATACCCACTGTGATTTCTGTTCCTCCACAGACATGGATTTGAGCCCAGCTCTGAACAGACAGTTGGTACTTTGCAATCCTCATCCTGCTGCCTGTCAGCTTTGTGCATTCTGAGCCATCTATTCTCCATGCAGAGCCCCTCTTGAGGATTAAACCCCCATGAGCGTTGGTGAGGCACTGCCTCACAGCGGCACCAGGAGGCCAGCTCTCGGCCAGGTGGGTTTCCCCAGCCTATGCACCCCATGCACCCTCAGCATCTCTCACTTCTACACTCCCCTCCCACCACTGAGAGGACGGTGGGGATGTTGTGGGCAAGAAGGTCACACAGTCACCCAGGTGTGAAGAGATGGGACTCAATCTGTGCCTGTGAAAGAGGAAGCATAGTTGTTAAATCTGAGGTCACAGAGGAAGAACTAGGAGCCAGTGACTAATATGAGGCAGTCTGATCTCTCCCAAGCAATGGACTCTGCTTTACTCTGCAAAAGGACACACTTACAGTTAGCTCCTCCCTGGCTGCCTCCCTTACATGCAATTCTGTTTCCTTCACCAGCCTCTGGCTGAAGCCCCAAGCCTTCCTCCCCTTTCTCCATGTCCCTCCCTCCTTTTGCAGCCCAGGTCAAATTCTGTTTCCTTTTCGAATTCATTTTTGGAGGCTGAAGTCCACATGTTGTCATCTCCTTGTTTTGAACATCGATTGCCTATTTTCCCTATCGTACACTCTTTAGCATTTTGCAATTGTGTTACTCAGAGCTCTCCAGAGAAACAGAGCCTATAGAATATACATAGATACACAGAAAGAGATTTATTATGAGGGATTGGCTCTGTAAATCATGTGAATATGCAGGCTGAGAAGCCCCACGGTCTATCCTCTGCAAGCTGGAGACCTGGGAAAGCCAGTGGTGTGGTTCCAGTCCAAACCTGAAGGCCTAAGAGCCAGGGGAGCCAGTAGTGTAGGTCCAAGTCTGAGTCCAAAGGCTCAAGAACTAGGAGGATTGACATCTGAGAGCAGGAAAAGATGGATGTCCCAGCTCAAACACAGAGCAAATTCGCCCTTCCTCTGCTTTTTTGTTCTATTTCATCCTCAATGGGTTGAATGATGCCCACCCATATTGGTGAGGGTGCATCTTTTTTTTTTATTATTTTATTTTTTTCTGAGACAGAGTTTTTCTCTTCTTGCCCAGGCTGGAGTGCTCATTGCAACCTCCGCCTCCTGGGCAACCTCTGCCTCCCGGGCAACCTCTGCCTTCCGGGTTCAGAGTTCAAGCAGGGTTCTCCTGCCTCAGCCTCTGGAGTAGCTGGGATTACAGGCATGCGCCACTATGTCCAGTTAATTTTGTATTTTTAGTAGAAATGGGGTTTCTCCATGTTGGTCAGGCTAGTCTCGAACTCCCAACCTCAGGTGATCCACCCACCTCGGCCTCCCAAAGTGCTGGGGTTGCAAGTGTGAGCCACCGCACCCAGCCATGGTGAGGGTAAATCTTCTTTATGCAGTTGGTGGATTCAAATGCCAATCTCTTCCAGAAACACCCTCACAGACACACCCGGAAATAATGTTCACTAGCTATCTGGGCATCCCTCAGCCTGGTCAGGTTGACACATAATGTCAACCATCACAGTGATGCAGTACTATTGCCTGTTCTCTAATCCTATCCATTAGTCTATTCTCTCAGACAATTTCATCCACTGAGGGATCTCACAGGCTTCCTTGGGTCTCTGCCTGCAAAGATTCACTTCCTATCACCTTGGTCTCCCTGTCTCCCTGTCCCCGATCCTACCTTGTCACACAGTGCAAGTTGGGATATTTCTAATTTGCTGTCAAAAATATTCTTCGGTGGGTCCCACCACTTGCAGGAATTAGTCTACAGTAAATATCTTTTGATTCTCAGAATACAGCGTGTGCCTTCACAACTCCTTGCCTTTGCATAAACCATTTCCTCTTTCTGAAATTCTTTCCCCCATGAACTTTTATTGTCTGTTCATTTCGTTTTTCCTTTTTCCACATTTTAAAATTTGTGAAATATACATGCAGACAAATGCATGAAGCATTTGGAGACAGTTTAACAACTAATTTATGTCGACCCAGGTGAGGAAATAGCTCTTCATCAACACCGAGAAGCCTGCTGCTTGCTCTTCTCTGATGTCTCCCCTCCCTACCTCCCTAGTGGTTACCATTATCCTAACAATTGAGATCATTATTTTATGACTTTATTGAGTTTTGTCCATTCGAATATGGATCCCTAAACACTGATTAGTTTTGCCTGCTTTTCAACTTTATATGACTGCAATCATATTCTTTCTAAAAATGTATATACATATATACATATATATATCTATCTCACACACATATATATACATATATATCTCACTCACATATATGTACACACACACACACATATATATATATGCTTTTTTTAAGAGACTAGATCTTGCTCTGACACTCAGACTGTAGTGCAGTGGCGTGATCATGGCTCACTGCAGCCTCAAATTCTTGGGCTTAGGCAATCCTCCCACTTTGGCCTCTGGAGTAGCTGGGACTACAGGTATGCACCTCCATGCTGGGCTAATTTTTACTTTTGTAGAGACGTGATCTCTCCACGTTGCCCAGGCTACAATCATATTCTTTTGTATCTGCCTCCTTCACTCAGCCGTTGCTTGTTGAGTATGCAGCTGTTGTTCTTTCCTATTCTCTCCTGTAGAGCTTTGCATTCCATGAATAAACCATATTTGATTGATCCACATCACTGTTAATGGACATTTGAGGCTTTCCTTTGATTTATTCTTCTTCATAGTGTTTTTCAGCCATTAAGCATATTGCTTAAAGTTCATCTTCCTCAAACTGAATGTAAACAGCCTGAGAGAAAGGTGCTTTTTTGTTCAATCCTGGGTCCCCAGAACCTACACAATGACTAGAATATAGTAGGCACTCAAAATATGTGTTGAAAGTATGAATGTTTACTTGACAAACATTTTCTAGCTCTTTGAGGCATTCCTCAATCATTTCCTTCTGGGTGAGGGCTTCATCAATTTCTCCCTGCAGACTTTCCACAACAGCAATGATATTAACAACAACTGCGGTTCTACAGAGGCAGATGGTACAGCCCAGGACGGCTAAGTCGTTTGTCCAAGGTCGCACAGTTGAGAAGGCAGGAGTCAAAGCAGTGACTAAGTGTCCAGCCAGGTTCTTACTCCGAGCAACACACTTGCTCCCACAGCCCCACCCACAGATGTGTTCAGTTTGGCCCACCAGGGTAAGAATTCTTATCAGCATATTATGCATAGACTGAAGTCTCACAGAGGTAAATATCTAAAGTAGTTATGCAATTTCCAGGGAGCTGAACCAGGGCTTAGACTCCCGTCTCGCTCTGAAGTCTACTTTTTTTCCAGTACAATACTCTGCCTCAACTGGTAAAACAAATATGGACAAGAATAGTGGATCCCTGGGGCCAGTTGTCTTCTCTTGGAGCTGCTTTATTCTTCATGGGCAGCTCACCTCCATCCTGCTCCTCTATTTCCAAGCTTATCCAAACTGCAGCCCATGGGCCGTATGTGGCCCAGGACAGCTTTGAATGCAGCTCAACACAAATTCGTAAACTTTCTTAAAACATTATGAGATTTTTTTGCAGCTTTTTTTTTTTTTTTTTAAGCTCATCAGCTATCGTTATTGTTAGTGTATTTTATGTGTGGCCCAAGACAATTCTTCTTCCAATGTGGCCCAGGGAAGCCAAAAGATTGGACATCCATGCTCCCCTCCTCTCCCTTCCCCTCCCCTCCCCTCCCCTCCCCTCCCGTCTTCTCTCCTCTCCTCTCTCCCATGGCCTTGTGGGCTGGGCTGTTACTTGAGAGTTATACTGCAGATTATGACATCTATTCAAGCTCTTTCTGCACCATTACCATCTTTTAAATTTTTATTTATTTTTTTGCTTGCTGTTCTGTGAATGGGCTGGACTGTGTTGTTTAGAGAATAGAAATATTTTAAGTCTCTGAAAAAAATAAATTCTGAACTGAAGAGTTTGTAAAATCCAATTCCTTATCTTCTTGATCATTGCCAATCCCAAAGTTGGTGGAATAACATTTCAAAATGTCATCCAGAAATTGGCCTGGATACGCAGTGACTGATGAAGGGCCTGACAGCTCTGGCACTTAGCTTGGAATTTATGAATCCAAAGCTTTAAAACTTTACCCAAGAAACTTTTTTCAAGTACCGCTATTTCCACCTAATTAAGGACTGTCACACAATTATAATTTATTTACAGCTATCATTCATATGTAGAGTAGAATTATCTAAGTTTAAAAAAAAAATTCTAATGATTTTTATGCATTAACTCAATCAAGAGGCTTTCTAAAAATCATATCTTTCGTCTTCTGGATAAAAATAATTAACGCCTACTTATTATAGGAAATTTAGAAATTATAGGGAAATATGCTGAGAACGTAAAAATCACTGGAATCCTACCACCTGGAAATAATCATGATGAACACTTTTAGGGTAATATTTTAAATTTTTTTTCTGTGTATAATTGTATGTGCATTTATATGTGTATATAATAAAACTGGATAAGAAGACATAGTTTGTGTCTTGCTTTTTTAAAATTTTTTTTATTTTTATTTTTTTTTTTGAGACAGAGTCTCACTCTGTCGCCCACGCTGGAGCGCAGCGGCGTGATCTCGGCTTACTGCAACCTCTGCCTCCCGGGTTCAAGCAATTCTCCTGCCTCAGCCTCTCAAGTAGCTGGGACTACAGGCACCTGCCACTATGCCCTGCTATTTTTTGTATTTTTAGTAGAGACAGAGTTTCATCATATTGGCCAGGCTGGTCTCGAAATCCTGACCTTGTGATCCACCCACCTAGGCCTCCCAAAGGACTGGGATTACAAGCGTGAGCCACCTCGCCCAGCCTATTGTTTTATTTATTTAACATTACAGTGTAAATTATTACCCTTTACCAGTAAACATTTGCAGAAAACATAATTCTTTAAATTTTATTTTCTTTCAACTCATTTCACAGCCAAGAAAACAGAATTTTTAATGACTTCAAGGTAGTTCATCTTATGGATTTATCATAATTTGGCCCTTCCTCTATTTGAAATTCTGGATGTTTCCAATTTTTTACTACTTTAAATCATGTTTTAATGAAAATGTATACATACTTTTCTATTTTGGAATTTTTTCTTTTTTTGAGACAGAGTCTAGCTCTGTCACCCAGGCTGGAATGCAATGGCACACTCTTGGCTCACTGCAACCTCTGTCTCCCGGGTTCAAGCAATTCTTCTGCCTCAGCCTTCCAAGTAGCTGGGATTACAGGTGCCGGCCACCATGCTCGGCTAATTTTTGTATTTTTAATAGAGACGGGGTTTCACCATGTTGGTCAGGCCGGTCTTGAACTCCTGACCTTGTGATCCACCTGCCTTAGCCTCCCAAAGTGCTGGGATTACAAGCGCGAGCCACTGCACCCAGCCGGAATTTTTTTTAGTCTAGATATAAATAGAATCAGTAGAATGGATACAGATTCAAAGGTTGTAATCTTTATGAAGACTTCAAGTCACTGTTTTCTCTCTTTGCAAGCAATAGTTACATGGAGAAAAGTGGTTCTGCTCTAGTAGCAAGTGAAAAAAGTAAGATACAAAATTAAATTTTTATTGTTATATCAACGATTTAAAACACATAAAAATATTGGAATGATATATTCTAGTGATTGCCTCTGAGGAACAGATTATCTTTCACTTTGCTAGACATTTAAATGTTTAAACACTAAGGATTCTTATATATAGGCGTATCCATTGTGAAACCCCATCTCTACTACTAAAACTGAAAATATTAGCCAGGTGTGGTGACATGCACCTGTAGTCCCAGCTACTTGGGAGGCTGAGGCAGCAGAATGGCTTGAACCCGGGAGGCAGAGGTTGCAGTGAGTCAAGACCATGCCATTGCACTCCAGCCTGGGTGACAGAGCGAGACTCTGTCCCCCCCAAAAAAAAGTTCTTTGGGAAACTAATGATCTACCCTATACTATGCTCTATGCTGTGTCCTATCTGAATGGAATCATAAAACTTCAACATGCTCTCTGGGAAGAAAAATGGTTCCAGGATCAAACTTGTTTAGAAAACACTGAACTTAGTAGAGCTAAGCAGGCCTGCTAATATGTGTGCAATTGCCACAATATAGCCACAGCAATATTTTTGAAATAGAAATAGGATCATGTCACTCTTTGACTTCAATGCATTCCCATTACACTTAGAGTCAAATCTGAACCTTGTGTGGTCACCTTGATGGCCCTATGTCATAGATCCCTCAGCCTCTTCAGCCTCATTTTGCATGCCTCCGCCTTTGCTCCTAATCTCTTGACAGGTATGTCTTCTTGATTCTTGAGCAGGTTAAGTCCTTTTCTGTCTCCAGGATTTTGTTTCTCCTTTGTATTCTGCCTGAAGCAATACATTCTCATTCTTTAGGTCTCCAAGAGGCCCTTCTTGACCACCCCATCCAAAGGAGGCCCCTCACCCCCTGGTTTATTTTCCTCCAATGAGCTCACAATACAAATGCAAACCTGCTGAGTGCATTGGAAAGGGTAGAAATTTTGGCCTGTGTTGCTTATAATGGAATACCTGAAACTGGGTATTTTATAAAGAAAAGCAATTTATTTATCATAATTATGGAGGCTGAGACATCCAAGATCGAGGGCTGCATCAGGCTAGGGTCTTCTTGTTGGTGGGGACTCTGCAGAGTTCCAAGGAGGTGCAGGGCATCACATGGCAACTGGGCTAAGTGTGCCAGCTCAGGTCTCTCTTCCTCTTCTTGTAAAGCCCACAGTCCCACTACCATGATAACCCATCAATCCATTAGCCTATTAATCCATAAACCCATGAATGAATTCATCCATTTATGGGAGTAGAGTCCTCATGACCCAATCATGTCTGAAAGGCTCCACCTCTCAATATTGTAACATTGGGAATTTAATTTCAACATGAGTTTTGGAGAAGATAAATATTCAAACCATAGTAGCTTATTTTCTAGATTTGCTTCAAAGCTCTACTGCCAAAGACAATTGGTCTTCATTTGTCAAGTCAATAATCCTTTCGTGTTTTCAGTTATAACTTAATGCATTCTAAAATTAACTGGGTGTGGAATATTCATGATGCCATTATGAATATCTACAATAAGAGAAGACAATTGCATCAAACCAACCAGCTACTTGATCTCTATTGCATCAAATGACTCGTTCACTAATTCCCCATTCCCCACAGCCCATGTGAATTCACTAAACGAAACCACAGTATTGACTGATGGAATTTCTTTGGAATTAAATAAGAACATTAGATTTTTTTCCTGAACTGGGGAGTTTGAATGGGCTGAGCTGGAGCACTGTGTAGCCACAACCCAAGTGCTGCCCTTTCATAAGTCAGACCTGTAACATTACCTTCATTTGAAAGTCCTTGAATGTGCTTTCATTAGCTCTGTAAGTAAACTTTAGCCCATCAACTAGTTGGTGCCAACCATATGGGAATCTCTGGGGGGTTATACACTGGCACATACTCCTGGTCATCCACTCAGGTATTTGTGTACTCTTTGGAGGAACAGGGCAAGAGGATAAGATGTTAGAACTTGAAAAGCCCTTGGAGATCCCAGAGCCTCCTCCTCGACTTTGCAGATGGAGGAACCGAGGTCCAGAGATGTGGGAAGAAGGGTGGTGGAGAGGACATGAAGTCAGAGCTGCTGAAACACAGGTCTCTTGATTCTTTGTCTAGAGACCCTTTGTATTAGTCCCTTTTCATACTGCTATGAAGAATTGCCAGAGACAGAGTAATTTATAAAGGAAAGAGGTTGAATTGATTCAGAGCTCAGCATGGCTGGGGAGGCCTCAGGAAACTTACAATCATGGCAGAAGGTGAAGAGGAAGCAATGCACCTTCTTCACAAAGCAGCAGGAAGGATAATTGCCAAGTGAAGGGGGAAGAGCCCCATATAAAACCATCAGATCTTATGAGAACTCACTCATTATCATGAAAACAGCATGGGGGAACGACCCCCAGGATTCAATTACCTCCACTTGGCCTCTCCTTTGACACATGGGGATTAAGGTGATTACAATTCAAGATGAGATTTGGGTGGGGACTCAAAGCCTAACCATATCACCCTTCCACTACAATACAGTCATAATACCAGAAATTAATACTCAGTACAACAGTGGGGGCAAGTCCACAGTGCATACGTAATCAAGAGCCAAGCAAGAGGCCCAAAGGATGAGGGCCAAGCAGTGGAGGAGTTAGCACTCTCCTATGACTAGGAGCAGGCAGGTGGCTTGGAGAGGTCAGGAAGGCTATGCTTGCAAAGTGGAATTGAATCCAGGGGAGAAACAAGAAAGCAGGGTATAACTGGTGGGAGGATTTCAGGGAGGATCTCAAAGAACCAAGGAAAAAGTGAATGCATTCCTGATGCTCAGGGATCCATCATTGCTTTCTGTAGGCCCTGGACCTGCATTCTGTCCCAGAAACCTTGAACAGCTTATTTATTTATTTATTTATTTTGAGACAGTGTCTCACTTTGTCACCCATGCTGGGGTGCAGTGGTATGATCATGGTTCACTGCAGCCTCGACCTCCTGGGCTCAAGCAATCCTCTCACCTCAGCCTCTTGAGTAGCTGGGACTACGGTTGTGAACCACCATGTCCAGCTATTTATTTTTATTTGTATTTGTATTTTTTTGTAGATACAGGGTATCACTATGCTGCCCAGGCTGGTCTGAATTCCTGGGCTTAAGCTATCCTTCCGCCTCAGCCTCCCAAAGTGCTGGGATTCCAGGCATGAGCCCCTGCCCCTGGCCTTTTTCCTTTGTAAAGCTGATAAACATTCCCTCCATGCATATGCCATGTTTTGTTTATTCGTTCATTCACTGATGGACATTTGCAGTGCTTCCACCTTTGGCTACTGTGCATATTGCTGCTATGAACATGGACATGTAATCATCTGAGACCTTGCTTTCAGTTATTTTGGGTGTACACTCTTAAATATTCTTTTGCATGGGTTCACACTGGTAAATTCCCCCCTTAAGGAGAAACTCACAGTCATACTGATCTCTCTCAATTCACAAAGTAGAGGCAGAAGTGCCTTACACTGATTGGGGTGAACAACTCTCCAGGGTTTACATGGGGCTAAGGGTTTTATTCCTCCCTTAGAGGTGCAGGAGGCCAGAGGACCTTTTCCCCTGATGACTGTCAAGAGTGCACGTTACTCCAAGCTACAGGGCAGTAGTGGGAACTCTGGGCTGAATGTTATGGCTGCCCTCTGCCACCTCCCTCCTAAATGGTTGTAAAAATGGGGGAGTGTGTGGGTGAGGGATGATTGTTACCTTAATTATTTTAAAGTCTTGAGAAATTAATCAGTGTCCTGATGATTGTTTACTCTGGGCCATACAAGGACCGACGGCAGCACAGCGAGCTCGTCCAGCTGTTCCCAGATGTTGAAAGGAGCCATCAGGAAAATCGAGGAGGCTCATGAACAGTGAAGCTGAGAATATTTTCCTAATGATGTGTAACTAGCAAAAAATGAACTATTTGGTTTCTACCCTAAATTTAGTTTAATCCATGACCTTTATTTGCTCAGAAATGAGGGAGTTTGTGACTACTGGACCCCTTCAAAATGGTAGCTTTCTTCCTGGATGCAATGAGAGTTTCCTTTACCTGAAAAATATGGCCGTGAAACAAAGGCATAGATTCTCAGAGACCTGCTTTATTTAGCCATGCAAACAACTTGTTAATAGCACATAATTGTTTTATAAAAATCAGAAGACGCAAGTTTGCCATCAAATTTGGTTTTATTGATTCCTCTCATAGGCTTGCTTATTGTAATGCTTTCAAACTATTTATGAGAAAAGGGTTCACTACATACTATTAGCCCCAGATGAGGCACAGTGAGAATTTAGTCACTCATCCACCTGTTCAAAGGGTATTGATCAAAAACCTACTAGGAACTGGCCGGGCGTGGTGCCTCACGCCTGTAATACCAGCACTTTGGGAGCCCGAGGCGGGTGGATCACCTGAGGTTGGGAGTTCGAGACCAACCTGACCAACATGGCAAAAACCCGTCTCTACTAAAAATACAAAAATTAGCCGGGTGCGGTGGTGGGTGCCTGTAATTCCAGCTACTTAGGAGGCTGAGACAGGAGATCACTTGAACCTGGGAGGCGGAGGTTGCAGTGAGCTGGGATCACGCCATTGCACTCTAGCCTGGGCAACAGAGCGAGACTCCGTCTCAAAAAATAAACAAAAAAACAAAAACCTACTAGGAACTACAGGTCTCAGTCGGGCTTACCTCTAAGCAGAGCCTGAGGAAAGGAATGGCGGTTCAGGTAGTTTATTTGTGAGGTCACCCCAGGATGCACGAATGAGGGAGGAGAAAAGTGAGACAAGGAAGGACAGAGAGCCCACGAAGGTCATGTTAAGGAGGAGGGCTCCGTCCTGCTGTGGACACTCTGAGAAAACATGTGGAGCGTCTGGAGAATTGTCCATGAAGAAAATGGGGGTGGGGTGGGGCATTACTTCCTGCCCCTCATTGGTTGAGATGAACCCCTGGAGACATTAATGTGTCTGCATATCTCCAGCAAATTCCTAAATAGAAAGAAGCAGAGACTTGAGGTAGGAGGCCATTGGTTTGCTGGGACCTGTCCTCCTTCCCGGCAGGTGAACCCAAAGGTGGGGCATGATGACACAGAGCTGGGGATTGCTGACGTCTGCTATCCCATGTGGTGCTGATGCTAGGGATAGAGGGAGGCACAAAACAGATACCGCTTCTGCTCTCATGCATGAGGGAAGACGGGCTCTAAACAAAGAAGTGGATGCGAGAGTCACATTGTGATAAATGCCATACGGGAGATGTCCTGGGTGTGTGCATTAGGGGGAGTCTGACATAGTCTGCAGAATGAGATTATTTCTAATTCCAAATAAATGGAGTCTTAATTTGTATGGTTCACAGAGTATTTAACTGCATGCTGTAAGAAAACTGGAAAATTTGGTGTTGTGACTAATTCCTATAAATGTTTGTGCTCATCCTGATTATCCAAGAAT
Source organism: Pan paniscus (assembly GCF_029289425.2). NCBI lineage: Eukaryota > Metazoa > Chordata > Mammalia > Primates > Hominidae > Pan > Pan paniscus. Next base: position 59,380,856 of record NC_073268.2, on the reverse strand, counting down.
ATAGACTACCAGGTGACAATCTCATTCTGGAAACTTTTGGAGGTCCTGGCAGCCTGAGAGTGTGGCTAGTTTGTTCTAATTGAACTGATTGAGCAGGTATGATGGAGTGGTTTATGCATGGATGCATTTGGAAATAATATGTGTTTACTAAATGTAAGAATAATAATCTGTCTCTTGCAAAAGCATACACACACACACACACACACCTCCTGTAAATGTTAGAAACATATATGTATTTGTGTATAAATACATGCATATATATACATATATATATATATACACTTCTCATAGTCAAAATTACACCAAACATACAGGTTTATATCTTATTTTTAGTTGATATTATTTTTAAAGCATTACTATTTTTAGGATACTTTTGATGAGCAAATATAGAATGTGGTGTATTCTACAGCATGAATATAACATAATTTGCTTTTATGTCCAATTCTATAATTAGAATGTAAGTTGCTTCCAGGTTCACGTTATTATGATCAGTACTTTAGTGGATAATTTGAGCATAAACCTGGGTCTGAATTTTGGAAAATTTTTTAGTATAGATTTATAAAATTCCAATTTCTAGGTCAAACAGAATAAAATTTTTAAGGCTTTTAATATGTGTTATCAAATTACTTTTTAGAACAAATAAAATAGTGATACAAATTTTTTTAAAAAATTACTCAAACACTTGGGTTCTATTGATTAATCTTTTTGGTTTTTTTTTTTTTGAGACGGAGTCTCACTCTGTCACCCAGGCTAGAGTGCAGTGGCGCAATCTTGGCTCACTGCAAGCTCCACCTCCCAGGTTCCTGCCATTCTTTTGCCTCAGCCTCCCGAGTAGCTGGGACTACAGGCTCCTGTCACCATGCCTGGCTAAATTTTTTGTATTTTTAGTAGAGACGGGATTTCACCATGTTAGCCAGGATGGTCTTGATCTCCTGACCTCGTGATCTGTCCGCCTCAGCCTCCCAAAGTGCTGGGATTGCAGGGATGAGCCACCGCACCCGGCCGATTAATCTTTTTGTTAAAACAATCAATCTGGTTTCATATTCAGGGTTTTTAGATGCTTTTATTTTTATTATTGGGAAAAGAGAGAATGAAAAATATTGCCTGAGCCCTATCCCATCAGATAGAATGCCAATGTTTTTACATAGATGTAACTAAAGGATGCTATAATTTTCTTTTTCTTTTTTCTTGTTTTTTGAGACAGAGTTTTGCTCTGTTGCCCAGGCTGGAATGCAGTAGCATGATCTCGACTCACTGCAATCTCTGCCTCCCAGGTTCAAGTGATTCTCCTGCCTCAGCCTCCTGACAGCTGGGATTACAGGCACGCACCACCATACCCAGCTAATTTTTGTATAATTTTTAGTAGAGATAGGGTCTCTCCATGTTGGCTAGGCTGGTCTCAAACTCCTGACCTCAGGTGATCCACCCGCCTCAGCTTCCCAAAGTGCTGGGATTACAGGCGTGAGCCACCGCACCCAGCCAAGATATTATAATTTTCAAATAATTTCTGTTTCTTTTCTTTTTGACAAGTCCTTGATTTTTATTATTATTATTTTTTTGGTCACTGACATGTGAACCTTGTTTGTGACTATATATGGGGAGGATGTACATATGTGTACATATATGTGTGTATTTGTGTTGGGGGATCAATGAAATGCTAGCCATGTCCTCCTTTTTTTTTCTTTTTCTTTTCTTCTCTTTTTTTTTTTTTTTTTTTTTTTTTTTTTTTTGAGACAGAGTCTCGTTTTGTTGCCCAGGCTGGAGTACAGTGGCTCAATCTCTGCTCACTGCAGCCTCTGCCTCCCGGGCTCAAGTGATTCTCCTGCCTCAGCCTCCCGAGTAGTGGGGATTGCCATCATGCCCAGCTAATTTTTGTATTTTTAGTAGAGACAGGGTTTCACTATCTTGGCCAGGCTGGTCTCGAACTCCTGACCTCAGGTGATCCGCCCACCTCAGCCTCCCAAAGTGCTGGGATTACAGGCATGAGTCACCGCGTCCAGCCAAAATGTAATTGTCAAGAATTTTCTGGTTCTTTTCTTTTTGGCAAGTTCTTCATTTTTTTATAGATCACTGACAATATGAACCTTGTTTATGAGTATACATGGGAAGCATGTAAATATGTGTACATATATGTGTGCGTGTGTATCGGGGGAACAATGAAATGCTAGCCATGTCCTCCATTTTTTGCCTTTCACTCTTAGTGTAGGTAGGCTTTTCTTTGTTATTATTTTACTTTATATTTTAGGGATGAGATCTCTCTATGTTGCCACTGTCTATGGAGCGCCGGTCATAGGCACCATCATAGCTTGCTACAGCCTCGAACTGCTGGGCTCAGGATTTCCTGCCTCACTCTCCCAAGTAGCTGGGACTACCAGCATAAGCCATCATGCCTACCTGATGTTCTTTTTAACCAGGAATTTGAATTGGCTTCATTTCATTCAGAATGACATGTTTATATTCTTGATGAGATAATTTGTGAAGGCCTAATATATGAACCAAAGCATGGATGCCTTAAGGAGGAATTTATTTTTGTTTTCTAAACAAAAATGTTAGAATGTTTTTGTTTTCTACAGAACGTTTTTAAAACTTCAAAGAAGGTAAGTTCGGCATGAGAATTTCTGTTTTCTCAACCACGACTCTCTCATGAAATAAACGGTGCCAGGCCGCCCTCCCTTCCAAGCTTAGAAACTTGGTTTTTTCATTGCAGATTCTCTTACTTTCAGATCGGAAGTAGGAGGAAAAGCCAGGAGGCCTTGAACTGTTGGGCTCTTTCTCATTTATTTACCTACTTCTATCAGCCTGACCATTGGAACTGAAGAGTCGATTAGGTCAAATGGTTGGTTAATGCAAGTTAAACAAGTTACTTGCTTAAAAAGAAAAAAAAATAATAAAAGCAACCTTTTTTCTTTTAACCACTCAATTGACCAAATGAAATTCTCCCCCTCATCCCCTCCCATTCTGTGCCTGTACTGTTGACAGCCAGCTGAGACGGCCAGGACAGAGCAGTGACTAGGACAAAAGAGCGTGATAACAGTTGAAGTTTTGGCCAACAGAGGGGTCAGAGGCCAGAAAAGCAAACCGAGATCAAGGGACAGAGATAACTGGGGGCAAAGCCCATGCAAATACTCGGTGACCAGGAGAGTGGCCGTGTGGAGAAGCAGGGCAGGAATGTGACCACCCAGCTGGGTGAGGGGCTGCTGGCGTGGAGGCAGCTGCCTGCTCAGCTCAGCCCAGCTGCATTTTCTCCTCTTGCACCCTGGTGAGAACCAGTCTTCCTTCGGTTCTGCCTGAGGACGCTGTAGGTGCTGAAAATGGAATACAGCTGGCAGGTAGTGGGGAGACAGTGAAAACGTGCCCTGATACTATTCTGAGAAAAAAAAAAGAGCTTTATTGCTTCTTGTCAGACTATACTATGTTTTAGGAAGAGTTGGGTTCCCCCAAAGAGAAGGTGCAGGGTGCTGGGAGCAGGATCCTCAGTTTGTAAGAACGCACTCACTGCTCCAAGGCAGCCAACAAAAAATTTTTAAAAAGGGTGATTGAAGGTTCAACTTTTGACATGTAAAATCCAGTCATAGCTTGGGTTTCCCAGAAGCAGTCCCTGAGACAAAGATTTTAGTGCAACAGTTTATTGGGAGGCGATCTTGGGAAACACCAGAAGGGAAGTGGAAAATTGAAATGTCGAAGGAAGCCAATAAAATATGCGTTATTGAGCAGATGGCCCCTGTGACCAACTAGGCTCAGTATCTCTGGGGAACCCCCAGAGACAGTGTAGAGTAAATTCCAGAATTATGCCATCCAAGGGAAAAGGGAGCTGAATCATTCATCTCTCAGCTGTTGCAAGCTATTGGTGGAGGGATTTTCCCAAGAGGCATTACCTCCCAGGCTTGTCCTCACTTTGCCTGTGTGGCCTCCAGTGATCAGACAGAACCCAAAGGAAAAGAGCCAGGGTGCGGATTGGCAGAAGCTATTCTGGCCCATGTGCAGAGCATCAAGAATGTGTGCTGCAAAAGGTGAGTCGGTGTGCTCCGTTGCAAGTAAAGCTCAGCATTGCGCTCATAGAGATATCTAAGATTCAGCCAGGAGAGTCCTCATTATTTATTCCCCCACTAATGATCATCCCATCAATTTCATGGATCAAAAGAGACAGGAACACACTTCCTCTGGCAGCTGGGTCTCCAGCCCTTCCATCTGTTTGGTTGTTTTTGTTATAAGCTTCAGGAATGTATCTCAAGTAATGAGAATTTTTTTTTAATTAATCACTCCTTTGTACAAGTCCAGGCTTATAATGAAAAGCAATATGAATTAGAACAACTTCTGAGGCAGCAAATGCCTGGATAAAGTAATCAAGAGGGAAAGCTCAATGGACAGTCATGGAACCACCTATATCCATTTGCCAAGTTCATAATTTTTGAGATAGCAGCCTTCTGACAATTTTGATGTATGTTTCACATAATCATCTATTATCTTAATTTGTAACATTTCTTTTAAACTCACCAGAGGGCATGTTCTTTCAGAAGCTCAATTATGTGCAGTTAGTTGTTTGACAACACTTTTGGCAAATGGTTAATGAGAGAGTAGGATCTGTGTTTTTGACAAACAGGACAGAGCAAGATTCCCAGCACATGTTGCTGGGAGGGGACCCAGGGCATGAGACAAATCTCCTGCAGATTTTTTGAGAAATGTAATGTATTGATAAGCATGGAGACTGAGAAGTTCTGACTTCTTATCCTGTAGGGTACACTCCCAACGAGGAAGGGGGAAGAGGAGCAGCATTTAACAAATGTTTATTGAGGGTTTACTACGTGCTAAATCGGAGATTCTTTTGGTCTCAGGACACTTTATACTCTTGAAAAGTACTGAAACCCACCAAGTGCTGTTGTTTATGTGGGCTATATCTACTGACATTAATCATATTTTAGAAGTTAGAACTGAGAATCATGTTAAAAATTATTATTAATCCATTTAAAAATAATAAAACCACTATATATTAACATAACAACATATTATGGAAAATAATTATATTTTCTCAAACAAAATAATATATAGCAGGAAGAGTGTCATTGCTTTACCTTTTGGCAAATCTCTTTTGTGTCTGGCTTGTTAGATGGAAGACAGCTGAATTTTTATATCTGATTCTGCATGTAATTTGTTGTAATATGTTGTTTGGTAGAAGTACATGAAGAGAATGTGGCCACACACAAATATATGGTTGGAAAGACGAAGAGTATTTTAATAGCCTTTCAGATAATTGTATATATTTTTCTTTGATGTGATACCCAAACTTGACAAATCGTTTGTTTGATCTTTCTTTTCTTTCCTCCTTCCTTCCCTTCCTCCCTTCCTTCCTCTCTCCCTCCATTCTCCTCCTCCTCCTCCTCCTTCTTTTCTTCTTCACCGTTTTTTTTTTTTTTTTTTTTTTTGAGACATAGTCTCGCTCTGTCACCAGGCTGGATGGAGTGCAGTGATCTCAGCTCACTGCAACCGCCACCTCCCGGGTTCAAGCGATTCCCTGACTCAGCCTGTAGTCCAGTAGCTGGGACTACAGGCATGCGCCACCTTGCCCGGCTAATTTTTTTTTTTGGATTTTAGTAGAGACGGGATTTCACCATGTTGGCCAGGATGGTCTTGATCTCCTGACCTTGTGATTCCCCCACCTCGGCCTCCCAAAGTGCTGGGATTACAGGTGTGAGCCACCGCGCCCGGCCTTCTTCACCATTTTTAAGTGAACATTCACATCGCTGTCAGTCGTCACCATCATCTCCAGAACTCTTTTTGTCTTGCTAAACTGAAACACTGTATCCATTAAACAACAACTCTCCATTCCTGACTTCCCCCGGTTCCTGGCAATTTCTGTTTCTATGAACGTGACTGTTCTATGTACTTCATACGAGTGGAATCATACAGTATTTATCTTTTTGTGACTTATTTATTTCACTTAGCCTAATGTCTTCAAGGTTCATCCATGTTGTAGAATGTGTCCAAATTTCCTTCCTTTTTAAGGCTGAATAATATCCCAATTACATGTATATACCACATTTTGTTCATTCATTCATTCATTTATTCCTTCAAAGACACTTGGGTTGCATCCACTTTTTGGTTATTGTGAATATTGCTGCTATGAAGATAGTTGCACAAATGCCTGATTGAATCCCTGCTTTTACTTCTTTTGGTTGTACACCCAGAAGCAGAATTGCTAAGATTGTGTGATAATTTTATTTTTAGTTTTTTGAGTAATTGCCATACGTTTAAGTAGTAATTACTTAAAGGTTAGTTGCAGTGTGGAATCTGAAACCATATTAATGAACTTTTGTGACCTGTTACATTAAAATTCATTGGTCTGCCTTGAACATTGAATAAATCTTTAACCCACACATGATTCTTCAGTTTGTATGGGCCATTTGAAAAAGACTGGTTCACTCAGTTATGTAACTTTTCCAAATAACAGTCCATCTTTAATATAATATAAAACAATCATATTCATTAATATTGCCCCTCATATCATCAGAAAAATCTTCAAAGTATTGCAAGCTGTTAAGTTCATGGTGGCTGATACAATTCTGATTTTTATTTGAAAGCATGTATTTTATCTTTGGCAACAAATGCTGCCAATTGTTTTCCTTGAAGTGACAGCCTCACTTTGTTCATTTTCAAGAATGTGTCTAACACTTACTCAAGTCCTAATCACGATAATTTGTAGTTTTTTAAGTAATAATGATATCTACAGGGGTAGGAAAAAACTATTTTGAGAATAGTTTGGATTTCACAGACTTCCTGCAAGTTGTCTTGGGGATGGCCAGAGGCTGTGAGCTGTCATTTGAGAACCACTGTGTAAATACAATGCTGCTTGGCTGAAAATTCATACACATACTAAACACATATGTATAGTATGTATCTTATTTGTTAAGAAAACTTATTTTCGCTATTCGAAAATAACATAGATCTATAAGTGAAAATTCACTGAAGCAAACATATGACAATAAAAATCAGCAGTAATCTCATCATCCATGAAATAGCTGCTATATTTATTTATTTATTTGTTTGTTTGTTTTGAGACAGAGTCTCTCTCTGTCACCCAGGCTGGAGTGCAGTGGCGCCATCTCGGCTCACTGCAAGCTCCGCCTCCCGGGTTCATGCCATTCTCCTGCCTCAGCCTCCCAAGTAGCTGGTACTACAGGCGTCCACCACCACGCCCGGCTAATTTTTTGTATTTTTAGTAGAGACGGGGTTTCACCGTGTTAGCCAGGATGGTCTCAATCTCCTGACCTCGTGGTCTGCCCGCCTCGGCCTCCCAAAGTGCTGGGATTACAGGCTTGAGCCACTGCGCCTGGCGAAATAGCTATATTTAATAATTTGCTACCTGTGTTTCCAGATAACTACCTATATCTATTTATCTACGTATTTACCTTTTAAAAATAAAATCCTATTAAACAAATTATTATGTAACCTGCTTTGTTTGTATAATGATATGGGATAAATATCTTCCATGCTATTAAACATTATCATAAAGATACTTTTTAAGAAAAGGCTTTACATTGAATCATATGGCTATATCAAAATTTATTTTTGTATTTATTTTTTTGAGATGGAGTCTCACTCTGTTGCCCAGGCTGGAGTGCAGTGGAGCGATCTTGGCTCACTGCAGCCTTTGCCTCCCAGGTTCAAGCAATTTTCCTCCCTCAGCCTCCCGAGTAGCTGGGATTATAGGCATGTGCCACCACACCCAGCTATTTTTTTTTTGTATTTTTAGTAGAGAAGGGGTTTCACCATATTGGCCAGGCTGGTCTCGAACTCCTGACCTTGTGATCCGCCCACCTTGGCCTCCCAAAGTGCTGGGATTACAGGCATGAGCTACTACGCCCGGTCTCAAAATTTATTTTAACCAAAGCCAGGAGTTACTTGTTATAAAAATTCTGCATGTACCATTCTTTTTTCTTTTTTTTAATTTGAGACAGGGTCTCTTTGTCACCCAGGCTGGAGTACACTGGCACGATCTCAGCTTATTGCATCCTCAGCTTCCCTAGGCTTATGTGATCCTCCTATCTCAGCTTCCCAAGTAGCTGGGACTACAGGTGCATGCCATCGTGCCCAGCTAATTTTTGTATTTTTTGTAGAGACGAAGTTTTGCCATGTTGCCCAGGCTGGTCTCAAACTCCTGGCCTCAAGCAATCCACCTGCTTTAGCCTCTCAAAGTGCTGGAATTACATGCATGAGCCACTATGCCTGGCCCTTTCACCCACCATTTTTAATTTTTTAATTTTTTTTTTAGAGACGAAGTCCTACTCTGCCATCCAGACTGGAGAAGTCCAGTGGCACGATCTAGGCTCACTGTAGCCTCCGCCTCCCGGGTTCAGGCAATTCTCATGCCTCAGCTTCCTGAGTAGCTGGGATTATAGACCTGCACCACCATACCTGGCAAATTTTTGTATTTTTAGTAGAGATGGGGTTTCACCACGTTGGCCAGGGTGGTCTTGAACTTTTGAGCTCAAACTGATCCACCCACCTCAGCCTCCCAAAGTGCTGGGATTACAGGCATGCACCACCGTGCCTGGCCACACCCACCATTCTTATAACTAAATTATTAGACATTTATTACTATTTTCTTCCATACTATAAATTTTTAGAATTAGTATCCTGTAGATCATGGAATCTTTATGTTTTAGAATAAATATGGATGTTGTCTAATTGTCCTCCAAAACGTTGTCTCAACCTACTCTCCCATAGGACCGTAGAGGGCCTGGGTCCAGGTGCTATTCTTTGCCCTCTGATGTGCACCAGGTTGTTCTTGTTCCTGTGATGGAGCGTTTATCTCTGTGCGTTCCCTAAGGAGGGAGGACCTGTTCAAATGGTGTGTGCCCATGGCCCATTTCCTGTGCAATCGTGTGATACCCCACACCCCTATACACACACCTTGATCTACAGGAAAGGGCAGAGCTGTTGGGCCCCATTTCCCAGATCAGCCTTGCAGGAGGGCACTTATTTATTCTGTGTTGCTGAAACGTCATCGTCTCCTACTCCCGAAGTTTGGGTTTCTGACGATCCAATCCGATGAAAGACACAGACAACTACAATTTCCAGCAGTTGTAACTTCAGATTCTCTTCCCCACATGCCAGGGCCTCACTTTTCAGCTTACTGTAAGACCTTGGGTCTGGCTGAGTAATAAACTTGGTGCATGGAAGAAAGAAACTCATCTAACTTGAAGAAAGCTAAACCTGCACCAACTTCCTCTAACATTTTCTGACTTGACCAATTTGGTTGAGTATCAAACTTGTAGAAAGAGGATAGAGTTGATTATGGCCCTCTAATGTTTTTATTAATATTATTTTTGATTGTGGTGAAACACATATAACGTGGAATTTATCATCTCAGCCACTTTAAGTGTATAGTTCAGTTGTGTTAAGTACATTCACATTGTTGTGTAACTACTACCACCATCCACCTCCAAAACTTTTTCATCTTGCAAAACTGAAGCTATATACCCATTAAACACCTCCCAGCCCCTGGTAATTTCTATTCCAGTTTTTGACTGTACTGTAGGTACCTCATACAAGTAGAATCACCCAATATTTCTCTTTTTGTGACTGGCTTATTTTACTTAGCATAATTGGCCCACTGATTTTAACAGCCTGCTTTTATGAGCCAGCACCAGGATGGTTCGATTAGTGTGTTTCAAATGGATAACATCAGGATTTTCACATTCCTGAGTAAATTTGGTCAGGAAAGGGGATGTATAAACATTGTTATTGCTCTTGAAAGGGATAATTTGTCTAAATGAGTTTTTAGAAGAAATGGCACAGCATCACTATTAATGAGGTTGTCAGTGAATGTCTATCTATGTAAAGAAGAACAAAACCAGAATTTCAGGCATGTATTTTCTTGCCATTTCATGGCAAGAAGCACAATATCCTGGACCACGAGGGTTTTAGAATCACTGACAGTTTATTGTCTTTACCCTTCCTCTAAGACTGAAGGACTCCTCATTTCCATGGCCAGTTTGGAACAACTGTTCTTGTTCTGATAGAATGTTGCAGAGTTGACTTTGTCTCGGTAGAAATTTGAGGGTGGTATAAGCACCACAACCTAAAGCATTGTGTCAGTGGCATTCCAATTCTTCTGTTTTTTGAGACGGAGTTTCGCTCTTGTTGCCCAGGCTGGAGTGCAATGGCGTGATCTCGGCTCACTGCAACCTCTGTCTCCCAGGTTCAAGCGATTCTTCTCCCTCAGCCTCCCTAATAGCTGGGATTACAGGTGCCCGCCATCACGCCTGGCTAATTTTTTTGTATTTATAGTATAGATGGGGTTTCACTATGTTGGTCAGGCTGGTCTCCAACTCCTGACCTCAGGTGATCCACCCACCTAGGCCTACCAAAGTGCTGGGATTAGAGGTATGAGCCACCATGCCTGCCCAGCATTCCAATTCTTTATTAAAATTAATTTAGACTATCAAGAAAGTCTAAAAAAATAGAACACTCAAAGGATTGCAGAGGATGCCATATAGATGTCGAAGGCTGCCTGTGTAGAAGAGGGAGGACCTGTAGCAGGTGCTTCTGACTTCCACTCATGACTTGCTCTGTGCCAGGCACACATTTATTGAGTGTGTCAGTTCATCTCATTTTACAAAAATGCGATGAGGTGCTTCTTATTAGTGCTATTTTAACAAGTGCAGAAACAGAAGAGAGAAGGGTTATATAATTTCTTAAAATCACAGAACTGGGAAGTGAAGGAGCAGGATTTGAATTCAGGCAGTCCAATTCCAGACTCTTTGGGGCTTCATAAGCCTATCCGAAGATTCCTTATCTCTCAACAGATGGCTGAGTATTTATTAGATTGGCCTGTTGAAGAAAAAACCTTTAAAAAATAATATAACACTTTTACCTAAAAAATAGTAATAAAATAGAAAGCACTAGAAGTGATTTTTTTTGTGATAATATAAACCTATGATAAAAGTTTTTTGAAAAATGTTTTTTTGAAAATATTTTTGGGGGCTTTGCAAGTAAGAACATTTGAAAACTCTCTTCTAGTCTACAAATGATTTTGGAAGAGAATGATTATGCTAAATCTGATTTTATTAGAAATGAGAAAAGATTTAAAATTATTTAAACCTAGTAGGTAAAAAGCTACTCCACTACCTTGGAGATCACTTTAATTGTCTGGAATACATCAATGGAATATCAGTCAAACACAAAATAAGAGACTGCCTTCATCATAGTACATGAAAATTATTTCCTTTACGAAAAACAGAATCAGGAATAGTTCTGTTTTAAGAAAAATGTTACTAAACAAAGCAAGTGTGTAAGGCAGGCAAAGTGGATCACACCCAAATGACCACATGCCCAGCAAGTATAAGTAAATATTTTAACGGCCTTTCCTCCTTGTTATTGTGATATATGAAGCTATGCATTACTTTTTAAACCAAGCAATCAGATTTAGCGGAATAAGCCTATGCATTTCATCCAGGATTATGACAGCGGATTAGGTAAGGCCTACAGGGACGGTACAGCCGGTGATTGGGCTCCCAACCACCTACTGAAAATTTAAAGGAGCTTTCTGCTTTCAGATCCCTATCACGTCCTGGACTTTCCTGCAAGAGGCAGATTATTACAGTCCCCTGGGAACCACTCAGGGGGAGTCTCAGGGCACAGAGGTTATTTGATTCAATTACAAGAAATCTGATGAGTATCTACAAGGAACTCAGAGCTGTGGTGGGTGAGAACAGTTTTGGATATATGGAAAAGATGAATAAGGCAATGTACTGGCTCTTAAGGATTTGTGGTCTTTTTTAGGGAGAAGAGAAAAAAGTGCATGAAGTAAAGAAAAAGCAGGGAATGAGAGAAAAAAATGGAGGAGTGAGTGCCACAGTCCAGTCAGTAAGCACTACAGAAGTGCCCGGAAGAGCGAGAGAGGGTGGGGACCGTGCTGGGAAGTCCAAGACGCAGGGTCTACGTGGATGGTAGCTAACACAATAGCGGTCTCCCCCCAAGAAGCAAAGCAATGGTATAGAACTAAGAACTCTAACTCAAGACAGTTTTCCTGAAATACAACAACTACATTTTGAAAATTACCATATTCCTGAGAATATTGACCCAGAATGATCAACACTGAGACATATTCTAGCAAAATTTGGGGGCTTACAAAAAGGAAAAGAAATCCTTTGGGCAAGAACCTGACCCCAAAAGTGAATTCGATTATCATCAGATTTTTGACAACGATGTTTTATGCTAGAAAAAAATGGAGTAACATCTTTCAGACAGCCCCTTCCTACAGACTCTTGGAAAGAACTAGCTGTAGACAAGCAAAATGGCTAGAGGACAGTGACACAGGGCTGGGGTTGATAGTTACTCTAGAGCTAAGATTAAATGAGGGCTAAACCGGAGGCAGGACTGTGCATATGATGGTTATACGATCTGACAATGCAGATATGGGATGACCACAAAAATCAGGGGAAATGGGAAAGCATATGAAGACATTTTTTTGTTTGTTTTTGAGACAACCTGTTGCCCAGGCTGGAATGCAATGGTGGATTCATAACTCACTGTAACCTCGAACTCTTGGGCTTAAGCAATCCTCCTAACTCAGCCTCCCAAATAGCTGGGACTACAGGTGCACGCCACCATGCTGGGCTAACTTTTTTTTTTTGGAGAGACTGGATGTTATTGCTATGTTGCCTAGGCAGGTCTCAAACTCCTGGCCCCAAGTGATCCTCCCACCTTGGCCTCCCAAAGTGCTGGGATTACAGGTGTGAGCCACTGTGCCCGGCATGAAAGCATTTTTTAAACAACTCTCATAAATTACACCAAGTGTTAGAGTGTGATATTGCTATTCTGATACTGCTGTGTGTAGTATGGGATAAACAGGCACCTTTTTATATTCTGCACCTTCTACCTAACCTCAGGATAGATCACTGGACACAACATCAGCTTTTTGCTTCTCTTTGTAAACCATGCTATTTATTTATTTCTTTATTTTTACCAGCAATGACTTTGGAGGCTTGCTTTAATAACACCACTCCTTCTCAACTCCCCAGGTTTCCGTTTCTGTGCGAAGGGCTTCCATTCGTTCCTGTTATCCTTCTTGCCTTATTCCTGGCTGTCTAGGTTTAGCATATTTTTAAATCTGGAAGAATATTTATCTTCAGACTGGTAGGGACTTTTGTTTATTTTATTAATCTCTAAAGGTCTGTCCTGGACCACTGACAGCCATTGTCCATTTCAAACTCGATTGTTAGCAGAATTAACCTGTCATTTCACGGAAATAGTCTGTGTCGCTGGAAACCGAAACTTTCGCACCCAGGAATTTACCAGGCATTTGGTTCAGTGTGGTTTATTTAGATGTCGTTGAATGGCCAACGGCTTAGTTTCTTTCTCTCCCTTTTGTACTTTCTAAGGCAAAAAGGAGAAAATGCTGGGTACTCATCACCCAGAAGCATGTGTTTTATTTTTCTTCATAGACTTTTCTCCATGTGATTATGATTTATGCATTTATGACTTTCTCCCCATGACAGCAGGGCCCTTTGTTGTTTGCTGTTGTTTCTGCAGCGCTTGGCACCGATGGCATTTCAATAAATATTTGTTGAATGAATGAATGGGATGCTTTTAGATATTATGTATTTGTGATAAAGCAGATATGTGAATTCTTTTTTTTTTTTTTTTTTTTTTTGACACGAGTCTCCCTCTGTTGCCCATGCTGGAGTGCCCAGGCTGGAGTGCAGTGGTGCAATCTCTGTTCACTGCAACCTCCACCTCCCAAATTCAAGCGATTCTCCTGCCTCAGCCTCCCGAGTAGCTGGGACCACAAGCGTGTGCCACCACACTCAGCTAATTTTTTGTATTTTTAGTAGAGACATGGTTTCACCATGTTGGTCAGGCTGGTCCTGAACTCCTGACCTCAAATGATCCACCTGCCTTGGCCTCCCAAAGTGCTGAGATTACAGGCATGAGCCACCGTGCCTGGCCGATATGTGCATTCTTAAAGGAAGGCTCTGTGAAGGGTACTAGGCTTTATCACTGACATTTGGAATAGGAGATGGAAAGGTACAGCGAATTTTGTCAAATGCCAGAGACATATTCCCGAAGTTACCTCGGCCACCTATTGTTCCTATGATTGTCTACACAGCTGCCAGATTTGAGGGAGTCAGTTTCAGTTTTTTTCTGCCAAATAACTAGCTGTTGCATGATGTTTTGCCTAAATAAATGAAAAACTGAATGAATAAAACACATTATTATTTTAATTGAATGAGACAGAGTGGGGTTATCACTCAGCAAGAATGTATCCTATCACTAAGTATATTTTTAGTAAGAAAGAAAATTAGTTTTTTGAGCTACAAGAAAGAGGAGGTGGGAAGATCCTCAGGCCTTACCCCACACCTTCCTCAATAAAACCCTGTAATGCTCTTGTCCTGGGCTTCAGATCTGAGACCATCCCAGAAGTCAGAAAGAGGAGAACACAGCCGGGCACTGTGGCTCATGCCTTTAATCCTAGCACTTTGGGAGGCCGAGGCGGGTGGATCACTTGAGGTTGGGAGTTCAAGACCAGCCTGACCAACATGGAGAAACCCCGTCTCTACTAAAAATACAAAATTAGCTGGGCTCGGTGGCATGCGCCTGTAATCCCAACTACTCTGGAGGCTGAGGAAGGAGAATCAATTGAACCCGGGAGGCGGAGGTTGTGGTGAGCTGAGATCGCGCCATTGCAGTCCAGCCTGGGCAACAAGAGCGAAACTCTATCAAAAAAAAGGAAAAAAGAGAACACAGGCCTGGAGTAATGGGGCTGCCATGCACAGCTGAAGACACTGAACCTCCCCTTTGTCTACTACACACAGCTGAGGAGCTGCCTGTTCTTTCCAACACCTAAGGGTCTGTGATAGGTCAAGCCTGGCTCTGGGGTCCCCTCACTATCCCTATCAGGCCTTGGACACAGAGGGGTCATAAGCACCTTAGTTGAGTGAGGTGAGTGAGAGTTGCTCAAGTGTTTCAGACAGGCAAGTTGTCTCCTAGTCATGGACACAAAAGGTCCTGGGAGAAAGGAGGACTCCAGAGAGGAAAAAAAAAGTATAGCTAGAGACCCAGACCTGAGAGAGAGATAGATAGATGACAGATAGATAGATAGATAGATAGCCTTTAGACAAAGACTGGAGACTTGGGGTCTAAGTGGATGTTGGGGGCCTGGGAGGCTTGCCAAACCACTGAAAAAAAAATACACAATTTTAAATATTTAAAGCTTTTTGTGCTTCTAGATTCAAAGCAAAAAAGACTATGATCAAATGTCTTCCTCCCACTCCTGTAAGTCTCCAACCCCTGGCCTACCAGCGATCTCCCTTAAGGCATTCACTATTTCCTGTGCATTTTTCCAGAGCTACATTACGCATAAAAAAGCAAATGCATCAATAAGTGTTTCCTTTAAAAAATAAATAAATAGAAGCTTGCTATATATATTGTGTTCCTCTTAAATTTTAGACATTTTATATTCTGTCTGGAGGGTTGATCCATATCAATGCGTAGAGTTTCCTCATTTGATGGCTGTATATTATTTCGTGGTATGGATTTATGATACTGCATTTTACCAGTGACTGACTGATGAACATTGACATAGCATGCAATCTTCTGCTATTACAGCCAAAGCTGTAACGACTAATCCTATATTTAGGTTATTCCGTAAGTCTGAGAATATGTTTCTCTGTGAGACAAATTCTGAGAAGTTGACTTTCTGGACAAAGGATATATGTGTTTGTGATTTTGATAGATTTTTGCCAAATTGCCTACTATGGAAGTTGTATCAATTTACACACTCTGGCAATTTATGAGAGCGCCCTATAACCATGTTTTAATGGGCACTCGAGACCTTGTAGGCGGCCAGAAGGGGACTGTTAAAGTTCTGAATGCTGCAGTGACCATAGTTTTGAAATAAAAAAAATGAGGACCCAGGGAGGTACACTTATGGGGAAAACAGGACAGAATATTTACACTGGAGAGTGCTGTGAATTTTCTGGAACCTGTGGTCACATTGACAGGCTCAGACACCCATGGAAATGCATGCAGAGACCTGTAATGTACTGAGTGGGTGTCTGCTGCCTCAAGTCCATTTTGGCAGGAGTCGTACTAAGACTTTTTTTTTTTTTTGATGGAATCTCGCTCTCTTGCCCAGGCTGGAATGCAGTGGCACTATCTTGGCTCACTACAACTTGTGCCTCTCTGGTTCAAGTCATTCTCCTGCCTCAGCCTCCCAAGTAGCTGGGATTACAGGTGTGTGCCACCACGCCCAGCTAATTTTTGTATTTTGCATAGAGACGGGGTTTCACCAGTGTTGGCCAGGCTGGTCTTGAACTCCTGACCACGTGATCCACCCACCTCATCCTCCCAAAGTGCTGGGATTACAGGCGTGAGCCACCGCACCCAGCCATACCAAGACATTAACATAATAAGACATAAGAGTTAGACATACTAAGACATTTAAAGGCTGGGTCCTGTGATCCTCACAGCCTCAGGCCAAGGCACTCTTCGGCCACCAGACCACTTGATTCTTATTTTATTTTATTTTGAAAGAAGGTGGGGAGATCACATATTAGGGAGTGATTTCTGTGTAATCGATGAGCTCAGCAGTGGCACGGGTCCAATTTCGTCATTAAGGCCGTGTGTACATGATGTGAAAACAACCTGTGAATTCCATCCGTTCAAATCGTTGCTAGTGTTGTGGGGGGCAGGAGGAGATCAGTTACATGGATTGTTAGATTTAATTGACTGGCTGCTTGAATTGATGAGACAGTTCCATTAAAATGGTCGATCCAATTAGGTCATGTAAGATGATTGAAAATACAGGATCAATTGCTTTGGTTTCGTGTTTTCATTCAGTGCAGGCTTAGCTGTGGAAGTGCCCAGCAACGTCTTCATGCCTCATGTCTCATTTTAGCACCTGGGTGGCCGAAGCGTGACTTGGACTTCCAACGTGTGCCATTTAACCCTGGGCAAAGCCCAGGCAAAGCAAACAGTACACTTCAATAGCAATAGCAATGAGGATAGTTTACTCTTGTTTTTATTGCATTTTGGATCACAGAGGGATGGGAACAGCATAATCTTTTTAAGAGGTTCTGCTCTCTAAAGGTCTTAATCCAGTCCTGGAAAGACAGTGGTATGCGTGTTTGTTGTCGTTATTTTATAGGCCCATCCTCCTAAACACATTACCAAAGAAACTCTTGGTTAATTTCTTTAAAATTTGGTCACAATCCACCACCAGGTGTAAGATAGAGCCATGTGGTTAAATAGCAAGCATTGCATGATGATCTGAGATACAGACCAGAGCTGGTTTTTTCAGTGAAAAGCTGCAAATGCAAATAGAACTCTTTATCAAAACTGCTAATCTCAGCAATGTTAAATAACACATTGTATACTATAGTAATGCTTTTTTGTTATGAAAGAAAATACCCGCACCAAATTTGGAAAATAAATAAAAGAAAAGAAAAATCCCCAGAGCCTCTCCAGCCAAATAATGTTATTATCCACTTTAAATTTTCTTTGGGAAGGGGTGGGAAAAACAAATCAAATTAAATCTATATTTTGGGCTTATTTATTTCCTGTAAGATAAGATAATTGAGAGTAAGCTATCAAAAAAGCATGTAGGTACAATTTGGTCCCTTTGTAATCCTAACTATGGGCACAAATTTTATTAGAGTCTTCTTTAATTTGGGGAGAAAGCTTTTCCACAGCTCTAAATCTCTAAATCGAAATTATTAAAGTACCTGGGCCTTCACTTTCTCTCCTAGGAATAAGAGTTTACCTGATGATGCTTTTTGCAGACAAGACGGAAAAACCTAGTTTTCCTTGGTAATGTTTCATATTAACTCTGAGTTGACTTCAAGAAATCCCGAAACATGCCAGCGTTCAATTTCATCCCACGGCCTTTGTGGTGGCAACTGCCAATCAGAAACTGCCCTGTCTTTGGGAATAGGGTCAAATGAGTTGATTCTCTGTTGGCTTTCTGCTGCTATTTTTTATGAACTGAATTCCAAGTGAAATCATTCTCCGAACAAGTGGTCATTTTAAAAGCCTGCTCCCAACCCTGTGCCTGAAATTCACACATCTCAGTGAAGGCCAAAAAAATGCTTTCTGAAAGAACCAGGCTCTCTTTCAATAGAAATAATTTTAAACACCTTTTTTTTAAAAAAAAAAAAAAAAGAAAGAAAGAAAAGAAAAACATAAACTCGACAAGATAAAGAAAAGGAGAAAGATACTGAACTGGTATCCACATAATTTCATTGACAGACAATCTGAGGGAGAGGCAGGATGCCTATTTTATTGAGCATCTACTATGAGCCATGCACTTTTGCTCATTTCACCTTATATAATCAAGGCATGGGAAACTGAGATTTCCATATGAGAGGTGGGGATAGAAGGAAGAGGGGGAAAAGAGGAAGAGAGATTTCCAGAGCCTGGATTTCCTTCTCCACACTTTTTTATTGTGATAAAATATCTAACATAATATACAATATAAGATTTACCATTTTAACTTTTTTTTTTGAGACAAAGTTTCGCTCTTGTAGCCCAGGCTGGAGTGCAATGGCACAATCTCAGCTCACTGCAACCTCTGCCTCCCGGGTTCCAGTGATTTTCCTGCCTCAGCCTCCCGCGTAGCTGGGATTACAGGATTGCGCCACCATGCCTGGCTAATTTTTGTATTTTTAGTAGAGACAGGGTTTCACCATGTTGGCCAGGCTAGCCTCGAACTCCTGACCTCAGGTGATCCACCCGCCTCGGCCTCCCAAAGTGCTGGGATTACAGGTGTGAGCCACTGCGCTGGGCCATTTTAACCATTTTTAAGTGTACAATTCAGTAGCGTTGTTTACAGTCACAATGTTGTGTAACCATTACCACTATTTCCCAAACTTTTCATTACCTCAACAGATACTTTGTAACCCTTAAGCAATGACTCCCTAATCCCCCTCCCCCTGCCCTCTGGTAGTGTCTAGTCTACTGTCTGTCTCTATGAATTTGACTACTCTAAGTGCCTCAGAGAAGCAGAATCATCCACTATTTGTCTTTTTGTGACCGGCTTACTACATTTAGCATAGTGTCTTCAAGGTTCATCCATGTTGTAACATGTGTCAGAACTTCATTCCTTTTTAAGGCTGCATAATGTTCCATTGTGTGTACACACCACATTTGCTCTACCCATTTACCTGTTGATGGACACTTGGGTTATTTCCACCTTTTGGCAGTTGTGAATAGTGCTGCTCTGCCTAGGAGTGTACAAATATCTGTTTGAGTTCCTGCTTTCCATTCCTTTGGGTAGATACTGAGCAGTGGCAGTTTTGCATTTAAGCCTTACCTTTTCAGTATATCTCTAGAGAGGCTGGCTCTATATTATGAGCTGGAAGTAACAGCATCAATAACAGGAAAGAAAACTGGATGTTAGTAACAAAGGGTTTTAATTTTGTGTTTTAAACTGGAGACACACGTTAAGGGAAAAAATCCAAGTAAAAGCAAGGGATCTCATTTTCCCCTCTTTTTCTCTTTTCCTTCTTATTCCTCTCTGACTTCTCTGCCTCTCCTCCTCCCCCAACGCATTACAGCCATCCCCTTCTCTCCTCTCAAGTATGTGATGAGTGACTGGCCTCCCGTGTTTATAAGGCTGCTCTGCAATGCGATTGCTCCTCCAGGACTTTATTAATGCCATTTACGATTCCCGTAATAACTAAACCACACTGTTCTCCAAACACCAGGCCTTGGAGAAGTCATTACCCTGGTGATCACAACAAAACTTAATTCTAACAGGCTGCCTGCTGGTGCAATCCGCTGTGAGTAACTCCCTGTGTTCTGGCAGTAAAAACAAATTAAATTAAAGATCCCTGTTCACCAAAGGCCTAATTCTAATTTTTGCAAAGTTTCCATTAAACAATATTGTCTACAGAAAGTGCTCACTAACATGTTCCCCCTGGGAATGACAGGGAAAGGAAATTCCAATAGGAGAATTATTAAATTTCCTCATTAATTTTGTTACACCCTCTTAGCATTTATTAATAATATTAGAATGATCCAAAGATCTGTCCTCTTTGAATTCTGTAAAGAATTTATGGAAATTAGTCTTCATCAGGGAGATGTGAATTGCTGAAAATCAGAGATGAACAAAACAATAGATTAGAAGGAGGTTGCTTTGGTAATAAATATGGTAATGTAGAGTTCCTTCCTTTTTTAATAGCATGGAAACATTTCAGGGAACATGTTAATATTGTTTTCCCTTGCAAGAGTCTCAGTTCAAGTATTTTTTTCTTTTTCTCTTTTTTTTTTCTCAGTTTCAAGTATTTTAAAAATATTTAATGACAGTGATATTCACCTTGCCTTTGACTAGCAGTCCTTGGAAAAACTGCATGTTGTCTGAGAATAGCAAGCCAGGTTTCTCTACATGTGGGGGTGTGGATAAAGTGGTACTTCTGGAAAGCGGTGTGTGAGTGGGCTTTCCACACAAATCGGTTGGTTGGTTTATTGTTATTGCACAACTACGGTGAGGTGTTTGATTTCTTCCATTTCACTTTATTTGACATGGATTCCAGGGTTCTCTGACAGTATTTCCCAAGTGCCCGTGGGCTATCCCATGCCCCGTGCTTAAAACATGAGGGTAGACAAATTGACAGAACAAGTGACCAAAATTTATTGAGGATCTATCAAGTTGCAGGTACCATATTCTAGATGCTTCTATAGATCTTTAAAAAAAATTAATTCTCACAGCAGTACCTTCAGGATAGGTATTTTTATCCAACATTAATGGATAAGAAAACTTACCCAATGTCACATAGTTTGTAAGTGGCAGAACGATAATTCATTCTTTCATCAATTTAACAAACTAATTTTTGAGTAAGAATTTTGCTCTTGGCACAATGCTAGCCTCTATGGTTAAACAACAGATTCTCTGAAAGGATAGGCACCGAAAAAGCCAGACTGTGACAATTGAAATAAATATCTAAATCTTCAATGTCTGTGCATTATCACATGCCCATAAGCCTCAGGAACATTTGGGGAACCCATGACCTCACCAAATGAACCCAATAAGACACCCTAAAGTAGCATGGTCTCTCAGAGAATTCAAAATAGCTGCTTTAAGGAAACTCAATGAACTTCAATATAATATAGAGAAACAATTCAGTAATTTATCAGAGAAACTTAACAGACTGAAATAATAATAAAAAATCAAAGAGAAATCTTAAAGCTGAAAAACAAAATGAACCAAATGAACAATGCAATAGAGGGCATCAACAGCAGAATTGATAAAGCAAAGGAAAGAACTGGTTAAGAAGCAAAGGAAAGAAGATGGTCAGAGTTAATAATAATATGTTACATATTTCAAAATAGTGGGCTTGAAGACAGGCTATTTGAAAATACATGGTCAGAGGAGAAAAAAAATGAAAAGGAATGAAGAAAGCCTGTAGGAACTATGGGGCAGTATCAAAAGAGCAAATATTCAGGTTATTGAGATTCAGTAGGGACTTGAGAATGCCAAAGGGGTAATGAAAGAAAATTTCCCAAACCTAGATAAAGATACAGCTATCCAAATACTGGAAAGTAAAAGGTCACCAATCAGATTCAGCCCAAATAAGTACACCCCAAGACATATTATAATTAAGCACTCAGATGTAAAAGACAAAGAAAGGATGCTGAAAGCAGTGGGAGAAAAGAAGCAAATAACACATAAGGGAGTTACAACTCACCTGGCAGTAGACTTCTCAGTGGAAACCTTACAGGCCAGGAGGGAGCCTGATGATATATTCAGAGTGCTGAAGAAACAAACACTGGCCAATCAAGAATACTGTACCCAGAAAAGCTGTACTTCATAAACAAGGGAGAGATAAAGACTTTCCCAGACAAACAAACAAACAAACAAAAAAACCACAACAGCACAGTACCAGTATAAAAGCAGACACAGAGACCAATGAAACAAACTAGAAAGCCCAGAAATAAACCCAGACATCTATAGCAAACTGATTTTTGACAAAGATGTTAAGTATACACAATAGGGAAGGGACAGCTTCTTCAAAAGAAATGGTGCTGGGAAAACTGGATAGCCACATACAGAAGAATGAAACTATACCTTTATCTCCCACTAGATACAAAAATTAACTCAAAATGGATTAAAGACTTAAATTTAAAACCTGCAATTACAAAACTGCTAAGGGAAAACATAGAGGAAAAGCTCAATGACATTGGTCTAGATGAAGATTATTTGGATAAAACCTCAAAAGCATTGGCAATAAAAGTAAATATAGACAAATGGGACTATGTCAAACAAAAAAGCTTCTGCACAGGAAAGAAAATAAAGCAAAGAAATAACTTACAGAATGAGAGAATATACTTGTGAACTATATATCTGCTAAAGGATTAATAATCAAAATAGATAAGGTACTGAAGCAACTCAACAACAAAAAAACTAAAAAAATGGTCAAAAAAACTCAAAAAATGGGCAAAAAAATAGACATTTCTTAAAGGAAGACATACAGATGACCAAGAGATGTGCAAATTCTAACTGCAAAGAGATATCACCTTGCTCCAATCAGAATGGCTACTATAAAAAAAACAGAAACCAAAAAACACATACTGGAGAGAATACGAGAAAAGGGAACCCTTATACGCTGTGGGTAGAAATGTAAGTTAGTATGGCCATTATGGAAAAGAGGAAAAATTGAAAACAGAACTACCATATGATCCAGAAATCCCATTACTAGGTAGTGGGATTTCATATGCAAAGGAAGTGAAGTCAGTATGTTGAAGAGATACCTGTGTTCATATGTTTATTGCAGCACTATTCACTTTAGCCAAGATAGGGAACCAACCTAAATGTCCATCAACAGATGCATGGATAAAGAAAATGTGGTATATATACACAGTGAAATACTATTTGACCATAGAAAACAATGAAATCCTGTCATTTGTGGCAACATGGATGAACCTGGAGGAAATTATGTTAAGTAAAATAAGCCAGGCACAGAAACACAAATGCTGCATGACCTCACTTATATGTGGAAACTAAAAAGTTGTTCTCATAAAAGTAGAAAGTAGAATAGTGGTTGTCAGAGAATGGGGATAGGATGGAGGAAGGAGGGATAGTAAGGGATGGGTCAATGAGTACAAAGCTACATTTAGATAAGAGAAACAAGTTCTAGTATCCTATTACATAGTAGGATGGTTAGAGTTAGTAATAATGTGTTATGTATTTCAAAAAAGCTAGAAGAGATGTTGTTGAATGTTCTCATCATGAAGAAATAATACATGTTTAAGGTGATAGATATGCTAATTATCGTGATTTGATTATGACACATTTATGTAAACATTGCATTGCACCCCATAAGTATGCACAATTATTATGTGTTAATTATAAATAAAAATATACAAAAAGAAGTGGTCCCAAGTAAAAGTTGTAGAGAACTAAAGAGATGAGAGCTGGAAAAGAAGGACAAAGAAACAGAGCGATATCAGTCAAAGTCCCGTGAAGGGTAATGTTGGCTTTGTTCTCACAGGAGACAGGGCAGGTCACACCTGAAAGTCATCCCTAGCTGGGGCAAGGAGCTATAGTGTTTGTTTAGCTGTATCCACCAGTCATTAGTCAAAGGCTTAACCCAGAAACATGTAAACCCCAGGCACTTTCAGCTATCAGGGCTTCTAGGCAAAGCTGACAATAAAAATTCAAGTGCTGGATATTGGGAGTGAAAGTGCACAGGGAGCTGCTGTGAACAAGAGGGAAAAAGGGCATGAAGGAGCATTAACAACATTCACTACAGTGTGAAAATGACACTTGTACACTCTGTCATTGAATCACTTATTGAGATGCTTTATTATTATTTTCCTTAAAAAGGTGGGTTAAATATTTCTTATGGGTTTTTTTTTTGGAGATGGAGTCTCACTCTGTCACCAGGCTGGAGTGCAGTGGCATGATCTTGGCTCACTGCAACCTCCACCTCCCAGGTTCAAGCGATTCTCCTGCCTCAGCCTCCGGAGTAGCTGGGACTACAGGCGCGCGCCACCACACCCTGCTAATTTTTGTATCTTTAGCAGAGACGGGGTTTCACCATGTTGGCCAGGATGGTCTGAATCTCTTGACCTCATGATCCACCCACCTCGGCCTCCCAAAGTGCTGGGATTACAGGCGTGAGCCACGGCACCTGGCCTCTTATGGTTTTTTAAAACAAAATTTTTTGATGTGTATTAGGCTTTTATCTTCAAATTTTAGTGATCATTTTGTTTTTTCTTTTTGCTGTTTGTATACAGAGGTGGTTTTCAACATGTTGTCCCTGGACCAGAAGAACAAGTATCACGGGTGGGTGAATGGGTGAGGATACTTGTTAGAAATACACCTTCTTAGGATTCATTTAAAACCTATTCAATCAGAAACTCTGGGAGTGGGACTCCAAAGTCCAGATTTTACCAAGATCTTAAGGTGATCTTGATATTGCTCAGAGCTTGGGAATCACAGCTTTATGGACTGACTGAAGAAGTGTTACAGAAAAAGGAAAGAAAGGAAGGAAACTTTCTCCTATTCAGCTCCTGCTTTATGCTAAATAGAGTCCTAAGTATTTGAGAGACATAACCTCATTTATGATTCCTCCTAATTCCCATGAAATGAATATTGTAAATGCCATTTCATGATAAATAAGCCCAAGAGTCAGAAAAGTAAGTTTATTTGCCTAAGTTCATAAAGCTAGAGGCAAGGTCAGGATTTGAATCTAGGCCTGACTTTGAGGCCATGTATTCTAGTGTATTGGGCTGTGCTAGGAAACTAGATGACAGTTAGTGACATTTGCAGTGAAAAGTAGACACAAGTATAGGCCTATTACTATAGCATTGGGGAACATGTAGAATTGCTTGGGTTTCTGGCTGTGACATGTAGCATGTTGAATGCAGCATAGATCAATAGGTACCAGTGGAAAAGCTGGGGCAATCGCGATCAACATCACAATGCAAGTGTGACAAAAATCTCATGTTCTCAAATATTCTGGAGAAAGGTGAGTCTGAAAAGGAGTAGAGAAAAGTAGAAGTGGTTTTTGCTGTTATGGGAATAGTAGCTGTCCAATTACAGATATTTGGTTTTGCAATAATAACAAAATGAGAATTGTGTAATTGTGTGCTAGGGATAACGGTGGTAGTGGTGGTGGTGATGACAGTGATGGTGGTAGAGTTGGTGGTGATAGTGGGGGTGATGGTGGTGGAGGTGGCTGTAATAGTAATAGTGGTGATGGTGGTATTAGTGATGATGGTGGTAGTGGGGGTGATGGTGGAGTGATGTTGCTGACGATAGTAGTAATGATGTTGCAGGTGGTAGCGATGGTAGTAGTGAGTGTGATAGTTGTTGCAATGATGGAGGCAGTGGTGATGGTGGAGGTGATGATGGTGGTGGTGCTGGAAGCAGTAATGATGGAGGTGATGGTGATGATGTAGGTGGTGGTGAAACTGAGGCTTTGGAAAGAAGCACAGTTTCCCAAACTTAAAAAGTAAAAGCTAAAATTGGGGTGATCTATGCATTCATTGATAATCAAGGTTAACCCTTATGGAGTGTGGCTTCCTCTGTGCCAGAAACTATGCTTAGCATTTTAGTTTATTCTCATAAGATCTCTGCTAGGCAGATGCCATTGCAAATAAAGAAATAGTAGATGTGGGTATTAACACTCATGGTCACAGGTCTATAAGCAGCAGAGCCAGGAATTCACCCAGAGCCCACATTTGACCACCGAACTATACTGCATCTCAGCATCTATTCAGTGCGGAGTTGCATCTTCAGAATATATGCCCAGTTCTTTGCAAGATTTTATTATGAGTTGCTGCATTTTTCTGATGCTTCCCTAGAAAAATTGTTGTAGTTTCTGACATTATAAGCCCCTGGGAACTTTAGTTCCCAAATTTCAGTTGCTTCAAAGACTTGCATGTGTTTGCTATTCTTTACCTTTTCACATTTGGCACATGAAATTGCATTTATCCCATCCAAATGCCATACTAATTGACTGATTGAAACAGGATTCTATTTCAGGCATGCTTTGTAATCGAGCACCCTCCTCTGGCTATAGCTTCAGGTCATCCATATAAAAGAAAAGACAAATCTTGAAGTCTTATCTCTTTCCGAGAGAGTAACCATAATTTGGCTTATTTTGCATCCAACTAGAGTGGGTTCAAAGCCGAGCTAAATTACAAAGGGCTCCAGCTGTCACTCTAGAAGATGCCTTTTTGTACATTCGTCTGGAAAGGATTTGTTCCCATGGAGGTTTCTATACCTTACAGATATTAAATGCTGCTTGGGATGGGTGGGCTGCGACTTGGAAATCCTTTCATCCCTTTAAGATTTTCTTTGGAATTGGGGTACCCTTTGATAGAGTTTGACCGTTACTGACTTCTCCAAACACCTCTGGTTAACAGTCATAGTCCTGCCCAAGAAATGTGGATGCTGTGTCTTCTATGGGAGGTAGTTTAGGAGACAGGAAGGCATAACGGCTTAGCAGTGCTACCCAAAGTATAGCTTGCTGACTAATGCCGCTCTATAACTGTTTGCTACTGTTTCCCAAGGAGATAAGAAGCTTACACCAGAATGTAAACCAGCTCCAAAAAAGCACACTATTTAGCTCAGTTGATATTTTTTCATAACAAGACTTTCTTAATGAAGGAAGCAGTGCATAGATTTACAATCTGGTGTAATCTCCTTATCATCTCACAGACCAGTAGAAAAAAGTTTCAAGTCTAGCTACTTTATGCAAGACTGGTTTAGAGCATGATTCTGGAGCCAAACTGCCTGGGTTCAAATCCTACTTCTGCCACTTATTAATGGGGTGACTTGGGGTAAGTTATCTAACTTCTTTTTTTTTTTTTTTTGAGATGGAGTCTCACTCTGTCGCCAGGCTGGAGTGCAGTCAGCTCACTGCAACCTCCACCTCCCAGGTTCAAGAGATTCTCCTGCCTCAGACTCTTGAGTAGCTGGGACTACAGGTGCGTGCCATCATGCCCAGCTAATTTTTTGTATTTTTAGCAGAGACGGGCTTTCACCATGTTGGCCAGGATGGTCTCAATCTCTTGACCTCGTGATCTGCCCGCCTCTGCCTCCCAAAGTGCTGGGATTACAGGCATGAACCACTGCACCTGGCCCTATCTAACTTTTTTGTGGCTCAGTTTCCTCATCTATTAATGGAGAATAATGCTAGTCCTTACTACTATTAAATGTGTATGTCGGGGTGTGTGTGTGTGTGTGTGTGCGCACAAGCATGTGTATACAAACACATATATATGTAATATTACATAGTAAGCACTATGCAAGTGTTAATAATAATAATAGCACTAGCAATAACAATAATAATTTTGTAGATGAAACAATTAGTATAGTCCCACAGAGGCAGCTTAGCGGTGTGTCTCTCCTTTGAACTGAGATGGTTGAAGAATAGTTAAGCTGGTTAGATCAACTTTCTGTCTCTAGGAATTTACTCCAGGGGTACCTCATATAAGTGGCATCATACAGTATTTATCCTTTTGTGATTGGCTAGAGATAGAAGCTGGGGCTGAGTTTTCTAATTGATAAGGATCCAATCTATGAAGTTTTATTTGCTGACTTTATAAATTGCCACCTCTGCCCTCATCTATTTCTGAAAAAAGACAGTAGGATCCCAGCTTAGAAGTGACCACGGCTGGGGGAGGGAGGAAAGTGGTTGTTGCGTGGTTGTTGCATGTTCCAACTGACTTGTTCAGCTGAGAGCAAGTGTCTGCGTTGTGAGCTCTGCGAAGACTGGACTTGTCATGTAGCATGCGCTCTATAAATATTTGTTAAATGAATGACTACTACCATACCCAGAAATATAAAATCGTTCATGTTGTGGATGACCCAGCGTCTATAAATTAGCATGCTTTAAGGTATAATAAAAGGAAAGTGATTTTACTAAGGTGTTACTCTATTATTAGTGACTCTCTTAGCACTGGCTCAACACTGCTTTGCCAAGATTACCTCTGGCTGTGTGTGTGTGTGTGTGTGTGTGTGTGTTAAGACCAGATGAAAACTAAGCCCCAAGCAACTCATCTTTTATGTGTTACAGTTGCATTCTCAATAATTGTGAATGAAACTTGAAGTGTATTTTACAACTTCTGCTTCAGGTCTTAGAATTAAATCTTTAAACCTTTCTCCATGCTACAGAATACTGTTGAACTATAATATTGAAAGGTATTGCCTTCAGAACCACTGGGAGAATAATTCTAAAGACCCCTAAAACAGAGAATTCCAGGAATATTGTATTTAATAAAGAAGGGCAGGAGAGGAAACAGGCATACTATTTTTTTTTCTTTTTTTTTTGAGATGGAATTTCGCTCTATCACCAGGCTGCAGTGCAGTGGCGCGATCTCGGCTCACTGCAACCTCTGCCTCCCGGGTTCAAGCGATTCTCCAGCCTCAGGCATACTATTTTAATTTGTTTTTATTTCCTCTCTTTCCCCCAAGGGTAAAAATGAAGACTGGCAGAAAATATTGGACTAACCCAGACACGAAATCCAGATAGATAGCTTTGATTAAGGTGTCAGGCTCTATTTTGGGAAGCTGATTTTGGTTTATTATTATTATTATTATTTTATTTATTCATTTATTTTTGAGACAGAGTCTCGCTCTTTCGCCCAGGCTGGAGTGCAGTGGCGCGATCTCTGCTCACTGCAAGCTCCGCCTCCCGGGTTCACGCCATTCTCCTGCCTCAGCCTCCCAAGTAGCTGGGATTACAGGTGCCCACCACCACGCCCGGCTAATTTTTTGTATTTTCAGTAGAGACGGGGTTTCACCGTGTTAGCCAGGATGGTCTCGATCTCCTGACCTCGTGATCCACCTGCCTCGGCCTCCCAAAGTGCTGGGATTACAGGCGTGAGCCACCGCGCCTGGCCGGTTTTTTATTATTTTTAAAAATTATTTAAATCGTGGTAAAATACCCACATCATAAAATGTATCATCTCATTTTTAAGAGGGCAATTCAGTGGTGTTAAGTACATTTGCATTATTGTGCAACCACCCCACCATGCATCTCCAGAATTCTTTTTATCTTGTAAAACTGAAACTGTATACTTGTTAAACAACATCTCCGCACAATTCTGGAAGCCACCTTTCTACTTTCTGTCTTTATGAATTTAACTATTCTTGATACCTCATACAAATGGCATCATACACTATCTCTCCCTTTGTGATTGGCTTATTTTGCTCAGCATAATGTCCTCCAAGTTTATCCATGTTGTATCATGTGTCCGAATTTTCTTCATTTTAAGGGTTGAATAATATTTCATTGTATGGATATACCACATTTTGTTTATCCATTCACTGTTAATGGATATCTGGGTTACTTCCACCTTTTGGCTATTGTGAAAAATCCTTCTAGGAACGTGGTAATACAAATATCTCGTTGAATTCTGATTTTAGTTATTTTAAAAGGAAATATTGGTATTTGAATCTGAGCACAAGTTGCCTATGGTAGTGACCCTCAGTCGCTGCCCAGGACTTTATAATAGGCAAATTTTGTCCTTTTTTTTTTTGCTTCTTTCTTCTTTTTTCTCATTTTTGTCTGTCTTTCTGTCTCTGTTTCTCTCTCTGGTGCATGCTTTTGTGTGTGGGTAGGTAGGCAGAGAAGATGACTTCTACCCTCACACCTGTTTGCAAGATGATTTTTTTCTTTTGTTTTGTTTGTTTGTTTGTTTTGAGACGGAGTTTCACTTTTATTGCCCAGGCTGGAGTGCAATGGCGCAGTCTTGGCTCACTGCAACCTCTGCCTCCCGGGTTCAAGTGATTTTCCTGCCTCAGCCTCCCGAGTAGCTGGGATTACAGACATGTGCCACCACACCTGGCTAATTTTGTATTTTTAGTAGAGATGGGGTTTCTCCATGTTGGTCAGGCTGGTCTCGAACCTCAGGGTGATCCGCCCGCCTCAGTCTCCCAAAGTACTGGGATTACAGGCGGGACCTACCGCACCCAGCCTAGGTGATTAGGTTTTACCAAAGAACAAATAGGACCATTACCAAATACAGTTGCGGAGAAATTTACCACATAGCTTAAGCTTTAGATTCAAGGTAGATCACCTGTAAAAGCTAATGTCTTCACATGAGTTAAAGGTTTGAATTAAAAATAGATCCCCAGAATGTAATATTATTTTTATAAAATCAACTTAATGTCAGATTATGTAAGCCTTCATTTAAAAAGCAAAGTCATTTGAAACAATATGTTGTCTAGTAAAACAGGGAAATGATCAGATTCAGAACCTGGAACATAAACCAACAAGGACCTCTATGCACAGCTATGGAATTGTAAGCTATAGCATTTTAACTTAATTAAGAAGGAGAAAAAAACATGAAGTAAAGCTGTTTGAAGAAAACAGAAAAGTGCATTTTGTATGCTGGAGCCCCATGGCTTCCCTGCTGGGCTCCCTGGTCATGAAGGTCCTCAGTTTCCCGGTGAGACCTGTGTCTTTTGGAGTGACGAGGTTTTACCGTGTTGGCCAGGCTGGTCTTGAACTCTTGACCTCAAGGGATCAGCCCCCTCAGTTTCCCAAAGTGCTGGGATTATAGACGTGAGTCACCATGTCTGGCCTTATCTGACTTTTTGATTATAGTCATCCTACTGAGCATAAAGGGATGTCTCACTGTAGTTTTAATTTGCATTTATTTAATGAATAATGATGTTCATGGGTGTGTGTGTGTGTGTGCATGTGTGTGTGTCTGTGTTTATGCTTATTGGCCATTTGTGTATATTCTTTGGAGAAATGTCCATTCAGATCATTTAAGTAGGACGTCTTAATTTTTGTGTGTGTGCCATGTACTCCTTAGGAAGCCTGGTGAAATTTACGGATCCCTTTTTTGAAGGAATAGAACCACAAAGAATACTAACTATATTGAAATATGCTATTAAAGATATTTTAAAAAGCAAATTTGTGATACGGTATTTTATGAACCTCCCTATTAGCATCTTAAATAAACAAAACTAAGAGGCAGATTTCTTTTCCTTTATTTTTTTTTGAGACTGAGTTTCACTCTTGTCGCCCAGGCTGGAGTTCAATGGCACGATCTCGGCTCATTGCAACCTCTGCCTTCCAGGTTCAAGCGATTCTGCTACCTCAGCCTCTCAGTAGCTGGGATTACAGGCGCCCACCACCACATCCAGGTAATTGTTGTATTTTTAGTAGAGACGGGGCTTCACCATGTTGGCCAGGCCGGTCTCGAACTCCAGACCTCAGGTGATCCACCAGCCTTGGCCTCCCAAAGTGCTGGGATTACAGGCATCAGCCACTGAGCCAGGCCTAAGAGGCAGATTTCATAATGCCATAATCTGATGATAGTGATGAATATTGATAATATCTGGAGATATCTGCAACAACTGTAACAAACTATAAACATACTTTTAATTTTGGTTGGTGACAGATCATAGATATGAATGTGTTGCATATATTCATAATGGAAAAAAATACTAAATTTCAGTTAAAAGTTAGTGGGAAAATGGTGCATTTTGCCCCCCTTCCAAGATCAGAGAGCCTCAAAATTCTATTTATCTCCATTTTTAGGGGGAGGTGTTCATGGTTTGTAGATTAAGAAACTGTCACAGAATGATTGATATTGTTTGGCTCTGTGTCTCCACTCAAATCTCATCTCTAATTTTAATCCCCACATGTCGAGAGAGGGGCCTGGTGGGAGGTGATTGGATCACGGGGGCAGTTTCTCCAGTGCTGTTCTCAGGATAGTGAATTCTCATGAGATCTGATGGTTTAAAAGTGTTTGGCAGTTCTCCCCTTGCTTGCTCTCTGTTCTGCCACCTTGTAAAGATGAGCCTTCCTTTCCCTTTGCCTTCTGCCATGATTGTAAGTTTCCTGAGGCCTCCTCATCTGTGCAGAACCGTGAGTCAATTAAACCTTTTTTCTTCATAAATTACCTAGTTTCAGGCAGTTCTTTATAGTGGTGTGAAAATGGATGAATACAAAAAATTGGTACTGCAAGTGGGTACTGCTGTAAAGATAACCTGAAAATGTGGAAGCAACTTGGGAACTGAGTAACGGGTAGAGGTTGAAACAGATTGGAGGGCTCAGAGGAAGCCAGGAAGATGTGGGAGAGTTTGGAACTTCCTAGAGACTTGTTGAATAGTTTTGACCAAAATGCTGACAGTGGTACAGACAATGAAGTTCAGGCTGAGGTGGTCACAGATGGAGATAAGGAACTTATTGGGAACTGGAGCAAAGGTCACTCTCGCTACGCTTTAGCAAAGAGACTCGCTGCATTTTGCCCCTGCCCAAGAGATCTGTGGAAATTTGAACTTGAGAGAGATGATTTAGGATACTTGGCAGAAGAAATTTCTAAGCAGCAAAGCATTTAAGAGGTTACCTGGCTTTTTCTAAAAGCATACAGTCATATGCGTTCACAAAGAGATAGTTTGAAATCGTAACTTATGTTTGAAAGGAAAGCAGAGCATAAAGGCTTGAAAAATTTACAGCCTGACCATGTGGTAGAAAAGAAAAACTCATTTTCTGGGAAGGAATTCAAGCTGGCTTTAGAAATTTGCATAAGTAGCTTGGTGTTAATAGCCAAGACAATGGGGAAAATGTCTTCAGGGCATGTCAGAGATCTTTGCAGCAGCCCCTTCCATCACAGGCCTGGAGGCCTAAGGGGAAAAATAATTTCATGTTCTGGGCCCAGGGCCCTGTTGCTCTGTGCAGGCTGGGACATGGCACCTTGCCTCCTAGCTGCTCCAGCCATGGTGAAAGGGGCCAACATACAGCTCAGGCTGCTGCTTCAGAGGGTGCAGGCCCCAAGCCTTGGTGGCTTGCAAGTGGTGTTGGACCTGCAGATGTGCAGAAGATGAGAGCTGAGGTTTGGGAACCCCAGCCTAGATTTCAGAGGATGTATGGAAATGCCTGGACGTCCAGGCAGAGGTCTGCTGCAGGGGCAGAGCTCCCATGGAAAATCTCTACTAGGGCAATGTAGAGAGGAAATGTGGGGTTGGAGCCACTACACAGAGTCACTACTGGGGCACTGCCTAGTGGAGCTGTGAGAAGAAGGCCACCATCCTTCAGACCCCAGAATTGTAGATCCACTAACAACTTGTACTGTATGCCTGCAAAAGCTGCAAGCACTCAATGCCAGCCTGTGAAAACAGCCAAAGGGGCTGGGTACCCTGCAGAGACCATCCTTTGCATCAACTTATCCTGGATGCAACATGGTGTCAAAGGAGATTATTTTGGAGCTTTAAAATTAAGTGAGTGCCCTGCCAGGTTTTGGACTTACATGGGGCCTTTGCCCCTTTGTTTTGGCCAAGTTATGGAATAGGAACATTAACCCAATGCTTGTACCCCCACTGTATCTTGGAAGTAACTAATTTGCTTTTGGTTTTACAGGCTCATAGGCAGAAGGGACTTGGCTTGTCTCAGATGAAACTCTGGACTTGGACTTTTGAGTTAATGCTGGAATGAGTTAAGACTTTGAGGGACTGTTGGGAAGGCATGATTGTGTCTTGAAATGTAGAAAGGATATGAGATTTGGGAGGGGCCAGGGTGGAATGATATGGTTTGGGTCTATGTCCCCACCTAAACCTCATCTCAAATTGTAATCCCCATGTGTTGAGGGAGGGACCTGGTGGGAGGTGATTGGATTTTGGGGGTGGTTTCCCCATGCTGTTCTCATGATAGTGAGTGAGGTCTCATGAGATCTGATGGTTTAAAAGTGTTTGGCAGATCCCCCCACCTTGCTGTCTCTCTTTCTCTTGCCACCTTGTGAAAATGTGACTTGCTTCCCCTTTGCCTTCTGCCATGATGGTAATTTTCCTGGGGCCTCCCCAGCCACGCAGAACAGCAAGTCAATTAAACCTTTTTTCTTCATAAATTACTCAGTCTCAGGCAGTTCTTTATAGCAGTGAGAAAACAGATGAATACAAGGATATAGCCCCTTCCAGAACCATGACACCCATACAGGGAAGCATCAGAGGAAGAAGTACAGCAATCTCTCTCCTCTTTTACTGTTTGATTTCCTGCAGTGTCTTTCATTGACTGGACTCAATTGGAAGCCAGAAGGCAAAAGGGTGGAGAATGGATGAGGGTGGGTGGTATTGAGGCAGTGGTGGTAGGGCACTAAGAATAACCAACATCATGACTGAAAGACTAGTAATATTTGGCTCTCTGTTGAGTTTCCATACCCAGGAAATGAAACAAGATGAGGATCTTGCCTTCAAAATGGAATTGATTTGAGAGCAATGTTTCCTAAAGTGACTTTCTTTGGAACATACTGGGAAATATTTCAAAATCTATTCCTTATTTTGGTTTTGACACTCATAATGCATATTAGCTTGTTAAAGGCTTTGCGAAGACGGGCAGTGAGGAAGCTAAGTTCCCCAACTCATGTAAGTGCAGACACTTTTCTCATTGCCCTCTTATTAACAGAGCTCTGCAAAGCATCATTTTGGAAAATGCCAGTTTAGAGAATAGTAATTCACACTCACAGGTAGTTACGGTCAAGGCGCTTGTATATCTATTATCTCATTTGATCTTCATAGCATCCCTTTGAACTAGAATACTGAGATTCAGAGAGGGTGAGTGACTTACCGAAGATCACATAGCTAGTTAGTAGTAGAGCAGAAAATAGAAGAATCACTTCTGCTGGTGTCCACCACAGGGCTCTTATCCCTGGAACACAGGAAACTAGCTTTTTTATTTTTTAAAGTGTCATTCTTTCTTCACATAGCACCCAAATTAACCCAGTCACCAACTTTGCTCTATTGTCGGGAAGCTCTAAAGATAACTCAGTCAACAAACAGCTTCCTGACTCTGTGGTCCTGTTGCATCTTCAGTTTCAATTGCATCAAACAGCTTTCAGCTTTTGATATGATGCCAGAAAATAATTTTAAGAAGAAAATAAAAAAAATTCTGCAGTTTTTCTTTCTCTCTTTCTTTTTTTTTTTCTTTTGAGACGGAGTCTCACTCTGTCACCCAGGCTGGAGTGCAGTGGTGTGATCTTGGCCCATGGCAACCTCCACCTCCCAGGTTCAAGCGATTCTCCTTCCTTAGCCTCCTGAGTGCAGTTTTTCTTATTTGGAACCACGTCCCCAGAAAGCACAGTGGATGTGTTTCACCCCCATGCCTGCTTTCAGAGTGTCTTTCTGCTTTTAGAAAAAGACTCGTCTAAAGAAGACAATGCTCCATGTAATCACTCAGATGGGAGGGCTAACCCGTCTTTTCCCTCAATAACGGTGGGCTTTCTTTAAGGTTGAAATGCTTATAATAAAGAATAGCTCCTGAAATGTATAAAACATTTTCACATATTTGATTCTCTTAATAGTCGTGAGATAGGTGGGGCAGGCACTATGGTTCCATATCTCAAACAAGGAACCTGGGGCTTGGAGAGGTCTTATGGATTGCCCAGCTAGCAAGAATGAAAGCTAGGACCTATAATTAGGAGACCTGGCAACTCAGGCCAAGGACCCTTCTTACTTGTGCAACACTGCTTTGAAAGTTGAACAACAAAGAGCACAATAATGACGTGCAATTGTTGTCCATAAGCCTGTGAGGAATGGGCAGGTGGGGAGCTGGGAAGTTTTGAGCTACGTTTTGAAGGAAGAAAAAGGCATGGATAAATAGGAAAGGGAGTTGGGCACAAGTTCCGAGGTACACTTAGTATACCATGCTGGTAATGGGGGACAAAGACTCTTAGTGCCTGGCTACCAGTTAAAGAATAAGCAGGCAACCAAATTAGGACAGTGGGAAGAGAGGAAGGCTGGTAATTCATGATCTGCCACTAAATAGCTATAAGAGCTTAGGCTTGTATATGGCCCTTTTCCCATCTATTAAATTAGTAAGAGGGCTGGACAAAGTGCATACAATTATAAGGTACTCAGGAGCAGGTACAGAGACATAAAAACTTTAAAAACTTTTTTCTTTTTTTTTCTTTTTTTGAGATGGAGTGTTGCTCTGTCGCCCAGGCTGGAGTGCAGTGGCGTGATCTCAGCTCACTGCAAGCTCCGCATCCCGGGTTCATGCCATTCTCCTGCCTCAGCCTCCCAAGTAGCTGGGACTACAGGAACCCGCCACCACGCCCAGCTAATTTTTTTTTTCTTTTGTATTTTTAGTCAAGACGGGGTTTCATCGTGTTAGCCAGGATGGTCTCCATCTCCTGACCTCGTGATCCGCCCACCTCGGCTTCCCAGAGTGCTGGGATTACATGCGTGAGCCACCGCGCCCAGCCTTAAAAACTTCTTAAAATTTTATTTTAATAGTCTTTGGGGAACAGGTGAGTTTTGGTTACATGAATAAGTTACTTAGTGGTGATTTCTGAGATTTTGGTGCATCCGTCACCCAAGCAGCATACACTGTACCCAAATGTGTACAGTGGATCCCAAAGTCCAGTATATCATTCTTATGCCTTTGTGTCCTCATAGCTTAGCCCCCACTTATAAGTGAGAACATACAGTATTTGGTTTTCCATTTCTGGGTTACTTTACTTAGGATAATGGTCTCCAGCTCCATCCAAATTGCTGCAAATGCCATTATTTTGTTCCTTTTTATGGCTGAGTAGTATTTCATGGTGTGTGTATATATATATAATACACCATATATGCACATATATATACCATATATACATATATACACCATATATACACATATATATACCATATATACATATATATACCATATATATACATACATCTCTCTCTCTCTCACATTTCCTTTATCTACTTGTTGGTTGATAGGCATTTAAGCTAATTCCACGTTTTTGCAATTAGCCATCCATTTTTGCTCCCAAGACAACTATAGGCACAAGTTTCATATGAAAACATATAAATGTTTGTATGTTTCCCTACAAATAGTAATATTCTATATACCATTGTTACTTTTATTACTTAAGTATATACTTTTTATTTTATTACTTAACCACATTACCTCAAGGTCTTTCTATTCCTTTTAATGGCAAATCTGAGGAGGGAAGAAGTGATATCTTGTAATTCTGGTTTTGTTGTTACAAGCAAGATTAAGCTTTTTTTGATAGATTTCAGAACATCTCTATTTTGTATTCTGTAAACAGTCTGTTTATATATTTGCCCTTTTTAATTGATTTGCCAGAACTTTCTATATATTGGGGAAATTAGCCCTTTGTGATATGAGGTACATATTTTTTTCCTCCTAATTTGACATTTTTATTGTTGCTTCCTATGTTTTTATTGTTTTGTTTTCATGTTTTGTCATGCAGAATTTCTTTTTCAATTTTGTGATAGCTAAGATTTTAATGGCTTTTGAGTTTTATATAATATTTTAAGGGAGGTATTACCCATTCTAAGAAAAAAGGCTTATATTTTATTTTAGCTCTTTTATGGATTCATTTTACATATTTCACATTTTTTATTTGTAATTTACTTTTATTATATGAGTTAGAGAACTAAATGTATCTATTTATTTTTCCAGAGGGCTATCCATTTTTTCCAATACCATTTATTTGTAATCTATCTTTTTTCCTCTATTGATTTAAAGTGCCACTTTTATCATATGCTTGAGTTTATTTCTGGTCTTTCAATTTGATTCTATGTATCTGTCTATCTATTTCTGTCCTGGTATCACTTAACTTAAATTTCAATTTCTACAACATATATGTATTTAATATCTGGAAAACTCAGCATCTTCTCTTTCAGAACTTTCCTGCCTATTTTTGTCCTGAGAGAAGCTTTTGGAGGGGCCTAATAACGAGACAGTTTGACTAGTTTCTTGCTCCATTCTCAAGTTGTGAGAGCTAATTTTTCTCTTTGGCTCTGCCTACCTCTGCCTGTTTCAAGTAATT
Source organism: Pan paniscus (assembly GCF_029289425.2). NCBI lineage: Eukaryota > Metazoa > Chordata > Mammalia > Primates > Hominidae > Pan > Pan paniscus. Next base: position 59,343,107 of record NC_073268.2, on the reverse strand, counting down.
ACTGAGTTACTAATAATGAGCCATCCTTGAGCACAGTACTTTACCCTGGTTTTGATCTGCTTTTCCAGTGTTTTTATTGATTTTTCCTGGAGTCAGGAAAGAAGGATTGGAGAGCTTATTAGTAATACAGCTATGATGAGAACCTAGGTTTTCCTGGCTCCAGTTCAGCACTTGCCACTCTTATTACTACCATGATGATGACTGCTATTATTACTACTACTATCGTCATCCCCATCCCCCTGCTTTTATTAAAATACAATGTGCCAGGCACTGTGCAAAATATTTTAAATTTATTATCCATTTAATCTTTATACAGCACTCAGAGGAGGTGGAGTGTGTTTCTGTATCCACACCTAGCTGTTGGTGGTCACTACTGTGTTCATTCCACCCTCAAACGCATTCCCTTTATTGGCCATTTTCCAGCCTCTGACCAGGAGCCCAGGCATCCAGACGTCCTAATGCTACAGCAGACAAATTGCTGTATGAGGGTGTTTTTATTTCCAAAGTTGTAAATTGCACCAAAATAGATTTCATACAATTTACAATGTGTCTGACAAGAAAACAGGTTGTTGCTGCCAAATCCTGATTTTTAATTGAACCTCTATTTGAGTATGGAGGACAATAAATAGCCCTACCCATGGGGGGCATAAGGCAACAGTAGAGGCATTTGGGAATGTCTTCTGGGAAGGCCAGAGGGCAAAGGGCCTACCGTTTTCTAAATGCTTTGCTTACTTAGGTTATTTTTGGAAATGCCTCTTAACAGGCTGTTGCTGGGGAGTTGATGAATTCATGACTACCATTTTGATAGTAATCAAAAAACAAGGCAGCTCTATTGAGCTGCAGAGGCTGAGCTTGGGCTTGATTTGACATTAATTGGATTTGGTAATCCCTAGATCTCCTGTTTGTTTTCCCCACGCCTGAGAAGTTATTATATGCATAAGGAGAGGACCTCCCCATCTTGTTGAGGTCTTGGCTCAATGATGGCTTGTTGGAGAAAGAGGATGTTGGCATTTTCAAAGATTAGGTAAAGAAAGCCAGCACAGGCAGCTGTGGTCTGAGTCTTCAGCCACTCTGGTAGTGAATTAGCATCATACACAGATAGCAATTGCTCCAGCATCCCTATGTCAGCAGGGGCTGAGGCTGCTAGGAGTTTCCAGCAGGGTTTCGTGTGTTGATGTGTAGGTGAGGATGGTCATTGAGGCTGGTGTGCCATGTATGTTGAAGGGAGAGAGGAGAAATCAGCAATAACCAAGAGACAATGGCCAGAGTCATGAGCCCTGGAGATAATCAGAGTGTGATGGTGATGGTTGTCCCTGAAAGCTTTGTCCACGGAGCTGCTGAGTCAATGTTGTGGATGCCCAGAAATATTAACACTTTTTTACATTTATCCATTATCTCATTTGAAACTGCAAAAGTACTGCAATTTATTTCTTACTTTCTGATAACAGAATTGAGACCCAGAGATATTAACTTGCTCAGAGCTGCATGGATGATAGGTGAGACAAGCCCACTTAGTCATTTTCTGATCTTCAATTTTAGAATTTAATACAAAAGTCATCTTGCAAATGAAAAGTAGAAAAATTCATTTTTAAAATTTAGGTCAGACAAATTAAATTCAGTTGACTTTATATTTATTTGAACAAAAGACAATTCATGAATTGGGCCTGAATTGTCATGAACAAACCAGGAAAGGTTCAGGGAACTCCACTCAGCAACATGGGCAGGTAGTATTTATAGACAACTAAAGGAAGTGACATACAGAAACAGCTTGACTGGCTACAGCTCTGTGTTGATCTGATGTGGGCATGGTGTGATGAGGCATGGTTATGGTTATGGTTGTGGACCAATCAGTTGGCAGCCTGAGACTGGCTGAAGTTGGCTGCTGTGATTGGCTAAGACTCAGCAACTTTTTACAAGAATATACTCTTGTTAGGTTGCAATGTGCTTGCATACTAAGTCAGTGTATTTGTCTGTTTTCATGCTGCTCATAAAGACATACCCGAGACTGGGCAATTTACAAAAGAAAGAGGTTTATTGGGCTTACAGTTCCACATGGCTGGGGAGGCCTCACAATCATGGAGGAAAGCACGGAGAAGCAAGTCACATCTTACGAGGATGGCAGCAGGCAAAAAAGAGAGCTTGTGCAGGGCAACTCCCATTTTTAAAACCATCATCAAATCTTGTAAGACCCATTCACTATCATGACAACAGCATGGGAAAGACCTGCCCCCAAAATTCAATCATCTCCCACTGGGTCCCTGCCACAACACATGGGAATTATGGGAGCTACAAGATGATTTGGGTGGAGACACAGAGTCAAACCATATCAGTCAGGTTGCAGTTTGCTACATATGGAGGCAGCTTTAGGCCAAATATAATTAAATTGAACATTTCCCCTTTTGATAAGCATCTCAATTTTGAGAGATTGACCCAACTTTGGGCATTGATGCCACTGTGTCATCATTATGGACTTGTTTGGTCTCAGTACAAATTCACAATTTATGACATCAAGTCAGTTGCATGATTCCTTATGTTCTTGTGTCTTCATTATTTTAACTGTAGTAAGACCAGTTTATGCCGCATACAAGCATTTAAGACTCTCTTCAGAGGTTATGAGGCAAGAAAGAAACTATTATTCTGGCTATTTTGAGAACAATACTGGGAGACTGAAATATATTCCTTAAGAGGACCCCCCACAGATCAAACCAATCAAAATCAAATATATCAAAACTGACCCAGATGAGTAATTTTAACTAAGTAGTTTGTTTGCTGAGTTCTTTCAACTGAGTTTCTATCAGTTGCATGCACTCCTAGTCTGAAGCAATCATGTCATCTAAAACAAATTTAGCAAGAGAATTTAAAGAAGCTTGCTGGCCAACTGTAGCCTGTGTAGTAGAACAGCTATAGTAGCTAATGTTGGAGACAGATTTCTCATCATAGCTTTATTGACATTTATACCAAGCCAGGGAAGGAGCATTCTACCAAATGATGTCCACTTAGAGAGATTTATGAGGGCTGGCAAATTTGTCTTTATTCCACAGTGCAAACTCAGAGGTGTAGACCAGTGTTCTGTTTCCAATAGGCTATGGAGTGACAGTGATACTGTTAAAATACTTAATCCACATTGGCCCCTTATTTTCCACTATTGAGACATAGAGTTGCCCACACATATAGTTGGTTATTAAAATCTTCCACAGATAAAAATATGTTCTAAAGGGATACAAAAGACAGTTTCTGTGGGACATCTTGTGCATTAGGGGTCACCAAAAAGGAAGCACTAGTAATATTTTTCTAAAGCTCCATTGTTGAATCATTTCATGGTTGGAGGGTACCAACAATTAAGGGATAAGAGTTATACATTGGTCTACAAACTGTTAGATTATCTTTCTCTTGGCTTTCTTATGCTATAATTTAGCTGCAAATTTCAAAATTCTCAGGTATTATCTACTCTTAGATTTAGATAAAGGATTTGAATGCATGAATCGAAAAACCTAACCCTCTAGAAAGGGTACAATTTGAACAAATAGTCAAACTTGGAATATTAGTGCAATTTGTTACAAGCTGAACCAGAGAATCTATAAAATCATGTACAAATTTAGGTTTCATATAATATATCCGATATTAAGTTTCTTACAGAAACTGTTGATTATGAAATCTTCAATATTATATGATTTTGTCGTGTATAAACAGAAAAAAAAACAGTAACAGGAATAAACATTTCATGGTGACAGAGAAGAGAAGTCTTGATTTGTGATCTTGAAAAAGCTGTCCACACCTGGGATGCCATTTGCTTCTGAGAAGAAACCTCCCTAGTCAGTTTTACCTTGAGACCCCCATTGGGTATACAGTTCCAAGAGTTTTGAGGGGTCCTCTTGGGTTGAGAGATGTGGATCCAAGATGTGAGGCCCTGAAGTTTTTCTGTAGAGAAGTACTTGGTATGGTCCCTTCCAGTGGAATTCAAGGACGGTCTTTTTCCGGTGTCTTTTTAAAAAGACCTAATCTTCCAGATTCTGACAGGTCTGGTTGGCATCAGTTGGTGGATCACAAAAGGCTTTTTTTACCTGGTGAAAATATACTTTGGCATAATGCATTAAAACCTTGCAATATTGAGTCATGTCAGAGTTTATGAGAAGGCGGTACATGGGGTTCTATCATTAGAGGCACTGGCCTTCCAGTAACTTTCATAAGGGGCCTATCTGTGTTTTCCACTGGGGGTAGATCTGATTGCCATCAATCACTAATACCTTTAACCAAGGCAATCTCATCAATTCAGTTAGCTTTGCCTGATGCCATTGTACTTGTAGTACCTTATTTAAATGCTGTATAACTTGTCCATTGAAATAAATACCTTTATTATTAGATTTCTTCAGGAATGCCTCATAAGTAAAACACATTTTTGAATAACCTTTTAGCTACTAATGTAGCATCATCTTTCTGAATGAAAAAACTTCTGTACAACCAGAAAACATGTATTAAAAGTAGCAATTGAAGGAAATCCATCTGTAAGTGTTCAAATTATTGAGCAGGTACTGGAAATGCATCACCTGAAAGTTGTTGTTGTCTTATCAGAATTACAGTTTTGACAAATCAAACATGGGTTATAAACCATTTTAGAATGATCATCCCACCAACTTTAAATTTTTTTTTATTTTGTCGCTTCACGATGAGTCATAGAGTGCTTTTTTTTTTTTTTTTTTTTTTTTTTAAATTGAGACGGAGGCTCGCTCTGTCGCCCAGGCTGGAGTGCACTGGCCAATCTCGGCTCACTGCAAGCTCTGCCTCCCGGATTCACGCCATTCTCTTGCCTCAGCCTCCAGAGTAGCTGGGATTACAGGCGCTCGCCACCACGCCGAGCTAATTTTTTGTATTTTTAGTAGAGATGGGGTTTCACCGTGTTAGCCAGGAAGTTCTTGATTTCCTGACCTCGTGATCCGCCCACCTCGGCCTCCCAAAGTGCTGGGATTACAGGCGTGAGCCACCGCGCCCAGGCTAGAGTGCTTTTAATAATGGAAGTTTTAAGGACTCAGGAAGGAACAGGTGGCTGTCCAGGCTCCCCATGAGTCCATGCTTAACACTGAATTTACATCCTCTTACATTCCAGTTTTGTTTCTCCAATTCAGGTGCATACCACTGTTTATTAAATAGGTTATCATAGGTAATTTGACTTGGATCAATTTGATGGAGTTTATTCAAGTCACATATGTTAACAATTCCAGTACTGCCTGACATAGCATGAAAATCTGCCAAATCATTTCCTTGGTATTCAATTAATTCTTGTTGTGCTTGATGTTGGTTTAACAGTTCTATGAAACCAATCCATTTTTTTCATTAGAGTTCTGTGAATTCTTACCCAATCCAGTGGTATGATCAGATTTCTAGAGATTTCATACAATTTCTGGAATGCATGTTAATAATCCATACCAATATAACTTAAGTAAGGTTTAGCATTACTTATTATTTGATAATGCTTTCTATACAATTTCATATATCAAATAAGCCAAATTTGTTTAATATCTCTCTTAATGTAAGGAAAGATATTATTTTAAGATGTTCCAAGGGCCATCTGAAAATTCTTAAAATTAACTTAAGGTCAAGAGAAAGATTTAATTTAGAATTTGATTTTAGGACATTTGTCAAAAATATCAAGGACTTAAAACACTTCATCAAAATAGGATGACAAGTCACTTGAAACAATAGGCATTCACTTAACCAGAGTGATAAGTAAAGACGTCAAAGGCAAAAACAGAAAATTACGTAGCCATAGAAAAACCTTAGCTCTTTTAATAGAGAGGACTCAGTTTTCTTACATGATCCAAATCCTAATAAATACATCATGAAGTGGAGGAAATATCATAGTAAGACACAGAATCTTTTCTCCTAGGCCAATTACCTAAAAGATTAAGAAATCCTTTCACATTTTCCTGTTAAGAGCAAACCAATACTCCAAGAAAACCTTGTTTTTTTAACAGAAAGAATGAAATTCTAGTTTTGTGTTAGTGTACTTTTGATATTAATGCTCGAGTTTAAGAAAAACTAATAAATAATTCTCTTCTACTTATTTGATTAGCCAGTTTGACCACACATAAAATTTCTTTCAAAAGATTCATCTTCCATAAACCTTCTACAATTTTCTTACCCTTCACTTTTTTGTCCTATGCTTTTCTTCTTTCTCATTTTGAAATAACCAGTCATTCTAATTTAGGATAAAAATTACTCTCTTTTTCCCTTAACAAAACAGAACATCCTCATAACTTATAGTTTTTATTATGAAAAGCATATATTACCTTCTTTGTATACTTGCATATAGAGTTGTTTCTCTTATTATTACTAGTGATTTTATTTACATATATTAATTAGAATGTTTTACTCCTATGACCTTAAGCTCCAGTGAACACCATGGTGCAAATAATTGTGAACTATCTGTCACACCAGCAATTCTGAACCATAATATCTAGAAGATATCTAGGAGCATGTCCTTGTTCTTTTTTGTTTTCTTTTCTTTCTTTTTGAGACGGAATCTTGCTCTGTCGCCCGGGCTAGAGCGCAGTGGCATGATCTCGGCTGCAACCTCCCCCTCCCAGGTTCAAGTGATTCTCCTGCCTCAGCCTCCTGAGTAGCTGGGATTACAGGTGCCCACCACCAGGCGTGGCTAATTTTTGTATTTTTTTAGTAGAGACAGGGTTTCCCCACGTTGGCCAGGCAGGTCTCAAACTCCTGACCTCAGATGATCCTCCTGCCTCGGCCTCCCAAAGTGCTGGGATTACAGGCGTGAGCCACCACGCCAGGCCCGCATGTGCTTTCTTACAGTACAATTTGTTAGTGTGGCACAGAGCATGTTTACTAACAGTCTCAGATAGTTTTAGTCTCTCTGCAATAGGAAATTTTTTGTAGAGGAGGCAAAATTCTGTCTCTATCCTCTTAGTTTTTTTTTTCTAGGCCTGAGAATTAAATTGTTGTTTGTATAGACTTTCCTCAGTGTCAACTTTCCATTCTTGATAAGAATGTTAGAACCTTTTAATGTAGGGAGAACCTCTTTCACCTGGGAAGTGTATCTTACTTACATCTATTTAACTCACTTGTTGTTTCTTTTTAATAATTATGCTTGGATTTCTCATAAATATGAGACATTAAACAGCTAGACATCATCTTATGTTTTTTTTCTTGCTGATAAATGTTGTAATATAGAAGGCCGGGCGCGGTGGCTCACGCCTGTAATCCCAGCACTTTGGGAGGCCGAGACGGGCGGATCATGAGGTCAGGAGATCGAGACCATCCTGGCTAACATGGTGAAACCCCGTCTCTACTAAAAATACAAAAAATTAACTGGGCATGGTCACGGGCGCCTGTAGTCCCAGCTACTCTGGAGGCTGAGGCAGAAGAATGACGTGAACCCGGGAGGCGGAGTTTGCAGTGAGCCGAGATCGAGCCACTGCACTCCAGCCTGGGCGACAAAGTGAGACTCCGTCTCAAAAAAAAAAAAAAAACAAAAACAACAGCAACAACAAGAACAACAACAAAACAGAAATGTTCATTGCAGTAGTACTCATGATAAAGTGATAAACATCAATGAGGGAATAGCTAACAATACCACAGTATATTCATTTGATAATTACCACTGTAGGCTAATAAAAGGAAATTGAGAAGAATTTAACACAAAACATTAAAAAAAAGTGTAATATAGAGATAACAGAAGCTTATTTCCAGCAAACCTAATTAAAAAGTTGTGTGTTTGTGTTGTATTTAATGGTGATGACTCTGAAGATAAGCCTGTTATAATAAAACTAACAATATTCTTATTTACCAAAAATTACCCAAGTCGAATGAACTTGAAAGCATCTGGGCTAGTTCTTATTTTTCCAAGAGAATTCTTAATTTATATAAGCACTTAATTTTCTTTAAGCCAAATAAATAGGGCTCTTTTACAATTTAATTTTGATGATATCATAAGGAGATAGAAAAATATCACATATATATTATACATACAGACAAACATATAAAGAGAAACAGATCTTATAGTTTTCATTCTAAAATTTTAGCCATGGGCCAGTACAAAAAAACAAGCACTTTGAATGCCTGGACCCAGCTTCCTTCCTTCCTTCCCTCCTTCCTTCCCTCCTTCCCTTCCTCCCTCCATCTCTCCCTCCCTTTCCTTCCTTTTCTCCCTTCCCTTCCTTCCTTCCCTTCCTTCCTTCCTCCCTCCCTCTCTCTTTCTTCTTTTCTTTCCTTCCTTCTTTCTTTCTTTTTCTCTGCCTCCCTCCCTCCTTCCCTCTCTCCCTCCTCCCTCCCTCCTTTCTTTCTTTCTTTCTTTCTCTCTTTTTTCTTCTTTCTTTCTTTCTCTTTCTGTCTTTTGTCTCTTTCTTTCTCTTTCTTTCTTTTGTCTTCTTTCTTTCTTTTATTTATTCTTTTTCTTTCTTTTGTTCTTTCTTCTTTCTTTCTCTCATTTAGGGGGTACAAGTACAGGTTTCTTACTTAAATGCATTTATTGTATAGTGAGGAAGTCTGGACTTCTAGAGTACCCATCATCTGAATAGTAAACATTGTACTCAATAGGTAGTAAAGCATGGATACTTCTAATCTTGTTTTATGGTCAGAGATTGGTTCATCCTTTCTATGTTTGTTTGTTTGTTTTCAAGATTGACTGATGGACCAATTAGCTGTGTATTTTTCTTCAGTAAAGCATTTTAGAGCATAGCAAAGATAATGACAATGGGAAAGAGGTAGACATATTTGGCAAAGCATATGGTCAGCAGGTATTTAAGAGGAGGGGCTTCAGTTGATTCAGAGGTTTCTATTGAAGAAGCAGAATCAAAATGAGAAAAGACAGAGGACTAGTTCATGTATACATTTTAATGATCCAAGTGTCCGATTGAAAGAGGGATCTTTTGAACTTGATTTGAAAAACCTCTCCACAGGAATATTATTTTTTCTCTCTGAGATATCGGTTGATCATTGTCCCAGGAGTGAAGTCCTTGAGGGAATACCTCTAGTGGGGAAATAGTCCAGGGCAAAGGGAATAGGTACATCATATAACTGGTATAAAGGTGGACAATTTATTTTTCAATGGCCTGGTTATTTACAATAAGGACAAACATCTTGGGGCATAGGGTTCTTTAGTATAGGATTTCTCTATTTCTCTGTTTGGGCTTAAAATATGTATGAGGAGATCCTCTTGCTCCCTGTAGCTATTATAACTGTAAAGGTATGTGCCTGCTTGTCCTTTGTAAGCATTATTCCCCACTGTGGCCACCGTAACTCTAAGTTACCTTTGGTAAAGCTCACACATTTCTCCAGGTTCTGGGCCCATAGTTCTTATACATGAAATTAGCTGGAATTCCAGATAAAGAAGTTCTGGCCCCTTTTATCCAGACCAACCCATGATTCCCTATCTTTAAGTAACATTACTTACCTAATGAACCCAATTCAGTTTCTCTCTCACCTAGTTGGAAACCTGAGGCCTTGCTACAGAACCCGGTTCTGTTTCTATGGCAACTTTCAAACATAGTCTACACTTAAAATGCTCAAATAAATTCTTTTGAAAGAGGTCAAAGCCTAGGTTTGTGGAACTCCAACTGGAGAGATAGACAACTCTTCCATGACCCCAGTTGCTGAGAAAAATCAGTGGTCACAATGGGCCCTGTGAACACCTTTGCTTGGTCACTCCGTGCTCCTGGAGTTTGCTGGAGGTCTACTTCCAGTCCCACTTCTAATGACCAACTGTTAAAGGAAAAACTGTAGACAAATTAAATTCAAGACAGTTTATTCAAGCAAAGAACAATGTATGAATTGGGCAGCCCTCAGAACCAGTAGAGGTTCAGAGAGCTCCACCTGGCAGTACAGCCTACCAGTGAGCAGGCAATATTTGTAGAGAGAAAAAGGAAGTGTCATACAGAAACAGCTTGATTGCTTTGTTACAGCTTATGCTATACCTTATTTCGACATGGTGTGATAAAGTATTTGCCTTATGTAAATATGAGCTGATCAGTTGGCAGTCTGTGATTGGCTGAGACTCAGCAACTTGTTACAAGAATATGCTCTTAAGTTAGGTTACAACCTGTTTGCATACTTAGGTTGCAGTTTGCTTTAGGTTATATTTAATTTAATTTAACATACCTTTAAAAAAAATCTGTTATCCCAACCCAGTGTCTCCCACAAATTCTATACAAGGAAGGATTCAAAATTAATACAATGACCTTATGTAACACAAATTTATTGATCACTTTCTGGGCTCTGGCACTATGTTAGTTGTAGGTTGTGATACCACAAGATGTGACATATTTTTAAGATGCTTTTCATGGAGACTGTAAAAGTCAATATGTTAAAATATCTGATAGAACTGTCCTCCAATTATTATTCACATATTTTAAAATCATTTACTTGTCCAGAAAATTAGTGAAACTCTTTGTGAACTTCAGAGGCTATGGTCCATTCTATGGAATAATGTTGATGATGGGAGATTTTAATCTTTTAAGGGTGGGTTTGAGTTTTGAAAGCTGACAAAATCATTTCAAGCTAAGTCTAGTAAATAAAGTAGATAATACGATTTTTGTTCTTAAGAAAATGTGCTGTTACAGAAGGCAATGTTTTTCTTGTGTGCTTTGTGGGTATTTCTGAAGGTGATTCTTAATACTTTACTAATTGGAAGATTAGCAAGTGTGTAAAATGGTGAAAACATTCATTTAGAAAAATGAATTCTGGTGTGTTTGTAGTAAAAAGTAAGTGTAGTCAACCCTTGAACAATACAGGTTTGAACAGCACAGGTCCACTTATATGTGAATTTTCTTCTGCCTCTGCTACTCCTGAGACAGCAAGACCAATGCCGCCTCCTCCTCCTCCTCAGCCTACTTAACATGAAGATAGCAAGGATGAAGATTTTCATGACAATCCACTTCCACTTAATAAACAGTCAATATATTTTATCTTCCTTAGGATTTTCTTGATAACATTTTTTTCTCTAGCCTACTTTATTGTAAGAATATAGTACACATGTAGCATACAAAACGTGTTAATTGACTGTTTATGTCATCTGAAAGGCTTCTGGTCAACAGTAGGTTATTAATAGTTAAGTTTTGGGGGAGTCAAGTTATACATGGATTTTTGGCTGTGTGTGGGTGGTTGGGACCTCTAGCCCCCAGATTGTTCAAGGGTTGACTGTATTAATACTGCTATAGTTGTATCAATGCTTAGAATTTAGAACATACCCCTCACCTGAGAATCAAGTCCTAAGGCCCTCCAATATTTAGAAGTTGGACAAGGAAGGAACCAGCAAGGGATCCTGAGAGGGAGGAATAATCAGTGATGTAGAAAGAAAACCAGGAGAGGTTTGTGTCATTGAAGCCAAGAGAAATTTGCATTTCGATATCTGGCAATATAGAGATATTCATTGAGAGCAGTTTCAGTGGAATGCACAGATCAATGGTCGGATCTGAATGATGTTTAAATATAGATTATTCTTCCAAAAATTCGGCTGAAAAGAGAAGAGAGTTAGGATGATATAGAAGGTAGACTCAGTGTCAAGAAAGGGATTTTATAAGCATAAGAGAAAATTGAGCATATTGAAAAAATAGGAGGATATAGGGAGAAGGCGATGATATAAGATAAGAATAGATAATTGATGTAGGAGATCAGCTAGAACAGAGAGGAGACACAATCACAAATATGGAGGAGAGGGGAAGTTGACTTTAATAAAGAGAAGAGTCAGATCATTCACTTAATCTGGGGGTTGAATGTGTAGATTTGCTATAAATCTAACAGTTGAGGTCGATGGTCTCAGTTTTCTTGGTGAAGTAGGAGGCAAAGTTTTTAAAGTGGAAAGTTAAGTTTTGGTGGAGGGCATGAGTTAGGTGTAAACATTTTGTAGATTGCTAATGGAAAAGGAGCAAAGCTGTGTGAGGAAAAGTAAATGGTATATTGGATCATCCTGAATGTCCAGTTGAACTTGGAGTCTGGAAATGACAATTGTTCATTGATATTTTTTTCATAATGTTTAGCAGCTCAGTAATGGAGCTGAGGAGGCAGATTGTGGGATTATAGTCTTGCTGCATGGGTTTAGTGAAAGAACAGTGGTACATGAAGCTGTAGGTGATGAAGAAAGAATGTTTCAGATGATCAATAATGTAATCTAGGCAGGATTGGGAAGTAACGAAAACTGTCCTAGGGGTCTAGGGGCTCTAGGTCCTCTTTTGAAAAAGGAATAATAAGTCAGAAGAGTTTGTATAAAGACAACTTAAAAACAAATTGTTTTCCACCTGCTTCATTGGGTTATCATAAGGAATAAAGGAGTTAATTCATGCACAGTGCTTTGACCACTGCCTAGCACATCAGAAGAGCTGAGGAAAGGTTGGCTGTAGTATCAGATGCTATTGGTATCTAGCTCTACAGTCCCCTTCCCCCCTCTGGGTTTAACTGCAGCTCTGGAGGACAGTTCTAGAGAACATCCATGGCCTCCCTGATCCCCGATTCCACCTCAAGAGCCTGCAGGGTCATGTCCAAAGCATCAAGAATTTTATCACCTTGTGCCTAGATGCAGATACGAAATGGGGGAGTACTGTAGTTGTACGTAAATGCCCCGCCTCGTGTCTTCCCATTGGAGGTGCATTCTAGAGGGTTTCTCAGATGGTCTCTGTCAGGATTGATTTGAGCTACCCACAAGGGTAATGAGCTAATATCATGCACTGTGTAGGCATTTATCCTTTCTGCCTGTCTCTTTCCCTGCTTGTGAAATCATATGCCAAATATACTGATTACACTTAAGTCTTTGTAATCCTGCTTTTAGGATGACATGGGGTGGGGGAAAACTAAATTAAGAGAACTATTTTAATTGTTGTGATTGTTATTGTTAATATGAATATTTTTATTATGATCTATGATTATTATTATCTATTCTAGACATTTAGAAATTATTACAGGAACTTTTTCTGGACAGACAAGAACCTAAGTCTGAACATCTAAAAGGCTCACAAAGAATCAAGCAAATTCATTGAAAGAGACCAACACTTATTAGACCTATCTTCGTGAACTGAAGATCGAGAAAAAAATTCCAAGAGGCATTTGGACAGAAAAGCATGTTGACTCCACAGGAACAAAAATCAAACTGCATTCAAAATTCTCCTCTGCAATGTCTAATGGCAGGAGAAATAAAATGGTACCAACAGAGCTTCAAGGGAAAAAGACTGCATTCTAAGAAACCTATATTTAGGAAGTTGTTCAAGTGAAAGGGTAATGGAAGAAATGTTCTTAGATGTGCAACTCACTGTTACAACCTTCTAAACAAAGCCCTCGAAGACCTGATTTAACTGACAGTGAATGAATCTAAATACAGAGCTGTGGGATGTGAGAGTCACATCAGTGACCACTGAAACAAGTATAAAGAAAATTAAGTCTAGATGATTGTTTTACATATAATTATAAAACAGAATAAAAGCGTAAAACGCAACTCTTGGAAGAGGATATTTATAGTATAAAAATGGCTTAATTATAATAATTTGAACCTAATGTTTTGCCGTACAAAAATAGAAATGAAGGAGATAGAACGGTAGGAGAAAACACTTATTTCCTCATTGTTCCCAAGAGGGATATTATATAACTCTTGATAGAGATAACTGAAAATACAAACAGGATGTATCCTTTCTAAATTACTAAAAAAAAAAAAAAAGCAAAGAAAATAAATTCCATGTAACAATCATACTTTATGTAACACACTGAAGTTTTTGGTCTTTAATCTTCTTATCTCCAGAGATTGCTGCGACTCCTCATCCACTCTGTATCATAGCATCACCTCCAGTATCATTAATGCAAGGCACCCCATTTCTGACCACAGCTTCCTTCTTTTCCTTCTTGGCTTTATTTTTATTTATTTATTTATTTTTGAGACGGAGCCTCGCTCTGTTGGCCCAGGTTAGAGTGCAGTGGCATGATCTCAGCTCACTGAAACCTCCACCTCTCAGGTTCAAGCAATTCTCCAGCCTCAGCCTCCTGAATAGCTAGGATTACAGGCACCTGCCACCATGCCTGGCTAATTTTAGTATTTTTAGTAGAGACAGGGTTTTGCCATGTTGGCCAGGCTGGTCTTGAACTCCTGACCTCAGATGACCTGCCTGCCTTAGCCTCCCAAAGTGCTGGGATTACAGACATGAGCCACTGAGCCTGGCCACGTTCTTGGCTTTTTAATTGCAACCATTGAAATAGATCTTGATTTCACTGTGACCTCTAGCTTCTTTATCTTCAATTTGCCCCATCCTTCAGCCGTCCCCTTTCTTTAGTTTTCTACCTGTCCAGATTAGATTTCAGGGTCCATTGTTTCAGCGATAGTACTGCCAAAATCCTAAACTCCCTTGCCCCTTTGGGCTTTTGTCAGACCCCATCTGGCTGAAGACCATTCCCAGAGCAACCCACACTGTGTGCTGTCTCTCTTCTTGTATTTAAGCAGCTGGAGAAAAACACAACAGAGCAGATTGTACCATCATATATTCATAAGCATGCATTCTGAATGGGCACCACAGTGCCAGAATCCTTCAGATATCTCTGGTCAATCTATAGTCCAGCAATCCACAATGACCATTCCAGATCTTCTCTAGCTTCCTTAAATGCCCAACTTTCCTACCCATCAACGGATGCCTTTATTTCATATTTCACAGAGATAATAGACACTGTCACATAAGGCCACTCCCCCCACTCCACACCCCCAAATCCTGCTACCAAACTCACTAACATAACAGCATCTGTACCTATCTGGTCCTCCTTCCTGCCTATTCCATAGAGGAGCTGTTTTTCTTTCTGAAAGAGATCAATTCCTTACATGTGCTTTAGACCCCATCTCCTTTCTTCTTCGCAGGAATCTTATAATTTAGGTGGTTCTGTATCTCTTGAATATCCAATCTCTTTTCAACCTCATCAGTTGCTTCAAGTTGTAAACATTAAACAAATTATATTCAGCTTTCAAAAAAAAAGGGAGGAAATCCTGTCATTTGGGACAACATGGATGAAACTAGAGGACATTATGGAAAATGAAATGAAGCAGACATGGAAAGAAAAATACTACATGATCTGACTTACATGTGGAGTGTGAAAAAGAACTCAGAAGCAGGAAGTAGAATGGTGGTTACCAGGGTCTTAAGGGGTTGGAGGGTTGGGAAGATGTTGGTCAAAGGACACAACATTTCAGGAGGAATAAGTTCAAGAGAGCTATTGTTTAACACGGGAACTATAGTTAATAACAATGTATTGCTTTCTTGGAAATTGCCAAGAGAGTAGATTTTAAGTGTTCTCACAGCAAAAATGATTAGTACGTGAGGTAATGCATATGTTACTCAGCTCAATGTAGCCATTCCACAGTATGTACAAGTTTCAAAGCAACATGTTGTATATAATAAATACATATAACTTTGGCAATCAAATCAAATAACTAAAAGAAAATAAAAATAAATGGAGAGATATTACAAAAATTCTACTGCATTAATAGTCACTAATTCCAGTGCTTTGTATGCCTTTGTGGAAAGGTTTTCCAATCGTGTGGCACTATTGACTTTTTTTTTTTTTTTTTTTTTTTTTTGGTGACGGAGTCTCGCTCTGTCACTCAGGCTGGAGTGCCGTAGCATGATCTCAGCTCATTGCCATCTCTGCCTCCCGGGGTTCAAGCCATTCTCCTGTGTCAGCCTCCTGAGTAGCTGGGATTACAGGCACATGCCACCATGCCCAGCTAGTTTTTGTATTTTTAGTAGAGATGGGGTTTCACTGTGTTGGTCAGGCTGGTCTCGAATCCCTGACTTCATGATCCGCCCACCTCGGCCTCCCAAAGTGCTGGGATTACAGGCATGAGCCACCACACCCGACCAGCACTATTGACATTTGAGTCCATGTAATTCTCTGCTGTGGAGGCTGTCCTGGGCAATGTAGGGTGTTAAGCATCATCCCTGACTTCTACCCATTAGATGTCAGTAGGACCCTCCCCCACCTGTGACAAAACTCCTGATCTTCTTCTGTTTCCTCTAACCTCCTGATCTTCTATCTTCTCCCCTTTCCTCTAAACTCAGTCCACTCTAAAGATCTTAGAGAATGACAACATTATGCATACAGTTAATTGCACAAGACTGAAATCAGAGAGTCAGCCTTGATACCACCTTCTTCTTCATTTTTCATGTGTGATTCATCATCAAATCACATTATTTTTCACTTCCTAAATATACCCCAATCCCATCCATCTTATTCTTTCATCACTGCCACCTCGCTAATCCAAACTATCATAATTTCTTACCTGGACCACTGCAATAAATTCCTAACTTCATCCTGCGTCTTTGACTTCCTTCCAACTTGTTCACACTATAGCTAGTGTACTTTTCAAAATATAAATCTTGCAAACCCCTCACCCCCACCAACTTATAATCTAAATAACCAATTAACCAACTTATGTCTTTGTAGGTATAATCTCTGCAATATACTCATATTCAAAAGCTAAGAAATAGGTAGGATCCAAACTCAGGTCAATTTATGTCTATAAAGAGACAGTTTTTGAGTATTTGAGTAAGTATCAATTCCAAATGAGAGAGAACACTGAGTTTACAGGAGAGAAAGAGGAGAGAATCATAGGTGTGATAGCAAGTGTTTGCACTGCACACACATACAAAAAATCAAGAGCTTCCTTCAAATTTATGCAGTTAAATTTTGTATTGGTTTGTTATCCTTGGGAGATGTCTATACCTCCTATTAGTTATAGGGATGAAGTAGATAAGTAGAGGGTTATGCAGGAGAAAGTTTAACAAATCTTTGCTTTACAAGTATGATGTTCAGTCGCACTGAGACTGTTTTCTAAGTATCTTGTGGGACCCAAATAGAAAGATGAATAGGATGTTGTCCCGGTTTTCAAAGCTCTACTTGAATTTTCCTGTCTCATCATTTACCTTTCCTGTCTCATCCTTTGCATTTCCTGTCTCATCCTTTGCATTTCCTGTCCCATCATTTGCATTTCCTGTCTCATCATTTGCATTCCCTATCTCATCATTTGCATTCCCTATCTCATCATTTGCATTTCCCTTCTCATCATTTGCATTACCTCTGCCAATGTTTTCCACCTCCCAAAACTCCATCATTTCTTCCCTTTCCACTAACATTTTGCACATGGCTGTATTGTCATTTTTCCTAACCTAAGGGGAAATAAAAAATCCAACAAGACCTTGTTCAAATCACATTCCAAATAAGGAGGAGGAATGAGTTGTAAGAGTTTTAGAGGAATTTTAAGCTCCTTTTTTTTTTTTTTTTTGAGATGGAGTCTTGCTCTGTCACCCAGGTTGGAGTGCAATGGCACAATCTCAGCTCGCTGGCAACCTCTGCCTCCCCATTTCAAGTGATTCTACTGCCTCAGCCTCCTGAGTAGCTGGGACTACAGGCCTGCACCACCATGCCTGGCTAATTTTTCTATTTTAGTAGAGATGGGGTTTCACTATGTTGGCAAGGTTGGTCTCAAA
Organism: Pan paniscus; assembly: GCF_029289425.2. NCBI lineage: Eukaryota > Metazoa > Chordata > Mammalia > Primates > Hominidae > Pan > Pan paniscus. The sequence goes on along the minus strand of NC_073268.2, from coordinate 59,325,651 downwards.
ACTCATGACCTCAAATGATCCGCCCGCCTCAGCGTCCCAAAGTGCTGGGATTACAGGTGTAAGCCACCGTGCCTGGCCTTAGGCTCTTTTCATAAAGAACGGCCAAACACACACACTATCTGAAATCAGATGCAACACTTTCCATTTGAAATCTGTCTCTCTGAATGGAAACAATGAAGTGTTGCAAGTTTATACTCTTGAAGTAAATGAGGACCAAAAATGGATAAGGAAAATAAAATGGGAGAACTCTGAAAGATCAGAGAAGTTGCTATCAGGTGATAGAATCAGATAAAAGGATTTCCTATAAGGCATTCTGCTGGTGACTCTATAAAAGGTGGCATTGTTACTGTTGGGTAAATAAAAGTTTTTGATTTGAAGAACCCTCTCCACTCTTTCCTTTAAAAAGGGGAGGTGCCCGGGCGCGGTGGCTCATGCCTGTAATCCCAGCTTTTTGGGAGGCCGAGGCAGGATCATGAGGTCAGGAGATCGAGACCATCCTGGCTAACACGGTGAAGCCCCGTCTCTACTAAAAATACAAAAAATTAGCCGGGCGTGGTGGCGGGCGCCTGTAGTCCCAGCTACTGAGGAGGCTGAGGCAGGAGAATGGCATGAACCCAGGAGGCGGAGCTTGCAGTGAGCCAAGATTGTGCCACTGCACTCCAGCCTGGGTGACAGAGCAAAACTCCCATCTCAAAAAATAAAAAATAAAATAAAATAAAAATAAAAATAAAAATAAAAAGGGGAGGCAACCATTACAATCTGGTAACAAGAATGCTAACATTTGAAAGCTTTGATTCACTTCAAGTATTGTCAAACACACACACACACACACACACACACACACACAAATCAATCTTTTAACTTTGACTTCACAAATAAAAAGCCTTCTTATGTGGGGCTTAGATCAGGGTGGCCGCCAGCATGAGTTCATGTCCTCTGTGAAGAATGGAATATCAAAGTCAGAGATTTCAGATTGAAGAGTCCTTAGGGAACACTGGGTTTAGAGGTTTTGAAACTTTTGAAAGCACTGGAACACTTTCTTCAGTTAGAATCCTATATAGAAAACCAATATTTAAGAGATGAGAGCAGAAGTGAGACTGATGAGGTGGAAACAGGAGAATTGGGTACAACGAACCCCATTTCTGGTACCTTCCAGCCTCTGAGCAGGTATCTGAAGCACCGTGTGGAACGCTGGGACTCTTTGGTGCATTTTTTCACAACTTAGGACTTAGTCTTATTCTCCTTGCTTACAAATGAGGAAACTGAAGCACACTGAATAAAAATGTCTTGGCCAAGCGCCATCACCTGTACAAAAACAGATCCAAGGAGGACAACACCCCCTCGATATAGATGAGTGGCTAAGTGCATGCTCCCAATGCTCTGATTATGATGCCTCCTTAACATTTGGTTGGTGGAGCAAGTTCCTTTTTGGGGACAGGAAGTTGTTGGAAGATTATTTAAAGGGTCATGGAAGGATCATGGAAATAATGCAAGTGGGTGACATGAAGGAATGCAGCTTTGGTACCCTATGCTGGGACCCAAAAAGAGCAGGCAAGGCAGAATGTTGGTTGAAAAAATAACAACAACAGCATCAAAACCAGATGTACACATGCCCGCATGTCCAATTTTACAACTAATGCTGTCGTCCTATGGATACCTCCTGGAATGTAGGAGGATTCTGTCAATTAGGATGTTCCAGGGCTGTGGCCGGTGTTGTAAGCATGTCTCATGAGACCCTGGGCTAGAAGCAAAAGCAATGTCCAGGCTTCAAGTTAACACCACCTAAGTCCCAGACGGCTGCCCACTTCAGCATTCTCTGTGGTAATCTCTGGAGATTGTGGGGTTCAGGCTCTCTTTCCCGTATGCCACTTCTCCATCTTTAGGGGCTGAAATGACCATGTTTGGCTCCCAGGTAAATGGATCATGAGCTCCTCCTGAGTATGACTCTCACCTTTCATCATTGTCTCTCTTGTGTCTGGCACATTGAGCTGTATACAGAGTGGCCCTCGATAAAAGTCATACCCAGAGCTTCAGAAGTGGTCTTGTTGGAATGGAGTTTCCTGGCAGAAACTAAGCTGAGTGGTAGACTGAAGACATGGTATTGGGAGGTAGAAATGGAACTGGCTAATAATATTGACTCCACCACTAACTTATTGTCAGATTTTGGGAAGATGATGTATACTCCTTAGGTTTTAGTTCCTGAACTGTAAAGTGAAGAAGACCAACTGAATCATTTCCAGGGTCCTGTCCAGCCTGAGTCCTCATATGTGGGCCTCGTTTGCCTAATGACAATAGCTACCAGTATATTTCTGGAGTGTTCACTCATGCAAGGTTTATCTATTCATCATGACACCTTGCAGTGTAGGGGGATTATCCCACCATTCACATAAGGAAATCTGGAGGAGAAGAGAGGAAGTGCGTAAGTTTACATGCTCAGTCAAAAATAGGATTGGGATTTAAAGTCAGATTTACCTGACTCTAAATCTCCCTTCGCTATGCTCCACTGCCCCAAATTTAGGATGAGAAATGAAAGGGATGGGGGGCACTGTAATGAGGTGATCTTGTAAATCATTCCAGACCGACTTTGTCTCCACCCACACCTTGCTCAGAAGAATCATCTCTAACCTCCAGCCTCTGCTTCCATCACTGCTGGGGACAGGAAGCTTATCCTCTTCACACAGCACAATTTTAGGCCAGTTCTAATTATTAAATGGTTCTTCTTAAAATTTCTTCTCTTATATTTTCAGCTTCCAGGCCTTGGTTCTGCTCCCTGGGGCCGCTTCTTGGTGAAATATTTTCCCTGCCAATGAGCAGGTTTTGACTTTCACGGAGAGTCAGAATGTGAGATGGCTTTAGCTATGCCAGGATTTCTAGGCTATTTTAAACCAAGGGGTTTGGGCTTGAATCAGATCTTTTTTGAAACTCAGTGTTTCCATTGGTTCTGCAAGAGGCTCCCTGGCACATACGGTAGCCTAAGTTTCTCAGTTTCTCTTGTCCATTGTGCCAGTGTTAAGGTTCCTAGCTGGATATATTGAGACCCATAGTCTCTGGACCAAGTTTCCCTTTGAAAGTGGTACATGCACGGAGGGCCCACGGTGTTTTGTCATCATCATGCCTTTTTTCTTGCTAAGTGACATTGAGGTTTGATTTTGTGCTCGAGAAAGCACCGGGGCATCCCACACCTTCCTGTACCACGTGTGCTCTGAGCTTGGTTTCCTGTGTTAGTTCCTGTGTGTTTCTAGTGTGTTTGAGTTTGCTCTGTTAGGGGGCAGGGTGTTGGCAGCTGAGGCACACTTCAAAACAAGTGTGGAGCTGAGCCGGGAGAGAAGTGGCGTGAACATCCCCAGGGACGAATACCCAGGAGGAACTGAACGATGCTTGTGCTGAACTGCGACAGAACTCAAGCATGCCATTAAAATGCTTCCCCTCCCCCAAGAGTGATGCCCACCGCCTCCAGATAAAAGCTGGGAGGTATACATTCATTTGCAAGCATCAATTGAATTTATGTTAAAATTTAAAAGTCTGGCATATGAAATGATATGAGAAGAAAGGTGCTTTATAGTTTCCAAAAAATGTGATATTTACTTCTGTGAAAATGCTCAGGGTCCAGGTGGTTTGACATTTCTTTATTGTTCCTTTCAGTCTATGCCCAGGCTGGCCCACAGGGGCCCTGGTGGAGCCCTTTCCCTCCCCCTCACTTCCTCTTCTTGTTTTCTGCTCTTGTCTCTCTTTTCTAAGCTGCTGAACCTCGAATGTTTTGAGAAGTCCCATTTTATTCCACATTCCCTGTTATTTACTCTGTAGCACCCACAGGCAAATGAATTTCTCTTGCTGATATTGATCTCTTCTTATAGCATCATGGAGATACATTGTTATTCTGGAAACATTGTCCCTGAAGTTTCCAAGGCTGAAGGTGGGGAGAGACAGAGTGTCTCCTCCTGCCACACACACCTATATTACTCCAGAATAAAGGATAGGAGAGCAAGATAGAAGGGATGAAGAACAGGCCAAAATGAGGAAGTTCAGAGAAGATATGATTCCTAAGAGAAGACCTCAAAGTCCGCTTAGAAACCAGAGCTTGCACCAGCCTGGGCAACAGAGCAAGACGACTTATCTACAAAAAATAAAATGAAATAGTTGTGCACGGTGCTGTGTGTCTGTAGTCCTAGCTACTTGGGAGGCTGAGGTGGGAGGATTGCTTGAGCCCAAGAGTTTGAGGCTACAGTGAGCTCTGATCATGCCACTGCACTCTAGCTTTGGTGACAAGAGAGACCCTGCATCTTAAAAAAAAAATGTAACCAGAGCTTGTGGATCAGAGACTGGATCATAGAGGGACAGAATATAATACCCTCTGTGTCTGTCCCAGGCTGGGACCACGCCTTCCACAGGCTTTGGCTAGAGAACTTCTGAAGAACTACATTAGGCCTGGCTCCATATAGGGGTTCTGGTCATGGATGACACTAATCCTTCAACTCTTTCAACTTGACCAAGTCCATTTTTCTTGGCTCTGTTTTTTTGGTTTTTTGTTTGTTTGTTTGTTTGTTTTTGAGACAGAGTCTCACTCTGTCACCAGGCTGGAGTGCAGTGGCATGATCTCAGCTCTCTGTAGCCTCTGCCTCCTTGGTTCAAGGGATTCTCCTGCCTTAGCCTCCCGAGTAGCTGGGACTACAGGAGCGCACCACCACGCCTGGCTAATTTTTGTATTTTTAGTAGAGATGGGGTTTTACCGTGTTGGCCAGGATGGTCTCCATCTCCTGACCTTGTGATCCACCTGCCTCGGCCTCCCGAAGTGCTGGAATTACAGGCGTGAGCCATGGCGCCCAGCCCTCTTGGTTCCTTTTGAAAGCCCTGTAACAAGTTCTCTGAAGTCACTCTTCTCATACCTTTAGAGTCTTTGCTTTTTACTTCATATAAAAGGCAGGGGTTTGGGCACTGGATCCTTCACTTATGTCCACATTTACCCCAGTACATTTCCATTTCCTACAACTGCCTTCTCTTTTTGCAGGGATCACAGAAATTGCTTACATTTTCTGAACCCAGCCTTTCCATCTGAGCCCTTAGGACAAACCTGTTTTCAACTTCAAGTTGCTCATCTCTCTTTCCACAAGGTTTCTCCTTTCTTCTCCCCATGTTGCTTCAACAAGTCAGCGTCCTTCCACCTTAGTCGGGAGAGCGGGGCAAGAGGAGTTCTGATCTGTATACTGTTGTCTTGACTGTATTACATTCTGTCTTTTCCTTCAAACTTCTTGTGTTTAACTTGCTGCAAGTCACACTTACTGCATTATAGAAGTCCCCTTGCCACTTTCTTTTAAGTAGTTTAGACTCCACTTATATTTGGTCAATAATGTTTTAATTAGAAAATATAAAAATCATCCATAATCCCCACCACTGGGGACAGTAGTGGTGAGCACAGCAGATAGCAGATAAACAGTTTTTCACTTTTAGTCTTTATCTACCTGTGTACATTTAATATTTATGTGGTTCCTACAATTTTGTGTTCTTTTTCTCTTAATGTTATTTTGAAATCTCTTGGATGTCAAAAAAATCTTGTTATTACAATATCTTCTGGCCTTTCTCTTTTCTCACTCTCTAGAACCTCTAAGAGATATAATATATGCAATATATTTAGTATATATTATATAACATACTCATTATATATATTATATTATATAAAATATGATATATTTAGCATAACATATGTATATATTTATATGTTCTATGTATATAGCATATATCATACATATGTTACAATATATGTATAACACGTAATATATTAAGTATTTGTATATGTATATGGTATATATTATAACATATAGGGTATATATTTTATATGTTATATATGTCTGTATATATATCATATAATATATGTAATCTATATATGTAAGTGTATACTGTATATTTTATATAATATGTACATATTATTATACATTACTATAATATATAATACATAATATATTATATTATGTATTATGTATTATGATTATATATTTATGATTTATATTATTTATTTGTACATTTATATTATAATATATAACATATATGTTATAATATACTATATAATATATAATATACATTATATAAATATACATGTTACATATATAACACATGTATACATATATAATAACATATATTCAGATAATAACATACATAATATAACATGTTACATATTATATATTTTATTACCTAATATATACTACATACATTTATATACTACATACATTTATATACTACATATATACATTTATATACATTTATATATACATTTACATATATTCATATATACATTTATATACTACATACATACATACATACAATTATATACTACATACATTTATTACATAATATATACTACATACATTTATATCCATATACATATCACGTGTATTATATAACATATAACATTACACATATTACTTATATAGACCATAACATATAACATATATTAGATCCCTATATTATATAACATATAATATTATATGTATTGTATGATCCCTACAATAACGCTGCAGTGAGCTCTGATGGTGCCACTTCACTCCAGCCTGGGTGTCCAAGAGAGAACCTGTATCTAAAAAAAAAAAAGTAACCAGAGCTTGTGGATCAGAGACTGGATCACAGAGGGACAGAGTATAATACTTTCCGTATCTGCTCCAGGCTGGGACCATGCCTTTCCCAGGCTTCTGCTAGAGGAATTTGGAAGAACTACATTAGATCCTTTAGAACCTCTGAGGTAAGGGCATTGCATAAGCAGAAAGAGAGTGACATCTCAGTTTGTTGTTTAAACAGTAACTGTGGCTAAGTGAAGTGTGTTTGACACAAACATGGTGCTCCTTAAATGCTTAATGAATGAATGAGCACATGAGTGAAGGAATACATATATAGTATTATGTGTATCACATATAATATATGTAATGTATTATGTATATGTATATATATATGCTAAATATAAAAGATGTTCTTTTTAACTGTGGGATTTTCTTTTTCATGTGTCATTCTGCAGATGAACAGAAATAAAAAATTATTTAAAAAAGAAATCCACAAGTATAAATGTAGTCTGATGATCTATTTTATATTTTTAAAACTACTAAAATGATGTTCCCGACTCTTACTTTGGCAGCTGTGGTAAGCTCTTAGGATGTCTCTGGCAAGATGTTCCACTCAGTGTCTCCTGCAGGGTGATGCCATTTGACTTTGGACAAGTCCTTTACTCTTTTAATCCAGTGATGTTGACTGTGCGTAGGGAATGCTGATATGGTAATACTGATCCTGGTATAGTGAGGGCTGGGTGAATAGCCCTAAGGAAGAAAATAAGTAGGCCAGGCGCGGTGGCTCATGCCTGTAATCCCAGCACTTTGGGAGGCCAAGGCAGGTGGATCACGAGGTCAGGAGATCGAGACCAGCCCAGCCAACATAGTGAAACCCTGTCTCTATTAAAAATACAAAAAAATTAGCCGGGCATGGTGGCACACACCTGTAGACCCAGCTTCTTGGGAGGCTGAGGCAGGAGAATGGCTTGAACCTGGGAGGCAGAGGTTGCAGTGAGCTGAGCTCACGCCATTGCACTCCAGCCTGGGTGACAAAGAGAGACTCTGTCTCAAAAATAAAATAATAAAATAAAATAAAATAAAATAAAAAGAAGTAAGTATAGGAAGGATCCAACAAATGCAGTCCTTAATAATTTCCCAGCACAACATGCAGTCAAGCTTGGGAAGAGACGTTCTTCACCCTGTGCTGAAGCCAGAATTGCTTCCTCTACAGATTTATGTAAACTTGGCTGTTGAAATATGTATCAGAAAATAAACTCATTTCTTTATAGGTTATTATTATTAATACACATTTACTGAAAGCCATGTATTTGGAGAATAATGTTCTTCAAGAAACACACAAAAACCTAAATTACACCATATATGCTAAGCAGCAGATAAGTATTATAAACAATCCTAGAACCCTAAACTGGGTGTCAGGAGACTTGAGTTTTAGCTCTGGCTCTGAAAATAAGAGAGCTACCTTAACGCTTTCTGCTAAGGGGTAAGTTTATGGATTGATTTCCAGATTTTTTCCTATTTAAGTTGTTGTCATTATTAACTAGCATTTATTGACTATTGATTATGTGCCAGGAATCATGCTGGGTGCTTTGAATGAATTATTTGTTTGATAATGTTAACATCACGAAGAAGAACTTTTTTATCAACTTTATTGAGGTATAGTTGACAAATAGAAATTGTACATATGTAAGGTATACAACTTGATGTTTTGATATATATAATTGTGAAATGATTACCACAGTCAAGGTAGTTAACATGTTCATCACCTCACAGTTACCATTTTTAATTGTTCTGAGAACATTTAAGATCTACTATTTTCACAAATTTCAAATACATAATATGATATTGTTAACTATAGTCAATCTGCTGTACTTTAGATCTACAGAACATATTCGTCCTGCATAATCGAGACTTTGTACCCTTTGATCAACCGCTTTCCCACACCTCTTTGCTTCTATGAGTTTGACTCTTCTAGATTCCACCTATGAGTGAGATCATGTCATATTTTTCATCCTCTGTCTGGAATATTTCACTTAACATAATGTCCTCCAAGTTCATCCATGTTGTCAAAAATGGTAGTCTTATTATCCCTACCTGAGAGATGAGGGAATTCAGGTTTAGAAAAGTTGTGTAACTTGCTTGGTGTCCCATAGCTAATGAATATTGTTTCAAGGGCTGAAATTTGGGTCTCCCTGCCTGCAGATCTCAGGAGGCCGACCCTTTATTTCTGTCATTAGAATGGCAGCCAGAAGAAGGAAGTCCAGCCGAAGGCTGAAGCTGTGTGGGAATGCAAGCTTGATGGAGGAGGTGCAGGTAGGAGATGCATCCTGAGGAAAGGCAGGACTTAGATTTGCAGATAGGAGGATAACTTCTGAGGCAAGGGCATTGCATAAGCAGAAAGAGAGTGACATCTTGGTTTGTTGCTTAAATAGCAACTCTATGGCTAAGTGAAATGTATTTGACACAAATGTGGTGTTCCTGGAATGCTTGATGAATACATGAGCCCATGAGTGAAGGAAGTGGTAGGTGGAAAGGCATGTATGGGCCACAACACATTAACCTTGGACCTAGGCAGATGCAGCCAACACATTCTCACTACTGCATTAGACAAGGGCATCAATGGAGAAGTGAAACAGCTCTTTCACATTCAGCGCAGGCTGAGACTTTGTTCCAGTCATGCAGTTGATACGCACTCGTCCATCTCAGGTAATGCATCAGTTCCAGTGGTGTTTGAATCTGTATTCTCTGTTACCATGAAGGCAGCTGTCAGCCTCCAGTATCAAATCCTCCTTCATGGCAACTAAAATGAATGAGGTGTGGGCAGTGGGCACAACTCAGCTATGGGACAGCCCCTGCCTTCTTTCCAAGTAGCCAGTTGGAATCAATCAAAATGACAAGTCAAGCCAATGTGGGTGGCCAGTAGATCGTTCCTTGGGTACAGGTGTTTGCCAGGCTTTGGCATGTGATTTTGGGGTGCAGCTAGGAAGGTTCAAAAGAGTTTTGAGGTGAGCAGAATCTAAGTCAGCACTCCTGAGGATCATGGGCCTTGGAGAGTCCAGGGCAAGCTCCTTCCTTCCCAAGGATGTAAGTGAAACTCATCTCACTGCCAAGCCTCTTCAGCACTGTCGTTTCTCTCAGGATCCTTTGTTACACTCAGGTAACGCTAGCTAGGTGGTTTGTGCCAGGTGGGTTCCACGGGAGGAGAACATGAATACGACATCTTGGCCATCCAGGTAAGTGAGTGGACAGGTGCCCTTGTGTGAAACTTACAATGCCGGTGAAATTGGTATAGAGCTCCTGTTCGCCCTCTGTACCATCAAGATGAGCCACGGCTGAGGCAGAGATAGCCGTAGCACCATTGTGACTGCCATCAACACCTGGCGGGGGAAGCCCTAGTTGGTCCTTCTGCAGCTTCTTCATTTAGGTTTACCCATCAGTGAGGAGCAGAGAGGGAGCATGAGGGGAGTATTTGAGAGGAACTTGACCTTCAAATGGAGACCTGTTATTTTTAGCGCTGGATGTTGAAAAGAAAGTCTGATCCTTGACAGGCAGGCTTTTTATATCTTTTATGTTTCTTTCTCTAACCATAAAAATCTAATAATACGAGCCGGGCATGGTGGCTCATGCCTGTAATCCCAGCACTTCGGGAGGCCAAAGTGGGCAGATCACCTAAGGTCAGGAGTTGGAGACCAGCCTGACCAACATGGAGAAACCCCGTCTCTACTAAAAATAAAAAATTAGCCGGGCATGGTGACACACGCCTGTAATCCCAGCTACTCGGGAGGCTGAGGCAGGAGAATCACTTGAACCAGGGAGGTGGAGGTTGCAGTGAGCCGAGATCATGCCAATGCACTCTAGCCTGGGCAACAAAAGCAAAATTCTGTTTTAAAAAAAAAAAGAAAGAAAGAAATCTAATAATACATATTCATGGCAGAAAATCAGGAAATATGTAGATAAATAAATAAATAAATAAATAAGTGGTATCTACAATCCCAGGACCGAGACATAATAATGGTTAACATTTTAAGAGTATTTTCTAATAGTCATCTATAAGCATATACGCATAGGCAGACACCCTTACACACACGTATACATTTATTGCATTTCTTACCAAATGGGAATGGTGCTGTGTATATTTTTATACTGCTTTCTCCATTTATTATTGCCCTATGAACATTTTTGCATGCCATGAAACATTCCTCAGGATCAATAATTTTAAATGACTATAATATATGATATAAACATACCATAATTTGTTTAACCATTTCCATATTGCTGAACGCTTGGGAGGCCTCCAGTTTTTCTTCGTTGTAAGTAATGAGGCAATGATATCCTTGTACAGTACATTCATCTTCACGCACATATTTGGTTTCCGGAAATATTATTAGTTTCAAGAATCCTGTATAGTGGGAAATATTTTCATCACATCTTAAACACAGTTTGGGTTCTGGTTTTAATTATGGGCCCCATCGATATGGAGATTAGTTTGACACTTTATGAGTGAAACTATAAGCCTTTGCAATTTGGGGGAAAATGCTACATTCGGGTGAAGTGGTTCTTGAGGTGAATATTCAGGCTGATCTAGGATTATATTTTCTTTTTTTGGAAGAAAAAGGAAGATGGAGTTCCACTTCCTCCTGTCTTTTGGCTTTGGTCTGCCTCACAGGAATTCAGCAGGAGACTGAGAGGAAAGAGATTGTTCAGCAGTCAGCAGAAATCCATTTTCTCTGGTTTCTTCCTTCCGTTTTGCTAGCATCACCTCCAACACGATTCCACATCTCCGGAGCTTCAGCCTTCGCTTGGCGATTTGGTGCTCATGTAAAATGATTTCTCATCATAAGGTTTTGATGAGACTGGCTTAGTTCATGAAAGAAAATAAGCAGGTTTGCTTTCCCCCTGCAGGCTAGTGTGAGGCCAATCAGGGTTGTGATTTATTCTGCTAAAAGAAAAATCTCCCAGGTCAGAAGATGGGAGAGAAGTGCCGAAATGCTTCATGTTCACCAGGTAAAATCTCAGTAATTCAAACTTGGTATCAGAATGACCTCCCTGAGTTCAGGGCATTTCAACCACAGCAGGCTCAGCCCAGACTTCTGTTAACCCTTTCTGTTTGAAGACTCAGTTTTTTCGTTCAGCTTTGCGGGATTTTGTTTTAATATGATAATTCTTTGGTAACTTCCTCATATCAGTTTTCTGTTCTCTTTCTTCTGGGTGCTGGACCTCTTAAATTCATCTTCTTTGACTCTTTTCCTTTTTTCTCTTTCTTTTCTTGCTTTCTTCTCTTTTTCTCTCTATATTTTGAGGCTTCCTCAAATACGTGCAAATATCCCCTATCAAATTTTAAAACATTCACTTTCACATTTGTGCTTTGCAAAAGCTCTCTCTTTTTCTCTGATTCCTTCATTCTTATAGTATTCTTTTTTTTTTTTTTTTTTTTTTTTTTTAGCTCTTGTTGCCCAGGCTGGAGGGCCATGGTCCAATCTCGGCTCACTGCAACCTCCGCCTCCTGGGTTCAAGCAATTCTCTGCCTCAGCCTCCCGAGTAGCTGAGATTACAGGCATGTGCCACCACGCCTGGCTAATTTTTTAAAAAATTTTATTTATTTATTTATTTTTTGAGACGAGTTTTGCTCTTGTTGCCCAGGCTGGAGTGCAATGGCGCAATCTCGGCTCACCGCAACCTCCGCCTCCCAGGTTCAAGCAATTCTCCTGCCTCAGCCTCCCGAGTAGCTGGGATTATAGGCATGCACCACCAAGCCTGGCTAATTTTGAATTTTTAGTAGAGACAGGGTTTCTCCATGTTGAGGCTGGTCTCGAACACCTGACCTCAGGCCATCCGCCCACCTTGGCCTCCCAAAGTGCTGGGATTACAGGTGTGAGCCACTGCGCCCAGCCCCAATGCCTGGCTAATTTTGCATTTTTAGTAGAGACGTGGTTTCTCCATGTTAGCCAGGCTGGTCTCGAACTCCTGACCTCGATCCACGCGTCTAGGCCTCCCAAAGTGCTTGGATTACAGGCATGAGCCACTGCACCTGGCATAGTATTCTATTTTTGTTTGAAGAATGCAATCCGGCCTCAATTTCTCTAATTGTATTCATTATAAGATTTTGTTTCATTTTTAAGCTTTCTTCAATTTTAAAAAAATTATCATTATTTCCTTCTGAGTCAGTTTTCTGTTGATGTGTCTATTATTCGCTGTCATACTGTGTGTTCCCCAATTGCCTGGTAGATCTTTGTGTCTGATCCTATGTAAGAACTGGGGACGAAGAGGTCTGCCTGAGAGTTTTGTGAGCATGATGAGCCTACTATATAATCAGGCTGCAACTTAGTATAAGTGGGTGAGAATCTGGGGTTTTGCAGATGTTAGAAAAAGTTATACTCTGGATAGCCAATATTTGCTTTAACTGTCCTTATCTTCCCCAGGGACTAGCTTAATTTTTAGAGAAAAATCTTGACATTTTTAGCTTGGAAGAAAATGCTTGAGTTTTTGTTATTTTTCAGGGACATAGAGAAAGTGGTGTATAGGCCTTTAATTAATACCCTTATTGAGGCCCATTCCTCACTTCTTCCCTCTTTTGTGTTTTCCAGAGCCTTCTGGTTCTACCACCCACCCTGGCCAGCTGCTCAGCTGCAGCCTCCTCTGTTTGTATTGTGGGCGTGGAATCATCTGCCCTGTTTCATCCGTCAATACACCTCCATCTGCTTTTAATCTAATTTTATTTTTTATGATTATGAAATGATTTAAATAGACAAAAATTATTAGAACAACTGGGTGCCCACCACCCAGATTTAACACATGTTAACATTTTGCCATAGGTACTTCAGGTTCCATTTACTTTCCATTGTTTAGAAATGGGTTCAACTCTTTCCACTACCGATGTTCCTTATCCTGTTTCTTTCTCCATTATGTGCTTGTGATTCAAAAAGAAATAACTGCATTACTATTAGGTTTTAAGAGAGATGAGAAGCAGAGAGATATGTACTTAGTTTGCCATCTTAAACTGGTAGCCTAGCCAGATCTTTACTGTAATAATTTAAAAGACTTTGATCTAGCCTGGTATTTGTCAGTTTACTTTCAATAGGAACTTGGCGGAATAGAAAGTAATCAGATTTCACTGCAAATACTGAAGTTTTGTTCTTCCTTTCAGCCATTCAACCAATTATGTTAAGTTCCTACTATGTGCTCAGCACTTAAATAAAATCTTTGGGGGAAATACAAAAGAAGCTAAAAATACGGTTTTTGCCAAAGAGTTAGGAAGACAAAATTAATGGGCATGCTGATCTTTAAAGGTTAGATATGTAACTTCCAGCTATGTGATGCTTTAAAGTTTATAAATTGCTTTGCCAAGGCTCCTCATTTGATCTCTAAAACAACTAAGTGAGTGAGGCATGGATCATATTATGAGTCTATTTTAGAGAGAAAAGAAATTAGTGTTGAGCATAGGCAGAGGGAAGGCTGTATGATGAGGCTGTCCTTGGCCTGGAATTTGATGTGTATGCAGTGTCCAGGTGATGGAGAATTGGAGGGTGTCCCCAACTGCTATCTTTTTCACTGCCTCATAATGAATATCCTTTCTTAGCATGAAAAGAAAAGAGGCAGGACAGGTGGCTCATGTCTGTAATCCCAGCACTTTGGGAGACTGAGGAGGGCAGATCACTTGAGCCTAGGAGTTCAAGACCATCCTTGGCAACACAGTGAGACCTCACATCTATATAAATTACAAAACTTAACTGGGCATGGTGGCATATGCCTATAGTCCCAGCTGCTTGGGAGATTGAGGTGGAAGGATCAGTTGAGCCCAGGCTCACAGCACTGCACTCCAGCTTGGGCAACAGAGCAAAACCCTGTCTCACAAAACAGAAAGAAAGAGAAGGAAGGAAGGAAGGAAGGAAGGAAAGAAAGAAAGAAAGAAAGGAGGGAGAAAGGGAGGCAGAAAGACAGAGAGAGAAAAAGAGAGAAGAAAGAAAGAGAAAGAAAAGAGAAAGAAAGAAAAGAGAGAGAAAGAAAGAAGAAAGAAAGAAGGAGAAAGATGACTGAATGAGGTTTCAAGAGAAAGTGGACTCTACAAGGTTACAAATGGAAAATTATTAGAACTAAAATCATCCTTTCTTTCTTTCCCAATTAAGCAATTTTTTATTTAAAAGTTGTAAAAGGCTATAGTTTTACTACAAGGGCCTTTCCATCACACAAGCAACAGCTAATCACATTGAAATCCTGACTGGGCTTTCAATGTGGACTAAACATATAGCATGGAATAGGTACAGAATAGAATGCCAGAATTTAGGGATTTTGTGGACTCTTTTTTACTAAAGTATTCTTAGTTAATGAAACAGGGCCTTTTTTTCTAATTATAAAGAAATAAAAAAGCAATACATTGTCATCGTAAAAGATTTATAGTTAATGAAACAGGGCCTTTTTTTCTAATTATAAAGAAATAAAAAAGCAATACATTGTCATCGTAAAAGATTTAGACAACATGAAACACAGTAAAAAAGCAAGTAATAATCATCGCTCATCAAGGGCTATTACTTCCAGCAATGACGGATGAGGTCATTTGGATCAGTTCTCTGTCTGTGAACATCTACAGAAGAAAGGCAAATATGAAAAAAAAAATCCTTATGAAACCATTTTAGAATTAATGAGACAGTGAAGAATTACCAGGCCAAGGTCCATGGGGAAGACAGAAATTCAGAAGTGAGATCGCCAGGCAGGGCAGTTTTCTCCTGGAAGCACTGCTGATTCTACGCGTTGCTGGAAGATGAGAGGTAAGTCAGACTTCAGACAGCTTTGCTGAGCTAGAGGAATAAGAATTGGAGTCTAGGACTTGCTAACAGTAGAAACATTGATGAATCACCTGGAGTTGGGTTGGGACCTTCAATGACTGCCCTTCAGGAGTAAAGATGAACCAGAAATAATCTAGCCCTCAGTCTCACATCATCTCGGTGGCCCAATCATGACAGAAAAGATGAGAAAACCATGATTAATAAGGATGACCTAATTGACATTTATGGGAAATTTCATCTAAGAACCACTGATTGCACATTCATTTTTTTTTTCTTTTTTTTTTTATTATACTTTAAGTTCTAGGGTACTTGTGCACAACGTGCAGGTTTCTTACATATGTATACATGTGCCATGTTGGTGTGCTGCACCCGTTAACTTGTCATTTACATTAGGTGTATCTCCTAATGCTATCCCTCCTCCCTCCCTCCACCCCACGACAGGCCCCGGTGTGTGATGTTCCCCACCCTGTGTCCAAGTGTTCTCATTGTTCGATTCCCACCTATGAGTGAGAACACGCGGTGTTTGGTTTTCTGTCCTTGCGATAGTTTGCTGAGAATGATGGTTTCCAGCTTCATCCATGTCCCTACAAAGGACATGAACTCATCCTTTTTTATGGCTGCATAGTATTGCATGGTGATTGCACATTCATTTTAAGATCACATGGCACATTTACAAACTAAAAAGAAAATTGAAAAATAAAACCACGTTGAAAATGTATCACTGACATCTTTTTACATCAGTTACAGAGTTTATGGTGCATTTTTCTTTTATTTATTTTTTGTTTTTCCTTTTACTGTGACCCCTTTTTGGTGAATATGGTGCATTTTTAAATATAAAGGTCCACTAAGTAGTCAGGAGTGTCATAAAGTAGGTGTTAAAGTGGCTCAGTCTTTTGCTGTTTAAAAACACGTTTTTTATTTGCATGGCACGTTGTGATGGTGTCTCATGTCAATGCATTTTGTCACCTGCTGTGATTTTCTTCTTCACTTACGCCATCTTGGCTTATCATAAACTAGTAGAATGAGTACTTTACCTGCAAAATTCTCTCCTGATTCCCTCTAGGAACCTCAGTCCTAACCAGACCTCAGATTAAGGTTAAGGGTTAAAGGGTGGGGGCAGTCAGGGACTTGGGTTAAGGATATTCCCCTCCCCAGTTCCAGAACTGTAGAGATAAGTAGTAGAAACAGAGAGGAGGGTAGTCATGATTTGTTGAATTAAACAGAATTTATTTAAAATAAATTTCTTTATTGGAGTAATAGATGCACATGATTAAAAAATTAAAATGTTTGAAGGGTTTATAAATATAAAACACTATGTTTTATCTTTTCTATTGCTAAATTCTTTTACTCAGAGGCCATGACTTTGAACTCTTTAAGCTATTTCTACTGGTAGCTGTAAATAATATGCCTATGCTGCAATATATAGATTTGTTTCAGTTGTAGACATTATATTTTGACTTTGGACTATGATAGGTGAGGATTTATCTCATTCATAATTTCGTTCCCACCCTTACCTTCTTATCCTCTTTTCTTCAATTTCAACATTAGTTTTTTTTTGGCCTCTATTCTTTACACTTATCCAATATTACATATTTGTTTATTGTTCCATCAATTATAGACAGTATCCCTCAACTCTCCTTTCCCTCTCTGCCTCCTAGCTTCTGCCACCTTTATTTAAAAGCTTTACTGCCAGGTGCGGTGGCTCACACTTGTAATCCCAGCACTTTGGGAGGCTGAGGCAGGAGGATCACGAGGTCAGGAGTTCAAGACCAGCCTGGCCAACATGGTGAAAACCCATCTCTACTAAAAATACAACAAAAATTAGCCAGGTGTGGTGGCGCACACCTGTAATCCCAGCTTCTCGGGAGGCTGAGGCAGGAGAATTGCTTGAACCCGGAAGGCAGAGGTTGCAGTGAGCCAAGATAGTGCTACTGCACTCCAGGCTGGGCAACAGAGTGAGACTCTGTCTCAGGAAAAAAATAAAAAATAAAAAAGCTTTACACAGTTAAAGCTGATTTCACTTATATTCTATTCTGGAAACACAACTGAGTTGTTTGCATTTTATCTATAGAAAAAGAAGAAAGTTGAAAAACAGTGTTTACATTATTGTAACTACGTAAACATTACTCACTCTGAAACCAGGTGCTATAATAACACTTACTTTTTGTATTACTTTTTGTTTTTCCTGGGTTTCAAATGGCATCTTACTTTTCTTTGTACCACTTGCCTTTCTTATTTCTCTTTTTCTGCCCTTTTCACCCAATCACACACTGCACTGATGTTTTTCCCCCTCAGATCTTTCTCCAGGGGGCTCTGTTCTTGTACATCATCTGAACTGCTTGTTTCCTAGGTGGTCTGGAACTTCCTGTCACTGCTTTCTTGGATTGATTCCACTGGATTCTACTTCTCATTCTCTGTTTCTTGGCATTTTCTCTCCTTTTCCTGTAGAATAACCTCAAGTAAAATTCCTAAAGACGTGGTTTGTGGGACATAAGCTTTCTGAGTCCTCTATGTTGGAACGTGATTACATTTACTGTTTACATTTGCTCACTGATTTGGCTTAGTTGAAAATCATGTTTCTTTAAAAAAGTTTGAGGATATCTCATAATTGTTTTCTAACTTAATTATGTAATGTCATAATTATTTTCTGACCCCTATTGGTGTTCATCAAACTGATGAACAGTTTGATTTTTAGTTTGTTTCTAATTCTTGGTGGGGAAGTGTTTTATTCCCTTTCAGGCTTTTGAATTTTTACCCTTAGTCTTTTAAAATAATGAAGCAGGAGGTGTGGCTTTAATAAAAATGTAGGGCCCTTTCCAACCTTGATTATTGTGGCATTCAGCTCTGAGAAACATACTTACATTACTTCTTTGATAACCTCAGTTCTTCTGCTCTTTAAAAAAACTTAAAAAAAAATTTTATTGGCCAGGCACAGTGGCTCACGCCTGTAACCCCAGCACTTTGGGAGGCCGAGGCGGGCGGATCACGAGGTCAGGAGATAGAGACCATCCTGGTTAACATGGTGAAACCCCGTCTCTACTAAAAAAAAAAAAACAAAAAAATTAGCCGGGCGTGGTGGCGGGCGCCTGTAGTCCCAGCTACTCGGGAGGCTGAGGCAGGAGAACGGCGTGAACCCAGGAGGCGGAGCTTGCAGTGAGCCCAGATCGCACCACTACACTCCAGCCTGGACCACAGAGCGAGACTCTGTCTCAAAAAAAAAAAAAATTTATTAACCAGTTATTGGGCTTCAAGGATGGCTCCCCAAGGTCTAATCTTTTCTCTAATATTTTTTATTCTCAGTTTGTCAATCGTTTTTTTTTTTTAAATTCATTTGACTTTGTTAGCAAATTTTCTTTAGGGGTGTTAACTTTGGTTCTTATTTTTTAAATCTATTGTTATGGAAATTTTTGATAACATTATATGTCCATATAAATGAAAGAGTTACCACTTGCTAAGAAAGCTAGATAGTTCTTCTTCCTCATTTCCCTTATTACTTCTCGGCCAGGACCATTACTTCAGTTTTCTGCTTTTAAATAATTTGCTCACATTCCTTCTCTTTCTACTCTTCATTTTTGTCTCTCTTTCTCCTCCTTCTCCTCTACCTCCTCCTCTTTTTTTTTTTTTTTTTTTTTTTGAGACGGAGTCTCGCTGTGTTGCCCAGGCTGGAGTGCAGTGGTACAATCTCGGCTCACTGCAAGCTCCACCTCCCGGGTTCACGCCATTCTCCTGCCTCAGCCTCCTGAGTAGCTGGGACTACAGGTGCCTGCCACCACGCCCGGCTAATTTTTTTTGTATTTTTAGTAGAGACAGGGTTTTGCCGTGTTAGCCAGGATGGTCTTCATCTCCTGACCTCGTGATCTGCCCGCCTCGGCCCCCCAAAGAGCTGGGATTACAGGCATGAGCCACCGCGCCCAGCCCTTTCTTCCTCTTTTTTAAAGTTTTAAGCAGTTGACTTTTTAATGTAGAAGATAAGTTTCTTAGCTCTCTGTCTTCCCTTCACCTCCACCAACTATCACACCCTTTCCATCCCCATCTCCCCTGTATTATTTATCTGTTGCCACAAAATTCTACATAACCAACCACAAAACATCCAGTGGCATAAAACAAAAATCTTGTATTTCTCTTTCAGTTGCAGGGTTTAGATGATTTATGTCCAGCAACTCTACTGGCATAGACTAAGCTTTCTCATGTATCTGGGAGTTGGCTGGCATTGGCTACTCTAGACTGGAGGCAGCTGGTGTGACTTGGCAACAGGGATAATTTGGTTCTGCCTCTTTGGTCACTGATCTCGCACTAAGTTACCCATGATACGTTCCCACGGAAATGAAAGAGGCACAAGAAGGAATGTCTATTTGAAGCCTCTGCTAATATCTCATTGGCCAAAGCAAAGGACATGATTGATCTCAAGATCAAGAGGCAGGTTATGCCATCCTACCCATGGTGGGGTTACATGGCAACTGTGAAGTTACAGGGCAAAAGCCATGGGTAAAGAAAGAGGTGAAGAATTGGAACCATCATTGCAGCTCTCCCTCTCTGTACCTACGTACAACAAGCCTATATCCTAGTTTTGGTTGGATCGATATTTTCTCTTTCTCTACATTTTGTTTTTTTCTGGAGTATTTCTTTATAACTTTTTAATGACTTAGTTCAATTTCTAACTTTTAAGATATTCCAACTTTATTGGGAGGCCGAGGCGGGCAGATCACAGGGTCAGAAGATCAAGACCATCCTGGCTAACATGTTGAAACCCCATCTCTACTAAAAATACAAAAAATTAGCCGGGCGTGGTGGTGGGCACCTGTAGTCCCAGCTACTCGGGAGGCTGAGGCAGGAGAATGCTGTGAACACGGGAGGCGGAGCTTGCAGTGAGCCGAGATCGTGCCACTGCACTCCAACCTGGGCAACAGAGTGAGATTCCGTCTCAAAAATATATATATATATATTCCAACTTTACTTCTAAGATGTTGGACATTGCATCAAAGATTCTAGCAATTTCATCTTCCTGAACAAATCTCTCCAGGATGTTTCAGATGGGCTCCAGTCTGGACTGGTTGTCTTTCACACTGACATGTGGCTGTCATCCTGAGGTTCATATCCGTAAGAATTCTCCGTTATCCTGAAGAGTTCTACTTTCTCTTTTCTGACTTTAATCCTCTGCTTTCTGTAGCCATGTCTTCCTCTTTCTTAAGTTTACCCCCTCATTTTAGTGACGCACATTCGCCAATAGCTTCCTGAGAAAGAGTCCACGGGAGGTAAGTTTTTGAGACCTTGAATCTATGAAAGGGCTTTATTCTGTCTTTAAATTTGTTTGACAGTTGTGAAAGATAGAAGTCTAAAGTTTTTGGAAATCTTCAGACCAGCACTTCACAACATGTATTACTGGGTTCTGGAGAACTTAGTATATGGTCAGCCCTAAAACACATTTTGAAGATAGGGTAGTTTGATAAACACTGCATCAAAAAGAGGTAAACTAATTTCTCTACTAAGAACTTGGAGCTTTTAACGTGCTAATGCATATCGTGACTCTCCAAGAAAGAGGATGTACTGCATGATGTCTTCAAGCCTTATTTGATCATGGAAACTTTCTTCATCTTGCCTCTAAAGGGAAAAAAGTTTTGCAGAACAAACATTTAGAAATGGTATAAAAGGATTTTGAAGTTGGGTGCCCTAGTTTATGTCCTACGAAGAGGCAACTTCTTCTCGCCCCAGTGCCCTCCTCTCAGCTACTCCTAAGAAGCCAGCCCTTAAAATACTTTGATTACTATGGGTAATTTTCAGAATGAGGATGTGTGCAGGTAGGAGGGGAATAGAAAATCAGTAGACTATGTGTCCAACATAAAGACCAGAATGGAAGAATTTAAGGTTAAAAAATGTGTATAGTGAAATATCTTAAAATATTGGCCTTTTCACAGTTTCTGGTAAGGGACTTATCTCCCAGTCTGTCTGCCTCCTTGACTTGAGGATGATAGGCACACTTAAAAAATAAATCTATCAAAATCTGTTTGGGAAAAACATCCTCTCCCATTCTCAGGCCATGTGGTCCTGAGGAGGCTGATCTCACCCTCTGGCTCGAGAGTGGTTGTGTGACCTGGTCTGGGCTGATGAAAATCAGCTATGTGGATTTTGTGAGAACTATTTGAAAAAAGAGACATTTCTTTTTTTGTTTGGATTGCCTGTGGTTTGGACACTGCAAGCCTAGGACTGCCAGTGGACTTTTCTGATCCCTTTTTTTGGAGACACTGCCTGAAGATGTAGCCAACACAGAGGGAAGCAGAGTCAAGAGGAAGAAATTCAAGAGTTCCTGGAGACATCCTCTGAAAGCCTACATCAGCCTTGCATGACCTGTCAGTTCCATATGTGGACTTTTCAGTTATTGAGGCCATACATTCATTTTTAGGTTTCAGCTAGCTTGAATTTCTGTTACTTTCTTTCTTTTTTTTTTTTTGAATTTCTATTACTGTCAATTTAAAAAGTCTGCATTAGCAGAGTTACTCTGCCTCCCTTAGTGTCACATGCTGCTGGGATGAAAGGGGAATGCAAATGGAAATGCCTTTTGCATAGTTAGAACCCATTGGTTGTTAGCTTCCTTTTCCACATGGGTTTTTTTTTTTTTTCTTTTACTTCAGGAAAGAGTGTCCTAAAACATGGTGGTCTACTGAGACCAACTAAGGAGAAAGCTAAAAGTCAGAAATCCAGGATACGAAGTATTCCCAGGAGCTCTGTACATTAAACTTTGGGATGGGAACTTGATGTTGAGATGCAAAGTGGCTCAGTGCATGTCAGGATGTTGAATGGGTAAGCCCAGCTCCAAACAGCACACATACATCAATTCTACACACTGTTTCAGAGAAAAGTGGAACCATATATGGATTCTGGCAAGTTCTATGAGACGTGACCCGCAGAAGAAAACAGCAGAAACCCTCTAGCAGAGCAAGGTGGGCCGTTATTTGGTGGTGCATGCTGGCCACACAGCTGTGCTTGTCTGCCCCTGATCTGCTTGTAACTCACACATGTTTTTTCCCTACAGGCCAACTCAACCATGGTTTTTTGGTTTTTCGGGGTTTTTTTTTTTTTTTTTTTTTTGAGACGGAGTCTCGCTTTGTCATCCAGGCTGGAGTGCAGTGGTGCAATCTCAGCTCACTTCAACCTCCGCCTTCCAGGTTCAACCAATTCTCCTGCCTCAGCCTCCCGGGTAGCTGGGACTACAGGCATGTGCCACCATGCCCGGCTAATTTTTGTATTTTTAGTAGAGACTGAGTTTCACCATGTTGGCAGGCTGATCTCGAACTCCTGACCTCAGGTGATCCACCCGCCTCAGCCTCCCAAAGTGCTGGGATTACAGGCGTGAGCCCCCATGCCTGGCCACCCATGCGTTTTAAGCAGAATTTCTCTGGCCCTCTTTGGCATGTAAAGGACATCAAAGGCTTTTCATGGGTATAAGCACAGTCTGGTTGGACAGACATCCTGTTGTGGATGCTGGCTTTTCTTTGCCTTGGTTAACAGTTTCCCTTCTGGATCAATAAATACCAGTATCAATACGTATCAATGTACATTCTAAAGTACCATCCTGCTTGTTTCTTGTTGAGGATTAAAGATTAGGAAAATATAGATTAGTTTGCAGATTAAGGCAGCTTAGCTGTACACCTAGAATGGTTGGGTGTCCTTTGCCTACTATTTCCTCTAGCTCAACACACAAGTCCACACACACACACACGTATGTACATGCATTCATGCATATTCACACACATATGCTCATGCATCCACATACATTTATGCATATTTACCCATGCATGCTCATGGATGCACCAGTGTCCTTCATGTTCCAGACTCAAATACGTAGACAGTCTAGTGACAGCCGGCAATTCCTGCCTTACTGAAAAGTATCTAGGGTGGGGAGTGGGGAACTGGGTGGGGAGTTTATCAAGGTCTTTTCTGCAGTCTCCCTCATTGTGTGGAAAGACTGAGCTTAGTGCCTGGAAAGAAACAAACTGCAAGAACTTTTGTTGCATCTCCAGAAGACAGCCTGCCTCTCCCTGGGGTAGTATCTGCTGTGTTGACTTTTGGCTCATTCTCTGTGAAGGAATTGTTTATACTGAGAAGTAAATATGGGAGGACAAGCAGAGAGGAGGAGTGTGTGTATTTTTATGTGGGGGGTGGGGTTCAGTCAGAGCTTGCCTGCAGTTCTGGAAGCATTTGTGACATCAGCATTGGGCACTGGGAAGCATCTTAGGCTGGCAGGAGTGTCCTGAGCTCTGTTGGTCTCCTGGGATGCCACGACACATCTTTCCCAGGAGCAAAGCACTGCACCACATCCCTGTGCTTTGCAGAGCTCTGAGTTCCAATGTCGCATTGCCTCCTTGACTTTTACATTGCAGGCCTCAATACAGATGACCTCTTCAGAGAGGCCTACCTTGGTCAGGCCTCTGGACAGGTAAAGCGATCACCTCTTGAATCATCCTCCAACTCCACCCCATTAACTCCCTTCCAGTGGCTATCAGTGCCTGAAAGTATCTTAGTTGCTTGTTTATGTTCTCTACTTTCCCACGCTAGAATGTAAGCTCCCTGAGCTCCAGGGATCTGCCTTATTCCCCCCTTGTCTCCAGCACATTGAACAGTTGGCAATGTGTCATAGGTGCTTGGTAAATGCAGTATTTGCTGATCCACTGACCCACTGCATAGATTTTCTGAGGACTGAGAAAGAGCAGTTAATCAACTTAATTCTCTGAGTTAAGGATGTGAGATACAAGAATAACAAACTGTCATTAATGTCTTCAAAAAATGCATGCACATTCTCTTACAAGTGTGATGATTAACATTATATGTCAACTTGGTGAGGGTGTGGTGCCCAGTTGTTTAGTTAAACACCGGTCTAACTGTTGCTGTGAAGGTATCATTTACATATGATTAACATTTGAATTAGTAGACTTTGAGATAGCCCTTCAAAATGTGGGTGGGCCTCATGCAATCAATTTGCCCTAAGAGCAAAGATTGAGGTTTCCTGAAGAAGAAGGAATTCTCCTCAAGATGGCAGCATAAAAATCCTGCCTGACGGAGCTTGCAGTGAGCCGGGATAGCACCATTGCACTCCAGCCTGGGCGACAGAGCGAGACTCCACTTCAAAAAAAAAAAAAAAAAAAATCCTGCCTGAGTTTCCAGCTTGCTGTCCTGCAGATTTCAGACTCAAGACTATAACAATTCATACCTGAATTTCCAGCCTGTTGGCCTGCCCTGTGGATTTCAGAATTGCTACTCCCCGTAATTGTGTAAATTTTGTGAGCCAATTCCTTAAAATCTCTCTCTCTATAAATATGTACTACATATACACACCTATAGGCATATGCTTAATGCTTTAACTTATTATTTCATTTAATCATTACGACAACCTTATGATTAGGCATTGTTTCTATACTTACTATATAATATGAAAACCAAGTTTCAGAGAGGTTAAGTAACGTAGCCAATATCACACAGCTGGCAAATCATGGAGTTTGTGCTCCAGCCCGAGTCTGTCCAATGCACAAGCATATGCTTTTATCATCATGCAACTCTAAAACTGGAACATGAATCAGAAATGGCTCTTGCCTTTGAAGGGCTTGTGGTGTATTACAGGGAAGTATAGACAGAAATAATTACAATTTTCAGGGCAGAGATTGATAAGGTAAAAGATAAGTTTTATGAAATTTAACAGGAGAGAAAGATCAGTTTAGCTTCTGTGGATGGTGCAGAGCTTAATGGATAATAGTTTCAATCTGGGCTTTGAAGAATGGATAGGAAGGACTTGGATACTTGGAGCTAGAAAGGATGTCATTGTAGATCTGTACTGTGAAGTAGAAATAGAGTGTGAGCCACACATTAGAGCCGCATATAGAATTTTAAAATTTCTGGTGGCTGAATTAGAAAGGAAACAGGCAAAATCAAATTAATAATATGCTTTACCTAGCCCAACATATCTAAAACACTACCATTTCAACGTGTAATCCACATAAAATTGTTAATGAGGCATTTTCACCTACTTTTTGCACCAAATCTTCAAGATGGTAGAGCACTTCTCAGTTTAGCACGTTCTCAATAGAAAAAAGTTATCAATGAGCTATTTTGATTGTTTCTTTTCTAATACATCTTTGGAATCTTGTGTGTATTTTCCCTTAACAGCACATCTCAATTCGGACTAGACGCACTTCAAATGCTCAGTAGCTCCATGTAACTCGTGGCTACCACATTGGACAGCAAAGCTGTAGCTAGAGAACAGGGCAGGGCAGAGACCAAGTGACAGGGAGGCTAGGTGCAGGTGCAGGACTTGGAGAAGGATGGTCAGCCTGGAGTGGAAAGGCAGGTGGGGCTGGATAACGGAGAGCCTCAATAAAGTGTTGAGATTTTAGTAACAGGTAAAGAGGAGTCACCACAGGTTATGTGAAGAGGGAAGAAAGCTCTGTCTTAGGAAGACATTAGCATGAGGGGCGAGTGGGTCATGGAATGGCTAATGGGGAGAGAGACCAGCTGGAGAGCACTGGCAGTGGTTCCCTTGGAGATAATGCAGCTGAACTGAGGCTGTGATGCTGAGGATAGACAGAGTGGCAAATGCCACTGGATAAGAGTTTGCAAGCATTGGTAAAGGAGAGGGAGCCACAAGGATATTAAGAGGGGACTTTGAGCTTTCCATACTGGGTGACTAGGAATATAGTGTGAAACAGGCAGCTCTAGAGAATTACCAACAGATTACAAGAGATTTCATCTTCTCTCACTACGGGATTTGAAACAGTCTCCAGGACCTCTTCCCTCCTCCTTGTTGGGGAAAGATGTCTGGTTCTCAGCCCCTCTCCAGCAGGAAGAAGGGTGATTGCACTATCAAGCCCTCAAGAACGTCCCTGCATCAGCAGAGCTCCGTCCATCCCTCATCTTGTTAGAGCTACGTGACCCTGAGCATCTACTGAATGTCTCTAGGTCTTGGAATCCCCAGAAGCACCACTCCCCAAGTGGTGTGGTTAGATAGCAACTGGATCCTGCTGTCCAATATGCGTCTAATGATCTGTTATTACGTGCTCAGTGCGTCTCTAACTGCTCTAATGAGCTGGAAGTCTGGAGGAGGAATGACAAAGATTTACAGCTTTTCCTTGGGAAACCGTCCTCATGTCATGGGAGGGATTAACTGGACCAGGCATGACTCCCAGCTCAGTGGCTGCTGATAGCAACAGGGACCGTAAGAATCTTGGGTGATTAGAGCCTATGTTATCACGGGCGCCTTCCTCGTCGTTGTTTATTTTAGATTGTGGTCATCCAGGCAGCCGGCTTGGTGTGTGTCAGACATACTTAATAGAGAGATAATTTAGGACAAAGAATGTGTGAGATGGTTCTGGGGGAGATGGAGAGTGAGGGGGTAGAGTCGTTCCCAGGTTTGATTGCTGCATACTTTGTTATCTAGGGAAGAGCTCCTGGGGACTTCTTGGATACATCTCCACTTCTACAGCCCCCCTTCCCTTAATCTTCTCACAGCCCTTTAGTTACTTTTGGAGTCTTGTTCTTCAGGTCTCAGTGTTGCTGCCTTGAATGGTTCATCTTTAACTTCAGGTTGCATCCTTTTCTTTTTCAAGGTTCTTATTCTTTCCCTCCTTTTTTCTGTTCTTCTAGTTCTCTGTTCCACTTCCTTCTTTTCTGGAATTTTTTGTCTTCTGTTCCCATTTATTTGCTGAAGTAGTACATGGTGAGTGAGGCTCTTCGTGGAACCGCCACCATTTTTATTTACCTCACGTTGTGCCTTGCATGTTCTCTTACCTTTTCTATTTGCTCAGTTCCTATAAACTTATAAAGCCTTTTCTTCACTTTTTTCTTCCTCATTGTCCTTTGATCCCCTCCTCCCCCCAAAAACTCAACCTGGAAGAGTCCCTGGTGCAAGGAAATTTATAAATAGATCATCACCAAAAAACCCCAAAACTGTTCTTGTTGAAGGTGAAAAAGACCTTCAATAGGATCCAGACCATAAGACTATAGGGGTTAGCACAGCTCACTAGAAAACATGACATATTAAACCAATATTTTTGTGTGTTTTTTAATCTAGATAATCAGAAATGAATCAATTCCAAAGTCTGTAAGACTCAAAATTAGAAATGGAAGAAAATAAAGCCTATGATTTGGATTCTCTCATTGACATTAGCCCTGTCACAATGCCAAGGAGTTTCAATAGTTCTCTAGGGGACTGTTTATCAAAACCACAGAAATTGTCCACACAAGAGCACAGAAAACTCTGCTCTGGATCTGCTCCTATCAAGTCCGCTGAATACATCTCTGTCTTAGCATTTTCTGCAAACACAAGGGGGAACACTAATAGCCCAACTCCCTTCTTAATAATCCAATTTGGATCAATTGACCAAATCATTATTCAAAGCCTTCTTTGGCCTATTAATACTTGATTTGTATAGGCTTCTAGGATAATGAGTTCCATATGGCATGGGGTGACTCTGTCCACTCTGTTATTTTTAGAGGAGTTCGAACTTGTGCTATGCCAGTAGGGCAGGTGTCTTTTGACCTCTAAGTGTCCTCCAGGGACAACCGCCCAGGTGCCCTCTGTACAGTGTTGTTCCCTCCAATATCCCTTGTCATGAGAGGAAGCTGCCCCAGCCAAGCAGGAAGGAGCATTTTTTTTTCTCAATTGATTGCAAAGCTGAACAGAATCCTGGAGCTGAGTTTCCCATCATTGTTGCTTCATGGTACTTTGCATAGAGACTACACTCAACTGCCTTTAGGGGAGCACAAAAGGGTGCTGGGATTTGCACCCAGACCTCTTGTTTTTAGTCTCTGTGCTGTTCTTTACTGGCCATAGGACCTTAAGCGAGTCATTGAATCCTCCTCAGCCTTAGTTTCTCATGTGCAAAATGGATGTATAACACCTGCCTAAATTACTTCTCAAAGTATTTGTGAGCAGTGAATGAGATGAGGGAGTGTTTTGAAATGGTAATGTGCTACATAAAAGCCTTGTTATTATTATTAATGTCATCCTTTGGTTAGGCGTTTGTTGGATCCTTTTTCTGCAGGAGCATGGCATAAGATCTCTCTTGCTTCTCTCTTCTTGGCCACTCCCTGGCCTTCCTGTTTGTCTCCCCACCATTGGAAAACTCTTTTTAAGTGTGGGCTGGAGTAGCCCCTGAGGCTGATTATTTTATTCAAGAGTGGGGGCATTTCTAACCCTGCCTTAATCACCTTTGAACACTGAAGGTTAGACCAACACTGTGAAGATAGATCTTGCAGGCTGGGAAAAACTCAAACCACAAAGGGTGGGGCTCATTTCCAAGGGCAGATTTTCAGAGGAGCCTAGAAATAAAAGCTGGTTGGGGATATCTGCTCAAACGGAGATGTGGTAACTGTGTCAGAGAAAACTGGGCCCATGGTACTGTTTCTCATTCCAGTGGGCATTAAATTCTTGACACATGCTTTCTCTTTTTCTTGAAATGCCATTCCTTTTGGGTTATACTTTTTATTTTTTTATTTTTATTATTATTTTTTTAATTTATTTTGAGATGCAGTTTTGCTCTTGTTGCCCAGGCTGGAGTGCACTGGCGCGATCTCGGCTCATCACAACCTCTGCCTCCCAGGTTCAAGCGGTTCTCCTGCCTCAGCCACCCAAGTAGCTGGGGTTCTAGGCATGCACCACCATGCCCGGCTAATTTTGTATTTTTAGTAGAGACGGGGTTTCTTCATGTTGGTCAGGCTGGTCTTGAACTCCCGACCTCATGTGATCTGCCTGCCTTGGCCTTCCAAAGTGCTGGGATTACAGGTGTGAGCCACCATGCCCAGCCTTGGTTATAGGTTTTTAAAAATATTTTGTATGCTTTATGAGAATTAGCTTTTAGTCCTGACTACAACCTTTCAAGGGTGATATTATTGTGTCTTCCATTTTGCAGATGAGGAAACTGAGGTGCTGAGATGAGGCAACTTCCCAATGCCACCTGGTGATGGAATTGGTATTCCAACACATTTTGGTCTAATTCTACAGTCCACGTGGTTATCCACGAAGGGGAAGTCACCCATGAGGGGAACTGCGAGAATCACCGTGAGACTTCCCAGTGCTTCACATGCTCCTGACCTCAAGAATGGCTCCTAAATTGCAAAAGAAATAACCAAAGGAATATCGCAACTGGGGAAAATCCATGCTCATGCTGCAAGGCCACCCACATGCTAAAAACATTGAGGAATTTCCCCAACATAGGATCTGACAAGATCAGAGAATCTCAGGAAGCAAAGGACAGCTTGACCACACCTCCATACCACCCCAGAGTGCTGGCTGGGGGTTTAGTCAGCAGGGGCTACAGAAGCCACGTTGGCGACTGGGTGAATGGGGTAGGATGGGGTTCTTTCATGGTGCCCCTCTTTTTCTCCTTAAGCATTGCTCTTTCAAACGGTCGGGATCTAGAAGCCAGCTACAGAAGGTGGCAAACCTTCTCTCCTATTCTGCTTGCACTTTGTCCAGCAGAAATTCCTTGCATTTGGACATGGTCATCTTTCCAGTGCCCGACCCTGGGAAGCCACAGTGTTTTCACTGTGTGTTTATGTTTTCGAGGCATTTCCATGGGCCTCTGAGGGACACAGGTGAAAGTTCATGGTCATTTTGTCATCGTGCCCAGGAGACCTAGACTTCATTCTTTAGAACAGAGATATTTCTATAGATTCTTCTTCTCTCTCTCCTCTTCCTCCTCTTCTTTCCCTTCTTTTTCATCTTCTCCTTCTCTTCTTTCTCCTCTTTCTCCTCCTCTTATTCCTCTTTTTCTCCTCCTTCTGTTCCTCCTCCTTCTCCATCTTTAAGCTAATATTCATTTTATAAAAGCTATTGATTTTCACATATTAAAAAGTCAGGTAGAGCTTGAAGCCTTTTTAAGAAAAATAGCAGTTCCTTCACCTACCCTTTCCCCTACTCCCCAGAAACAAAATATTTCCAGTCTTTTAATTGTTCATCCTCTATATTTCTAAAATAAATATATGCTTACATTGCCTTTCCTTGACTTGCTAATTTAGAAGTTATCTACTGAGAGAATATTACAGTGGCTCTGATAATTGAGATCTTTCACACCCATCTACTCTTGCCCTTCACCACACCCCAACCTACATACATGCCCATTCTCTTCCTAACAAAACCTTATTACACCTTTTAGTGAAATCATTATTCACAATTCCGTGGCCATGTAAATATTGCTACTACTGAGCTAAATATTGTACTTTCCTGGTAGTATACATTTTTTCCTTTTAAAACTTTTGCTTTCCTGGAAGTTAGTAAGCCTTTAGAAAATTTGTTTATCCCAGCACTTTGGGAGCCCGAGCTGGGTGACTTATGTGAGGTCAGGAGTTTGAGACCAGCGTGGCCAACATGGGGAAACCTTGTCTCTACTACAAATACAAAAATTAGCCAGGCATGGTGGCACATGCCCATAATCCCAGCTACTCGGGAGGCCGAGGCAGGAGAATTGCTTGAACCTTGGGGTCGTAGGCTGCAGTGAGCCGAGATCGTGCCATTGCACTCCAGCCTGGGCAACAGAGTGAGACTCTGTCTCAAAAATAAATAAATAAATAAAATTTGTTTGACGTGTATCACCTAATCCCATCGCTCCTGTTTTTTCCTTGCTGTCCTCCGCTCTCTGCTCCAGTCAGCCCCGTGTGCTCTGTGGCTCTCCTGCCTGGGGTTGTCTTGATATTTTCCTTTGTGACCACTCTGGGATTTCCTTGTGCTGCTCTCCTGTGTTAGAGCCTTTTTCGTGTACCCCCAGTCACCCCCTTTTCTTGAGGTATGCACTCACTTCCATGGAGAACATCCTCCAGTAGCTTCCTTGAAAAATGACACATGGCAGGTATATTTCTGGATTCTTTCCATGTCAGGAAATTGTCTTTATCCTTTCACACTTGACTGATGGTTTGACAAAGTATAGAATTTTAGGTTGGAAATAATTTTCTCTTAGAATTTTGAAGGCACTGCTCTGTTTTTCTCTACTACCCTTGACTCCCGGTAAGCTTTTAAGGTTTTCTCATTATTTTGTCTCTTGGTTTGTGTCTTTCTCCACTCATTGTGCTGGTTGCTTTGTAGATTCTGTTCATCAGAGGACTTGTGTCCTACAGTTGTGGGAAATTTTTTGAATATGTATATTTTTTGATAATTATACCCTGACTGCTTCCTAGGTTTATTTTTTCTTGATCTCCTTATAGGATGTTGGCTTCCTGAATGGAACCTCTAGTTTTTTTTGGTTTTTTTTTCCAACTTTTCCTTCCTATTGGCTATTTATTTTTGGTTCTACTCTAAGGGAGCGTTTCTCAACTTAGCCATTTCTTCTTTGAATCGAAAAAATATTTGACTCTTAGATTTTAAACTTTCGTATTTTCTTATTCTCTAGTTGCTTCTTCTTCTTCTTTTTTTTTTTTTTTTTTTGACAGAGTCTTGCCCTGTTGCCCAGGCTGGAGTGCAATGGTGTGATCTCAGCTCACTGCAACCTCTGCCTCCCGGGTTCAAGAGATTCTCCTGCCTCAGACTCCCAAGTAGCTGGGATTACAGGCACGTGCCACACACCCAGCTAATTTTTTGTATATTTAGAAGAGATGGGGTTTCATCATGTTGTCCAGGCTGGTCTTGAACCCCTTACCTTGTGATCCACCCACCTCAGCCTCCCAAAGTGCTGGGATGACAGGCATGAGCCACTGAACCTGGCACAAGTTGCTTTTTTTGTTTCTTTTGTATATCCTCTTATTCTTGTTTCATGGTGGCAATCTTATTTCTGCAAGCGCATTCATTACAGGTTTTCTAGTCAGTTTTCTTTTGCTTCCTGTGTTGTCTCTGTTTTCTCTAAGTTTGTGCTTTGTTTTCTAAAAGGAAAAGATTTCTTGTTTTGGCCTTTATCTTTATTACTGGTAGCCTTCCTCAAACCTGGAGTGATCTTGGCTTATCTATTTCAACTTAAGAACAAAGCATTAAAAAATGAACGGAGACCTCTTTGTGGATTTCACTGGTGGACTTTCTCATGGGGCCGTAGGCTGGTGATCCTGCTTCCTGGTTGGGCAAATGGAGATTTTTTTCCTTGAGGCTGTTCAGCTTCTCTAGGGAAAAATCCTCTGTCCTCTTTTCTGATGGTAAAGGCTCAGTTCTTTGGAAACAAGGAGTTGAAGGCCCCCCTGTAAATTCAACTTAATTCCCTTGTTCTCAGGCCTGCTCCTCATCTCTGCCCTGTACTCTGCCTGGATCCTGTATCCTGGTTTCAGGAACCTTAATGGTTCAGTTTCTCTGAGGACAGCCACTGGTATCCCATAGGGTTACGTGGGTATACTTGCTGGGTTGCATGGAGTGGGGGTAGGGATGTGTGATCTAATCACTCCATGAACAGACGATCAGTCAAGCATTTCTAGCCTATCGCTCACCCCAGCTTTTCCTTTTAAAACTGTTTGCTTTCCTGGAAATTAGTAAGCCTTCTAAAAATGTGTGTGACATGTATCAGCTAATCCCATCACTCCTGTTTTTCCCTTGCGGTCCTCCACTCTCTGCTCCAGTCTGCACGGTGTGTTCTGAGCTCTCCTGCCTGGGGTTGTCTTGGTATTTTCCTTTGCGACCACTCTGGGATTTCCTCGTGCAGCTCTCCTGTGTTAGAGCCTTTTTCCTGAACTCCCAGTCACCCCCTTTTCTTGATGTATGTGCTCATTTTCATGGAGAAGCTCCTCCAGTACCTTTCTGTTCCATTGGGCGAATCAGCCCTTTTTGAGTTGGCATCCTCCTCTGAAGACAATAGAATGAAGTTCCCACTGACCTGTTAAGTCAATTGCCCTCCCATTCTTTTCTGTCTTCCAAAACTTACAGGATCTTTTTTTTACACTGAAGTGTTCTTCCCTGCTTATTTTGTTCTTGTAGGCTTATGCTTTTTTTTTTTTAATTTCTTTCCTTCCATTAAATGAGATTTTCAGAGAGGGTAGATAAACATGTGAGTTCAATCTGCCATGATTAGCAGGCAGCCACTGTAGACCTGTGAACAGAACTGTGAGATGATGAAAGTCAGAAATGTGTTGAGAAGACTGATCTGCAGGTGGCTTGTTAGAGACGTTAGGGAGGGAAGTGACTATTGGCAGGGGGCCAGCCTGAAGGTTTCCATAGATCCTGATGAGGGATGATAAGTGAGAGGTATTTGAATTTGGGTGGGTGTATGCCGGATCTGCAAGTAGGGAAACAAAGGGAAGCATCAGATTTGAAATGGCAACCGATGTCCCGCTGGGTAGATCTGGCTCTCTTCTCTCTCCCTGTTTTTTAAAATATGTGCTACATGGGCATATTCTGCCCATCATTTCTTTCTTTCTATATTTTGCCCATCATTTCTTTCTTTCTATATTTTGCCCATCATTTCTTTCTTTCTATATCTTTTATTTCCCTACAGGCCCGGGGCAAGTGTTTGTTTTTATTCAGCTGTGTTCTAAACAAATGTTTCTTAATCTTTAAGATGCATAAGAATCAGATTAGAAAAATGCAGATTCAGATTTATAGATCTGAGTTGGGGCCTGAGATTCTGCATTTCCAGCAAACTCCTGAATGATGCAGAGGCTACCGGCCCACATGGTTCTGGAAGGAGGTTTGAATACTCAGAAAAGCCTAAGCGGGAAATGCATTTCACTTAGAGGCATCTTCCAGCCCTAACTCTTTTTTTTTTTTTTTTGGAGACGAAGTCTCACTCTGTCGCTCCAGGCTGGAGTGCAGCAGTGCGATCTCGGCTCACTGCAACCTCTGCCTCCTGAGTTCAAATGATTCTCTTGCCTCAGCCTCTCAAGTAGCTGGGGCTACAGGCACCCACCACGACGCTCGGCTAATTTTTGTATTTTTAGTAGAGGTGGGGTTCACCATGTTGGCCAGGCTGATCTCGATCTCTTGACCTCAGGTGATCTACCTTCCTCAGCCTCCCAAAGTACTGGGATTATAGGCATAAGCCACCACGCTCAGCCCCAGCCCTAACTCTTGTACCTGTTTTCTTCTCATCCTGTGTTCTCCTGCAGGCTTTGGCTGACTTAGGTTGGTTTCTCTGAGGTGAAGCATTTCCTGAAATACTTCTTGCTAAGGGCTGGTCTAAGAGGAGAGGGGCTCCCTAAGGACCTACCACAGTAACATGTTGTCCTGGGAATGAACGATGGGCTGTTCCCTACACCCTGGGCACCTTAGGACCAGGCACCATTTGTAGAACAGTCTGCAGCATCCATAGCACCTCTCTCATCTGCCACGTTGCTTCCTGCTTTTCCTGTTGGTCTTGCTCTAGACCATTCCCAGTAGGGAATCAACTGGATAAATGGATAGAAGGAACCGGTTGACTCTGTTTGTTATAGTAGTTTAAATCCCAACATTCAAAACTTAGGTGGATTACCTCTGGGTTTCTTTGAACACAGTAAACTAGCAGCATTGAATCAGAGAATAAAGAAAACAAAAGAAAGAGTCTGTTTGCTTTACATAAAGGGACAGCACATGAAGCCAAAGTGACCTAATGTGAATTTTCAGAATTAGCATTTGCTGTTTTCATTTGCCTAATGTAATTCCACTTTTGCTTATTCAGTGGGGATTTCATTTGTCTGATGTGGTTTTATAAGAAGCAGGAGAAGTGGGTAAGGAACAAAAGGAAAAACTAGCTTGTTCTTAGTAACTTAGTTTGACTTGTTTATAGTGAAGGTTATTAGGATTTTTAAATGCAATTATCTTCCCTCAAAAACCTGGGATGAATTGTGAGAATTTGGACATGATTTAGCCTGGATCAGTTCAGAGTAAATTATTTCTGGATGGTGTAGTCAGTGGGGGTGTATCTAGCTTCTGCTTCCTGTAGGGGGGATGCCTGTAACATCCTGGATCTTTGCCTTGATGTTGTCAATGGGGTCACTGCATGCAACTTCAAGGATGAAGTCTTATTAGGACAAGTGAATCGCAGCAATAAGATCCCAGTTTGGTTTTATATCATGCCCAACCTCCTGCCAAAACTGAGACACAACTGAAAAAGAATATTTAATTGCATCAACAAAAACAGCATGTGCATGTTTTGAAGAGTTCACCAATGAGGAATTCAAATGAGTCTCTAGATTATGTGGCTCTCTCTCTAATTACTTATTCCACAGAGGTTAGGGAAAAGAGACCCAGAGTGAGGAAACGGATGTATAATAATTGGCTTACAGGTTTGCTCACTGTTATTTGGTACAATATTAACATCCCTTTATGTTTCTTAAGCATTTGCCTGACTGTGTTTTCTCAGCAGGGTGGTTGGAAAGGCTGATGGGATCTTGAAGTGCCTGGCTGGACTTGGGAGTTGGAAGCAGCTATAAATGGGGACATTTGCTTGGCTTACTGGCTAATGAGTGAAGGATCGCCAAGAGAAATAACATTTCAGCGGAATTTCCTTAATGATTGGCACAGTTCATTAAGAGAAGAAACAAAACTGGAGATACCCTTGGGGAGAGGCTGGGGGATGGGAGGGTCAGATCATGGAGGTGGGAGTCCTGACTCAAAGGAATGTGGCTTTCACACAATTAGGTGTTTGAAGGAAGACAGAGCTTGGACATAGCTGAATAATTTTGGCTAATTGAGATTTGCATGGGTCAAGGACCAGAGGTCTTGCTGCTGTTAAAGCAGGACGACATCCGTTATGGGATCCCTGGATGAACAGTGGCCCATGTGTGCCTCAGGACAATGGAGAGTGGTGTCTCCCTGACAAAGAACAGCTTTCACGGGAGACGCCCTTCCACCTTTATCCCAGCTGGGGACTCTCCGTGGTGGATCTGATGGCCTCAAACTTACCCAAGTGGACTCACAACTAATAAGTCTCCATTGCTGTCCTTCTCTAGGAGTGAGAACTAATGATGCCTCTATCCCCTGCTGTCGTGTGTTCGTCAAGGGTACTATCTTTGTAAGATGTGCTTCTAAGAGTCAGAGGAGCTCCCATGAGGGCATTCACCATTCCATGTTTTGGTTGTAAAAACGGCTGACCACTGCTTTAAATGTTTTACTACAGACAGTATGGATTTTTGTCTACCAGTACTGGTGTGCAATTCATTCATAGTCATTAGAGACGCATTGCTATAAAGAAATATCTGAGACTGGAGGCCGGACGCGATGCCTCACACCGGTAATCCCAGCACTTTGGGAGTCCGAGGCGGGCAGATCACCCGAGGTTGGGAGTTTGAGACCAGTCTGACCAACACGGTGAAACCCCATCTCTACTAAAATACAAAAAATTAGCCGGGCATGGTGGCGCATGCCTGTAGTCCCAGCTACTCAGGAGGCTGAGGCAGGAGAATCGATTGAACCCAGGAGGCGGAGGTTGCAGTGAGCCGACATCACCCCACTGCACTCCAGCCTGGTGACAGAGCAAGACTCCATCTCAGAAAAAAGAAAAGAAAAGAAAAGAAATATCTGAGACTGGGTAATTTACAAAGAAAAGAGGTTTAATTTGCTCACAGTTCTATAGGCTTTATAGGAAGCATGGTGCTGGCATCTGCTCTAGCTTCTAGGGGGACCTCAGGAAGCTTACAATCCTGGCAGAAGGTGAAGGCGGAACAGGCACCACACATGGCAAAAGCAGGAGGGCGGGAGAGAGAGAGAGAGGTGGGGGAGGAACTACACACCTTTAAACCACCAGATCTCCTGTGAACTGAGTGACAGCTCACTCATCACCAAAGGGATGGCTCAAGCCATTCATGAGGGATCCACCCTCATGATCGAAACACCTCCCACAAGGCCCCACCTCCAACACTGGGAATTACAATTCAACATGAGATTTGGTAAAAACATATGTTCAAACTATACCACTCTCTCTCCCGGGGATGGGAAAAACACTAAGATGATAAGTATCAGTGAGGCCACTGCCAGCCCATGTAGCACCACTGTATGTGTTGGAAACCCCTTCCACCTGGTGGGTGCACACCTACATCATAGCTTGGCAAGCTGAGTGTAGGCTGGATTTCAGATACTACTTGCCCCTGTGGCCAGGCATTCTTGTACAGGGCGCAGTCCACACAGCTGTGCACAATACCCCTGGCTACCAGATCTGAAGTGGCACGAGACTGTAGAGAGGTCCTACACTCATCAACTGTTGTTGATGCCACTGAACTGCACATTGTTCCAACCACAAGTTTCCTTTGGGTCCTATGAGGCCCAGAAATCTCTGACACGGCCGGAGTTCTCTGTAGCATACTGAAGTTCCTCTGAGTTCTGGCTTCTTCAATAGATTCATGTCCAGGCCCCTGGAGGAGCTGCATACCTCGTCCTCTCCAGGGCAGAACCCATGCACTTGTTTCTCATGTCTCGCTGTCCTCAAATACACCCCCCTTTCTGTCTTCCTCTATCTGGACACCGAACCTCTTCCATAAGTTGAGCATTAGAAAAGACAGAAAGAACTGCCACTCTAGATGATCCCCCTTTCTAAAATCCCCACGGCAAGGAAAGAAATGTTGGTTATCAACTAGAAATGAAAGGGGAAAAGACACAGGGAAAGCGAAAGCAAATTAATATTTCAATGCATCACCTGCTACCTTTGCACCCATACTCCAAATTTTCCTCAAGGAGTGGTGGAGGGAGACCTTGTGCTTTCTTGAGACAAATGAGCAGCTTGGGATCTTCTGAGTTGCCCTGGCCTCCTTACACAGAGTGTGAAGAGCTTTATAAATGGTTTGTGGCTCCTCTAAAAGGGTGGGAAAACACAATCCTTGATGACATTTTGTCTGGCCTTCAACAAGTTTACTAACATCGTATGTCATTTTTTCCCCTTCTCCAGATTGGTCAGGACAATTGTGTAAGTGTCTGAAGAACCATCTGGGGCTCCTTCAACAACTCAACAAGAGCTGGGTTCCTATGAGGTCATGGAGACCAGGAGAGCATACAGTTTGTATCTGCCATTGAGGAGCCACTATTCTTGGGCAGACTCCTTCGTGAAGAGCAGGAGGGGCCAGAATTGAATGCTTTCTTAGGACATTTCACCACTGCTATCCATCCATGCAAATGTGGTTATATGGAAGTTATTTTGTGTTAAAGAGAAGATTGGGAGCATTGGAAAAGGTAAGACAAGTAAAATCTTTGCTTTTCCTGTTTCTTTTTGTGCTCTTTAAATCAGTTTTTTTCAATTTTTATTTTTTGATACAGCTCTGTTGCCCAAGCTGGAGTGCAGTGACATGATTGCAGCTCACTGCAGCCTCAACCTCCTGGGCTCAAGTGATCCTCCTGCCTCCGTCTCCTGAGTAGCTGGCACCACAGATGTGCACCACCATGCCCATCTAATTTTTTAAAAATTTTTTCTAGAGGTGAGGTCTCACTAGGTTGCCCAGGTTGACCTTGAACTCCTGGACTTAAGGGATGCACCCTCCTTGATCTGTGAAAGTGCTAGGATTACAGGCATGAGCCACTGCACCTGGCCTCTTTTATTTCCCTCTGTATTATTCTATCAGTTCATAATTTCTCTTTCTCACTTTTAGTCTTGTTCTCACTCCCCGCTTCTTCTCTTTGGCTTTCTTGTTTCTTTCCTCTTTTTTCCTTATTTTGCCTTCCCTTAATATTTATTATTTAAATTTAACAAATTAAGTTGGATAAGCTCCGACCTTAAATTTAGCCAAGTTAAACCTTTTTTCATATCTATCTAAACAGAGAAAAAACAGTCAAACCAAAATTTGAAATTGCTAGGAAACTGGTACATAATCCTCAAATATAGTTTTCTCAGTGGACCTCACAGGTGAAAAGTTTCCTCCTCTTTGCATTGAAACTAGCCAGTCGAGGAAATGACCTTGCGGCCATGCTAACCTCTGAAATGAACACAGGCAGGAGGTGTTTGGCTGGTGGAAGACAAGGCTACTCTGCAGGAAATACCTCATTGCCTTCGTCTTGGATGTGAGATGCAGTAAAATGGATGTATTATGAAAATAATACTAGGCTAAAATGTCACTGTGATTACACATATGTTTGTAGGTAGATTAGAGTCAGTTACGGTCATTAAAACATTAGGCTAGTGTAGAAAATTAGCTCAGCTCTCGCGGAATTTCAGGTCTGGCAGGCTGGCTTTCTGTAGGTCAAAGAAAATGCTCAGATTGGCACGGAGCCTCCTTGGCTCTCACGCAGAAACTCTGTGACTTTGATACTTAGTGAAAAATGCACATCTGGAATGAAATCAGACCTCACCCTTTCCAAGCTTCTGCTCCTTGGTATTTAATTATTATGACTTTGGATGTGACTCAGGCTAAAGGCTTTATTTTTAGCAAAGATCAGACCTGCTCTTAATGTGGAAATCAGGAATGTTGTTTATTTGTTTAATTAGAGCATGTGACTCAATTTATTTTTTAAATGGTGAATGAACAAATCTGACACGAAACCACATTAAAAATATTTTGAGCTATGTATGCATAAAGAGAAGTTTTACAAACTGCTTTCTGTGAATTGACACATTTGTCCTCTGATATTCTGATGAATAGTAGTGTTATTCATGACTTGGGTCTAACTGGAAATTGTAGATTATGCAAACTAGAAGGGACCTCAAGCATCATCTTGTTCAACTTTTATTTTGACAGAAGAGGAGACTGAGGTTTATAGGGCTGAAGTCATGTGCCAAAAGCACTCACTAGGGATGGTCAAAACTGGACCTAGAAACTCTGCCACTATCTCCTTACCTTCCCATTACTGGCCTTTCCCAATTGTGTGACACACGCCATTGCTGGTTCCTGGAATCATTTTAGATGGTGCAAGATACTGGATTAAGCAAGGCATGGTGGCTCACGCCTGTAATCCCAGCCCTTTGGGAGGCCAAGGCGGGCAAGTCACCTGAGATAAGGAGTTCGAGACCAGCCTGGCCAACATGGTGAAACCCGTCTCTATTAAAGATATAAAAAAAGTAGCTGGGCGTGGTGATGTGTGCCTATAATCCCAGCTACTCAGGAGGCTGAGGGAGGAGAATCACTTGAACCCAGGAGACAGAGGTTGCAGTGAGCCAAGATCGCGCCACTGTACTTCAGCATGGGCAACAAAAGCAAAACTCCATCTCAAAAAAAAAAAAGAAAAAATATATATATATACTGGATTAAATGACTGAACCACATAGAGAGACATCTATTTCCAATTCTCTTTTTCTCTTCCTGATTACATTAAGGAGAATAAGTGTTTGTTTAAAGTTAGTTTTTAATCCTAATGTTCTCCTATTTTCCTTTAAACAACAGACAACAAATCTTAGGCTCAGAATCTTCATCAGGAAACAGTCCACAAATAGAATTTAACAGCGTTTGCTTGTTTTCAGTTTCTATTTGTGGGAAATGTATTCGTTATTTACACTTAGATAACAAAATATCCCAAATCTGAGTGACCTGAAACAACCAAATGCACTTGTTATCTCACACAGTTTCTGTGGGTGAGGAGTTCAGGAATGTCCTGGCTGAATATTTCTGGCCCAGGGTCTCTAGTGAGGTTGCAGTCACAATATCAGAGGGGGCTGCTTCATCTGAAGGCTTGCCTGGGGCCAGAGGATTTGCTTCCAAAATGGCGCACACACATGGCTCTTGGCTTTGCTCCTCACCATATGGGCTTGGCCATGGGCTGCTTAAATCTGCTCACCATGCATCAGCTGGCTGCTCTCGAGTAAGTGATCTAAAAGAGGGCACAGGAGAAGTCACAATGGGGCAATTTTGGAGGCTAGCTACCACAGAACATAATACTGTTTTTCTCTTGACAGCCAAGTCATAAAATTACCTTTAGATAAATGTATTTAAGTATTAAAAGACAATCTGATTTAAACAAAATTATTAAGTAAATTTTAATATAGGAGGTCCCAGGTATCATAAAAGTTGTGTAGGTAACATGCATGTGACTCTTAATGAGGAAACACTGTGTCACACTGTGATCCTTTGAACCCAGAAGTACAGAGGAAGTCTGCCAGTGTTGGTCCCAAGCTCTCCGGTCTGGAGAGAGGATGTCCAGTTGCAGATTGCATGTGGAGAAGTCCCAAGCTCACATCAATAATCCCTTTCCCTCTGCTCTGAAGGAATCCTCTTGTCTCAGGTGTGCTTTGTGCTACTATCTTGTGTACTGTTGGTGGGACTTGGAGTTATAATCTTGAGACCACCTGTTATTCTTTGCTTCATCTAGCATTATTTTCTGTTTTCCCTTTCTTTGTCTGTTTTTCAAAAAATGTCTACAGCTTTATCTTCCAACCATTCTATTAATTTATAATTTTTGCCCAGGCATGGTGGTTCATGCCTGTAATCCCAAAACGTTGGGAGGCCGAGAAGGGCAGATCACCTGAGGCCAGGAGTTCTAGACCAGCCTGGCCAACATGGCAAAACCCCATCTCTACTAAAAAAAAAAAATTAGCTGGGTGTGGTAGTGGGCCCCTGTAATCCCAGGTGCTCAGAGGCTGAGGCAGGAGAATCACTTGAACCCGGGAGGAGGAGGCTGCAGTGAGCCAAGATCGTGCCATTGTACTCCAGCCTGGGCAACAAGAGTGAGACTCCATCTCCAAAAAAAGAAAAACAAAGTTTATAATTTCTAATATCATATTTTTAATTCCCAAGAACTCTTTTTTATTCTTTGAATA
This sequence comes from Pan paniscus, assembly GCF_029289425.2. Classification (NCBI taxonomy): domain Eukaryota; kingdom Metazoa; phylum Chordata; class Mammalia; order Primates; family Hominidae; genus Pan; species Pan paniscus. Next base: position 59,283,801 of record NC_073268.2, on the reverse strand, counting down.
CTCCTTTCTTTAAATATAGGATTCTGTTTCCCTGTTCTTACATAGCTCATAGAAGCAATCTTTTTAACATCCTTCTCTGAGGACGTTAATACTTTCTTTATGAAGGTGTCTTCTTCCTGCACGTTGTTTGTAGTTGTTTTTATAGTTTCAGTCTTAAACATTTGCCTTTTATCTGCTCTATGTTAAGAATGAAGGACTAAAGAAGCCAATTTAAAACTCTAAGCACGTGAGTGTCATTTGGGAAAAAGATACCTGAGATAAATGAGAAGGCATTTAAAATACAGTGTGGTCATTGCTGTGACAGGACAGCACAAGGTGTCATGGAAAGATGAATGAGTTTCGGACTTAGGTGGAGACATAAGGAAGGCTTAGTTTCATGACTTTGTGTAGGAATCAGCCAGTAAAAGCAGGTGGGTTAGGGAAAGAGCATTGCAGGTACAGGAAACAGCATTTATTTATTCATTCATTAATCTTTGATATCAGGCATTGTACTAGGGGTGTGATAATGAATAAGACAGAAACGGCTTCTACTTTTTTACCTTCAAGGGGAGAAAAACAGATGAGTAACTGTGTTAGTTTGTTCTTGCACTGCTATAAGTGAATACCTGTTACTGGGTAATTTATAAAGAAAAAAAGGTTTAATTGGCTCACGGTTCCACAGGCTGTACAGGAAGCATAGCTGGGGAGGCCTCAGGAAACTTACAATCATGATGGGGGCAAAGAGGAAGCAGGCACGTCTTACATGGTTAGAGCAGGAGGAAGAGAGAGAAGGGGGAGGTGCTACATACTTTTAAACAACCAGATCTCATGAGAACTCACTATCACGAGAACAGCAAGGCGGATGATGTAAAACCATAAGAAATCACCCCCATGATTCAATCACCTTCCACCAGGCCCCTCTTCCAACAATGAGATTACAACTCAACACGAGATTTGAGGTGGGGACACAAATCCAAACCATATCAGTAACAAACCAATTAAGACACAACGTGAGACAATTATAAGGAAAGACCTGTGTTATATGCTTGGAATTAGAAGTTTGACTGGAATTTTCCCCCAGAGATGGTGCCAGAGAGGTAAATGGCACCTCAGGTATCTTGTGGCCAAAACAGAATTTTATGGACTAGCCCAGGAAAGCTCCCTATCATTTATCATTGTAATTTTCAAAGAAATGCATTAATTTTCAAACACCCACTATGAACTACATGCCCTGTAGACATTTAGCACTTTAAGAAACTGGCTTAAAACTGACTTTTGGAACAAAGCACTCTTAAAGTTTTGGCACTGCCTATACTTTTGTGAATGGCAAAACACAGAGTTAAATTAGTAACAGATTTTCTCTTGTTGGAGATGGCCTCTCCCTTGAAAGCCTTTGATCTTTCCAGCATTGATGCTGAGTTCAATATGTTTTTAGCACTATGGCTTTGAGTGTATGTACATTTGTGTGTGTGTGTGTGTGTCTTTTTTCCGTGTAAAATGAGTGGAATGGTTCTTTCCCGCTCATCTGGAATAGCAATGTACCTGCCCCATCTGGAATATGATCAGAAACACTTCAGTTATACACACTCCTATAGAACCCAAAAGGGCAATGAATTATTGTGGGGGAAAATTAACGAAGTAAGAGTTGAGAAATGGTTTTTCATTCTAGCTTTGTCAGCAATTAGGTGAGTGCCCTTTTCACTTTCTCTGCTGGTGGTTTTTCTCATTTGTGAAGGGGGTCAATCATACATGACCTGCTCACTTCCCACATGCACAGAGAGGATCAAAGGACGCAATAAGTGAAGAGTCAAAAGGTTGACTTAAATGTGAGGCATTTTCCTGGTGATGCCTACATCATGGAAATGGAGATTCTGGCAGTGGAGTGCAGTCTTTACTCCACCCTGGACTATGGGTTAGGACAGCAGAAGTAGGCTGCTGCAAAGCAGGCTCAGCATGGACTCCAGGGTGATTGGGGGAAGCTCCTGAGCTCCATTCTTGCTGTCCTGGCCCTGGCCTATCGGGGGCACAGGCCTATGGCCTGCCTCAGAGAAGCCCTGGGCTGCCTGCTTGACAGGCTGTCCTCCTTCCTCAGGTGGAGTGGATTGCTAATAGCATGCTGTAGAGAAGGTACAGTTCTCAAAGTATGTGCTCAGATCAGACAAGTCAGTGTCACCTGTGTCTTAGTCTGTTTGGGCTGCTATAACACATTACCTTAGATTGGGTACTTTACAAACAAGAGATTTGTTGCTTACAGTCCTGGAGGCTGGGAAGTTCAAGATAAGACACCAGCAGATTCAGTGCCTGGTGAGGGTCTGTTCCTCACAGATGGCACCTCCTGTGTCCTCACATAAAGGATGGGCAAAGGGGCTTCATCAGGTCAAACCCTTTCTATAGGGGCACTAATCTCATTCACGAAGGCAGAATTTTGACCTAATCACACCCAAAGGCCCTACCTCTTAATACTGCCACCGTGGGGGTTAGAGTTCAACTTATGAATTTCTGGGTACACATACGTTCAGATTATAGCACCTGGAAACTTGTTAAAAACGCAGTCTGAAACTCCACCCCAGAATTCCTGAATCAGGAACTCTAAGGGGTGGGGCTTAGTGATGTGTGATCATGCAGTTCAGGGAATTCTGATGTTTACTAAGGGTTGAGCACCACTGCCTCAGAGAAGAACTTCACAAACCTGAATGTGCACTCGGTGCTTTTATTAAAACTCAGATTCTGATTCTGAGCGTCTGGGGTGAGGCTTAGAAAAGATTCTGTTTCTCTCGCTGACTCCCAGGTGGTGCCAACGCCTCTAGGCCACAGACCACATGTGAATAGCAAGGCCATGGTTGAAATAGCTTGAAACCAGGAGACCTGGGTTCCAGGGCTAGATCTGCCACTAACTCCATGGTGGTCTGCAGGCAGCTCCCTTCCCCTTCCAGCCTCCAGTCTCTCCCTAGCTCTGTACATGGGAGTCAGAGCTTCCCTCCCATTCCTCCCAGCTCTGATATTATAGAGTCTAATGTTATGAATTATTTCAGGATATGTGATACCTAGGATTCCCAGAAATCCTTGGGAACCTCCCACAGCAACAGAACATGGGATAGGATGCTAAAAGGAAACAGGTGGTACCCCAAAGAAGTAGCTCCCCAGGCTTGTCAGAGAACTAGTAGGGGCCCGTCTCACCAAGGGCATGGCTAAGAGGCCAGGATGGGGATAGGCTGGGGAACCCACATCACAACATCTGTACCGATTTCCTCCATTGTTCTTAGGGCCAGGTTTTGAGATGCTTTGCTGAAATGCCTTTCTGCACCCTAAGACCACAAGTTCCCACGTGGCAGAATGGTGCCTCTCAGAGGTGCCTTAGGATTGTGGGCAGTGTCTTTGGGTGAAGAATCTGAACATGATCTCAGAAAAGGTCCACATTCAAGATGAAGGGACTCTTTCCCATCCCTCAGTGTTCACTTATGTGTGCCTGTCCTGTTTTACAGGACACTCACAGCTCCTGGCACCTGGCAGCTTTTGGGGTTTCCTCTCCCCGCCTTGCACAGGTTGACTTTATTTCCAGATCTTTTCAAAACTCCTGTGGTAACACATCAAATTCCCAGGTGTGCGTACTAGTTGGACTGTTATAATAAACCTTCCAAACCCACAAAGCTAAACCCTGCATTTGCAGTTCTCATTCTTCTTTCCCGAGGAGTTATGGCTACTGTGAGGTCTTTCTCACTTCCTGGGAAGCAGTTTCCAAGCAGCGCAGATGTGGAGGGTGCAGTCTGGCCTGCAGCTGCCCTCACAATAACACAACTCATTAGTGTGGAACGTTAGTGGGGACTCCACCCTCCCTTAGTGTCAATATTTGTTTAGAGGAGAAGGCAGGGAGGGAGAGGCGAATGGTGAGCTGGAGAAAGTTTGTCTGAAAAGACATGATAATGGTTACATTCCGGTCTAAGAACTGCTTACATAGTTCATTGCTCAGTCATGGGGTGAGACCAAACTTGGCCTGCAAGGCCCAAAGTGGTTGTCGTGGACATATTGCAGAAGCGGAATTAAGGTTTTGTCTTGCTTTTTTGTGTTTGTTTTCATTATTACTTTTATCATAGAGTCTATTTCTTGAAAAGAATTGACAACTCCCCCATCTACAGATAACTACTATTTACACTTTAGTAGTCTTCCACGCATTTTTCCTTTCCATAAACCCAAGAAGAATGTGTATATTTATATGTGATAAATATTTATATTTTACTATAAACGGGATTGCAAGACACTTTTCTTTAACTTCGTTTACAAAAGTATCACTCTATTTTACGTGCATCTAAGTATGTCGATATAAACTTGAGCAGCACAATTTTTTTTATTTATTATACTTTAAGTTCTGGGATACATGTGCAGAAAGTGCAGGTTTGTTACATAGGTATACATGTGCCATGGTGGTTTGCTGCACCTATCAACCCATCATCTACATTAGGTGTTTCTCCTAATGCTATCCCTCCCCTAGCCCCCTGTCCCCCAACAGGCCCTGGAGTGTGATGTCCCCCTGCCTGTGTCCATGTGTTCTCATTGTTCAACTCCCACTTATGAGTGAGAACTTGTGGTGTTTGGTTTTCTGTTCCTGTGTTAGTTTGCTGAGGATGGTGGTTTCCAGCTTCATCCATGTCCCTGCAAAGGACATGAACTCATCCTTTTTTATGGCTGCATAGTATTCCATGGTGTATATATGCCACATTTTCTTTATTCAGTCTATCATTGATGGGCATTTGGGTTGGTTCCAAGTCTTCGCTATTGTAAATAGTGCTGTAATAAACATACGTGAGCATGTGTCTTTATAGTAGAATGATTTATAATCCTTTGGGTATATACCCAATAATGGGATTGCTGGGTCAAATGGTATTTCTGGTTCTAGATCCTTGAGGAATCGCCACACTGTCTTCCACAATGGTTGAACTAATTTACACTCCCACGAACAGTGTAGAAGCGTTCCTATTTCTCCACAGCCTTGCCAGCATCTGTTGTTTTCCGACTTTTTAATGATCACCATTGTAACTGGAGTGAGATGGTATCTCACTGTGGTTTTGATTTGCATTTCTCTAATGACCAGTGAAGATGAGCTTTTTTTCATATGTTTCTTGGCCACATAAATGTCTTCTTTTGAGAAGTGTCTGTTCATATCCTTCAGCCACTTATATATATTGATATATAAGAATGTTATTAAATATGTTGAAAATATTCTTCCCTGTTCAGTGCCTGCGCTTTAATATAATTAATGGTGTCCTGTAGTGAAGAGCTTCTTTAGAATTTTATGCAGGCAAATGTGTCAGTCTGCTATGAGGCCTCCGTCTTCAACAGCCTTGCTTGTTTTAGGCATGAATGCTGTGGCAGGCTCTCATTTTTTGTGGCCTCACATGGCACTGCTGAAAATCATAGTTTAGAGTAAGGTCTGAATGGGCACTGTTTTGCTCTGAATGAAAGGAACACATGTTCCTCTAAGAACTGCATTGGATTCTTAGCACATGTGTAGGCATTTTTGTTTGTTTATTTTTAGTCAGAATGCTGGTGTCAGGTATTTCTAAGGTCAAAGTTTTCCAAGTTGCTTTCCCTGAAGCTTCCTTGGCTTCAGAAGTGATGAGACACTTTAGTGAGCACTCAGATTCCTCAACTTTAATGACAGTGATCTCACAGGACACAAACAAGAACAGCTCTTACCTTATTCAGAAGGTCTATCTTGATACCATTTGCTTTCTGAGATCCAGCTCAAGTCTTTAATGACATTGGGAAAACAGTCAATAATTTAATAACCTGATGGAGGGCTAAGTCACTTGACTGACTGAAAATTGCTTCTTTTATGATAGTCACATTATCTTGGTATTTCATGGTTGCCCCTAGTCTTGCCTTATCCCGGTATTTGAGGCTCAAAGCCTTGGAGTTGTTCCTCTTCGTCTCCCTCTGACCTCTGATACATGACCGCATCCCCTGATGCATCACCAAGTCTCATGGATTCTTTATTCAAACTCTTTCTTTGTTTTCTTGTACCTCTTGCCTCCTATTTCCTGGTAATTGTCCATGAGGTTCTCATTACATCATGCCTGGGCTATTTTAATAATTATCTCATTTGCCTCCTTTGTTCCATTCTCTTCTGAAATTCCACCCAATACAGGATCCTCCTCCTTGGCTTCTTGCCTTTGATGAAACACCTTCAGTGACTTTTCATTTCATAGATGCTATTGCTCAGTCCCCAGGGTCCCCATAGTCTGGATCTAATCTAACTCCCCACAACCAGGATCCTTGACACAAACCATCCTTCCAGCCAGAGGGGGCAGTTTGTGGTCCATATACCCTCCTGCCACTATCCTCTATGTTTTGCTTATGCTATTTCTCCTGGCAAAACAGATATTTCTAAGGTCCAAGTCCCCAGTCTTGTTTCCCTGGACTTTCCTTAGCTTTAGAAGAGATGAGACACTTTAGTGGGTGTCCAGCCTAGGGTGTTTCTCTCCTGGAGATCTTTAGAGAAATTGTTTCCTGTTGCTTGACAATTGCTTAAAATGTCCAGCCTTGTTCTCTTATTTCCCCCTTTTTTTTTTCTTTTCTTTGTCCTTTCTCTCCAGTGACATTGCTGGTCTCAGAGGGCAGGAAAGCAGCCTCTTACTTTTTCGAATCACAGTTACCTTTATTAGAAAGTGTTGCATATTCCTGGATCTGGTTTGGTGTCTGAAAAAAATAAGAAAAAATAAAAAATAAAAGATAGGTGTTGCATAGTACAAGTGTTCATGACAATTCCCCCTTATTCATGTGTAAAAAACCTTGCCAGTGGATTCCTAAAAAAGTAAAACAAAAAATCACCATATGACCCAGCAGTCCCAGTCTTAGGTATATAGAAAAAAAAAATTGAAAATAAGTGTTCAAAAAAATACTTTTATTCAAATGCTCAGAGCACCACTATTCATAATAGCCAAAGGTGGAAACAACCCAAATGTCCATCAACAGATGAATGGATAAACAAAATTGAATCTATCTATACAGTGGATAAACAAAATTGGATCTATCCATGAATATTATTCAGCCGTGAGAAGGAGTGAAGCAAGATGGATTAAAGACTTAAATGTAAAACCCAAAACCATAAAAACTCTAGAAGAAAACCTAAGCAATACCATTCAGGATATAGGCAAGGGCAAAGACTTCATGCCTAAAACACCTAAAGCAATTAAAACAAAAGCCAAATCGACACATGGGATCTAGCTTCTGCACAGCAAAAGAAACTATCATCAGAGTGAACAGGAAACATACAGAATGGGAGAAAATTTTTGCAATCTATCCATCTGACAAAGGGCTAATATCCAGAGTCTAGAAGGATCTTAAACAAATTTCCAAGAAAAAAACAACCTCAACAAAAAGTGGTCAAAGGTTATGGATAGACACTTCTCAAAAGAAGACATTTATGTGGCCAACAAACATGAAAAAGAGCTCATCACTGGTCATCAGAGAAATGCAAGTCAAAACCACAATGAGATACCGTCTCACTCCAGTTACAATGGCCATCAGTAAAAAGTCAGGAAACAACAGATGCTGGAGAGGATGTGGAGAAATAGGAACGCTTCTACACTGTTAGTGGGAGTGTAAATTAGTTCGACCATTGTGGAAGACAGTGTGGTGATTCCTCAAGGATCTAGAACCAGAAATACCATTTTGGAAGACAGTGTGGTGATTCCTCAAGGATCTAGAACCAGAAATACCATTTGACCCAGCAATCCCATTACTGGGTATCTACCCAAAGGATTATAAATCATTCTACTATAAAGACACATGCACATGTATGTTTATTACAGCACTGTTTACAATAGCGAAGACTTGGAATCAACCCAAATGCCCATCAATGATAGACTGAATAATGAAAATGTATCATATATACACCATGGAATACTATGCAGCCATAAAAGAGGATGAGCTCATGTCCTTTGCAGGGACATGGATGAAGCTGGAAACCACCATTCTCAGCAAACTAACACAGAAATAGAAAACCAAACACCGCACATTCTCACTCATAAGTGGGAGTTGAACAATGAGAACACATGGACACAGGGAAGGGAACATCACACACCAGGGCCTGTTGAGCAGTGCGGGGCGAGGGGACAGAGAGCATTAGTACAGATACCTAACGCATGCGGGGCTTAAAACCTAGATGATGGGTTGATAGGTGCAGCAAAACCCCATGGCACATGTACACCTGTGTAACAAACCTGCACGTTCTGCACCTGTATCCCAGAACTTAAAGTAAAATAAAAATAAGTAAATAAATAAATAAGAAGGAGTGAAGCACTTTTTCATGCTACAGTGGGGGCGAACCTTGAAAACATTATGCTAATGAAGGAAACCAGATACAAAGGCCCCATGTTATATGATTCCATTTATATGCAATGTCCACCATGGGTATCTGCAGAGAGACAGAAGGTAGGTCCAGGGTTGCCAGGGGCTGCGGGATGGGAGTGTGGAGGAGGAGGAGTGACTGCTTAATGAGTATGGGATTTCCTTTTGGGTGATAAAAATGTTTTGGGACTAGACGGAAGTGATGTTTGCCCAACATTGTGAATGTCCTAAATGCCACTGAATCATATGCTTTAAAATTGTTAATTTGATGTTAGCTGAATTTCACCTTAATTAGAAACAAAAAGATGGAGGTCCCTCCTCACCTATTGCCACATGAAGTTAGAGAAAAAGATGACAATGGGCCTAGCACTAGAGATATTTGGGAGCAGCCCTGGTCTCAGTGTCTGTTTGATTCTTCTCAACGTCCTACGTGAATATAAAGGGTTGAGGATACAGGCCACATTATAATTCTTTTGCTGTTTGTTGAATGTTAGCATTCACTGCACCCTCATGCCTCATTTCTCCCCCAGATATAATTTATTATACATTTGGAAATTCCTCGATGTTGAATGATGAAACAACAATCTCTCAGTTGCTGCTCTTCTCTGGGAGAAAGAGTAGGTCAAGTAGGACTTTATTCCATGTCAGGTATGGGCTTGGGTTTCCTGCCAGCTGCCCAGCGGCCACACTCTGGCCCTTGCTGGTCAGAGTAACCACTGCAGGAAACCCGGCAATGGCCCTTTCTGCGGGGCGGTTCATTGTTGTGCTCTTCCCTCCATCCTCACACCCCAGCCCTCTTTCACCACCTTCTCCTCAGTACAAGGAATATTTTAAAAGACGTTAAGCTTGAAATGATTAATCAAACTGCAAGAAGGAGCTCCTGAGAGTCTGGGAAAACACAGAAGAATGATGCTTTCTGCTCCATTGAAATGCAAATATGCTAGCCACAGAACCCTTTGTCGGAAAACTTGGAATGATGTATTTCTGGGAAGCCTTACTCCCTCCACCTTTCTGCTGCCTTCCCTGGCTGACCACTCGCTTTGGGTTGAGTGCAGTTTTGATGAGTCCATTTCAAAAAGTCAAAGCTAAAGATGTTGTCAGTTGAGTGTAAGATAAGTGTTGCATAGTACAAGTGTTCATGACAATTCCCCTTGCCAGTGGGTTCCTAAAAGAGTAAAACAAAAAATTATAGAACCTATAATCTCCTTATATGGAAGCAGAAAGAAAAGAAAGTGTATGTTGCTCAACCCTTTACAATTTTCATTTCTAAGGTTTTTTCCTGAGATTAGCCAAGAAACATATAGAGCACCCAGTGTGTGTCAGCCTCTGTGATAAATGATAGGTGCTTCATGATGCATGGTTAAGGTGTAATTTCTGCTTTTAAGGAACTTGGCTTTTTCCTTTATTCCAAAAAGAAGCAATCGTTTTTATCTACGATGATCGTGCAAGTCAAAGGTTAAAGCGATTTCATTTTCCTCTTTGATATTAAAGATCCTCAGCCTCCCTGGTTCTCTGTTTTCAGCACACATGTTTATTTTCCTCTTATGGGAAACAGTTCTCATCCCTTGCAGAAGCCGAAGTAGTTATGGAGAAGAGATGAGGTAAATAGAAATAACTGGGGTGTAGCACCAAGTGGATTGATCTTTCCAGTTCCAGAGTCCTTGAAGGACTGCACGAGTGGGCCGGAGGTGGTGCTCTAGGTGGGTTGCGTAGTCTCATCTCACAATAAATTGAGGATGTCTCGGGCTCTGCCAGGGCTTGCCACGTGTGCACCTGCATAGGTCTGTCCACAAGGGCTCCATTTGATGTCTGTGGCAGAACAAAGTCCCAGTTTTTGAGAAGGAGCCTTCATGAAGTTGGGACCGAGGACTGCAGTGCATATGGCTGGCTTTGCAAACCCTCCGAGACCACAGTCTGCTTGTTTGCACAACATATTGCTACCGTGCTCGTCTAAGGACCTGAGAACAACCAGAGCTCAGGAAAAGCAGCTCTATCTTCCTAGAAATGCCTCTCTAAAGACCTCAGAGAGACGTAGTAGAGTAAGAGGATCACCAAGTTGACAAGTCAGTAGGTTTGTCTCTTAGACCATGCCAGATAAATGACTGCAGTATGCCTTGCACTGCATAAATAGTTTTCCAGCTGGGTTTTGTGGGTCCTGAGGGGGGAACCTTGATTTTGAAGAGGAGCCAGAGGTGGTTGAGCTCTTTACCTTGGCCCCCAATAGTAGCTCCTTTAAAGATGAATCTGCCCCTGCCTTCTGCATGGGAATATTGTTACTGCTGCGTATCAGTTTAGCTGGGACACTTACAGTTTACCTCTGTTGTCCTGGAGGAACAATTATTGACACCCCTTCTTACTCTCCAAAGTTTTCTGGTTTGGACAATAAATTACACAATCACTTTAGTTAGTGATGACCTAGAACAGAAGCCTGTAGGCTGAATCTGACTTGCATGAAATTCCTTGGTCAGCTTAGTGTTTTAAACAAAAGTGAATGTGAATGCAAATAGGCAGGACTTGTGCCCTGTCTTTCTCCACAGTTCTCACCATTCCACAATGTCTTGTTTCTACTGCATGCATGTTGGATGACAGCCTTTGTTGTCTTTTGAATTTGAAACCCTTGGCCCACACAAAAAAAGTTGTTGTGTGGATCTTTTTTTGACCTTGCCTAATTGGCATATTTAATAGCAGGGCTGGCTGGTTGGAAACATGGAAAGTCTATGGGTGGCACCCCAAACTGTAGGAAAAACAGGTGTAGGGTATCACCAAGTGACCATTTTGGATGAGTTCAAAGGTCTGTGCCTGATGACATTATTTCTAAACAATCTTTCTGTATCTATTTTGAGGCCCCCAGATTTCTGTTATTCTTGTGCAGTGATGAGTTAAGCATATTTTAAAATTTCTGATGTGTCAGGAATACTTTCAGTGGCAAGTAGTAGAACAACTGCAAGAACAGTGGCTTCACCAGTGGAGATGTTTAATCATCTCATTGAAGAGCTAGCTGGTGGTGGAACCAAGGTTGACATAGCATAGCAATGATGGTAGTGAGCTGGGTCAGCTTCTCTGGGTGCTGTCTTCTCTTCCTCATGGTCACAAGATGGCTGCAGCTACACTAGTCATTGGTCCAGAGGGTAGCAACCCAAGCAGAAAAGAAGGGGCAGAGGCTAAGGCTTTGTCTCCTTAATCCAGATAGAAAGTTCTTTCAGAAGCACATACACCAGACTTCCCCTCCAGGTCTTATTTTTCAGAAATGTGTTTCATGAGATGAGCACCTGCTACAGGAGAAGCTGTGGAGGTGAGCAGGAGAGGCAGATCCCTCTCCAATAGGGAGAGGGATTGCCATGATTGGTTCATCCCAGGCCTGGCAGAGGAGGCCTCTTCCTTGAGAACAGAACCCTTTCCCCACATCCTGAACAAAAACAGGTGTTTGACAACAGAGAAGGAGGGTAGAGGTGGCAGTTTGGTGGGTAGAGACTGGCCAAGAACAATGTCTGCCACACTTTTTACAGGGAGAGATCTTTTTGAAAAATGCTACCTTACTTTCTCCAGGGTCCTGTCACTAAAATCCATTTTTGCCTAATACTTTATGTTAGCATTGCAAAGAAATCATCATTTTGATAATTGTTATTACATATTTCTTAAATTATAGATATATTTTTCATAACACCTTTATAAAATATAGGTGATAAATGAGATTTTGTTCATTTCAATGTGGTCACCCAGACCTTATAGAGTAGGTGAGACGTAACCCAGCTGAGTAAAGATAGAGTGTGCTGGTGCAATTTGATGGGGATAGATGTGGGAACTTACATTGCAGCTAGGGTCCTGCTTGCTAAGCAGCATGTGGGAGACCTGGATTGAGAATCATTGTGGGTGTCTAATAAGTCTCTTTTAGTTGCAAGGACTACAAAGCACAAATCAAATCAGACTGAGGGGAAAAAAAACCAGGATTTTGTTGTGTGTGTGTTGCATAAGAGCTTTTGTCTGTCTAGATCTACAGTTTGAAGAATGTAATCAAAATCTGCCCTTCTTCCCTACTTCCTCTGTGAAGCCTCCATTCTGCGCACCTTGTGGGGTCCCTCTGCAGCTTCAGCCTTGCATTTTCAGCATTGTCTGGTCCAGGAGAGAGAAAACCTGCTTCCCCCATGTTTCAGAGTCCCAGAATGGAGGCTTATTTGCCCTAATTGGACTGGCTTGAGCCAATCAAAATGGCCAAATGGTATGAAATGACTGACCAGCTTAGTCTAGATCTGTAGTTGGCGAACTATGCCATTTTTGCAAATAAAGTTTTATTGGAACACAGCCATGCTCATTTGTTGACATCTAGTCTATAGCTGGTTTGTGCTACAATGGCAGACTTAAATAGTTACATCAGAGACTGTGTGGCTCACAAAGCCTAAAATATTTACTTCCTGGCTCTTTATACAAAAGAGTTTGCCAACTGGCCCTGGTCTAAGTCATGTACTCTACCCTTGGAGAATGGGAAAGGATGAGATGAAGTCAACTTCTCCCAGAACACATGGACGAGAGTGGTAACTGTTTCCCCATAAAACTCCCCCAAAGAACACTGGCCTGCCACAAGAAGGGGATGAGAACGAGCATGTGCTTGACAAGTGTTGTTATGGTATGTATTAGGGGTGGTGACTTAGGGGTAGGGATCCCATGTATTGTGGTTGGCTAGGAGTTTGTTGGGTTCTCTTCTTTCTAGGGGACCTGGCATGTTTTTAAACCATTGGGAAGATTTGCTTTCTGGATGTGAGAAAGATTTTACTGTGCTGTTGAATTGCTATTTGGGCATTGTTTTGAATTTGGGCACTGATTTGGGGGAAGTATTAATATATTGGTGACCTAAAGCAGGTCTAAAAATGAATGACCACAGAGGTATGAAAGACAGGTGGAGAAGGAAACATGGCTGCATGATATGCAGATAATTGACTGATCACTGTGTCACTCAATGATCGATGAGTTGATCAGTGCTTACCTAGAGGACATTCCTTAGTGGCTTGACACAGGGACTATATATATAAGGCTTGGTCCTCTTCCATATTTTAAATACTTTGCTTGAAAAGAGAAAAGACATGCTTATTAAACCTGTTGGATATGACAAATATACTGGGATGTAACATAAAATTTTATAAATTTCTTGACCAATGGAAATAATAGGTTGAAAAAAGTAGGATAAAATTTATCAAGAAAAAGTATTAAGTCCCATGTTTAGGTAAAACCAACCAACAAACACGTAAACTACTTGTGCAATATGTGCAGGATAGGAGAGCTGGTGTAATGCAGTCCATATGAAAAGCACCTGTACTGTTTGGTTGATCACAAATCCAACATGAGTCAGCAGTATAAAAATTTAAAAAAAATAATGGTGGGGAGAGAGTGGTCTTTCAAAATGAGGTGCCGGGTCATTGGGTAACCATATGGAAAAAGAAGACAATCTTGACCTCTAACTCACACATACACAAAATCAGTTCCAGATTTAAATGTAAAATGTAAAAGCTAAAACAATAAAGCTTTTAGGTAACAACTCAAGAGAACACCTTTATGACCTCAGAGAAGGAAAAGGATTTTTTTTTTTTAACCAGGGTACAAAAGATGTTAATCCTAAAGGAGAAAAGATAAATGGAATTATTTAAAAAGTAAGAACTTTTTAAAAAGAGACTATACAAATGGTGAAAAAGCAGCCAATAGAAGAAGAAGTTCTCTCAACCGCTCTCTCTTTTTCTCCCTTTCTCTCTCTGTCCACTCCACAAAAATCTATTCACCAGAAAAATAAAAAGAAGTTCTACAAATCATTAAGAAAAGGGCAGAGAACCCAATGGAAAAATGGGCAAAAGACTTGATCAGACACTGTGTAAAAGGGAATATCCAAGTGGCCACTCATTATGAGAAAAAGGGCTCAACTTCATTAGTGAAAAGGAAAATGCAAATCGACCACTATGACACCACCCCCACCAATACTGCTAAAATTAAAGGATTGACAATACTAAGTGTTGGTGAGAGTGTGAAGAAGCAACACTGATAGTTGGAGTACAATGCTTTGTACAATGTTTCATAGTATTAACTAAAGATAATCACATGCATACTGAAGGGTGGCAGAATATGCCACCTCCAAAGATGCCACTTTGACGCAAGGGTTACTCTGCTCTATAGGCACTTGAAGACCAGCAGGTGCAGGAGGGGCGCTCTGACCTCCCTTTTTCTTCCTGAAAACAGGAGATCGAACTCCCAAGTGAAAGATGCCCTCTCAGGCAGGGCGTGGTGGCTCTCGCCTGTAATCCCAGCACTTTGGGAGGCCGAGGCGGGTGAATCACTTGAGGTCAGGAGTTCGAGACCAGCCTGGCCAACATGGCAAAACCCCATCTCTACTAAAAATACAAAAATTAGCTGGGCATGGTGGCGCGCGCCTGTAATCCCAGCTACTCGGGAGGCTGAGACAGGAGAATCGCTTGAACCCAGGAGGCGAAGGTTGCAGTGAGCCGAGATTGTGCCACTGCGCTCCAGCCTGGGTGACAGAGTGAGACTCCATCTCAAAAATAAACAAACAAACAATCCTATTAAAAAGAAAAGAAAAGAAAAGAAAGATGTCCTCTCTTTACCAGGAGGAAGGAGAGGAACATCCTTATCCCCAGAGGCAAGGAGCCGGCGCTGAGAAATCTGTAAGTGACAGACTTTGTTGAAATGACTCTTATCTTCTTTTGGTCGCCTCCTATATTTTAGTTACTTTTCCACAGTTATCTGTCTGTTCAACCCAGTAGATAAGCACTTAAGTGTTGCCAATTCTTTGGGTTTTAATTTTCCTATGGGGTCCTATGTACATCTAAAAAAAATCTGTCTGCTTTTCACATGTTAATCAGTCTTAAGTCAATTTCATTCTCAGGCCCAGCTGGAGACCCTAAGAGGGGAGAGGTAAAGTTTTGCCTCCCCACCAACACTCTATGGCTTAGCAATTTGATTCCTAGGAATATACTCAACAGGAATGCACACACAGGCTCACCAAAAGATTATACTAGAATGTTTGCAGCAACATTATTTGTAACAGTCAAAATCTGGAAAAACCAATGTCCATCTATAATGGAATGGATGCAGAAATTGTGGAATATTCACACAGCAGAATACCGTAGAGCAATTAGATTGGGCAATCTACAACTACAAGTGTGAACAAGTCTCACAAACATAATGTTAGTGAAATAAGCTAGACACAAAACTCTGTATGTGTGTAAACATATCTATTCTGCGTGATTCCATTTATATAAAATACAATATAGGCAAAACTAACATAGGTAAAAGAAGTCATGCTAGAAGTTGTTCTTAAGAATGGGGAAAGGCCAGGCACAGTGGTTCACACCTATAATTCCAGCACTTTGGGAGGCCAAGGGAGGTGGATCACCTGAGGTCAGGAGTTCGAGACCAGCCTGACCAACACGGAGAAACCCCATCTCTACTAAAAAAAACAAAACTAGCTGGGTGTGGTGACACATGCCTGTAGTCCCAGCTACTCGGGAGGCTACTCAGGAGAATCGCTTGAACCAGGGAAGCGGAAGTTGCGGTGAGCCGGGATGGGGCCATTGCACTCCAGTCTGGGCAACAAGAGTGAAACTCCATCTCAAAAGAAAAGAAAAAGAAAAAAAAAAGAAGAACAAGAAGAAGAAGAAGAAGAAGAAGGGGGGATATCCTCGCTGGGAGGATTTGGAGTAATTTCTACTTCTCAATCTGGTGCTTATTACATGAGGGTGTTCAGCTTGTGAAAACAAATGAAATGCATTATGGCATATGCACAGTCCGTTTGCGTACAATACTTTAGCAGGAGGGTATAATTATTGAGCAAAGGTACCATTTAATAGAAAAACTAACGGTACTATGTTCGTGTGCTAGGTATTCTAGGTCATCTCATCAAAGCCTTGCCACGACTTCATGATGCAGATATTATTCCTGTTCAATAGCTGAGCAAAACGACTCAAACTATCTTCCAATTATACATAAACCCAAGTGCCGATCCTCAGGCTGGGTTGTGTATCCTCTTAATTATTCTTAAAGAGCAGAGGTTGCAAGCTCGGGACCCATGGATTCCACACTCTAGAAGGTGCATTTTGTTTCCTCAGGGTTGCCCCAACTAAGTGCTTTAATTTTTAGAAGTTGTTTGCCACGGCACAGTGGCTCACACCTGTAATCCCAATACTTTGGGAGGCTGAGGTGGGCAGATCACAAGGTCAGGAGATCGAGACCATCCTGGCCAACATGGTGAAACCCCGTCTCTACTAAAAATACAAAAATGAGCTGGGCGTGGTGGCCTGTGCCTGTAATCCCAGCTACTCAGGAGACTGAGCCAGGAGAATCACTTGAACCCGGGAGGTGGAGGTTGCAGTGAGCCGAGATCGGCCACTGCACTCCAGCCTAGTGACAGAGTGTGAAACTCCATCTCAAAAAAAAAAGAAGAAGTTGGTTGCTACGTAGTTTCACACACAAATCAGATTTTCGTTATCTCTTGAAACATTGGAAGATCTGGCAAAGCTGGTTCTTTTCCAAGGTTAACAACAAATGGAGCTGACTCGCAGTTACTTGCTTCCTTTGCATCTGCTGTCCAGTTCTCCACAGCCCTGCCCCTCCCCGCTCCATCTCAGGTGGCTTCACTGGTTTATGTCCCCTGCCTGGCCCTGTAGGCTTGCCATCTGTGATTTGGAGCTGCCAAAGTTGCTTTCAGAAAATCTTCTTACCCTTTACCTTTTTGTATTGAATCCCTGATTGATGGCGTGGGGTTTTCTCTTCCCATCTTTTCCAATGCCATGAGTTCCGCCGTTGTTCATACTTACAGCTCATTCTATGGTATTGATCCCTGTTATACCCAGCTAATTTTCCACATACATCAATTCGATATTTATAAAATACATTATTCACTAGTGTATGTAGAAATAGACTGACGGTTGTGCTGGGAAGGGGTTATCAATTTCATCGGTTTGCGATTTGGATAAAGCAGTCATTGGAGGATCCCCATTTTCTCTGTTTTCAACAAATCCTTTCTCCCTCTCCCATTACTGATGTATTATGAATTTAACAGATATTTACTGAATGGCAGGCCCTGTTCCAGGCAACGGGATATAGCAGTGAAAAGTCTGTAGTCTTTGCTCACTTTGAACAACAATCTAGCAAGGGCAGACAGGAAATGTATGCATACATACTTACATACATGCACACATATGGTCATGTGGTGAGAACGTCCTATAAGGAGAATTAAGGGCCAGGCACGGCGGCTCACACCTGCAATCATAGCACTTTGGGACGCCAAGGTGGGCGGATCATCTGAGGTCAGGAGTTCAAGACCAGCCTGGGCAACGTGGCGAAACCCCATCTCTACTAAAAGTACAAAAATTAGCTGGCATGGTGGCGGGCGCCTGTAGTTCCAGCTACTCAGGAGGCTGAGGCAGGAGAATTACTTGAACCTGGGAGGCAGAGGTTGTAGTGAGCCAAGATCGCGCCACTTCACTCCAGATTGGGTGACAAGAGCGAGACTCCATCTCAAAAAAAAAAGAGAGAGAGAGCGATAAGGTGGGTAAGGGATAGAGTGAAGCAGTGTGAAAGAGTAGTGAGAGTGGGGCTGTTGAAGTAGGAACTGGTCAGAAAGAAGTTATGTGGCTGGCCGGCAAAGCAAGTGTTTGTGGCAGAGGTGGTCGTAAGTGCAAACGGCCTGGGGCAGCAAAGGCCTCATGTGGGAGGGACAGGAAGGGGGCCAGTGTGGCTGGGGCAGAAGCAGCAGGGAGAGCAGTGGGAAGGGAGGTCCCAGAGAATAGAGAGGCTTGGGAGGAGCAGGGTCTAATCATGTGTGGTCTTGTCACACCAGAGCAGAGGCTTTGAAATTTCCGTTCAGTATATCGGGACCCACGGAAGGGATTTGAGTAGGGAAATGATGTCCAATCTTCTGATCCTCATACTTGGTCCTTTCCTCTTTCTTCCCATGTCTGGGGCAGACCAGGAAGTCTTTTTCCCCATGGAAGGCTCTTAAGACCTAAAAGGTTGCTGAGACTTAGAAGTACTCCTTTATTTAAAAACAACTCTGGCCGGGCCGCGGTGGCTCACATCTGTAATCCCAGCACTTTGGGAGGCTGAGGCGGGTAGATCGCTTGAGCTCAGGAGTTAGAGACCAGATTGGGCAACATAGTGAGACCTCTGTCTCTACAAGTAATTTAAAAATTAATTGGGTGGGGCATGGTGGCACACGCCTGTGATCCCAAATACTAAGGAGGCTGATGCAGGAGCATCACTGGAGCTCAGGACTTCCAGGCTGCAGTGAGCCATGATTTGCACCATTCCACTCCAGCCTGGCAACAGAGCGAGACTCTGTCTCTAATCATAATATTGATGATGATGATAAAAAATAAAAATAAATAAAAAGAACAACTCCAATGTTCACCTGCAGTTGAAAATATGTCATTTGTAAAATAATAACAATAATTTGTGAACATTTTGCTAAACAAATACGTTTGTCGTCATTTGTCTTTTTTCGTTGAATATATAAAGAATCAATTCTGCATCTTTTAAAGGTGAATAGTGGCTTAGAAACACTTTTCCTGGTGAGTTGCCAGGAAACCGGAGAGGGGAGATACTTTGAAGGAGTACCCTGTGAGTGGAATTTTCTAGACAGACCTCACCACCAGCCTCATTAGTCAATAGAGATGCGTCTTAGACTCTTATATTCTCTACTTGTCAATTTTAGTTTACAGTACTGTGAGTTTCCTGTCTTTCCCCTGTTTTAAAAGGTATTTTAATGGGAAAATGGAAGCAATTTTAAACTGGAAGGCAGAAGTCTAGTTCTAAAGAAATTTGTCCCTGGAATGTGAACTGAAGAAGGCCTATTAGTATCCATGATGCAGTTGGCAGTTAAAGAGTATAGAGCATGAAGCCGCTGAGACAGGGGAAAATTCGTTTAAATAAGCCTGGGAGAAAAGACCATAATTTTGGAGTAAGGATCACTATGGACTGAAGGTTAATTTTGACAGTAATGGGATATCTGGAGCCCAGTTAAGGAAATGAGACTGTAACTAGGTTTAAGAGGAATCAGAACATTACCGCGCATATTTTGAAGAGGTTGCTGAAAGAAGGCCATGAGAAAAGAGATTTCACCATCAGGTAGTGTGTGGACAGCTTTGAGCTTTAGGTGATTATCCCTGAACAGAGATGCTTGTGCTCCTGAGAGAGAAAATCACTGTGTCAGTTGAAGGAACAGGAAGTTTTGAAGATAACAAACCCTCTGGATTTTGTCAATCAAGCCAGGGTGACCAGGGTAGGGTACCCAAGTATTCCGTGTGTGAGGGGTCCCAACTGACTACTGATGATTTGAAACAGAAACCCATCTTCAAGTCATAGACTGAAAATAACTACAAACACAGTGATTAGATAATATAGCCCTGTTGTCTTGAGATGGTGGGAATTTCTTTCTTCCTCTCTTTCTTTGTCCATCTCTTCAACCAATATTTACTGAGTGTCTGTGATTTGACAAGCACTAAGTTGGGACATGTAAACAAATAATTAAAATAATTGCAGACAAGTGTGATAACAGGGGTCTTAACAGAATGCCCTGGGAACATTTACCACTTACATTTACCGTTTATTTATACGTAGTGCCTGTCTCCTCATAAGTTCCTTTTGTGCATCTGTTTCAAATAACATGGAAGGCTTAGCCTCCTTAGTAAAAGTCCCCTTAGTGTCCAGCACCTGCTGAGTCAGGGAAATGGGATAAGAGTTTTGGCCAAAAGCATCTGGTTTTAAAAAGGCAGGACCTCAACCTTTTTACAGCAATGAAACAAATGACATTGACCATCATGTGAGGTGATATTGTTCTATGGTATTGATAAGACAGGCCATTCCAACCAACTCTAAGGTGACTTGTCTTTTGGATTTTAGTGGAGGTAATGACCCACAGAAAAATTCACACACTGGTTTTCTTAAAGAGTCCTACTTCGGCTGGGCGCAGTGGCTCATGCCTGTAATCACAGCACTTTGGGAGGCCAAGGCGGGCTGATCATGGGGTCAAGAGATCGAAACCATCCTGGCCAACATGGTGAAACCCCATCTCTACTAAAAATACAAAAATTAGCTCGGCATGGTGGCGCGCGGCTGTAGTCCCAGCTACTCAGGAGGCTGAGGCAAGAAAATCGCTTGAACCCAGGATGCGGGGTGTTGCAATGAGCCAAGATCACGCCACTGCGCTCCAGCCTGGCGACAGAGACTCCATCTCAAAAAAAAAAAAAAAAAGTCCTACTCCATTTTGCCTCTGGCTCATGTCTCTTGTTCATAAAGATAGTATGGTGCTCTTTTAACTTTTACTTTTTCCCTACCCCAAATGATTTTTAATGTGTTGTCTATAAAATGCAGCTCAGACATTCATATGTCTTGATATTAGTTCCAAATAATTCCTGACAAATATTGTGGGAAAGAAGAAAGGTGGCAATATGTATTACAAGGAATGCATCCACACATTCTCTTTCTAAACGATCCAAACAAGATATAAGCATTCCAACAGAACAGCAAGTCAGCAAACTGTAATGCTCACACAGGACAAGGCATGTTGCCTCTCATTGTTCTGTTTTATTGACATTTTTCTTGGCTATTCTTATACATTGTCTCTTCTTCATGAACCTTAAAATTAGCTTGTTATACTTCATACAATTCTACAGTGATTCAGATGAGAATTATTTGAGTTTGTATGTTAATTTGGGCAGAATTTAAAATCAGCACAACATGAAGATTTTTGTCCAATAAATGAAATACCTCTCCACTTATTTAATTCTTCTTTTATGTTCTTTGGTATTATTTTATAGTTTTATACACACAGATTATTTTTTCTTTTTTAAAATTTTACTTTAAGTTCTGGGATACATGTGCTGAACCTGCAGGTTTGTTACGTAGGTATACATGTGCCACGGTGGTTTGCTGTACCTATCAACCCATCGTGTAGGTTTTAAGCCCCACATGCATTAGGTATTTGTCCTAATACTCTCCCTTTTCTTTCCCCCTACTGTCTGACAGGCCCCAGTGTGTGATGTTCCCCTCCCTGTGTCCATGTGTTCTCATTGTTCAACTCCCACTTTTGAGTGAGAACATGCAGCGTTTGGTTTTCTGTTCCTGTGTTAGTTTGCTGGGGATGATGGTTTCCAGCTTCATCCATGTCCCTGCAAAAGACACGAACGCATCCTTTTTGTGGTTGCATAGTATTCCATAGTGTATATGTGCCACATTTTCTTTATCCAGTCTATCATTGATGGGCATTTGGGTTGGTTCCAAGTCTTTACTATTGGAAATAGTGCTGCAATAAACATACATGTGCATGTGTCTTTATAGTAGAAAGATTTATAATCCTTTGGGTATATACCCGTAATGAGATTGCTGGGTCAAATGGTATTTCTGGTTCTAGATCCTTGAGGAATCGCCACACTGTCTTCCACAATGGCTGAACTAATTTACACTCCCACCAACAGTGTAAAAGCACTTCTATTTCTCCACATCCTCTCCAGCATCTGTTGTTTCCTGACTTTTTACTGATCGCCATTGCAACTGGAGTGAGATGGTATCTCGTTGTGGTTTTGATTTGCATTTCTCTAATTACCAGTGATAATGAGCTTTTTTTCATATGTTTCTTGGCCACATAAATGTCTTCTTTTGAGAAGTGCCTGTTGATATCCTTTGGCCACTTTTTGATGGGGTTGTTCGTTTTTTCTTGTAAATGTGTTTAAGTTCCTTGTAGGTTCTGGATATTAGACCTTTGTCAGATGGATAGATTGAAAAAATTTTCTCCCATTGTTTAGGTTGAAGCATACATATCTTATCCATTAATTTAGGTGTTTTATGTTTCCTGTAGTTATTGTTATTGGAATGTTTTTTCTTAAACATTTTCTGAAAAGTTAATGATGTATAGAAAAATTTTTGCTTGTTGATATATCAACCTACTTTACTGAACCCTTATGCTGGTCTAATAGTTTTTGGCTGAATCTCTTAAATGTGCTAGATAGATAATATTACCATTTGAAAATATTGTGAGTGTTTTCTCCTTTTTTCTTCAAAATTTTAGATCTCTGTTTTTTCTTCTCAATGCATTGACTTGGCTATACATGAAGCAGCGGAAGCTAGCTTTCCAATTTTATTCTTTTAATGGGAACTTAATTTGATATTTATTGTTCTCTGATGGTTATCTTTTATCAGATTAAGATATTTTCTCCTAGTTCATTAAGATTTTTTGTTTTTGGTGACAGCTTTATTGAGAACTATTCACATACCATACTATTTACCTATTTAAAATGCACGATTCACTGGCTTTCTATATAGTCACAGAATTGTGCAACAATCATCACAATCAATTTCAGAACATTTTTATTGCCTCAAAAAGAAGCCCTACATCCCTTAGCTATTACCCCCCAATTATCCCCCTTCCCTAGGCAACCGCTTCTTTCTCTCTCCATTGATTTGTCTATCCTGGACATTTCATGTAGTGGAATTATATATCATGTGGTCCTTTGTGACTGGCTACTTTCACTTAATATAATATTTTAAGGTTTATCCATGTTGTAGCATGCATCAGTACTTCATTACTTTTTGTGACTGAATACTATTCCATTGTCTAAATATACCATATTTTGTGTATTCATTCATCCTTGGACAAACATTTGAGTGGTTTCTACCTTTTGGCTACCATGAATAATGTTGCCATGAACATAAGTTTTCATGTAGACATATGTGTTCATTTCTCTTGGATGTAGGAGCAAAGTCACTTGGTTATGTTTAATGTTTTGAAGACTATCAGGCTGTTTGCCAAAATGGCTACAGCATTTTCATACACTCTTACCAACAGCATATGAAGTTTCCAATTTCTCCAAAATCTCACTAACATTTGTTATTAGCAGACTTTTTGATTGCAGCCATCCTAGTGAATGTGAAGTAGTGTTTCCTATGGTTTTGATTTGCAATTCTCTAATGATGAATGATATCGAGCATGTTTTCATGTGCTGATTGGCCATTTGCATATCTTCTCTGGAGAAACGTCTAGTCAAATCTATTGTCCATTTTTCAATTGGGTTGTCTTTTTATTATTGATTTGTAAGAGTTCTTTCTATATTCTGGTACAAGTTGCTTATTAGTTATATGGTTTGCAAATATCTCCCATTCTGTAGGTTGTCTTTTTACTTTCTTGATAGTGTCCTTTAAAGCATAGACATTTTTAATTTTGATGAAGTCCGATTTATCTATTTTTTTATTTCTTGTGTTTAATGTCATATTGAAAAGACCATTGCCAAATTCAAGGTCACAAAGATTTATCTATATGTTTGTGTCTTATTCCATTTTGTGCTGCTGTAACAGAATGCCACAGATGGAGTGATTTGTAAAGAAGAGAAACACATTTTCTCACAGTTCTGGAGGCTGGGTAGTCTGAAATCAAGGTATCAGCATTTGATCTGGCAAAGTACTTCTTGCTGCGATTTCACATGGCAGAAGAAAGAAGAGCACGCGGGGACAAGCATGGTGTCCTCATATGGGAAAGAGTGAAAGAGAGCAGACCCACTCCTGCAAGCCCTTTTTACAGAAGCATTAACCCATTCATGAGAGTGGAGCCTCCATGATCTGAATGCCTCCCATTAGGCACCCCTTATCCAATATTATTGCATTGGGGATTAAACTTGCAACACATCAATTTGAGGGACATATTCAGACCAAAGCAGTTTGTTTCTGTGAGTTTTATAGTTTTAGTTCTCATATTTAGTTTTAGATCTATTTGGTACCTTTTGTGTATACTGTGAGGAAGAGGTTCAACTTTATTATTTTGCATCTTAATATGTTCCAGCACCTTTTGTTGAAGGTAATATTCATTCTCCATTGAATGTCTTGTGCTCTTGTCAAAAATCAATTGACTGCCAGGTGTGGTGGCTCACGCCTGTAATCCCAGCACTTTGGGAGGCTGAGACAGGCTGATCACTTGAGGTCAGCAGTTTGAGACCAGCCTGGCCAACATGATGAAACCCTGTCTCTACTAAAAATACAAAAATTAGCCGGGCATGGTGGTGTGTGCCTGTAATCCCAGCTACTCAGGAGACCGGAGCAGAAAAATCACACAAACCCATGAGGCGGAGGTTGCAGTGAGCTGAGATTGTGCCGCTGCACTCCAGCCTGGGCAACAGAGTGAGACTCCATCTCAAAAAAAAAAAAAAAAAATCAATTGACCACAGATATGAGTTTATTTCCAGAGTTTCTCTTTTACTCCATTGATTTATATGTCCATTCTTATGCTGGTCTATGATGTCTTGATTGTGATTGCTTTGTTTTAAAAATTGGAATTGTGAGTTCTCCAACTTTGCCCATCTTTTTCAAGATTGTTTTGACTGCTCTGGATCCTTTGAGTTTCCCTATAAAATTAGAATGACCTTGTCAATTTCTGCAAAGATATCAGCTGAAATTCTGAAAGGAATTGCATTAAACCTGTAGATCACTTTGGGGAGTACTGTCATTCTAATAATATTAAGTCTGCAATTTATGAACACACACTTTTTTTTTATATAGATCTTGAAATTTCTTTCAATAATGTTTTGTAGTTTTTAAAACATAAAATTTATACTTCTTTTGTTAAATATATTTCTAAATATTTTGTTCTTTTTGATGTTATTTTCAATGAAATTGCTTTCTTAATTTCATTTTTGGTATGTTAATTGCAAGTATGTAGAAATGCAGTTGATTTTTGTATAATAAACTTGTATCCTACAACCTTTCTGAAGCTATTAGGTCAGTTGATTTCTTAGGATTTTCTATTATAAGAACATGTTGTCTGCATATAGAAAGTTTACTTCCCTTTTCCAGTTTGGATGCTTTTATTTCATTTTCTTGCATAGCTACCCTGACTAGAACCTCCAGTACAATGTTGAATAGAAACGGTGAGAGAGGAATTCCTTGTCTTCTTCTGATTTTAGGGGGAAGGCATCCAGTGTTTCACCATGAGGTATAACACTAGCTGTTGTTTTTTTCGTAGATAGCCTTTATCTGGTTGAGGAAGCTTCCACCTACTTCTAGTGAGTTAGGTATTATTATCATAAAAGGATATTGGATTTTATAAAATGATTTTTTTGCATCTTTCGACATGCGTTTTTTGCTTTTATTGTATTGATATGATGCAATACATTGATTGATATTTAGATGTTAGACCAATCTTGCATGCCTGTTCCTAGGAAGCGGACGTGGTCATGGTGTATAATAATTTTTTTAATATTATTGGATTTGGTTTGTTGAGAATTTTTGTATTTATATTCATAGGGATATTGATCTGCAGTTTTATTTTCTTGTAATGTCTTTGTCTGGCTTTGGTATTAGAATAACATTGACTTCTTAGAGTGAGCTGGGAAGTGTTTTTTCCACTTCAATTTTTTGGAAATGTTTGTGGAGAATTTGATTAATTTTTCTGTAAATGTTTGGCAGAATTCACCAGTGAAGCCATCTGGGCCTGGAGTTTTCTTTACGAGCATTTTGTTTTTTACATTGTTGATTCAATCTCTTTACCTGTTGTAGGTCTACTCCTATTTTCTATTTTTTCTTGAGTCAGTTTTGGTAGGTCTCTACTAATCATCCTATTTCAAATTACAAAATTCTCCCCCTGATAATTCCAATCCCTCCTATTCTGTTCTGTTTTTTCTCCAAGATCCTTATCACCTTCTAACATACTGTACAGTTTACTTGGTTGTTATCTATGTATCTACCTAATCTATAGCTTTTTTGGTCTGCTGGAATAGGACATTCAGGATCTTTAGTACTTTGTTAACTGATGTACTGATGTATCTCCAGTCTCTCTCTCCCTTTTTTTTTGAGATGGAATCTTGCTCTGTCACCAGGCTGGAGTGGTACAGTGGTACAATCTCGGCTCACTACAACCTCTGCTTCCCAGGTTCAAGCGATTCTCCTTCCTCAGCCCCCCTAGCAGCTGGGACTACAGGCTTGTGCCACCAAGCCCAGCTAATATTTTATATTTTTAGTAGAGGTGAGGTGTCACCAGGTTGGCCAGGTTGGTCTCAATCTATTGACCTTGTGATCCACCCACCTCAGCCTCCCAAAGTGCTGGGATTACAAGCGTGAGCCACCATGCCCAGCCTCCAATCTCTTAAACAGTGCCTGGAACCTAGTAGCCATTCAATAAATATTACTGAGTGGATGATAAAATTAGATGATATTTATCTTTTAATCTATTAAGGTAATGAATTTTATTCTTATATTTCTTGAAGTTGGCTAATACTTTCTTTCTTCGGACAAAGCCTGACAAGTCATTATATATTGTTATTCTCATGCTGAATTTAATACCAATATTTTCCCTGTAATTTTTGCATCTGTGTTTATATATTATCTTGATTCACTGTCTTTTTCAGCGTGTGCCCTATTGATGTTCTATTCTGATGTCAGGACAATTCTAAGTTTGTAGAATGAGTCAGGGGAACTTCACTTTTTCAAAATATGCAGTAAGCATTTATGTAACATAGGAATTATTGTTTCCTTGAAAATGTGGCAGAACTTGCTAATAAAATGATTTGAATTTGGAGGGTTATTTAGGAATATGTCTTTGAAAACTTTTAAATTTCATAAATAGTATTGATCTATTTAGTCAAATGCTTTCTTTAACCAGTTTTTGTATATTACATGTTTCCAAGAAATGAGTAACTTGTTTAGAATTTTAAAACTTTATTTGCCCAAAGTTGCATGGCTTTCTTTTATGCTGTCTAAAATTGCCTCATCTTGTTACGCCTCCTTTTTACACCCCAATCATCTGGCATAAGAAACCTGTGTCTGCTTGATTCTCTTCCTTGGCAGGAACATTTCTCCTTCATCTTCTGTGTTCTGAAGTTTCACTCTGATAGCTATAATTGTAGGCATTTAAAAATTTTTACTCAAGGACTTAGTTGTCTTTTTTCTTAATTTAAATATAGATATTTTCAAACATAAAAAAGAGGAGAGAATATCATAAAGAATCTCCATATATCTCAGTAGTGTTGCTGTGTCACTTCTTAAATTAGTAAAAATAATAAATGTTAACAATATTTAAATAAGTTTTCTTTGCTTTCTCGTTCTTTAGACTAAAATTAAATTAGACACTAGAACTTCTAGATTTATGTTCCGTGCTTCTTAATTTTTTAATAATACTTTCATTTTTAAATCTTTTATTCTTAATCACTTGCTTGATCTCACATATAATTTTTTTCACATCAGCTGCATGCCTTTTGTTGTTTCTCCAATTTTTAGTGATTACACAAATATTTATGAGCTAAATATTAATTTCCAAGAACTGTATTTGATTATTAGCATGGATGCAGTAGCTTCCTGACTCTTCCAAATACATGAGTAACACAAAATTTTCTAAATATTTGAGTCTTCTGTTTTCTCACCTAAATCCATTTTCTCGGATGATAGTTGCATGGGTTGAGTTTGTTGCCTCTCTTGTACTTGTTTTCTGAAAATGTTTGGGAATGACTGATTGTATGTTCATGGGTGTCCCTGAGTTGTATTTTTCTAAGAATGCTGTTTCTGTTTATGGTGAACAACTTCTACTGATGGGGAGGAGGGAGACTGGTGGCTTGTGTTTAGGAAACAGGAGTTCCCTGTGTCTTCTAGGGCTACTGTGTTTTGGGGCACTTTGTTGTTTTTCTGTCCCTGACACTTTTATCACTGCTACTTTCTGATTAGTATAGAGGAGGCAGGAAAATCGCTCATATGTAACTGCAAAAGCAAGCACCCTGTTGGACAACTCACATTCTTCTTCGGCTTCTTGTGACAATTAATTCTGGCCTCATAGGCTCTTAGAACTGCTTCTTTGCCTGCAGAAGGCTCCTTCCGGACATATTCTGAGCACTGATTTCCTCTTTTGGTTGTTATTTGTTTATATATGAGGATCTGTTTTCTCTGCTTTGTATCACTTAAGAATTACTGAGCATTTCTGGTCCACTGATTCACTGGTGGCACCCTATCTTTTCCAACACTGTTAAAATTTTCTTTCCTCCTCCTGTTTTTCTTATTCTTCTCTGAACAGGATTTGGGATATCATAGGTTATATTTTACCCTCTGCCGCCGTTTGACTACTGCTTGGCTTTTGGCAAAATTGGGTTTTTAATCACAGCTCTAGAAAATCTTCACAACAGTTGACTTCTCAGCAGTATTTGTAAGCAAGTGGATTTTACATATTTTATAATCAACTTTGAGTTATTCTTTTATGACACTTCCATTTTTTTGATGAGTATAATCAAGGCATATCTTATCATTTCAATTTTTTTATGTTATAGTCTTCTTGTAAGTTTACTCTAAAACATATATAGCATTCATTCTCAACACATGCACAATGAAGACAATTCTCAGTGTTGTTGGGTACTGGGTACAATTGGACTTTTGTGAATTTAGTGGTGAGAGGGATATTCTCATAAGTATTAAGATGCTAATGCGGCCGGGCACAGTGGCTCACGCCTGTAATCCCAGCACTTCGGGAGGCCGAGGCGGGTGGATCACAAGGTCAGGCGATCAAGACCATCTTGGCTAACGTGGTAAAACCCCGTATCTACTAAAAATACAAAAAATAAGCCGGGCATGATTGTGGACGCCTGTAGTCCCAGCTACTCGGGAGGCTGAGGCAGGAGAATGGCGTGAACTCAGAAGGTGGAGCTTGCAGTGAGCCGAGATTGCGCCACTGCACTCCAGCCTGGGAGACAGAGCAAGACTCCTCCTCAAACAAAAAAAAAAAAAAAGAGAGAAATTTTGCCTTATGGGGGGGTATTTCCCGAGTAGGAGGCACCAATCCCCACAATATGGTGATGAAGCCAGACGTAGAATTTCTTGATCTTAAACTTATTAAATACTCTTTTCACTTTATGGAGTAGAGCTAATTCTATAGCAGTTGACAAATAAACACAACAGGGAGTTTAAAAATTCTTTCCAACTTATTTCCGAGTAAGCTCACACACTCTTAAATTATTATTTTCCTTAACCATGACCCCTCTCTGTTCAGTAGCCATTTGTAACAAAACAAACAAACAAACAAATCTCAAACATGTCAGAAGAGGCTTCTGCCCTGGTAAGTGAAAGGTTGGTATTTCAGAACTGGGAATACTCTCTTTTAATAGGGGGCTAAGGTAAGCCTAGATGTCCCTACAGTCTGTAGTTTTCTGGGATTGTTTTCTTCTTTGATATCGAAATGCCAGTAGACTGTCCCTTCTAACACATAGCATAAGGTTCAGTGTAACTAGTTTTGAGATTTCTTGCCGAAAGTGTGGAAGTCCACAAATTCATCCCGACTGTCCCCCGCATTCTCACCTGACCTAGATGCCTACTCACTTCTTTGTTGTCATCACTCAACTGGTGACTCTGGCAGCTTTCCTATCCATGATGGGGGCATCTTCCCTTCCCTAATTCCTCAAAGCACAGCCAAAACTGTATGTCACATTAAATGAAATTCTATCAAATATTTTGTGTGTCAGAGACTGCTTGTTTTCTCCAATATCCACTCTTTCCTTTTCATTTTAATAACAAATTCACAGGTTTCAGTTGGACACATGCTTGGGGGTTAAACTGTTTCCCTGCTTTGCTTGCAGATAAATTCTGGTCAAGGAAATTAGAACAGAAGTGATAAAGCAGTACATACAATGTCCAGACTGCATCCTTGAAAGAAAAGTAATATCTCTTCCATTGGTTGGTATGTAGTTGTGATGGCTGGTGCTGGAGCAACCATCTTGGAGTCAATATGGAAGCCACGTGTGAAAAAAGAACAAAAAGATTAGAGGAGCTCAGGACTCCAAAATTCAGGAGTCAGCATATTAACCTTGGACTGCTTAAACTTGAATGAAATGAAAGAGAAATAAATATCTCAGTTCAAGCTACTGAGCTTTTGTCCTTTACAGATAAACCATAAACTTTGAGAACATGAAAGAGAATAACAGAAGCAAATTTAAAGCTGGTTAGTAGACGCTTGGTAAGACCTAAAAGCAAGAAAAAAATGTGGCCTCTTGACTAATAATTTTGAAAATTGAAGAGTATCAGAGTTAGGCATCAGGAATTCTTAGGCATTTGCTTATTTCTTTCTGAAATGCCCCCAAAAAGGGCTTCCTGACATCCTTCTATAACTTTGCCCTCATTAGGGTCAAATATAAACTGTTATACTAGGTAGTAAAACTGATTATTTATAAGCAAACCTTCTAGAATTTAAGCATTCAAATTGCTGCAATATTGGCATTATTAAAAAGAAAAGTTTGGGAACTACCCGAAGACCATATGTATAAGCCATAAAATAAAATCCACCTTACTAATTAAAAGTCACACCTCATTTTGACATATATTAGTATCACCCAACTCAATCCCCTTCCTAAATCATCAGGCTTAGCTCTGAATGACCTTTGGCTATTTCAAAAAATCAAATCTACCCTCTAAGGATGTAGTTGTAAGTCTATGTGAAAGACTGAGCCATGGTTCTGAAAATAGTGTCAAAGAGAATTTCAGAAGCTGTAAAATGGTAACCTCACTAAAGGAAGTATTTCTCTTTCCCAAGGCAAGACTAAAGGGGTCTGTGGAGATCTTAATTCTACTTTGGTTACCATCCTGATAACAGTGCTAAAGCTCACGGTGATACAAATCATCTTGGGTCTGGTTGCACTTGGAATTTAGGTTTCAGCAGGTGTTCAATGGGCAGAGACATTTCACGCCCAACCTGAATAGGTCTGTAACTCTGCCTTAGAAAGCAGCTTGCCTATAAATATTTCACTCAGAGTCAGACAAAAGCTGGATGGATGTGAGGCTGCTTCAGACAAAAAGCAGATAAATTCCTGCTTAACATGTACCTGATGCTTTATGATTTCTGCCTAAGTTCAGATTTCCTGGATCAAATGTTCCCAAGACCTGTGAGGTCAGGTGGTTTCAGAGACATAAGCTAAGCTTGGTATATATTACAGAGAAGCCATCCCATCCGGGCGCGACCACTCTGAAGGTAAGTGTTAATCCCAATCTGATTTCGTGTGTGTGCAACAGCTGTTGGGAACATTAGGACTGCCATCTGTGTCCAATGGAATGATTTCCTACCACTTGGCCTCATATGGCCCAAAAGGTAATTTAGTGCATATTGGGAAATTCCTGAAACAACATGAGACTTAACACCATTTTCCCATCAAATCCTTGGAGTTTTTGTTGATGTTTAGAGAGCCCACGGAGGTGTGAAACTACGGGTCTGGGGAATGGAATGGTTTACTCATAAAATCTGGGATCTTTATTTGGGGGTTCTTTCTCCAAGATAAATTCTTGTGTGTTTCCAAGAATAAGTTCAATGCCATACTTGGAGTAAAACTGTCCTTGAACATGAGGATTAAAATCCTGTGTTCTGGTGATGGTCATTTTCTGTACCCACTTGGTAATGCAGGAGTACCTATCAGACGTTTGCAGACTCTTCATTTGCATATGAAAATCTCAATGACTTAGATTTACTGTCAATAATTTTACTCATGAAAAGTAAAACTAAAATATTCATGAAAATCTTAGTGTTCTCTGACCTCTCCTAGGGTAGGACCCATCTTCCTTAAATTGTTTCCTTTATTTTTCTAAGTTCTTTATCCCATTCCATCAGCATAAAGAAAATATCTGCTTAAGCTGATTTACGTTCAAGTGTGAGTAAAGGAGAGATAATCTAAGCTGTAAACCACACTAAAGATACGGATTTGCATTTTTTAAAGTGATGCTTGGTACTTAATCTGAATTTAGCAAAGCTGACTTGATCCCGACCTTCGAGCAGCTGCTGAAATACCCATTTTTTAGGAAGTCTTTTCAGAATGATTAGGACAGGATAAGGCTGTTCTATCCTGCCTCGCATTTTGGCTTTCCTCCTGGATCCAGCTGTCAGCAGTTATGTCAGTTTGAAATATAACTGTTATTTGAAACATAACGTTTTAAAGATACAACAGCTAAGACAGTATTTTCATGTAGAATTTAGTACATTTGCACCCCTTAAAAGAAGGCAATAATTGAAACATTTATTTGATCACCTACTATGTACCAGTCACATGCACCTGCACGTGTCTAGTTCTTTGTGTACCTCTTTTACATGACATTAAATATCTATTATACTCTAGAATTTGGGGGGATAGAACCACTGTTAGCCTTTGCTAGTGTCTTTCACTTTGTTCTAATTTCTCACTTTCCTGAGCACTACTCAGCTAGAGTCTTTTTTTTTTTAATTTTGGTAGTATTTTATTTCTCTATTTATTTATTTGTTTATTTATTTATTTATTTATTTGAGATGGAGTTTCACTCTTGTTGCCCAGGCTGGAGTGCAGTGGTGTGATCTCAGCTCACTGCAACCTCCACCTCCCGGGTTCAAGCGATTCTCCTGCCTCAGCCTCCCGAGTAAGTGGGATTATGGGCGTCACCCACAACGCCTGGCTAATTTTTTAGTAGAGACGAGATTTCACCATGTTGGCCAGGCTGGTCTCGAACTCCTGACCTCAGATGATCCACCCGCCTCGGCCTCCCAAAGTGCTGGGATTACAGGTGTGAGCCACCACTCCCGGCTCATTCAGCTAGATTCTTGTCTTCCAATGGGATACACATTCACTGTTTCTGCCTGATTGGTTTCCCAAGTTTCAGATCAGGTAATTCTGAATCAAGTTCACTTTGTTGGCACTTTCCTGTGAATATTATTCCCCTAATAGTCTGGTTTATACACAGATCAACTTGAACCTTTCAAAACAGAAGCAACAGTAGCAAGCTTAAGAGGTAAGGATCATGTCTTACTCATCTCTGCATTCTGAGTCTAACACAGTGCCAAGTGTAGAGAGCTAGTGAATATTCCATGTCAAAAAATGTGCCTCTTCTTCACTTCAATATTCATGTGCAAAGGGCACCCACAGAAGGGGAAACTCCTTGGTATGGATGACCAAGTTTGGCATTCCAATGTTTCCAATGGGATAGGATGAAGGCCATGATACTAGGATGATTTTCCAAGTCAGAAGACTTTTCTCTATTTAACAAATGAAACAAGTCACAGCAAGATCAGAGGCAGGATATCAAAGCATAAAGATATCTTTAGTTTCTTTCCTAAGCAAGTTGTGTGTCAGAAATCAGAAGAATGAAGGGGGACAATGAAAGGGATCTGCTTCATCCTTTGTGACCAAGAAAGCAGAAAATTAAATGTGCCAATAATCATTATAATGAAATATTTCCAAGTCCTAGAATCTGCAATATTGTTTGAAAGACCAAGTCTCTTGATGCCAAGGGTCTGCAAGGAAAATAACTTTCATTCATTCACTCATTCATTCATGTATTCAATTTATATTTATTGAATAACCACTATGGAGTAGACATTGAATCTCTGGAACCTTTGAACTTGAACCACAAGTTTTTTCTGGGATTTTGGTAAACATGAATATTGTTGACTTCATATATATCAATCAACATCTAATTTAATACAACGAAAGGCAGAATAACATAAGGTTAAGGGTGCAGACAAAAGGATAGGAGCCCGTCTCTATTACTTTATAAAGATGTCATTTTAGGCAAGTTACTCTTCATCTACTACAATAACTATTAGTACTCACTTCACAGGGTTGTTGTGAGAATTAATTAAATCAACACATGGAACAAGCATAGCAGTGCTTAATACATAACAAGTGCCATCGTTATAACAAAATTCCATATGAAAACAGTCCTGGCATTATGGCCTTAAATAAATTACTTAAACTCTCCAAGCATCTGTTCTCTCATTTATAAATTAAGGACAACACCTGCCTATTTACCTCACAGAAATGTTACGTGAGTCATGTGAGATAATATACATAGAGATTTTTATAAACAGCAATGTCCCATGTACTTCAAAGTTATTTTCATTATGTTAAGATCTAAAAAGATCACCATAACAAAATTTTGTTGTTTAATTCCTCAAGATCTACCTCCTGAGTAAAAACATGAAAGGAAAAGCAAGTTCAACTCCTTGGCAGAGAAGAGATAAATTCTTGATTATGATTCTACCAGACTCTACTGAGCCGAGAGAAAACTGAGGATAAAAAAGAAACTGGTGGTAAAATTAGGAAGAAGCAATGGATGCTTGGAACACTGAGACACAATAAATCTTTACAATGAGTGCTGAGGACAGGCATGTGACCCAAGCTAGGCCAGTTGGATGCTCCCTCAGTGGAATTTAATTCTTGAGTAGGGGAACAAGGAAATTGAAAACAATCAGTGTTCATTGCATTCAGCACAGCCTCCTGACACTTTGTCCCTGCTGTGCACAGATGTTGTGGTCTCTGATACCTGGTCTCCAGGGCTGCTTTCTTTTCCTTTATTTCCTAGCCTGGTATTCTGGCCTCTCATTGATTCTGTGAGCTCCTGATCCTTTCCAATAAATTACCATTAGCCTAAGTCAGGCTTAATTTCTGTTGCTTGAAACAAAGAAGCCCTAATACCTGCTCTAACCTGTCTTGTAAAGGTTATGAAATCCGTTATCTGCTATGAAATCCGTTATCTTCCTCTATTCTCTTTCATGCACATATGTATGTATGTATGTGTGTATGTATGTAGTATGTATGCTAGTGCACCCAGAACAGCTCTTTTATCATATTATATCAGTTTTTAAAAAATCATTTATGGCCGGGCACGGTGGCCCATGCCTGTAATCCCAGCACTTTGGGAGGCC
Organism: Pan paniscus; assembly: GCF_029289425.2. NCBI lineage: Eukaryota > Metazoa > Chordata > Mammalia > Primates > Hominidae > Pan > Pan paniscus. The sequence continues at coordinate 59,248,820 of NC_073268.2, read as the reverse complement.
AAGGTGGGCAGATCACCTGAGGTCAGGAGTTCGAGACAAGCCTGCCCAACATGGCAAAACCCCATCTCTACTAAAAATACAAAAAATTAGCCGGGAGTGGTGACAGGTGCCTGTAATCCCAGCTACTCAGGAAGCTGAGGCACGAGAATCACTTTTGAACCTGGGAGGCAGAGGTTGCAGTGAGCCAAGATGGCGCCACCGCACTCCAGCCTGGGCAACAAGAGTGAAACTCTGCCTCAAAAAAAAAAAATTTACACATTTGTTCATTTGGCAAATATTTATTGAGTATCTAAGCATCATTTTAGATGCTGGGGATGCATCAATGAACAAAATAGACAGAATTCTATACCTTCATGAATTTACATTCCAAAAGGAGAGACAATAAAACTAAGTAATTACATATGTATGTATACACACATACACATATACATGCTTATACAGACACATACATACATTGCATTTGTGTATACATACATCAGGTTAGATGGCAAAACGCCTCTGGAAAACAATGAAGCTGAGAAAGATAATAGAAGTCAAAGGTGAGGAGCTGTTGTGATATTAAATTGAGTCATGAGGGAAGGATCACTGACAAAGGAGTATTGAAGCAACAGAGTGGAGAGATAGAGAGCCGTGTGGATACTAGTAGGAAAAGCATTTCTGGAAGAGGGAGCAGAAAATGCAAAAGTGCTCACATGGGAACTTGCCTCCCGTGTTCTAGGAAATAGAAAGCCAGGGTAGCTGGAGTGGAGTGAGCAAAGGAGAAAGTAGTAGATATTGAGGTCAGTGAGGGATTGGTCAGAGGGCAGCTCATGCAGAACCATCGTTAGGACCTCGGTCTCTACTCTGAGTTAGGAAGACATTGGAGGGCATTGAACAAACATACAAGTATCTACACATTTCTCTTCTGTGCCCAGTGTCTGTTGGCTGTCAAGGGCTGGCCCATGCTTTCCAGCCCTGGCTTCAGTGCTCTGGTTCACTTCCGTCAGACTGGTCTCTCTCTCTCTTTTTTTTTTTTGTGACGGAGTCTTACTCTGTCACCAGGCTGGAGTGTGGTGGCACGATCTCGGTTCACTGCAACCTCTGCCTCCTGGGTTCAAGCGATTCTCCTGCCTCAGCCTCCTGAGTAACTGGGATTACAGGCGCACGCCACCAGGCCCGGCTAATTTTTGTATTTTTAGTAGAGACGGGGTTTCACCATGTTGGCCAGGATGGTCTCGATCTCTTGACCTCGTGATCCGCCCACCTTGGCCTCCCCAAAGTGCTGGGATTACAGGCATGAGCCACCGTGCCCGGCCCAGACAGGTCTCTTTTCTCTGACCCGAACGCACCTTACAATATCTATGCCCTGATCTACTCTATCCTAACCCCAACAACCATCAAAGGCCATTTCAACTCCCATCTCCTTCCTGAAGTTTCCCCGTGCTTAGCCAGACCACAGCAATCTTGCACATTTCTGAATTTTTAATGGACTTACCTCTACACCCCCCCAGCTGAGATTTAGCACATACTCTCTTGTACTTTATTGAATTTTTCATGTATGCCTGCCTTGTCTATCCAAAAAAGATAGACTGTAAACTTTCGGAACAAAAGCACCATGTCTTACCCTTCTCTGCTGTCCCTTGAGTGCGTGATGAAAAGCAGTTTCATATTACTTGAAACAATCACCAAGGCTCTCAGCATGTCTGGGTTCTGTTTCAAAGGTTTACAATGGACCCTTCTTTCTTAAGGGGTCTTGAAAAGCTACGAACAAATGTATAACTGCATCATTTGCTCAAGTAACACCACAGAGTTACAGTGTAAGCTCAATAATCACAGTCCATTAAATTGGGGCTGTTCAGGGAAAGTGAAGCCTTGGTCGAGCAATCAAGGCACTGGGGGCCATGCATGCCAGGTCCAGCGACCTTGCCCTGGCCCTGAGAACAAGCCACGATTGTCCCCTCTGCATCAGTATACATGTTGCAAACATGTAAATGCATTCTTCAATTCTGCAGCTAAATGGCACACATGGCCCCAAGATCCCAGAGCCTGTGCAAGGTTAACTAGCCTTCTATAAACATTAACACCCATGGGAGCAGCGTGCCATAATTATGAGGGAATATACCCTGGCCCCTAAGTACTTGTCAGTTTACAGAATTCATTCTAGACACTGGAGTGAAATGTAATTTTCCTGGCAATGTTTATAGCAGTTACAGCTCTGTAAACAGGCTGCCTGGGCTGAGGTTGCTGGGTTCGTGTCTTAATGGGAATGCACCTGCAGCAATGGGGTAGAGCAACTCCCAGTCAAGACTCCTGGCCTCAGGACCCAGACCCTTCTCATCACCTTCCCTCTATCGCTCCCATGAATACCTGGGGTATAAATGAACATGTCTCAGTTTTGGTGAGAAAACAAAAACAAAATTATGTTGCCCAGCTCTTATACCCAGGGAATTTCCTCTGAAGTCAGCAAAAGGATATATGCTGATTTCCCAAATTCTGTTTTAATAGTTAAAGCCAGGAACTCTGGGATTAGTACCATCTATGCCATTAAATAGTTGTATGATGTTGGCCAAGCTCAATTTTTCGTACCTGCATATATGCTGGAGAGGATGAGATCTCCAATGTCCCTTTGTATTTTAACAATCTGTAGCTACATGTTTCTTCAAGCCCCAGGGATGTGCCTGTCTTGTAAATGAAGAAATGGAGATTGTAGTCATAATCTCTGGAGTAGAAAGGGAACATTCAAGATAATCTAGTCATTGTTTCTTTATGATCAAGGTAAGACAGTGATACCCAGAGTCCATGAATCACTTCCTGAAGCCGCACAGCTATGTATAGCGTAAAGATCCAAACCCTGGTCCTTTGGCCCTTAAGGCTGAGACTTTCCATTATACTCAAGGCTTTTAAAAAATGGCTTGTCTCAGAGATTTAAACAGACAAGTCATAAAATAAGCTATGAATGGTCAATCATAACCCAAAAGAGATTGCAACATTATTTGCCACCAGAGAAATACAACTTACAACCACCAAGATGCTAGTTAAATGAAAAGTAAAAGACTGACAAATACCAAGTGTTGGTGGGTGGAGCCATAGGGACATTCACACATGGTTGGTGGGAATGCAAAATGGTATAGCCACTTTGGATAAGAGTGATCAGTTCTTATACAGTGAAACATACACTTAATATATGACCCAACAATTCCACTCTAGGTATTTACCCAAGAAACATAAAAATGTGCACACTAAAACTTGCACATGAATGTCCACGACAGCTTTATTCAATAGCAACCTCAAACTGGAAATAGCCCAAATAACCATCAACAGGTTAAAATTCTGGCATACCCATACCAGGAAAAACTACTTAGGATTTAAAAAGGGACCAAGAACTTAGATAAAAAAGGATGAGCTGAAAAAGCCAGATAGGAGCGCACATACTGTCTGATGTCATTTGCATAAAGTTCTAGAAAAGGCTGGAGCTCAGGGTGGGAGTGAACTCCAAGGGGCACGAGGAAACACCTGGGTCATGGGAGTATCTTGATTATGGTGGTGGTAACACAGGGGCATATTGGTCCAAACTCACCCAACTGTACACTTAAAATGGGCATTTTTCATTGTATATAAGTTAAACCTCAATCAAGATTGTAAAACAGAATAGTGATTTGCTCCAGAATACAAGCACAAGAATGTGCAATATTTAGGTTTCCATTCAGGAAGCATCTTCTCTGCTGCTGTAGGGCAGCGAGGTGAACAGGTAACAGGGCCTGGTTCTTTGTGTGCTCTCAAAGGTAGGCATATCCCTGGCTCCAGCCAGGTAGTTCCCATGCCCACTGGAATAGAGCTGGCCCTAAGCCAAGGCATATGTGGAAAAACCACCCTGCCACTTTTATCTCTGATGAAAAGCCCTTGCTTAGTTCAGCAGAGATGTATTTATAAGTCTGTGATCTGGCATGGTTTAGATTTGTAACGGGGCAGGGTAAGTGGTCCCCGAGAGAGCAGATGTCCACAGAGAAGGCTAGGCTTTGGAAGGGCTCTTCCAGAGGAGGACCCACTGTATGAAAATGCAAGGCATAGATCTGGAGGGGGAATATCCCTTTTCAGGATGTGAAATTCCCTTCTGTGGAATTTGAGGCAAGGGTCGGGGGAAGGGAGAATGTGTTAACTGTGGGTTTTGATAGCGCAAATCGTGCCTTGACCTCAAATCTCCTTTGGTTTCTGACTTTGGGAGAAAATGTCTTCTTAGTAAAATGTAACTGATACGTACTGAGGATCCACATTTGTGAGTCAATGTGCCAGATGCTTGGGGATGTGAGATAAGTGGAAAAGCTTTCTTTGAAGAAGTGTTCAGTCTAGACTAAAGAAAGATATGTAATAAATCATGAGCTGGCCCTGTTCCCTGCTGTTTACATGAAACTGAAGCCCTTTGGAACTTCAGGAAGCCCAAAGAGTATCAACAGACACCCCAGCCCCAGCAACTGCTGGCCCAGAATGGCCCTGTGCTAGCCACGTTCGGCCAGCATCTCTTCATGGTTCCTTGTGCTCATCCCTTTAGCTCCATGCTCTGGAGCCTGAGACCAGCCTCAGCTGTTCTCACCCAGATGATGCATCTGCACCCATTTCTCCCAGACACTGAGCCTCGACTTGCCCCAACCCAAAGGATTCCTTACTAGATTAGCCAGGCCTTAAGCATCCCTTTCACTCTACAGGAAGGTGGAATGGACAGATGCTAGGAGTGGACCTAGCTTCCAAACTGGAATTCTGGAATACTGTATATAGTGAATAGTGTCCATTTTTCAATGCAGCCTTATATCCATAAATAATTAGTGCTTAAAAATATGTTCAAGGGATAGAAACTGTGTAAAGCAAACCAAAATCATTTCTGACATTGACATCAGTATCATATCAGTTGCAATGGACTGAATACTTATGTCCAGCCCAAATTCATGTTTAAATCCTAACCTGGAGGTAATGATATTAAGAATTAGGGCCTTTAGGAGGTGATTAGGTCATGAGGGTGGAGCGCTTATGAAGGGATTAGTGTCCTTTTAAGAGAGACCCCAGAGAGCAAGCTGGATCTTTCCACCATGTGGAGATATGCCAGAAGGTGCCATCTATGAAGAGAGCCCTCACCAGACACCAAATCTGCTTTGCCTTCATCTTGGACTTCCCAGCCTCCACAGTTGTGAGAAATAAATTTCTGAAGCCACCCAGTTTATGGTATTTTGTTATAGCAGCCCAAACAAACTTAGACACCAGCCATGTCTTTCTGACAAATCAAAGATACATGTTGGGCAGTAGTGGGATATCAGGTTAGTCATATTTCTAAAATACCATCTTCATCATTTTCTCCCCCTCTCAAGAATCTATGGTACCTCCCTATTGCATGTTGGTGCTGAAGGATCTCTCTGCTCAGTCTCTGCTTAGTGTACAGGGGATCGAGTTCAGAATGACCTTACGATTGCTTAGCCTCACACAGTTCCCCCTGGACCTGTGTGAATTGGCCGTGTTTAATGGATGTCCCAGTAACATCTCATTGCAATAATGATCAATCCCAAGGAAGGTTTTAAAATTTCCTCTGTCATCAGTCAAAGAGGACTTTTCAGAATCCTACCTTGTCTACACCATGCCCTCACATGCACATTCAGGGAGAGTTGCCAAGCTTGCTCCAGAGTAATGCAGCTCTCCTTGCCTGGCAAGCTAATAAATTCAGGCCCCATATAAATTATATTTTGATCTTCAGTTCTTCGGCTGGTTTTCAAAATTCTCTAACACTTAACTTTGCCCAACTAACCTGATATCCTAGTTTTGCCCAACCTGTGCCTTCTATTTCCTTTGAGGCACATGACAGTTCGTGGCTTACTCTTTCTTGGCATTCCTCTTGGCTTGGCACAAGGTCTTGTGGGTATGAACATGGAGAGACAGAAGCCCTGGACTCAAGGGGCTCATGGCGCATGAGGAGACAGACATGAAAACAGACAATAAGAGCACCACAGTGTGTCGTCTGCTGCCAGAGAGGTGCACAAGAAACCCCAAGCACTCACGTTGGCCTGGCTTACTGCAACTTCCATGGTTTGTTGCTCAAGGAGGTGCCCCCACCCTATCCATCATTTCAAGGCCCATTTTATTCGATCCTTCTCCATGAAGCCATCTTGAACTACTCCAGCCCAAAGGGCTTTCTCCCTTTTCTAACTTCCTAATACATGCATGCCTCAAGACTTAACACTTACTTCTGACCTTATTGTTTCTTACCTCTCTACCTTGCCAGGGATTTGGGTCAAGCCTTAGCCTTCTTCTGATGATTGTTCGCTCTCCCCCATCTCTCTCCAGCACCAAATGGAATGTTCATAAATATTTGCCGGTTGACCATGGATGTACTTTTAGTTTACAGAACAATATTGAAATATTACTACTTCCTTGAGATTCCCTAACATCTGCTCTCCAATTTTCATCACTGCTCAATGAGTCAAACACTGGGACTGATGGTATTAGGTTACAGTTAATTCATTTCCCTTCATTGTGTGCAAATGTCTTCTCCAACATGTGGCCGGAGCTGCCCGTTTCTGGCAGGAAGGTCTGTGATTGCAGGGACCGTGGTTTAGAGGGTGTTTTATGGTGAGGCCATTGTTGATACTGCTTGCTTTCCCCATCATTTGCCTTGATTTTCAGTGCATGTTACTGCTGTAAACATTCACCGTGGTAAAAAAGTCTAGATCTTTTTTTCATGTCCTGGTTTCATCTCAGCATTTCCTAAAGGTAGCTCATTAGCAAAATATCCTATGTGCCGTGGAACACAGCAGTGGGGAGTCACTGTTCTCAGGAAGAGAAGGGACAGATTAAATTTTTTTTTTTTTTTTTTTTTTTTGAGAGGGAGTCTCACTCTATCAACCATCCTGGAGTGCAATGGCATGATCTTGGCTTACTGCAACCTCCACCTCCCGGGTTCAAGCGATTCTCCTGTTTCAGCCTCCTGAGTAGCTGGGGCTACAGGCGCCCATCACACCACTCCTGGCTAATTTTTGTATTTTTAGTAGAGACGGGGTTTCACCATATTTGTCAGACAGGTCTTGAACTCCTGACCCCGTGATCCACCCCCCTTGGCCTCCCAAAGTGGTGAGATTGCAGGTGTGAGCCACCACGCCAGGCCCCGATTAAATTTTTGAAGGATTAAACTGATGGATTAGACGCAGAAGGCCAGAGATTAAGTATGTAGATTGGCTACTTGAGAAGCTATCACAAACCTAGAGCCATATAAGTGAAAAGAGTGCTTCTAGAAACACAAATATATAATAAGAATACTTCAAATATGTAGTATTCAATTTTTGTTAATCAATACTACCAATATTTCCGTTATTTCGAACAACTTCTAACGCTGATTTGATTAGAAAAGTGCAAAACAAATGCAGGGCTGAAAAGGCATGGTCAAACTGATTTGGCACCTGCTTTAGAGCAATTGTCATGCTGTGTTGTTGTTCATCTGTTATGTGCTGTCTTCTGAGAAGCTCACAGGTGCTTGAGGACAGGGCTTCTGTCTTTCTATCTCTTTGTTTCCAAAGACCTCAGCATAGCAGCTGGACCAAAGCAACCATCCCTTATTAAGAGAAAGGGCCAAGATGATGCTTTCCTGCTCCTTCTGGACATTCCTGTCAACAAAGGGGAGCATTTGTTAAGTCAAATTTGTTGCTTATCCAATATGTCTAACTCTTTCCTATAATGTATCACACTGGTTAATCTGAAGATGCCAAACAAATAATTTTCCACCCATGTATATTTAGCTCTTTATACTCTTTATCTGTCAAGGACAAATGCAAAACCATGCAGAAAACTACATAAGGATTTATGCAAAAGAGTGTCCATTACAGTGTTATTTATACTACCAAAAAATTACAAAGGATCTTCCTTATGTCCAACAATAAAAATAATAAATTATAGGCCATCCACATGATGGAAAATATTAGACATCATGGTATTGAAGAATGTCTGGGAATGATGAAATATTCCTCTATCAGCAAATTAAAACAAAGCTGAGTGCAGTGGCACACACTCATAATTCCAGCTCCTTGGAGGCTGAGGCAGGAGGATCACTTGAACCTGGGAGTTCAAGTCCAGCCTGGGCAACTTGGCAAGACTCCATCTCTAAAAATAAAATAAAATAAAATAGATGAAAATAAATAGTAAACAATATTTAATAGAGTTCTAATTTTGTAAAAATATATATACATAATATTAGTGATTATGATCAGCATTTGGCTTTTATTTTCCTTTCCATAATTCTTAGTGTTTTTAGTTTGCTTTCTATTTTATTTGATTTTATTATTGCTATTTCAACTTCCTTTTCTCTTGCATCTTTTTTTTCTCTGTTTTGTTTTTGTTGGGGGTGGTGGGGTTTGTTTTTTATTTGTTTGATTTATTTATTTTTATTTGCCTGATATATTCTTCCATTCTTTTATTTTTAGAACTTCAGGTATAGTTTTTAAGCAGGCTTTTTATTTTTTTGGTAGAGATAGGGTCTTACTATATTGGCCAGGCTGGTCTCAGACTCTGGGCATTAAGAGATCCTCCCACCTTGGCCTCCCAAAGTGCTTGGATTACAGGCATGAGCCACTCCCCTGGCCTTTAAATAGTTTTTAATGTCTATTGCAAATAGCATAATATCCACTTTTTTCTTTATCAAATCTGAGAATCTCTGACTTTTATGTGTGAATTAAATCTAATCACATTTATTTTGATTACTTAAATATTATTTTGCAGTTACCATTCACGTGCTTTTTCTTTTGTTTGTTTTTGATACTCTGCCTTCTGTTGAATTCATAAAGCTTTTTATATTTTGCACTTTTTTCCTTTCAATTTGGAAATCATACATTGTATTTATATGCTTTTAGCCATCAGCTAAAATTTGGAACATATATGCTGAAGTTTATGTTTTGCTAACAAGGCCTACAATTAATATCGCTTTCCTCCCCCAAGCACATTCAAAAATAATCATGCTTTCATTTTTTCCCAACTTTCATTCTCCCATCTTTTTGTAATTTCATCTAGTGTTTTGCCTTTGTTGTATGTTATAACAAAACATTAATAGTAATAATCAATATATATTTTTTATTGTCTATGGTTATTTAAAATTTCCAACATGATTTCAATGTTTTGTGCTCACCATTGTTTCTCATATTTCACTTCTTCCCTTTTGTTTTTTAAACTAAAATACATAAATCCACTTATGGTGTGTGAGGAAGGGTCTCTAGGTTGTAAATTTTGTTAATATTTGCATGCCTAAAATGTCTTTACTTTGTTCTCATTCTTTTAAAAGGTATTTAAAATTTTTTAAATGTACTAAAGATTAAAAAAGCACAAACAACAATATAACTGAGTTTGAGTTAACATTTTTCAATTCTTGCATCATATATTTTTTAAAATTCTGTAAAAATTGAACTGAAATCTCACTTTCCTGTATCTCCTCTCTGCAACACACACATTGTCCCTTTTTCTTCCCTGGGGATAACCACCATCGTGAAGTAAGCGTGTATTTCTCATGTATGTTTTTTGTATACTTATTACACAGGCATGTCTCCTTAAGCAATGTATGTATAGTACTGTTTTGTGTCATAATATACCTATCTTAGTTGCATTTTTTTCCCCCACTCATCATGAGTCTTGGAAATTCATCTTTGTTGACACATGCAGGTCTAGTTAATCTATTTTACATGCTGTGTAATCGTGTCATGGTGTAAATAAACCACAGTTTAATCGTTCATTCAGTCACTTTAGGGCAGTTGGCCTGTTTGCACATTTCACTATTACATACAATGTGGCAATGAATTTTGTTGTTAACATTTGTTACCTTGGATACATAGGTGAGAATTTCTCTAGGGTAGCAACTAGAAACAAATGTGTTGTGTTGTAGTGTGCACATCTTTGGCTAGACTAATTAGTGTCAAAATGAATTGCTTCAAATTATAGTCCTACCTACACTGCATAAAAGTTGTCGTTTTCTCACACTTGATGTTATCAGATTATTTAATTCTTTCCAATCCGATGGGCAAGATATAGTGTCCAATTGTTGTTTTCTTTATTTATCTGTTTTTTTTTTTTTCTATGTTGCCTAGGATGGACTTGAACTCCTAGACTCAAGTGATCCTCCCACCTCAGCCTGCAAAGTAGCTGGAATTACAGGCTCTAGCCAGCACACTGAGCCCTAACTGTTGTTTTCTGTTGAGTTTCCTGATTACTAATGGGCCTGAGCATCTTTTCATATGTTAATTGTACTCTTTGGGTCTTTTCAGTGAATTGCCTCTTAATGACCTGCCCATTTCTTTCTTTGCTTGTTCAACTTTTATTATTTTTAGGAGTTCTTTATACATTTTAAATACTGTAAACTTACTGGACAGCATTCCTTTGAATATTGCCTTTGTTCCATTCTTTCTACTTTGTTATTCTGGAATCCTTATTAGATGAATGTTGTGATACAGTATTGCTTTCTTTTGTCCAGGCCTCTTAACTTTCTTTCTTTCTTTAATGTTTTTGTTTCTTGGTATGTTTTCTGTGTGATTTATTTAGTTCTATTTTCTAACTCACTAATTTTTCTCTGCCAATCTACCATTTAACCCACTAATTTATCCATTAAAAATACATATATTGATTGCAAATTATGTATCAGGTACTGTTCTAAGTGTTAGGGTTTAAACAATAAACAAAGCAGACAAAAAAAAAAAAACCACCTTTGCCTTCAAGGACATTATATTATATTAGATAAAATTCAATTGAGCTTTAAATTATATTGACTATTTTTTTACCTGCAAGATTTCTACTTGTTTCTTTTAAAACTATTTTTCAAATGTTAATTTCTTGCCCTTGAATAGAAAGTCCACTTCTTCATTTTATCTTTCTTTTAACAAACGTTAAGATATTGATTTAATTTTCTGTTTAGATTTATTCTACTTCCTTGGGTGTATTATGGTTTGGTTTCTCATCTACTGACTAAGTTTTAGGATGGAGTGTTTCTTCCATGTTTTGTAATTTTTGACCGTGAGTTCGTCTTTAGTAGAATTCCAGCCTGTAAACCGGATTAAAAAGACATTCTGGATTGGAGATAGGGAGGTGTTGCAAAATTGCCTGTGCTTCAGCCTTGAGATGGTTGCTAGGTTCACACCTGTTTTTAAGTTGTTTCTTCATTCTGGACTGTGTTTCACAGTGATTGATGGGAGTTTAGATCTCAACTAATGCATAGCAGAGCTCAGGGTTCGCTTCTTGCAAGTTACTCTATTTCCACCAATTGCATGGTGTGCGGCTCACTTCTAGGGTCCAGACCCCAGGCCAGTGTGTGATTTATCTCTTCTGCCTCTAGGGATGAGGAAATTCAGTTATGCTACTGCTATATACTTTGCCACTGCTCCACAGGGAAGTAAAATTTCCTCTCCTAAGGCTTAGATCCAATCCACGTCCCTCTGGTGGCTGAGGCATTGAGTGTACTCACTCTTTGATTCTAGACTCTGAAAATTTCCCATTTTAAAGTGTAAATATGTATTCTTTAGTTAACACAGTCTTCACAAATGCAAATGTTTCTAATAATGGGGCTGAGGGAGGAAAATGCTGAGCTTGCTTAGTCTTACATCTTAACTGGAAGTCCCAAAATTTTTGATCATACGGTAGTTTTACACTTAAGAAATCATGAAGAATCTAATCAAATCATGCATTTAGAAAAAACAGTGTGAGTTTCGGGGAAGAAAATTTAACAATAAACTAGAGATTGGTTGATTGAAAAGAATATATTGGGGGCCAGAGAAAGAATGAGGGTTTCAGGGGAACAAGTTCTCAGCTGCACGCCCCAAGTTTCAACTCTCATGGGTTCTATATAATATGATTTTATAATTGCAATTCCAACTCTATATCCCCATCTTCAATATAGGCTTTTTCTCTGAGTTCCAGGCCTAGGTTTACAAAAGGCCTCCTTCATGTATGTACAAGATAACTTCTACTAGATAATTTCAAGTTTTGTGTATTATGAAAAAACAGATTTAATAATCCCACCTTTCTCCTCTACTTCCAAATAGCTTTTTCTCTTTTACTCCTGGAATTTGCTGCATGAGCCAAACAGTTGATCATATCCCAAGTTAGAAAGTCAAACCACACTTTTCTTTGCCCCTCACTATGCATATATCACTGTGAATTTGGGCACCAAGTCCTGGTGATGTCATCTCTGAAGTGTTTCCTGATTCCTTCTCTTTTCCTTCTTTTCCATCTCTACCACTACTGAGCTGTAATAGTAGCTGACCCCCGTCATTTACCACCATATGGGGGCCACAGCCTCTTCATTGGTCCTCCTCTCTCCCTCTTTCTTGTCTTCCACACGTCTTCCTTCCTGCAGCCAGAATGGACTTTCTAAAACGTTAACCTAATCATACTCTTTCCCTGTTCACACCAGAGACAGAGACCTGCTCAGCCAAGCTTGATGTCTCTCTTTCACAGTGTTGAGTTGTTGCAGGGAAGTGCTGCCTCCAGGGGCACATATGCCAGGATCCCCCTTGCGTTTAGATTGAGCTTGTGATTAGTTCTTGTCAATGGAGTATGACCGAAATTTTGCATGTTTATGTGTGTATATGTGTGTGTGTCTGTGTCTGTGTCTTTTGGGGCTGAAGTAGGTAACTACTGCTATACCTTTCCATATAGCCTCTTTCCCCAACTACAGAAACTCTAGGAGCTGTGAGTGAAGATGGTGAATTCACAAGGTTTATGGTGTTTGAGTCCCTGAATCCTTTCTTGGAGGAAATCCATCCAACAATTAACACCCTCATTAGATTGTACCATGAATAATAATTTTGTTGTTGTTGTGTTAATCCACTTAAAATTTAGAGATTATTTAGTTCAACAGCTAGTTGAACCTTAACAAATATTTTGATTAGATCATACAATTCCTCTAAACATAACTTCAAAAATGACTTAGAATAACACACAAGACTTCTCATGACCTACTTGTATTACCAAATCTCTAATTACTACCTCTTCCTCCTAAGGCTCATGCCACCTCCCTACAGGTAACACCATATATGCCTTCTTTTACCTTGCCTTCACAACTTTGCTCCATCTGCCTGGAATGGTCTTTCTTCTGTTTATTAATTCTATTTTTTTTTTCTAAGACATAGCTCAGACATTTCCTCTTCTGGAAGGCCTTTCCTTACTATTTCTTCGAAAGCTTCTCCATGTATCAAACTTGGTAAGATGTTGTTAAGCTTGCTCATATGACATTTTTCATAGTTAAACATTGTGTGTGTGTTTGTGTGTGAGTGTGTGTCCTCAAAATCAACATACAAGCTCCATGAGGAAATTAGCGCCTGTCTCTCAAATATCTCAGCACCTAACACAGGACAAGAGGCCGGTTATATCCCAAGTTTCACTCAGGCGCTCCAGAACTATTAACTGGGTTGAATTGAATCTACAGTCATGGAGATAAAGACAATAAGAAAAAGAGAGGATTAGAGAGGTGAAGAGGAAAAATGATGAGAGCTGACCTAAGGAAGAGTACCACGGAAGAGGGTTCGCTTCTCTTGTCAGGTAGAATGAGATCTATAGGACTAAGCCATCAATTGCAAGGGGCTTGTCCTTCTAAGTCAGTTGGACAAGACCCATCACTCTGAAGGACAAGGATTCCATTGGTTCAGCCAAGGATTCCAATGGTTTAGCTAGAGTTAAGCAAGGTAGGAGTGACCAGCTAGGGGGAAGAGAAAGTTAAGCCCTGCAACTTAGCCGTTTACTTATACATCTTTTCTAATAAAATATGCCTTACACTCCAAGTTCACTGCTGACTTACCAAGGATGCAATTACTAAGCAAAGGCATAGACACAGGCTTTGTTTTCATAGTCACACACTAAAAAGGAGAGGCTTAAGCTTGAAATGTGGTGGTAGTGGTAGAATGAAGCAATAATAGGTGAGTGGGAGCCTTCCACAAAAAGGCATTCTTGCTGCTTTCACTAAAGTGCTTGCATTCTAGACAATAATCTTTATTTTCTTACTGCTGGTGAAAGTAAGGAAATGAGGAATATACAACTATATTGACTATGGTCAATTAATGGTCCATTCAGGCTGACGGCTCAGCAGTGCCTGACCTTCCCTCTAATGCGCATGCAGATCACAGGACCTAGAGTCAGTCTGTGGCCAAGAAATAGACCACCAATTCAACCTGTGCACAGCAATGTGTTCTAGATTCAGTAACTAAATGCTCGAAGTATATTCTCAGGACGCCGAATTATTTAGGCAATTGACAATAGACTGTTTGGCTCAAGGGACATTTTTTTCCCCCACCAAATAATTAGAAGTAAGCATTTACTTTGGCTTTAAGTAGTTAGGATGCATTTATTAGTAATAGAAAATGCCACTCAGATTGGCCTAAAATAATAAATGTATGGCTCATAAGACTGGACATCTAATAATAGGGAATGGAATTTCCGGTTGGTTAATCCAACAGTTCAACAACGCCATCAAGGACATGGCTTCTCAAGGCCTCTTTATTTTGCTGCCCGTAATAATGGCTTCTGTTCAGGGCTAGCAGTAGGCCCTAGTCCAATTTGTAGGCTCTAAGGATAGAAAAAAAAAAAAGAGCCCCTCCCTCAATCCTGAAATAAAATTCTTCCCTTTGCTGTAATTGTCTTGTGTCTGCTCTGGACCCATAACTGGTGCAAGGAAAAACCCAAGCCTTGACTGGTGTCATTCCAGGTTCCTCAGACAATCTGATGGGATTATCTTGTTTGGCTTTGATTAATCAATACTCCTCTCATTCCTGGAGTTGGAATTATTTCCTAAAGCATCATGGATATTACAAAATGGAGGAGTGCAGAGCATCTTGGACAATTGAATACAATGTCTGGTGTGCAGTTTAAAATCCTTCAGTGAGAGACACAGACACAGACAGAGAAAAGAAAATCAGGCTTAATTGAGTAATTTATTTTTTGGCACCATGTACATAGACTCAGTGATGCAACAGAGAATATCCACCCTGATATTTCACTGATAAGGAGACACCACCTTTTGTTCAACTCTTGTGTGAACACCAATCAGAGAGAATGAAAAAAAAAGTAGAATTATTTTTGTTATATTCTCTTTCTTCCTCCTCTTATTCCTCCTCCTTTTTCTTTGCTTACTTTTGAAAGATATTACCCCTCACCTTACTCCTAAGACCACCTTTTGGTATTTTCCTCAAAAAGCAAAAAGTTAAAGTAAGTAAAAAGCAAACAATTTTTCTCACGCAGATCACTTGTTTGGAACTACATCTAAATGCTATTCAGTCACCACATGTGACTCATCTCTCAGCTCTCTTTAAAAAATACATTTCTGGCTGGGCACGGTGGCTCACGCCTGTAATCTCAACACTTTGGGAGGCCAAGACGCGTGGACCACAAGGTCAGGAGATGGAGACCATCCTGGCCAACATGGTGAAACCCCATCTCTACTAAAAATACAAAAAGTAGCTGGGTGTGGTGGTGAGCACCTGTAGTCCCAGCTACTCAGGAGGCTGAGGTAGGAGAATCACTTGAACCCAGGAGGCGGAGGTTGCAGTGAGCCAAGCTCATGCTACTGCACTCTAGCCTGGTGACAGAGTGAGACTCCATCTCAAAAAAAAAAAAAAAAAAAAAATTCCTGCTAGACTCTAAGAGCTTAGGAGAGTAACCAAATTAAGCCCAAACATATGTTGGACTAAATAAAACAAGATAATTAAGGAATTTTAATAGATATGGCATGATTTTGCAGAAGCGGTAATGTATGTTTAAAGGTAGAAATCCTGGGTTCAAGGCTATTTGTTGGAAATTATCTTAAAAAGAAGGCTGGACTAAGGGCAGGCTTTTCAAGGAAAGAGAAAGAATGAATTTAGTGTTTTGGACTAGGTGGTACAAGAGGGCTCTTAGCAAGTGGATCTTTTTAAAACCTGGAATGTTATACAAGGTGTGCTGCGTAATTTAATTTACAATGATGTTCAGATAAGAGTGATTTAAAATATCCTGTGGGAAACTCGGATGAAATATTTTGATGACAGACAAAGAGAGTAAGATGAATAGATAGCTACAAGTGAAATTTCCAAAAAAGGTCAATTACCATGTCATTTGAGTGTGAGGAAAAATAAAACGTTTGGTTGAGGCTTCTGCGTTTTGACTTTAGTTTGTTTGTTTGTTTGTTTGTTTGTTTGTTTGTTTTGAGACGGAGTCTCACTCTGTTGCCCAGGCTAGAGTGCAGTGGCGCGATCTCAGCTCACTGCAACCTCCGACTTCCAGGTTCACCCCATTCTCCTGCCTCAGCCTCCCGAGTAACTGGGAGTACAGGCACCCACCACCATGCCCGGCTAAATTTTTATATTTTTAGTAGAGAAATATACTATATTTTTAGTAGAGAAATATTCACAGTGTTAGCCAGGATGGTCTCAATCTCCTGACCTCGTGATCCACCTGCCTCAGCCTCCCAAAGTGCTGGGATTACAGGCGTGAGCCACTGCGCCCAGCCTTTGACTTTAGTTTTGACTAATCTGCAGATCTTCTGCAGACCCTAGTGAGTCTGCTATCTGTGGAAGATTTCAGTATTCTCTGGGATGCAGCATTTGCAACATATCGGAAAAGGTGTCATAAATGCTCCTGACAGTGCTCTTGCTTACTGCCCTCAACATCTGCAGCTGGTGGTTGGCATCCTCAATGCCTAGCCCAGAGTCTTCTGCAAGGACTCCTGAAGATGGTGGAGATCATTCAAAGGCCCATCAAGATAGAAAAAGGCTGTAGCTTGCTTGCCCATGTGGCCAGCTAGCAGATCTCTGGAAACTCTCTCCGCTGCTGCCACCCCCACATAGATACTTGTGGAGGCAACATAAACCACAGGGACAATCCCACCAATTTATTGAGGTGCTAAGGAAATGGAATACCCAATGGGTATGCTCCCCAGATCAAATTGCTTCTCTTATATCCTAATCCAGGTTCAGATAAGGAACTTCTCTCTCTCTGTTTTAACTTTTAAGTTCAGAAGTACATGTGCATGTTTGTTACATATGTAAATTTGTGTCATTCATGTTTGTTGTACAAATTATTTCATCACCGAGGTGTTAAGCCTGGTGATCATTAGTTATTTTTCCTGATCCTCTCCCTCCTCCCACCTTCTGGCCTCTATTAGGTCCCAGTGTGTGGAGAAGGCGGAATGCTTATACACTGGTGGTAGGAGTATAAATTAGTTCAACCATTGTGGAAGACAGTGATTCCTCAAAGACCAAAGAAAATGTATGCGTACATACTTACATACATGCACACATACGGTCATGTGGTGAGAAGCTGCTATAAGGAAAATTAAGGTGGGTACAGGATAGAGTGAAGCAATGTGAAATAGTTGAGAGTGGAACTGATGAAGTAGGAACTGATAAGAATGAAATACCATTCGACCCAGCCAACCCATTACTGGGTATATACCCAAAAGAATATAGATCATTCTGTTGTAAAGACATATGCACCCCTACGTTCATTGCAGGAACTTCTCTTTCTAAGAACAGCAGAAGGTAGAATTCAGTTTCTCGTATCTCTGATCTGTACAAGCTGAGTTGTGGTCTTCATTAAATGCTCCTATTACACAACCAACTTACTCATTGTTTTATTATTTCATTTTGCCTCTTATTTAGTTCTTGGCTTACTACATCAGTAACTAATGAATGTCTTCGTGTCAATAAGAAGTATTTAAGAAAGAGATTTCAAAACTCCCTTTTAATCTATCCTCTCCCATTTTCTCACTATTGTCAGTTTGGTGAGGAACATTTATCTTTTCCTATTCATGTACATTCATATAAAAGTGTAGGTAGAAATACTTGAGTTTGCTTAACAATTTTTAAATATAACTCTGATAATCTTTATAAATTATTCTGCTGTATGCTTTTTACTTTTTACAGTGTCTCTTGGAGAACCTTCTGCATGCAAATTTTTTAACTTTAATTTTTGTAATTGCAGTGAAATATTTAATAGTGTGTGACATATTCAACTTCTGATAAATATATATTTTTTCAGTTTTTTTTTTTTCTGTAATGAACAATACTGAAATAAAAATCTTGCTGGGTACGGTGGCTCACGCCTGTAATCCCAACACTTTGGGAGGCCGAGGCGGGTGGATCGCCTGAGGTCAGGAGTTCGAGACCAGCATGGCCAACATGGCGAAACCCCACATCTACTAAAAATACAAAAATTAGCCGGGCATGATATTGGGCACCTTTAATCCCAGCTACTCAGGAGGCTGAGGCAGGAGACTTTCTTGAACCCAGGAGGCGGAAATTGCAGTGAGCCGAGATGGCGCCACTGCAGTCCAGCCTGGGCCAGAGCAAGACTCTGTCTCAAAAAAAAAAAAGCCAGGCACTGTGGCTCACACCTGTAATCCCAGCACTTTGGGAGGCTAAGGCAGGTGGATCACCTGAGGTCAGGAGTTCGAGGCCATCCTGACCAACATGAAGAAATCCTGTCTCTACTAAAAATGCAAAATTAGCCAGGCATAGTGGTGCATGCCTGTAATCCCAGCTACTCAGGAGGCTGAGGCAGGAGAATCGCTTGAAACTGGGAGGCGGATATTGCGGTGAGCCGAGATCGAGCCACTGCACTCCAGCCTGGGCAACAACAGCGAAACTCCAGCTCAAAAAAAGAAAGAAAAGAAGAAAAAAAAGATTCCTATTCTGCCTATGTAAACCTATCCTCGAAGTCAGAGGAAGCTGAGAGGCTGAAGAAGGAGGCTGACAAGGACAGTTATTTAGAAAAAAACAGTTAATAGGGACTTATAAATGGAAGCCATGTCTGTGTCTAGGGCAGAGGCTAGACTAAATGGTGGATACCCACGCGATTACCCCTCCAGAATCAGGGCTTTTATACCATAGGGAAATGGTATATGTGACTCAGAAGGGGTGTGTAGGACAATTGAAGTACGACAACATCAAGGTTGTTTGATTTAAGGGAAGGATTTACGGTAAGCACCTCTCTTACACAAGGAATAATAGATAAACTGGAAATCTTAAAGGACTTCCTGGAACTGGGGTTATTCAGAAGTCAACATGGCTGACTAGCATCCAAGATGGAGTTGCTTTGGCTTCCATACTCCACCTCCCTATTCCAGCTTTTAGAATCTCACATGCCCCTCTCTTCCACAATGGTTGCTGAGCCTTTAGGGAGAGTGCTTGATGTGGGATAGCTTTAGCAGCAGTGTGTTGGCAATGGAAAACAGATTAGGCCCAGTGGGATTCCAAATGAGAGGGATTTACAGGCTTTGTTGAATTGTCTGTAGTCTTTAAAATACTAAGACTTTGGTTTTCTCAGAAGAAGTAAAACAAAGACAGATACATAACATCAATAATTTGATTAGTAGAAATATAATGCACAGGAGGATTCCAATCAAAAGAGAATTTGTAAGCCAGAACAACAAAAACAAAAGAGAACCCATTCCTTTAGGGAGAAAACTAAAAGGATCATGAAGAAAATGAAGACTCGGTACTTCTGCAGAGACTTGTTGTAGCCAGGAAAAAACTCAGAATTTAGCCCAGATTGTACACAAATAATAAAAACTCAAAAATAATGGTCAGGGCTAGAAGCTAAACTTTTCTCTCTCCAGTTTCCCCATTTCTACCAAGGCTGAATCATAATCAGACCAATTTATTTGCAAAATTAATTTTAGTCTCATTATACTTGGCCTGATTATTTCTACAAAATGCAGCAAGAATAGTGATTGGCCACATACGGCCCTTTATATCGTCTTTGCTGCAACATTTTTTTGTAAACAATCTGAGATTAGACTTTAAAAGCCTCAAGGCCAGAATCCAAGCCAAGGATTCACCAAAATACTGTGCTTGTAATACCTGTACAAATTTCTCTCTTGTTGAGGTCCCAAAATATTAATATCTTGGGGTTTCTGGGCCTGTCAAAAAGTGACATTCTTTACTCACTACAGGCCACAAACCTTGTAAGGGAACCATTTAGACAAAGTACCAAGTCAGTTTGTCCTGGAGGCTTTTTATTCACTGTATAAAGTCAACTTCTATTCCTCAAAACAGTGTTGTCATAACAGAAAATATGCATTTCCAGTCAAAGCCTTGGTAAAATAACCAGCATCTCCAATTGTGTCCTGATACAAAAGAAAACAGATTCTTACTGGACTATAACTATATTGCCATAAAAAAAGAATACACGAAAATTGTTTCCAAATTTTGGAGAAATCAGGTACAGAGAAAGGTAAATTTTGCTCAAAAAATAGTATACTTTGTAAGCTATAAAGAGCTCCAAAGAAGAAAGGTTTCCTTGACGATTCTTCAGTCAGAGTAGCAAGCCTCCCAAACAGGATATTTTGTCCCTTCACCTTGGAGCTGCCATCCACAAACCAAGCAGCTCTTTTTCAGCAAGATGAGAGCTGTTTATTGGGCCCTATAGAATCCAGCAGCTCCTCACATAGTTCCAGAGTCAGCCCTGGGGAAAAAGAGGGTCCCTGCTCCTCTTTGCATTCCCCAGATAGCAAGATCCTATATGAAACATTTCCATTTTATCACGGAACTGTTTGGGACATTGCTGTTCCTATTAGTATTTCTCTGACATCACCCCCTAACCCCCAGTAAATTCTCCACAAGGATTATGGAATAGAAATTTGTACTTCCTAGAATTCCAGCTTCCACTCTACACTGTGAGCTCAGACAATCCTACTGGTTCCCATTTAGTACTTTTCGAACGGCAAGGTTACATGCCTTCTGTTTTGCAGTACTAGGTAGGGGAAGCGTTCCCAAGCCAGACATAATATTTATTTTCATAAAACATTTAGGTGAAGGAGACGCAACTACTTTACATAATACCTGTTGAAACATTCCAACTTTCATAATCATATCAACCTTTACATTTTTATGTTCTGGTTCCAGGAACTTTTCTTTTCCACCTCCAGTCCATTTTACCCTTTCTTGTGAAAAATAATTTGGGCTCCCAACAGAGGGTTGAGCCAAAGCACCCAGGCCCTTTTGTCAGTCTTTATCTTAATTAACGTGCCTCAACAATGCCCCAGACAATGTCAGCTTTCTCATTGTAATTTTGCCTTTTTATTTTTAAAAAATTTCTCCCATTTGAGTTAAGCACAGAAAGTTGATTTGTGTCCCTTTAATGTTGGGGGACCAGCAGGGGCTCCCTTTGGTTCATCCTACATTCAATAGTGTTCTATTAAACTTCTGTTTTAACCCCATCAATTTTTATTTATTTCATTTTATTCTTAATAACCCTCTAAACATTTCTACCCTGCTGGGAGGAGTCCCATGACTCTCTCCTCTCTTGTTAATTAACCTTATGTTTTTATTGGCATCTGTAAGCTAAAGCTTCTCAACTGTTAATATTCTGCAAGGGTAACATGTGGTTAAGGATGCTGTCTTAACCACACCTTTTACCACGATCTAGGCAATGGGCATATTCAGTGAGTGAATATCCCTATCTTCATAAAGCCAGTCCAACATGACTTGCGTATGAAGCATATCAGTTGCTTCATATGGGATGCTCTACTTGGCATTTATAGGTGGAGTTGGACAGTGCTCCTTCTCAGGGTAGACAGACCTGACAGTGGCTTTTGTCCGATCTACTAGGCTGGCTGTTCCTACAGGAATAACCTCCTGTGTGTCTGGATCCTGTATAGCCATCTGTAATTGTTCAATAGTGAGCTGTGTGTCCTGCATCAACCCAAACATGGTTTTCCACTCTACCGCAATTAAAACTAAAGATACTGCCCCTAAATTGGTTACTGTCATAATCCATTTTGGTAAATGTTCTTCAGGGAGCTGGTGATACCATTCTATAAAACTCAAGAGTTCCATCACATTATACCCTCTGGTTTCAATAGTTATTTGGTTTTGCCCTTACCCTACATTGACTTCCTTCTTGTTAACCACAGGTCTCAGGTAATTTCTGTTGCCCTGAAATCATTTTCCCTTTTGTAGGTAGCTTTGAGGTTAGTGACCTTCAAACCACCTTTGCAAAACTTTTGTCAGTGAGAAAATTATGGGAGTGGAGGAGATCTGATCTAGCCAACCCCCCTTTTTGCCTTTAACTTTCAAGCTGCCTTAATTATGCCTGGGCTTAAGCCAAGCTAACTTTAGAAGACATTTAGGAAGTTTCAATAATAATAGCCCTTCCCTGAAACTCAGCTGCCTTTGTAAAGCTAATGAGAGACCACCAGGCTAGCGGGAGGAGAGGAGCCTGAATTCTGCTAAGGTGTAGACTGGTCACAAGATATGTAACTTCCCTATTACTCCTGCAGATAACATCACCATTTTGGATTGGCTTTTTGAAATATTTTTTCAGGTTTTTTGCATGTCTGACACCAATGGCTCCACCTGGACCCGATGGCTCCGCCTGGACCTGCCAAACTCCTCCTATGGTTCCACCCAGGAACAACTCAGCTCAAGAAGACAGTTTCCACCACCTATGATTTCATCTCCATCTCAACCAATCAGCAGTAAGCAACCATTTCCTACTCACTCCCACCTCTTTCCCAAACTGCCTTTGGAAAATCTCTAACCTAGGAGTCTTCAACGAGATTGAGTTGAGTAGTAATAACTCTGTTTCCTGCATGGCATGGCCAGCCCTGCATCAATTAAACTCTTTCCGTACTCCAATGCTGTGGTCTTTATTTGTGCAACTGGCAGGAAGAATCTGTTGGGCAGTTATAACCTGAATTCAAACAGATCCGCATCTGAGCTTGGTCCAGCCTCATGGTCCAACCCAGCACTCTCTTTTACTTTCATTTTGGCTATTATAGATAATAATAACCAAGGGGTTGCCTATTTTGCTTTTTCCTTATTAGTTTGCATTTCAGTATGCATCCAGTAAACCAACTTTCTGGGAGTTGGAGCCATCTTTAAATTTCACTACTCACATTTTCCTTTAGAAACTGAGCACAGCAAAGCTGGCGCTCCATACCACGTGGCCACCCAGGAATGAAAGATTCCTTCCACACCTTTCTATTCTTTCTCTTTCTATCCATTTAGTTTTATCTATATCATTTTTTTCTCTCACTTTGAAACAACCTTTAAATACCCTCTAAACTAGGCAAAATTTCTTTTTTTAAAAAATTTTTTTGAAGACAGAGTTTGGTTCTTGTTGCCCAGGCTGGAGTGCAATGGTGTGATCTCTGCTCATGGCGACCTCCGACTCCTGGGTTCAAGTGATTCTCCTGCCTCAGCCTCCTGAGTAGCTGGGATTACAGGCGTGCACCACCATGCCTGGCTAATTTTGTATTTTTAGTAGAGACAGGGTTTCTCCATGTTGGTCAGGCTGGTCTCAAACTCCCAACCTCAGGTGATCCCACCTCAGCCTCCCAAAGTGCTGGGGATTACAGACATAAGCCTCCACTCCTGGCTTAGGCAAAATTTTCTTTAAGCAAAAACTATGCCTTCCTTTTTAAAAATAAACTTATTTACCAAAACACATCTTTCTTTATACACTTTGTATATAAAATTGTTTCTCTTATATCTAGTAGTTTTGTTTTTTTGTTGTTGTTTATTTGTTTTTTGTTTTGTTTTTGAGATGGAGTTTTGCTCTTATTGCCCAGCTGGAGTGCAACGGCGTGATCTTGGCTCACCACAACCTCCGCCTCCCAGGTTCAAGCAATTTTCCTGCCTCAGCCTCCCGTATATCTAGTAGTTTTAATTACATATATTAACTACTACTGTAACTCTTAGTAACCCTTATTTTCAGTGAAAAACTTAGAATTAGAATTACTTAACATAACATGACTTTAAGATTTTTAATTACTGAAAAGAATTTTGAAACTAGTTTGGTTTTATTTACCAAAGATTACTAAAGTCAAGTGAACTAAAAAAGGCATTTGAGTTGGTTTTTATTCTATAAAATATTTTATGTAAGAGCTTACCTTCCTTTAAGCCAATTAATTAGAGCTGTTTTATATATTTTGGTAGTGATATATCATGACACATATAAACATAAAGACCTACAGACATAAATACAGAAACAGATTTTGTAGATTGAAAAGATTCTTTACTTGTCAGTGTTCAAATAGTTTCTCTCCTTCCTTTAGACTATCAATTACTTCCAAAGACATGACTTTTAGGTAAAATAAGGTAGAAAATTCATATCTCAAAGGCACAGAACTTTGACCTAAACACCATTATCTGAAAACAAGATTGCCAGAAAAGTGTCTGCTTTTAAATTTAGGTTGTTTCTTAATCAGATTACTGGTTTTAAGGTGGAGCCTTTTAATGAGTAGGGCAATTAAAGCATGCAGTTTTTAGGGCCTAAACCATGTTTTCTTATCCAAATGTACAAAGAAACGGGTAGCCTCCATAATAAAAACCTTTTACTTCAAACAACTGTCATTAGCCACCTCTGACACTATAGCTCTTACCTGTGACTGCCAGCCACTACACACAGCAAGGTCAAGTCCTCTCACAGCACAAAGTAATTTCTGGCATCCCCACAAAACCAATGCGATCATTAATGCAATACAAAAGAGGGCAGCGTTTTAAAGCTGAAAGTAAGCAGTTCACTTACCACTTTTGGGGTTCCATAAGGAAAAACAGAGATTCCTTCCAAACAGGGTAGCAATATCCCAGCTTCCTGTTGAGGTTTATCACGCGTCTCTCTATTTATTCAGGTCGTACATGATGTCCTTCCCCAAAATTTATAGTCTTCATATAAATTATGCACATTTATTTATTTATTTATTTATGTACTTGTTTATTTTTTTGAGACGGAGTCTAGCTCTGTCGCCCAGGCTGGAGTGCAGTGGAGCAATCTTGGCTCACTGCAACCTCTGCCTCCAGGGTTCTGGCGATTCTTTTGCCTCAGCCTCCCGAGTAGCTGGGACTACAGGAGTATGCCACCACTCCTGGCTATTTTTTTTATTTTTAATTACAGATGGGGTGTCACCATATTGGCTAGGCTGGTCTCAAACTCTTGACCTCGTGATCTGCCCTCCTTGGCCTCCCAAAGTGATGGGATTACAGGCGTGAGCACCACACCGGGCCACACATTTCTTTTTAAATTTAATCCTAATTACACAATACTTTTGGTGTGTGTGTGTGTGTGTGTGTGTTTGTGTAGGGAGTCTTGTAACATGATCATCTTATCCATCTCATATTGAAAATGGTTATTACTAGTACATAGGAAAACTGTTAACATTTGTTTGTTAATCTTATATTGAGTTATTTTGTTGATGTATTAGTCAGAGTAGGCCAACTGCTGTAACAGACACTCCAAAACCTCAATGATTTAATAGAATAATGGTTCATTTTGCACCCATGTTCAGACCACCATTGGCCTGTGGTGGTGGCGGTGGGGTCTCAGTTTCACATAGTCACTCAGGGATCCAGGGTCCTTCCCCTTAGTATCTCTGCCATTCATTTAAGATCTTGGAGTCTTCCCTGGGATCCTTGGCATTTGGCCACAAATGAGGTACATGAGAAAGGGGTTGGAGGATTAAAGGAGTAGTTTTATGAGCAAAGCTTAGGGGATGCTTATATCATTTTCCCTCCACTTCACTGCCTCAGAAATATGCCCTGCTTAAATGTAGTATAGCTGTGTGCCCAGAAAGGAAGCATATGGCCAGCCCCTGCCACAGTTGACCTCTTATAACCTAATAGTTTCTTAATTGTGTTTCTTGGATATTGTGGTAAATAAAGGCAACTTTATTTACCTAAATGTATTTATAACCTAATTTCACTGTCTGGGACCTGGAGTAAATGTGGAACACTATCAGTGTTGGTTATAATTTGGTGTTTCCTGTCGGTTTCTGGTAAGTTTTCCCAAACAAGTTAAAATGTCTAATTCTATTAAATATGTTTTGACATCCTTTGAAATAATCATGATTCTATCCCCCAATCTATTAATAGTATTGTGATAGAATTTTTTCTATCATGAAACATTATTACATTTTTGGAACAAACTCAAATGATTTTTGATGTGTTATATTTTAAATACCCTACTAGATCCAGTAGCCTAGTCATTTAATTATAAATTTTGTGTCTGTATTTGACAATAATATGGCTCATAGTTCTCTTGTTTTTCTACTATCTTTTAGGGTTTTGTATAAGAGTTAGGTTCACATCATAGAATTAGTTGGAAGTCTTTACATCTCCCCTGTGCATTGTATATATTGTATAAAAGTTTATGAAACTAGAGACTTTTCTAGTCTTTGAATGTTTGCCAGGACCATTTGATTCTGGTCTCCACTCCCCACCCATTTCTAAACTTTACTTTTAAATTAACTTACGTAGTAAAGTTGATTTTTTAATTATTATTTTTATTTTTTATTATACTTTAAGTTGTAGGGTACATGTGCACAATGTGCAGGTTTGTTACATATGTACACATGTGCTGTGTTGGTTTGTTGCACCCATTAACTCGTTATTTACATTAGGTATTTCACCTAACAGTATCCCTCGCCCATCCCCCCACCCCACGACAGGCCCCAGTGTGTGACGTTTCCTGCCCTGTGTCCAAGTGATCTCATTGTTCAATTCCCACCTATGAGTGAGAACATGTGGTGTTTGGTTTTCTGTCCTTGTGATAGTTTGCTCAGAATGATGGTTTCCAGCTTCATCCATGTCCCTACAAAGGACATGAACTCATCCTTCTTTATGGCTGCATAGTATTCCATGGTGTATATGTGCCACATTTTCTTAATCCAGTATATCATCGATGGACATGTGGGTTGGTTCCAAGTCTTTGCTATTTCGAGTAGTGCTGCAATAAACATACGTGTGCATGTGTCTTTATAGTAGCATGATTTATAATCCCTTGGGTATACACCTAGAAATGGGATCACTGGGTCAAATGGTATTTCTACTTCTAGATCCTCGAGGAATTGCCACACTGTCTTCCACAATGGTTGAACTAGTTTACACTCCTACCAACAGTGTAAAAGCATTCCTGTTTCTCCACACCCTCTCCAGCACCTGTTGTTTCCTGACTTTTTAATGATCACCATTCTAACAAATGTGAGATGATAGCTCATTGTGGTTTTGATTTGCATTTCTCTGATGACCAGTTATGATGAGCATTTTTTCATGTGTCTGTTGGCTGCATAAATGTCTTCTTTTGAGAAGTGTCTGTTCATATCCTTTGCCCACTTTTTGATGGGGTTGTTTGATTTTTTTCTTGTAAATTTGTTGAAGTTCTTTGTAGATTCTGGATATTAGCCCTTTGTCAGATGGATAGACTGCAAAAATTTTCTCCCATTTGGTAGGTTGCCTGTTCATTCTGATTGTAGTTTCTTTTGCCGTGCAGAAGCTCTTTAGTTTAATTAGATCCCATTTGACTATTTTGGCTTTTGATGCCATTGCTTTTGGTGTTTTAGTCATGAAGTCCTTGCCCATGCCTATGTCCTCAATGGTATTGCCTAAGTTTTCTTCTAGGGTTTTTACGGTTTTAGGTCTAACATTTAAGTCTTTAATCTATCTTGAATTAATTTTTGTATAAGGTGTAAGGAAGGCATCCAGTTTCAGCTTTCTACATATGGCTAGCCAGTTTTCCCAGCACCATTTATTAAATAGGGAATCCTTTCCCCATTTCTTGTTTTTGTCAGGTTTGTCAAAGATCAGATGGTTGTAGATGTGTGGTGTTATTTCTGAGGCCTCTGTTCTGTTCCATTGGTCTAGATCTCTGTTTTGGTACCAGTACCATGCTGTTTTAGTTACTGTAGCCTTGTAGAATAGTTTGAAGTCAGGTAGCATGATGCCTCTAGCTTTGTTCTTTTTGCTTAGGATTGTCTTGGCAATGCAGACTCTTTTTTGGTTCCATATGAACTTTAAAGTAGTTTTTTCCAATTCTGTGAAGAAAGTCATTGGTAGCTTAATGGGGATGGCATTGAATCTATAAATTACCTTGGGCAGTATGGCCATTTTCACAATATTGATTCTTCCTATCCATGAGCATGGAATGTTCTTCCATTTGTTTGTGTCCTCTTTTATCTCATTGAGCAGTGGTTTGTAGTTCTCCTTGAAGAGGTCCTTCACATCCCCTGTAAGTTGGATTCCTAGGTATTTTATTCTCTTTGTAGCAATTGTAAATGGGAGTTCGCTCATGATTTGGCTCTCTGTTTGTCTGTTATTAATGTATAAGAATGCTTGTGATTTTTGCACATTGATTTTGTATCCTGAGACTTTGCTGAAGTTGCTTATCAGCTTAAGGAGATTTTGGGCTGAGATAATGGGGTTTTCTAAACATACAATCATGTCATCTGCAAACAGGGACAACTTGACTTCCTCTTTTCCTAATCGAATACCGTTTATTTCTTTCTCTTGTCTGATTGCCCTGGCCAGAACTTCCAACACTATGTTGAATAAGAGTGGTGAGAGACGGCATCCCTGTCTTGTGCCAGTTTTCAAAGGGAATGCCTCCAGTTTTTGTCCATTCAGTATGATACTGGCTGTGGGTTTGTCATAAATAGCTCTTA
Source organism: Pan paniscus (assembly GCF_029289425.2). Taxonomy (NCBI): domain Eukaryota; kingdom Metazoa; phylum Chordata; class Mammalia; order Primates; family Hominidae; genus Pan; species Pan paniscus. Next base: position 59,220,442 of record NC_073268.2, on the reverse strand, counting down.
TTATTTAGATAAACAATAAATATCTAGTTTATTGAGAGTTTTTAGCATGAAGCGCTGTTGAATTTTGTCAAAGGCCTTTTCTGCATCTATTGAGATAATCATGTGGTTTTTGTGTTTGGTTCTGTTTATGTGATGGATTGTGTTTATTGATTTGCGTATGTTGAACCAGCCTTGCATTCCAGGGATGAAGCTGACTTGATATTGGTGGATAAGCTTTTTGATGTGCTGCTGGATTCAGTTTGCCAGTATTTTATTGAGGATTTTCACATCGATGTTCATCAGGGATATTGGTCTAAAATTCTCTTTTTTTGTTATGTCTCTGCCAGGTTTTGGTATCAGGATGATGCTGGACTCATAAAATGAGTTAGGGAGGAGTCACTGTTTTTTTATTGCTTGGAATAGTTTCAGAAGGAATGGTACCAGCTCCTCTTTCTACCTCTGGTAGAATTCAGCTGTGAATCCTTCTGGTCCTGGATTTTTTTTGGTTGGTAGGCTATTAATTATTGCCTCAATTTCAGAGCTGTTATTGGTCTATTCAGGGATTCAACTTCTTCCTGGTTTAGTCTTGGGAGGGTGTATGTGTCCAGGAATTTATTCACTTCATCTAGATTTTCTAGTTTATTTGCATGGAGGTGTTTATAGTATTCTCTGATGGTAGTTTGTATTTCTGTGGGATCGGTGGTGATATCCCCTTTATCATTTTTTTATTGCATCTATTTGATTCTTCTCTCTTTTCTTCTTTATTTGTCTTGCTAGCAGTCTATCAATTTTGTTGATCTTTTCAAAAAACCAGTTCCTGGATTAATTGATTTTTTGAAGGGTTTTTTGTGTCTCTATCTCCTTCAGTTCTGCTCTGATCTTACTTATTTCTTGCCTTCTGCTAGTGTTTGAATTTGTTTGCTGTTGCTTCTCTAGTTCTTTTAATTATGATGTAGGGTGTCAATTTTTAGATCTTTCCTGCTTTCTCTTGTGGGCATTTAGTGCTATAAATTTCCCTCTACACACTGCTTTAAATTTGTCCCAGAGATTCTGGTATGCTGTGTCTTTGTTCTCACTGGTTTCAAAGAACATCTTTATTTCTGCCTTCATTTCATTATTTACTCAGTAGTCATTCAGGAGCAGGTTGTCGAGTTTCCATGTAGTTGTGCAGTTTGGAGTGAGTTTTTTAATCCTGGGTTCTAATTTGATTGCACTGTGGTCTGAAAGACAGTTTGTTGTGATTTCTGTTCTTTTACATTTGCTGAGGAGTGCTTTACTTCCAACTATGTGGTCAATTTTGGAATAAGTGTGATGTGGTGCTGAGAACAATGTATATTCTGTTGATTTGGGGTGGAAATTTCTGTAGATGTCTATTAGGTCTGCTTGGTGCAGAGCTGCATTCAAGTCCTGGATATCCTTGTTAACCTTCTGTCTTGTTGATCTAATATTGACAGTGGGGTGTTAAAGTCTCCCATTATTATTGTGTGGGAGTCTAAGTCTCTTTGTAGGTCTCTAAGGACCTGCTTTATGAATCTGGGTGCTCCTGTATTGGGTGCATACCTATTTAGGATAGTTAGTTCTTCTTGTTGAATTGATCCCTTTACCATGATGTAATTACCTTCTTTGTGTCTTTTGATCTTTGTTGGTTTAAAGTCTGTTTTATCAGAGACTAGGATTGCAACCCTTGCTTTTTTTTTTTTTTTTTTTTTTTTTTTTGCTTTCCATTTGCTTGGTAGGTCTTCCTCCATCCCTTTATTTTGAGCCCATGTGTGTCTTTGCATGTGAGACGGGTCTCCTGAATACGGCACACTGATGGGTCTTGACTCTTCATCCAATTTGCCAGTCTGTGTCTTTTAATTGGGGCTTTTAGCTCATTTACATTTAAGGTTATTATTTTTATGTGTGAATTTGATCCTGTCATTATGATGTTAGCTGGTTATTTTGCCCTTAGTTGATGCAGTTTCTTCCTAGCATTGATGGTTTTTACAATTTGACATGTTTTTGCAGTGGCTGGTACTGGTTATTCCTTTCCATGTTTAGTGCTTCCTTCAGGAGCTCTTGCAAGGCAGGCCTGGTGTGACAAAATCTCCAAGCATTTGCTTGTCTGTAAAGGATTTTATTTCTCTTTCACTTATGAAGCTTAGTTTGGCTAGATATGAGATTGTGGGTTGAAAGTTCTTTTCTTTAAGAATATGGAATATTGGCCCCCATTCTCTTCTGTCCAACCAGTGCCAATGAGATGAAGCAGGTGCCTCAGTTGGAAATGCAGAAATCACCCATCTTCTGCATTGATCATGCTGTGAGCTGCAGACTGGAGTTTTTCCTATTCGTCCATCTTGGAACCTACTGATTTTTTAAATATATACAGTTTGTGTAAGTTCCTTCACCATCAAGGTACAGAGCAATGACATCATTCGAAAATACTCCCTCATGCTATCCCTTTGTAATGATACTCTCCCTCACCCTAAACTATAGCAAACACTGGTCCTTCATATAAATGGACTTATACAAGATATAACCATTTGAAACTGGCTTCTTTCACTTAGCATAGTGCCTTTGAGGTTTGTCAAAATTGTTGAGTGTGTCAATTGTTTGTTTCTGTTTATCGTTGAATGGTATTCTACATATGCCTATACCACAGTGTACCTATTCATTGAAAATCAACTTGGTTGTTTCCAGTATTTAGCAATTATGAATAGAGCATCTATAAACATTCATATGGGTTTTTGTATGAATCTCCATTTTTCATTTCTCTAACTCTGTGGTAAATCCCTGAAAGCAGAGTTTCTGGGTCACATGGCAAGTGTGTGCTTAACTTCCCAAGAAACTGCTAAACCATTTTCCATAGTGGCCATAACATTTTGCATTTCCACTAGCAATGTATGAGGGTTCCAGTCACTCTTCTTTCTCACCAGCACTTGGCATCGTCGGTGGTTTTGGCTTGAGTCAGTATAGTAGGCATGAGATGGCATCACATTGTAGCTTTGAATTGCATTTCTGTAGTGGATAATGGTGTTGAACACTTTTTCATGTGCTTAATTGTCTTCTTCTTTTTTTTTTTTTTTTTTTGAGACACAGTCTCACTCTGTCGCCCAGGCTGGAATACAGTGGCGTGATCTCAGCTCACTGCATGCTCCGCCTCCCAGGTTCAAGTGATTCTCCTGTCTCAGCCTCCCGAGTAGTTGGAACTACAGGTGCATGCCATCACCCCCAGCTAATTTTATATATATATATATATATATATATATATATATATATATATATATTTTTTTTTTTTTTTTTCAGTAGAGACAGGGTTTCACTCTGTTAGCCAAGATGGTCTCCATCTCCTGACCTCACGAGCCCCCCACCTCGGCCTCCCAAAGTGCTGGGATTACAGGTGCAAGCCACCGCACCTGGTGTCATGTGCTTAATTATCTTCTATACATCCTTTCTGGTGAAAGGTCTGGTGCCTATTTTTTAATTGGGTTGTTTGTTTTCTTGCTGTTGAGTCTTGAAATAGTTCTTTATACCTCTTGGATACAAGTCCTTTGTTGAATATGTGCTTTGAAAATATCATTTTCTGTCTGTAGTTTATCTTTTAATTCTCTTAACAAAACTTTCTGGAAAGCAAGAGTTTTAAATTTTAATGATGTTTGATTTGTTGCTTTCCTTTTAAGAATGATGCTTTCAGGGTTATGTCTAAGAACTCTCTGCCTAATCCCAGGTCACAGAGATCTCCCACTTATTTTTTTTTAAAGTTTTATATTTTACATTTAGTGGTATGATCCACTTGGAGCTCACTTTTGTATAAGGTATGAAGATGTTTGGGAAAGGAGCAATTTGAATGCTCAGTATATGGTAGACACTGCTTTACAAGCTTTGCATGAATTAACTCATTTAATTCTTGCTACAGTTCCATGAAGTAGCTATTATAATATCTGCCCTTTTTCTTATAAAAGGTAATGGGCAAAGAGAGATTAGGTAACTTGTTATGGATACACATTAAAAAACAGGGCCAAGGCCGGGTGCGGTGGCTCACGCCTGTAATCCCAGCACTTTGGGAGGCTGAGGCAGGCAGATCACGAGGTCAGGAGATTGAGACCATCCTGGCTAACAAGGTGAAACCCCGTCTCTACTAAAAATACAAAACACTAGTGGGTGTGTTGGTGGGTGCCTGTAGTCCCAGCTACTTGGGAGGCTGAGGCAGGCAGATCACGAGGTCAGGAGATTGAGACCATCCTGGCTAACAAGGTGAAACCCCGTCTCTACTAAAAATACAAAAAACTAGCGGGTGTGGTGGCGGGTGCCTGTAGTCCCAGCTACTTGGGAGGCTGAGGCAGGAGAATGGTGTGAACCTGGGAGGCGGAGGTTGCAGTGAGCCAAGATTGTGCCACTGCACTCCAGCCTGGGTGACAGAGCGAGACTCCATCTCAAAAAAAAAAAAAAAAAAAAAAGCAGAGCAAAGATATGAACCCAAGCATTTTGGTCCAGAGTCTGTGCCCTTCACCATGAACTGAAACTATCATTAAAAATTTTCAAAATCTCACCTACAGATATATCTCCTTACTCATTACAATATTAGTTGGCTTTTCTCTGTTTATCCTGAATTATACTTCTTAAAGTTTTATCTATTTTGTTGATCTTTTCAAAGAACCAGACTTTAGTTTTATTAAGCTGCTGTTCTATTCTTCCTTTCTATTTTATTAATTTCTGCTTTTTATCTTATTAATTGCTCTTTCTGCGGGGTTGTTTTGTTGTGTTTTTTTGGTCAACCATGTGAATTTTTCATAATCCTTTTATGAAATAAATGGTATTTCATAAAAGGATTATGAAAAAGAGGAGTATATTTTTAGTCTAGGTGAGGGGTTACAAATTTAACCATCTTCAAGTATTTTTTTAAGAGAATTAAGGTTGCAAAAATTTAAATGATGTTACAAATTCAACACAAGTTATACTAAATTTTGATACAGTGATTGTAGAGAAGCTAGTTGATAGAAATGGAGGAAAGTAGAAAAAACAGTATAGGAAAACAAGATTAAATTAGAACATTGTGAAATTAATTACAATGGGACATCAATGTGAATTCATGCCCTTTCAGAAGAAATGTATCTTTTCTCTCTCAACCATAAAGGATGCCTAGGAGCAGTTTCTTTCCCCACTCCCCACGTGGAAAGATCATACACATATGCTGGGACCCAGTGTCTGGCTTTAATAGTATAGCTCAGGAACAGCAACCAAGCCCCCTTGGAGAGTAATTGATCCCACATTTGGTGAAGAGAAAATCAGGGTATGCCTGAACATCAAGGGTGTATGGCACAGAGCAGAAAGGACAAAGGCGCCAGCTACAGCTCCCCCTACACCCATCTCCTGGCCAAGTTGTGACAATTGGAAGATCTCAAAGAAGGCAATAATTGTTGTTAATAGAGACAAGTTAGGTCTGTGGGAACCAGGAGAACTTCAGGATGCTCAAGAGAGTAGATTATATAAGGTGTGCCACGTGTGATTTTTCCAATAATATTTACAGAAAATAATGTCTTCCAAACAATAAAACTACATAAATATTGCATTTAAAATACGTTCAATAGCTGATCTAAGAATCTAATGAGTATAATCCAGGCCTTGACATGAGAAATTCCATAGTAATTACCCAACTGGCAATTGGTCTGAGGGTTTAAGCATTTTTACCTTGGAAAGACTCAAGAGTTGGACAATCGGAATGTGAAAGGTATGCAAGATCCTGCAATTGGAGATGGGAAGGTCTTGAGTGCCAGGAAAAGCCTATTAAACTCAAAGGTCTAAGAAGTGACTTCTAATTTTAGAGAGAGGTCTTCTAGGAAAAGACTGCCTCGGAAAGATGGAAACCTATGTGACTGGGGAAGTCTAAGACGAAAGATGTGGATTAAAATCATCTTTGACATGGCAGGCATCTCTCTGCTTACAGAATGGGGTTCAGTTTAATAGTGAAGCTCATGTCTCAAGAGGTATCTTGAGATTTTTCCCATTCCCAGATCTTTAGCCCATAACCCAAATCCACAACCTCAGCTTGCCTGATGTGATAACTCAGGCAAGCTATCAAATTTTGTATCAAAATTTAAAGTCAAGTGTAGCATGACCTTTAATAATCATTGCAGTTCTTCATGTATGCTTTGATTTTAGATGTTTGATAATTTGATTTATTAAATTTATCATTTTGGATTTTTAGGCTTAAGGGGCTCTTAGATTAAAAGTTTGGTTTCCTAAAGGTTTGAAGTGTTTGAAGGAATCAGGTACACTAAAATTATTATTGTAATTTGAAATATTTGAGAAAATGCAAACTTATAAATAACATTAACTCGGAAAGTATTTACCAAATTTCAGTTTTGACTAATGAAAAACTGAGTAAGTAGGTACTTAAAATGTTATGAAATACTGGATAAACAAAATGTGATCTCTATGTTCAAATTCTTAATATAAAACTATTTTTAGATCTACACATTTTAAAAATGTGATTTTGATTAAAATTCAGCTATGATCAACTCTCAGTATTTCTAACTGTGCACAAAGTCACCCTTTGTCATTTAAAATTTACTATTCTCAGTCTTTTGAGTTGAATCTTTAGTTTGTTTTCAGTCTTTATCGTTTCTTAATTCATTTGGGACTACACATCTTCCTGTTGAGTGCTGCTTTGGCCATGTCTTTCAGCCCTCCTTGAGATAAGTAGGGCTATCATTGTCATTTATTTCAGAATTGTTTGTAATATCAGTGTTGATTCTTTCAGTTCTTTGATGTGGCCATGCCCTCTCACTGAGTGGTTTTTGCATGTACTATTCTCTCTTTTCAGAATACCATCCATATAATCCTTTTCTTTATCTGCCTAACTCTTACTTACCCTTCAGTTCTTGGTTCAGGAAGTACTTCCTCCCAGACGGCTTCCCATTCCAGAACAAAGGCAAAAGCAAAAACAGAACAAACTAAAATCAAAACTGCTAAGCAACGAAAACTTAATTTCAAAATACAGTTGACCCTTGAACAACACTGATTTGAACTGTGCATGTCTACTTAAATATGAATTTCTTTCAACAGATATTTTGGAAAAATTTTTGGAGATTAGTGACAATTTGAAGAAACTCAGACAAGCCACGTACCCTAGAAATATCAACAAAATTAAGAAAAAGTTAGGTGTGTCATAAATGCATGAAATATATGTAGACACTAGACTATTTATTTCATCATTTACTACCATAAGGTATACACAAATCTGTAATAAAAAGTTAAAATTTTTCAAAATTTACACACACAGGCTGGGACACTAGGCCACACCTGTAATCCCAGCACTTTGAGAGGCCGAGGTGGGAAGATCACTTTAGGTCAGGAGTTGGAGACAAGCCTGGCCAACATGGCAAAACCCCATCTTCACCACCAGCACCACCACCACCAAAACAACAAACTTCCACACACAAACACATACCATGCATAGTCACAATTAAGAGAAATGTAAATAAATGTAAAGGTACTCTGTTATGTCATAACTGCATAAAATTAACTGTAATATGACTGTACTATTGTAATGATTTCATAGCCACCTCCTATGGTGATTGTGTTGAGCTCAAGGGTTGTGAGTACCTGTTTAAAAGGCCAAGTGATGCTAATCACCTCCAGGTGACCAGTTTCTCTACTAAATTGTGAATAGCAGTAAAAAGTCATCTCTCACAGATCTTATGTATTTTCATAATGTTTAGTGTGATGCCATTAACCTTGAATAACACCACAGGACCCATTTGAAGTGCCACTAGTGATACTGGTAGTGCTCCCAAGAAGCAGAGAAAAGTCCTGATATTACAAGAGAAAGTTGAATTTCTTGCTATGTACCATAGATTGAAGTCTGCAGCTGCGATTGCTGCCACTTCAGACACGCGATTCATCTTGTAAACAGGCAATGTAAACTGACAGTATGGTTAGCAGCCGAGCGTATCCAAGTCACACGGCATCAAAATATGTTAGCAATGCAACATATTGGAGACAGGGCACCAAGGCATGTTACTGGTGGTGAATCTGAACAGGTCTGCAGCAACCTCAATTCTTGCCTCCTCAGAAGAAAGATTTCTACCGAGGAGCACAAGGCAGAAGGAGAGACCAAGGCAAGTTTTAGAGCAGGAGTGAACGTTTATTAAAAAGCTTTAGAGCAGGATTGAAAGGAAGTAGAGGACATTTGTTTTTTGTTGTTTGTTTGTTTTGTTGTTGTTTTTTTTTTTTTCTTGAGACGGAGTCTCACTCTGTCGCCCAGGCTGGAGTGCAGTGGCACGATGACAGCTCACTGCCACCTGTCTCCCGGGCTCAAGTGATTCTCCTGCCTCAGCCTCCCTAGTAGCTGGGACTACAGGCATGCACCACCACGGCTCGCTAATTAGAAGTAGAGTCCACTTGGAAGAGGGCCACGTGGGCAACTTGAGAGATCAAGCATGCAGTTTTACCTTTTGACTAGGAGTTTTATACGTTGGCACGCTTCTGGGATCTTGCATTCTTTCTCTGCCCATTCTTCCCTTGGGGCGGGCTGTCTGCATGTGCAGTGGCCTGCCAGCACTTGGGAGGTCAGAATGCACAGTGTGTTTACTGGAGTTGTATTCATACTCAGGGCATTCTTCCCTTACCAGTGGAATGTCCCTGGAAGATCATATACTCCATCAGTTAAACTCCAACACTTCGTCTCTTAGTGCTCATGCTTGAGCCCACGTGCCCAACACCTGAGATTTTATCAGGAAGCTGCTGATCACCAGTTTTAGGTGTTTCTATCTACTGGGAGACTGCCTTTCCCTGGTGGCAGCTGTGACCAATTATTATTTTAGAGAGAGAGTGTGTGACAACTGCCTATCACCTGATGGTCACCTGATAGTCCTGGTGGGTGGGGGCGGGGAGCTCTCTCCTGCTCTGCTTATTCCTGACTAGCTACCTACTGTAACAGTATTGACAAATATGCTGCAGCGCTGTAAATATATTCTCTCTTCCTTATGATTTTTTTGATAGCATTTTCTTTTCTCTAGCTTACTTTATTGTAAGAATACAGTGTGCAGTACGCACAACATAAAAAATCTGTGTTAATTGATCATTTATGTTACCGATAAGGCTTCCCATCGATAGTAGGCTATTTATTGGTAGTTAAGTTTTGGGAGGATCAGATTTATACATGGATTTTTAACTACATGAGGGGTCAGCAGCCCTAACCCCTGGGTTGTTCAAAGGTCAACTGTAGATCTAACTCATGATCCTTACACAACAGTTGGTATATGGAACAAGTAGGACTCCTGACTTAATTGAAATGCAACTTTGTCTCCTACCATCCCTTTAACTTTAATTCACTGGGTGTGTTTCTCTCCCCTATCCCTGGCCCCAGTGATGAAAACCCCAGCTCACATGACTTTTCTGTTTACACTAAGATAATAGCCCTGTAAAAATATTCCAAGGCCCCAGTGAAGCTTCTTTTCAGAAATTGGAATGTACATTCTCATCTAAAAATATTAAAGCTTCAAACTTAGTGTTATGTGTTCTTCCCTTGCACCTGCTTCAGGCTGAAAGCCTGCACCTGGGAAATGAGGCTTTCCTAGAGCCTGGCTTCCTTCCCTCCATCCCTCCATCCCTCCCTCCATCCCTTGTTCCTTTCTTCCTCTCCTTATCTCATTTCTCCCTTTCTCTCCTTCTTTCTTTTCTCTCCTTCCTCACTCCCTCTCCCTCTTTCTTGCTTCTTTCCCTTCCTTCCGTCTTTCCCTTTCTCCTTTTCTCTCCCTCTTTTTTCTCCTTCCTCCCTTTTCCCTCCCTTTCTCCCTTCCTTCCTCTCTCCATTTCTCCGTCTTTCTCACTCACCCTTTCTTCATATTACTCTTTTTCTTTCCCTTCCCTTCCGTTCCTTTCTGTCCCCTCCCTTCCCCTCCCCTTCCTTCCCCTCCCCTTCCTTCCCCTCCTCTCCCCCTCTCTACCCTTCTCACCCTTTCCTTCCCCTTTCCTCCCCTACTTTCCCCTCCCCCTCCCTTCTCTTCCCTCCCCTTTTCCCATTTCCCTTCCCTTCCCTCCCCTACTCTCCCCTCCCCCTCCCTTCCCTTCCTTCCCCTTTTCCCATTTCCCTTCCCCTCCCTCCCCTTTCCTTCTTTCCCTTCCCCTCCCTTCTTTCCTTTCCCTTCCTCCACCATATCTTTCTCTTTTTTCATCCATCTCTCTCTTTCCTATCTGTTCAGATGCAACTAGATAAGGTGTTTGCTAACACACTAATATTTCTTAAACATCCTTCCATTTCATTAAATACTATTCTAAAATAGCATCTACAATAGTTTTGTTGTCTTAGATGATACAAATATACTGTTATCATCCCATCTTTCTTAGGCTGTGTTTAGTGTTGTCAACAACCACCCGGGGCTGATCACCCCTGTATGTATTCACTCACACTATTCACTCCTTCTATTATTTAAGAAATATTTATTAACTATTATGTTCTCAGCATTGTTCTAATTACCATGAGTGCACGTGTTCATCTCTTATTTCTTTAGGATTAAATTCTAAAAGTAAAGCGGCATCTTGTAAGATTCGAATATTTTTAAAAGGTTTTTGTTACACACTTAAGATATGTAACAATTTGTACTCAATGGGCTAGAAAGGAATATAAATTCCCATTACTCTCTTGTCAACACTGGGTCTTTCTTTTTAATCACAAACAATTTGAAAGGCTAAAAATGATGTCTCATTGTTTTGATATGCATTTTTGATTAGTAATGAGTTGAATAGTTACTTGCTTAAAGGCTAGAAGTATGAGGGAGTGGTGTAGGTGAAATGACTTTTCTTATGTTTTGCCTAATTTCCACTGGAATGTTTTGGTTTTTAAATTTATTTTAAATTTTTTTATAATTTGAAAACATTAGGCTTTTGTCAGGCATGTGTATTGCAGTTATTTTTTTTCTCCCAAACAATGTAATTTGCCCTGCAATCTTATTTATGGTGTTTTATGACATAAAGACAATTTCTTTTTAAATTTCAGATAGTCACATAGACCCTTTACTTACTCCAAGAACAGCCATCTCCAGGTCAAGATTATAGAGTAACACGTTTTCTTCTTTTACTATTTTTCCTCGGTTGTACCTCTGAATAATTAAGCCAATTGGATTTTATTTTGGGTGTGAGTATGGGGCAGGAGTTTAACTTTATTATTTTCTAAATTTTTAGCCAGTTTTTTTCCTCACTTCATTTATTAAACAATTCATCTTTTCCCCATGGATTTACAAATTTGCCTCCTAAATCTTAAATCCCAATATACACTTGGGTTCATTTTTGGTACTTCTGTTCTATTAATGCTTATCTATTTTGCAGCTAGTAACACCCTATTTCAAATACTAGAGCCTTAGAACATTTTTGTATGTGACTTGTAAACTTCTATTTCCTACTCTGTAAAGTAAAATGTCTCAGCTAGTCTCACAGTTTTCCAAATGTACGTCAGAATCATTTTGTCAATTTTCAAAATAATCCATTGAGATTTCAGTGAGATTAGCTATTACTTGATGAGGGCTGATATCATTAAAACAGTGAGACTTACTTTTGGCTACATGGCTTGTTTCTATATGTATTTCCATTTTAAATGTATCTCAATAAAACTATGGTCATGGCATTTAAAAAACTTATTTGTAGATATTTAATATTTTTATTAAACAAAGATTTAAAAAATATATTTTCTAATTAGTCCTTGTTGAAATGTGATAAAATTGTTAAACTATGTTTATTGCTTTTACCATCGCCCATTTTACTGACTTCTTACTAGTTTTAATAAATTTTAGTTTACTCCTTGATTTTTCTACGTGCTTAGCATCCACTAATAAGACTTGTTTTCTTGTTACTTTTTCTTGTTTAATGTGTTGACTGGTGCTTTAGAATTCTGTCATATAATGTTAGTACAATGCATGTCTCACCAAAAAAAGAATATTTTGACTGGTGACTTATGATGGACATTCCCTTAATAAAAAATAGATATTAAATTTGATCACTTTTCTTATGGGCATTTTCCTGTGAGCATTTTGTGAGCATTTCAAGTGAGCATTTTGACTTAGACCTATTCACATTACAAAGTTTTATACACTTTCTAATATAGGAAATGCATTGTTTTCCTGGAGTAAATTTCAGTTGGTCAAGGAACATCTCTTAAAATCTCTGGGAATGAGCCAAACTTCTCTATAAAATATGAAAACATGACAACAAGTCATTGTCTGTTTTCTTTTTTTTTTCTTTTTTCTTTTTTTTTTTTTTTTTTTGAGATCGAGTCTAGCTCTGTCACCGAGGCTGGAGTGCAGTGGCGCGATCTTGGCTCACTGCAACCTCTGCCTCCCGGGTTCAAGCAATTCTCTACCTCAGCCTCCTGAGTAGCTGGGATTACAGGCACCTGCCACCACGCCCAGCTAATTTTTGTGTGTTTAGTAGAGATGGGGTTTCACCATCTTTGCCAGGCTGGGTTTGAACTCCTGACCTCATGATCCACCTGCCTTGGCCTCCCAAAGTGCTGGGATGACAGGCATGAGCCACTGCACCCTGCCATCTGTTTTTCTTTGCGAGTGTATCTTGAGGTTCTAGAGTATATGATTTAATTCCTAACATCTCAGTGTTTAGAAGCTATGTGATCACAACGTAACATTGTAACCAGATAATCAAACCTGGGGAGAGGATGACAAAAGTGCTTGGGCAGGAGCATTCAGAAGATGCGTATTCGGTTTTGTTAATATTCTGTTTCTTACGTTGAGTACCTGTGGGTTTATTTTGTTTTATTAAAAATTTAAATATATTTTTAGGTTTTAAAATGTATTATGGAATATTAGAAAGTTTGTTTTTTATATTACACCTCCTCCTTTTCTGATCATCAGATTATTTTCATTGAGAAGATGCAATATTCTCTAAAATATTATTGAAAATACAAAATTGATTACTTTTAAAAATCTGTTTTATGGCATCAACTGGTTTCAGGGAAGGAAGGGCGTTGCCCTTGGGTTGTTCTCCTTATTTTGAGCTATTGACTGTGGTCTTAAGTGGGATGATTTATCCGTGTGCCCAACTTCACTTGGGAAGGTGTGAGTTCGAGTGGTTGTTGGCAGCCGAGATGGGTAGAGAAGCAGGTGTTCATTTTTGAATATGCTACTTTTAGATAAAAAGGCAAAAGAAAAGTTTGTATTTTGCCAGGTTAGGCTTCTAGTCAGTTGCGAGGTGTAGGCAGGAAGCTTCTGTGAGTTAAGGAAGCTGTGCAGCCAGGACCACACAGCTGTGGCGAATGCCTCCATTTGTGTGTTTGCTGTGACCACCGTGAGCTAGCAGGGGTGGCCTGCCCCTTTCTTATCTGGCATGACAGCTCACATTAGCAGCCCCTGGGGATGCAGCTCCTCTGATTAGCCCGCACTCTCCTCCAAACGAAGGTGGTGGCCAGTGCATCAGGACGCTGGGTCACATTCCTCCATCTTTCATAAGATCGAGGGCTGGCCACTGCCTGAAGGTCCAGGTAGGAGCCTCACCTGCAGCGCTGCAGCTCATAGGTCACAGATTCTGAGTGCTCTGGACTGTAGAGCGTGAGGAGGGCACAGGCAGAGAGAGGTGAGCTCAGCTATGACAAATGCTTCCTTTCTGCTTCCTGAGCTGACTGAGTCACACACCTTTCTCTGACTGGCATGGCCACCCTTATCATCTGTTCTGGCAACTTCCTTGTGGGGGGAACACAACCTCCTCACCTACTGCAGATGGGAGGGGGCACCTGGGCTAGAGTTCTGTGTCCTTCTGGACCCATAGTCTCTTTTTCAATTGTGGTAAAATCCACATAACATAGAACTTATCATTTTAACCATATATATATATATATATATTTTTTTTTTTTTTTTTTTTTTTTTTTGAGATGGAGTCTCACTCTGTTACCCAGGCTGGAGTGCAATGGCGCGACCTCGGCTCATTGCAACCTCTGCCTCCCAGGTTCACGCCATTCTCCTGCCTCAGCCTCCGGAGTAGCTAGAACTACAGGTGCATGCCGCAACTCCTGGCTAATTTTTTGTATTTTAGTAGAGGCGAGGTTTCACCGTATTGCCCAGGCTGGTCTCCATCTCCTGAGCTCAGGTAATCCACCCGCGTCAGCCTCCCAAAGTGCTTGGATTACAGGTATGAGCCACCACGCCTGGCCCATTTTAACTATTTGAAGTATGTATTTCAGTAGCATTAAGTACACTCACATTGTCATGCAACCATCATCACTATTTATCTCCAGAACTTTTTTTTTAATCTTCCAAAACTAAAACTCTATTATCCATTGAACAATAACTTCCCAGTTCCTCGCTCCCAGTCCCGTGGTAACCTCTAATCTACTCTCTTTCTATGAATTCGAAAACTGTAGATACCTTACGAGTAGAATCAAACAGTATTTGTCCTTTTGTGACTGGCTTAGTTTACTTAACATGAAGTCTTGTAAGGCTCACCTATGTTGTTGCGTATGTCAGAATTTCTTTTCTTTTTTTTTTTTTTTCAGATGGAGTCTCGCTCTGTTGCCCAGGCTGGAGTGCAGTGGCGCAATCTCGGCTCACTGCAAGCTCCGTCTCCCGGGTTCACGCCATTCTCCTGCCTCAGCCTCCCGAGTAGCTGGGACTACAGGCACCCACCACCATGCCCAGCTAATTTTTTGTATTTTTAGCAGAGACGGGGTTTCACCGTGTTAGTCAGGATGGTCTCGATCTCCTGACCTCGTGATCTGCCTGCCTCAGCCTCCCAAAGTGCTGGGATTACAAGCGTGAGCCACCGCGCCCAGCCGAATTTCTTTTCTTTTTAAGGTTAAGTAATAGTTCATTGTATGTACAGACAATACTGTTTACTCATTCATCTATGATGAAGATTGACCTGTAGTCTTTTTAAGGAGATAAGATTTGCCTTCATCTTCAGTCTCTACGGCACTGAGCTTGAAGACATCCTGGAATTATTCTAGGACAGTAGTTCTCAAGCTTCACGGTGCACCAGAATCCCCTGGAGAGCTTGTGAAAATACAAATTGCCGGGCCCTGGCCTCAGAGTTTCTGATTCAGTAGCTCTGGGGTGGGGCCTGGGAATTTCCATTTCTAACAAGTTTCCAGGTGGTACTGATGCTGCTGGTCTAGGTACCACACCGTGAGAACTACTGCTCTAGGAATTCAGTTCATGTATTTTCCTAGAGCTATGTACCGCATATTATAAAGTAGATGCCCACTCACATACTCTTCTGGGGGATCTAGCCACGCCAGTCCCTGTTGCCTTCAATGACAAGGGGCTGACCTGAAAGCCATCTATCTGTAAACTGGCCACTACTTTTGACTTGTGTAACCCCACTCAAAAGTGAGCTAGGCCAATGCCTGAAGAATATGAATGTGGTGACATGGAGGAAAGTTGGATTGTGGACCAGGCAGAGTTGGGGTTGATATGACCAGCCTTGGGCTGAAGCCAACGAAGTCACGGGTGGAGGAAACAGAGTGGACACCCGCCAAGAAGCAGAGATCTCAGTGACCAACCCTTTTATTAAGACTTCCTCTATCCTTGCTGCTTCCTCTATCCTTGCTGCTTCCTCCCTGCCTGCTGAGCCCATCCCTGCTGCCAGAAAGAATTGGCCCCTAGGCTTGAATTTCAGTGAAGCCATGAAGAGAAAATGCACCATGAAATTATATGGCTCCTGCAAAAGAGGTTGCCATCTGCTTTTTCCTTAGGCCTTTCCCCTGTACACAGTGTATTAAACCATTATGGTCTGGAGCTGTCTCCCCTTCCTGTAATATTGTACACATTAGAAAGAAAATAGTCCTTATTTAAACAAAAGAGAATTCATGATTCGAGGCTCTAGTAAATTCCCCAAGGCATTTGTGGATTCTCTACCATTTTCTAAATATTAGTATTAATAATCTGTTAATCCTTTTTCCAATTTCCCTTGTCCCAGTTTTGGGATGGAAATGTATTGCCTTTTGCTGAATATCTATAGGTTTTTCTATGTATATAAAAGCTTATACACCATAACTTGCTTCAACCAATACATGATTTTAATGTCGCTTTTTCTCACCTTATTCTTTACCCTCACATTTCTGAACTTTGGGGGAGATGCGATTTTCTTTTTTCTTGCTGAATAAGACAAAAAATAACAATTGAGATAATAGGCAAAAACCAAGCAAATTAAACCTTGTAAATTCTATTTTATGTTCTGAGGAAGCCCAGCAGGGATTAAACATCGAGAAAACAAGGAGATATTTTGATTCCATTTTTGAAAATGAACTTTTAACGTGCCCTTTGGAAAGTACCACATTATCTTTAAACAAAAGGAATCCCATGTTACAAGGCACATTTTCATCTCCGTCCTTTTCACTGTTTCCAGACACAAGAAGTGTCCCCTGGCACTGAGCATCCTGTTCTCCCAAGGGGTACTGATCCACCCTCTCTAAATTTTCATGGATAAAAGGAAATATGTGACTGTCTAGGGGTGGACACCTGATATTTCTTTTTTTTTTTTATTTGTTGTTGTTGTTGCTTCTTTTATATATATATATATTATTATACTTTAAGTTCTAGGGTACATGTGCACAATGTGCAGGTTTGTTACATATGTATACATGTGCCATGTTGGTGTGCTGCACCCATTAACTCGTCATTTACATTAGGTATATCTCCTAATGCTATATTTCTTAAATTATCAGCTCTGTGTTTGACCTGGCAGGGGTTTCTCAATGTGTACCACAAGATCATCACCTTATTCCCCTATCTCGAGAATGAGAAATGACACTGATTTTTTTTCTGGTTTCTAGAAGTCAGTTTGTTTCATAAAGGGGACACAGGCACTGATTCCTCAGGTGCTTCCTCTTCCTTCCATGTATTGATTTTTGTTTTTTCATTCTTCCAGTGATTTGAGGATTGGGTCGGGGGTAGACGTTATGTTTCTCTACTTTCAGCAGTTGAGATGGATTTTCTTAGGGAGTGTTTGTGTCCCTGTTCGGCACTGCCAGGCTCAGGTGAACAGAGAGGGGAAGAGGTAAATTTGCGGCGGCTCACTTTCACCAGGCTGGGTTTTGTGGGATGTGGCTTCTGTTGTGGGCAGTCGTCCAGGCTCACAAAGAGGAGGAGGCTGTTTTCCAGCACTCTCCTCTCTCCTGAGTTGAGTGTGAGTTGGGAGCATGTGCCTGCCCCTCGGTCCGACCCTCGGAAGATGCCGGTGTCAGGTGCATTCCTAGAAGATGCTTCCAGGCCAACACTTGCTTCCTCCTTCCCTGTTTTAGATGTCCTAAGTTGGGGTGGTGTTCTGAGCATCATCTGGCTGTAGATTTGTGAGCCCACCTTGCAATCTCTCTCCACTGCTCTCTCTCGTGGAGAATTTCCTTAAGGACTGAAACCTATAGGTAATTATTTCCTCTGGTTCTGAGCTGATCTAGCTTTTCCTTTGACCTTTTCAATAGGTATTTGGAAAAGGCGATGGCCAGTGAGCCAGGGTGGCTGTGTTGAATGGGAAATCTCTGATCTGACTGGGTTTCTCATTTGTTCTTTACCAAATCAAGACTCGTCTCTAGAAATCAGCTTTTAAAAAGTTATCTCTCTCTGGACCCTATCATGTCAGATTTGGTTCTCAAAATGGAAAGATCCAGAATCCTGTTTATACTGTATTTCAAAGATGTGACTCCCTTTTGGAAATCCTTCTTGATGCCTGCTTCCTGTTTGAGGGATGCTGCCAGCCCTTCCTCATTTCTCAGCTGAGCTGGCTGACAGCAGCTGAGCTCAATGCTTGGACAAATCCTCTTAACTCAGATCACCAACTGCATCCTGTCTATGAGGTTATCTCTTGATTCCTGAGGATCTGGGTGGCCAGAGAACTGATCGCCCAGAATCCATCACAATCTACACAATATTGGGATAATGAATTAGGCAGATATTCCTTCATCCAATGTGTATTTACTGCCTGCCTATGATGCACTGGGCATTATTCTAGGTCACTGATTCTCAGACTTGGAGTAACTGGGTGTATTAATCAGGGTTCTCCAGAGAGAGAGAACCAATCGTATGGATATATGCAAATAGAGAGATTGATTATAAAGAATTGGCTTTTGTGATTTTGGAGATTGCATGTCCGAAATTTGCAGGGCAGGCCAATAGGTTTGTGACCCAGGAAGGGTTGATGTTGCCATCTTGCATCTGAAGACAGTCTGGAGGTGGAATTCTTTCTTTCTTGAAGGATCTTAGTCTCTGCTCTTAAGGCTCTCAACAGACTGGGTGAGGTCCACTCATACTGTGGAGGGCCATCTGCTTTACTCAAACCTAGTGACTTAAATGTTCATCTCATCTAAAAAACCAACAACATCCAGACTAGTGTTTGACCAAACAACTGGACACCATAGCCTCGCTAATGTGACACATGAAATTAACCACTACGCCAGGAGAGCTATAAAAACTTTAATGCCTGAGTCCAGGCCCCAGGGATTCTTGTTTAATAGGCCTTGGGTGCAGCCTGGGTATTGGGGTTTTTCAAAAGTCCGCAGTGATTTTAATGTTCTGCAAAGTTGAAGAACTGCTCTTCTAAGCACTGGGGTTACAAGAGCAAACAAAAGAGAAAAATGTCTGCTTGCATGGAGTTTCCATTTAGTGGTGGAAGATAGAGGATGCACAAGTCAACAGACACTTATCCTGTGAGGTGGTGCGGTGTGGGGTGAAGGAAAACAAAAGCAGGCGAGGAGATCAACAAGGACAGGTGCTTTTCTAGATTAGGTGGCATGGGAGGCCTCTTTGAGGTGAGAGAACTGAGGGAGCTGAGCTACTACTAACCCAGTACTGGGGAGTCAGAGGAACTGTTTACTTGTGTTACACAGAAATATTAAGGAACCTATATTTCTGCACGATATGAGGTTTAAGCAGGAAAGAAAATTTCCCACCCAAAGGGATTTAAAACTTTCTCTTCTACACACACACACACACACACACACACACACACACACACACACAGCACATTTTGAAGGAACAGCAGCCACCTGCAGCCACCAGACACTCAGGGAGAGGCCAGGGGAAGCGAGGCAGGGGGTTGTGTGTTGCCACCCACAGCCAGATGGGCGGGCATGCGTGGGAGGGGCACAGCCCTCCACGGAAGCCAGTCTGCAGGGATCTAGGAATGGAAGGCTGCACAGTTCGCAAGTAGTCAAGGCAAAAACGAACACCCAGAGTTCTACCGCACGTTTTTAGAGGTTTGGAATAGAGAGGGCCGATCTGCCATCAGGACCCCAGGTCTGCTAAAACTTGGGGGCCATGAAGCGAGAAACAGGCATCTCAGTGTAGCTGGTACAAATAGGACCACAGAAAAATTATAAAATAGAATCTGATTTCAGTTTTTTAGACACAGTCTTTTGGTATTGAGAAGAAATAGGAGATGACTGTAAAAACTTAGAATGTATATATGAGACATATAGTGTATATATTATATATGAAATAAAGTATATGATATATACCTTATTATATATCATATATGATTATATAGAGTGTATACTAGAGTATATATTATGCATATACGATTATATATAGTACATATATGATTATATAGTATATATTATGCATAGTATGTACCATATATACTTTATATAAAAATAGTGTTTTATTCTATTCTAATATTTCTTAGAATAGTTTTAGATTTACAGAAAAAAATGACAAAGATAGTATAAAGAGTTCCCAAATTCCCTATACCGAGTTTCTCCTATTATTAGCATCTTACATTAGTGCAATACATTTGTTACAATTAACGAGCCAATATCGACACAGATTCATTCACTCAAGTCCATACTTGATTCGGATTTTCTAGGCTTATCGAATGTCTTTTTTTCTGGTCCAGGACCCACATTACATTACACATTACACAAGCATTTCATCATCCTGTGGCCCACAATGTGAGTAGCAGTAGGGGCTGTTGGCATTGTCTGTTTCTGAGGGAGGCAGGAGTCGTACTTCACACATGTACCCTGTCGACTGTCACTCAAATAACAAGCAGCCTAAGTGAGCCTCTGGCAAGGGCTGGACCAGCGATGTCTCCAAGAACCCTGTGATTTAGTGACTAGCTTGAAAGGGCGGGCTCTCTGTCTGCTGGGGACGTTTATGGGTCAGCTTTGTGATGCCAAGTTTGGGAGGCAACCTCGCAGCCAGGGGACCAGGAGTTGAACCCAGGCTATCAGCTCCATTTACCTGCAGGGCTTTAAATGATGTGTCAAACATCTCTGAGCCAGACTCAGATAGTTTTACCAGTTTTAGCCATCTCACATAAGAATATTGTATCATGGGGATCATGAGGATTTTCTAAAAACAAGAAATGTAAAGAAGCTTGGCTCAAGGTCAAGGCCAGGAGACCTTGGCTCTTTTTGCCCATAAGCCTGACAATGGCTTCTGGTCTCTTAGAAGTAGGAGAGAGGTGAATGAAAGATCCTTCTCCTTATATGCTGAATAAATTCTTTTTTTGTTGTGTTTTTTCTTTTGTTTTTGTTTTTGTTTTTTTGTGAGACAGAGTCTTGCTTTGTTGCCCAGGCTGGAGTGCAGTGGCATGATCTTGGCTCACTGCAACCTCTGCCTCCCAGGTTCAAACGATTCTCCTGCCTCAGCCTCCTGAGTAGCTGAGATTACAGGTGCGTGCCACCATGCCCAGCTAATTTTTGTATTTTTAGTAGAGACAGGGTTTTACCATGTTAGTCAGGCAGGTCTTGAACCTCATGATCCACCTGCCTCGGCCTCCCAAAGTGCTGGGATTACAGGTGTGAGCCACTGCGCCCAGCCTTGAGCAAATTCTTTCAACATGCATTCAACAGATACATCTTCAGCACTTACTGTCCACCAGGCTCACCACTGGGCCCTGAGAACAGAGGGGAAGAGAAGCCATACTTCCTGTGCTCATGGAGTTTCCAGTAACTGGGACTCTCAAGTTCTGATGTAACATGGAGGGGGAGGATTTCAGCTTGAGCATCTTTCAGGATAGCTATCACCTCATCACTTGTACATCTGTTTAAAGAGATTTAAATTTGGGAATGTATATTTAGTGTTAAGACCCACTTTATTCTAAAAAGCTTGCCAGGATGATTAACTAAAAAATCACCTAAAAATCTGAAGGGACAATAATTTTGGTTGGGATAAGTATTTCCTAGATCCCTAAGAATTAAGTTTTCATTGACTTGTCTGTCTTGGCCTAAAGACAATATATCAAACAATATATTGTATATCAACAATATATCAAAATATTTCTAATGTTTGTACTGTCTTTGACTAAAGTCATTTTTGTCTTTCATAAAGGGGAGGTTATTTGCCTTCCTTTTTGCCAAACTAAGAGATCAAGAAGACTGGAGAGAGCCTCAGGCCTTAGACTGACCCTGGGCAAGTTACCTAGATTCTTTCAGTTTCTATTTATTTATTTATTTTAAATGAGTAGAGCAATTTCCTTGACCCAACATGTCAGCTTTGGTGTAAAGTAAATAAACCGATGCCCACAAATGCCTTGGCCCACTGCTTTGCATACAGTAGGTGCTCAGTAAATGGGAGCTCTTCTTGTCATTCCTGGGTCCAAACTTCCTGCTTTGTGAAATGGCAATACTGCCATCCACCTGGTAGGTACAATTAAATGGCTTGAAATAAGGTCATCTGCTGGGCTGAATCCTGGGAAAGATTTAGGCTCTGCCCAAGGGGGCCACTTGGAGAGGAGAGCAGGTCTCAGAAGAAGGAGGTTGGGCATAGCTTCAAATACCCATCTAGTGCCCAGCTGAAGGATGTGTATGCCTGCACCAGGGGATCTGTAGGCCGTTTGGGGATGTATGCTATGAACTACAAAGAAAACCAGGAGGCAAAGAGGTGGCTTAAACACCTTGTAGGGCCAGAGGAAAGAAAAAACAGATTAACCGGTGCCAGGCAAGAAAGGGCTTCTAGTGTCCATTATCTGTTCTTCCTTTCCCTACTTCAAGCTTGAAAAGAGCCGAGATAGCTGAGTGGGAGGAAGGAATTAATAGACTTGAGAAAAGGCCCACCTCCTCTCGCCATTAAAGACTGTAACAGGTATAGACTGGGGGATGGGAGAGGATTTATCGTCAAGTCAAATTCAGAATTTTGATTATTCAAAAATCTGGAGGTTTTAATTACTGAAATGAGGACTATGTTTTTTGATCAGAGATAACTTTGTTTTGTGATCAGAGATAACTTGAAAGTTTTTTTCATCATCTGAAAGTGACCAGGTAAGCCATGGGAGCTGCCCTTGTTTCTATCCAGGGAGTAAACAGGAGCTAACCTCATGAAATGTAGGGGAGAGATTATTTTTGTTTTGCTGATTGTTTGTTTCTAGGTACTAGGGGTTTTTCTTTTCTTTTCTTTTCTTTCTTTCTTTCTTTTTAATTTTGAGAACTAGATTACCAGCACACCACTGCTTAAAACTATCCCAAGCCAGAAACTTTGGTGGTATGTCAACATTTCATGGAGAAAAAGTACTGTGTGTGTGAACTGAGACATTTTATTAGACATTTTGTGGTATAAGCATCTCTGCTGTGGCTTCTATCTAGGTAGAAGGTGGAAGCATTTTACTTGCTTTCCAGAGCCCCGTCCAGCTGTCCTGCTACTGAGGGTGCTGGGAGAATGATGGCAAGAGTAACCAGCAAACAGCTGCCCCTTAAAGAGGCTGGGGAGAGATTGGCTGGGTGCAGTGGTAGAAGCCAGTCTTCCTGGACTTTAGGATGTCAGGAGCCATATGAGGATGGGGATGAGATTGAAGCTGCAGGGGACAGGCCAGCCAGGACTGGGTTGTGGGACCAGGTAAGACTCACCTTGGACGCTCTCAGAAATCTTTGAGTTATAGAGATAAGTATTTGTAACAGACTAGAATTCGCACGTGGAGTAGAAATACCTTAACACTGGGGGCATTGAGTTGTTAATGTTAACGCCACTCTACTTATCTGTATATGGAGGAGCCTTGGGGACACTGGATTGCAGTAATGATGTACATAAAGTGTCCAGTCCAGAGTCCCGTACATAGTAAGGACTGAGTAAAACAGTTTTCTTTTCACCCTGACCTTTCTCATCATGCATCTATTAGCTATGCCAGTATTGAAGGTAAACATTAGCAAGAGGGAAGAGTTAATATTGCCCTGTTTAATGCCATGTATTGGGATTACACCCCTCAGTAGATATTTTTCTTGGAAACCAAGCTTAGTAATAGCTTCAAATGATCATCTCTTACATCCATAACTTCTTCACATGGTGTCTAGTCCATGGTAGGTACTCAATAAATAGTTGTTGAATGTAGTTGATACAGGTTCTGGAGGAGTTTAACAAACCTAAAATGCACATACCGTTTGAGTTCTGACAAGGAAACCATAGAATCTCAGAGAAAGGTTCTCATCTAATTCCCCATTCTGTTCTCTATTCTGTGGTTTGCATTACCCGCTCCCCCTCATCCTAGATGTGCTCCCCCGATCCTGGAGGTTACTCTGCCTGGACATACTGATACCAGTGGACACACCATGTGGGAAGTAGTCTATTCTGCTTTTGGACAAAGCTTCCCGTGCAATTTCAATGCCATGTAAGGAAAGCATAGTGTCCTTGTATCTTTCATCCAAAGACAGAGACATAATTGGTCTGAATCCTGCTTGTTCCTTATAAAATATATTTTGGGAAACTCAGGCGATTTATTTCAGGAAAATCTGATGGGGAGGTTTAACCAAGTGTCCAGTAAGCTGAACTGCAATTGTGAATTATTAAAATATGTCCTTTTATTAAAAAAGAAGCGGTCAGGCATGGTGGCTCATGCCTATAATCCCAGCACTTTGGGAGGCCAAGGCAGGTGAATCACCTGAGGTCAGGGGTTTGAAACCACCAGCCTGGCCTACATTGTGAAACCCAATCTCTTCTAAAAATACAAAATTAGCCAAGCGTGGTAGCACTTGCCTGTAATCCCAGCTACTTGGGAGGCTGAGGCAGGAGAATCACTTGAACCCGGGAGGCGGAGGTTGCAGTGAGCTGAAATCACGCTGTTGTACTGCAGCCTGGGCAACAAGAGTGAAACTGTCTCAAAACAAAAACAAAAAACAAAACAAAATAACAACAACAACAAAAAAGTAAGTGCACTTAGAATGGATCCAAAAGGAAACCTACTTCCAGAATTGACTCGGGTAGAATGGCAACGAGTATCATGTCTTAGGAAAATGCCGGGGACTTACAACTCAAGGGGCATTGAAAAAAGAAAATATCAGGTCTTCCCTGCTTGCCTGCAGTATAGTATGCAGCCTGGTAAGAGCTGAGTTGGCCAGGGTGGCTCAAGAGCTTCCTACCCTACTTTAGGCACCTAGCAGAAGTCTAGCAAGGCTGCAGGTAGGGGGGATTCCAGAGAAAGAATGAACATTTCATCAGCTGAGGTCGTGAAACAGCCTCACAGAGAGCAGCCACAAAAATTCTCTGGGAGTGAGCAGGGGTGCAAAATCCTTGTCAGTCCAGGCAGACAATTGGTAGCAGAAAGTCGTGGCCCATAGTAGATCACTAAATAAAATTTTCTAAAAATATAAAAGATATTAAAAAGATATATAACTGGATCACTAGCCAGGGATTACTAACCAGCAGAACAAGGCAGGACCCATAGTTCTGGAGACACAAGAATACAAAGGCTTTGGTTCATTGAGAAAAGGCGCAAATGGGACCTAGGATAGGGAGGAGGGAGTAGACCTCAGGAATGAAGCAGAAACTCAGTGTCAAAAGAAAAACGTGGCCGGGCGCAGTGGCTCACGCCTGTAATCCCAGCGCTTTGGGAGGCTGAGGTGGGTGGATCATGAGGTCAGGAGATCGAGACCAGCCTGGCCAACATAGTAAAACCCCGTCTCCACTAAAAATGCCAAAATTAGCTGGGCATGGTGGCATGTGCCTTTAGTCCCAGCTACTTGGGAGGCTGAGGCAGGAGAATCACTTGAACCTGGGAGAGGGAGGTTGCAGTGAGCCAAGATCCACTGCACTCCAGCCTCACGACAGAATGAGAATCCGCCTCAAAAAAAAAAAAGAAAAAGAAAAGAAAAACCTTAGCCAAATTAAGTTTCACAGAGTTTAATTCAGCAATGAAGGATTCACGAATCAGGCAGTCTTCAGAGCCAGAGTAGGCTCAGGGACTCCAGCACAGCCACGTGGTGGAAGATTCATGGACAGAAAAAGGGAAGCGATGTACAGAAAATGGAAGTGAGGTACAGAAACAGCTGGATTGGTGATAGCTCTGCGTTGCCTTAGTTGAACAATTGGCCACCTTTTATTGGCTAAAACTTTTGTGATTGGCACAAAAGGAGGCTATAGTCTGTATACAACTCCATTTAGGTTATAGTTCACAATGTACATAGAAGCCTTTAGGCAGAACTTAAAATAGGTAAGGAGGCAGTTCTGAGCCAAACTTCATTTAACACCAGTTAGCAAGTCAGGAACACAGAGGTTTGCTTAGAGATACAGGGCATCAGACAAGAAGTGCTTCAAATCCCCCCTCCTAAAGCCGGAACAGCCCTAGAAACTAAGGGGGCACTTTCTTTACTAGACGTGGCCAGGTGAGCAAGGACTTTATCCCACACTCTGGCCACCTTCAGCATATATCTTTAAAGAAAAAAACCTCAGGATAGAGCGTTTTACAGGTTTGTTTTGATTGATAGAATATTTTCAAGGGGGCGTAAGTTATTGGCTTTATACATTTTGTAGTTTAAAGGCAGTAAGGAAGAGGAACTTTTGAAATAATTTTTTCTTCAAGAAACACATTCTTATTTCAGAAAATTTAGAAAAATGAGAAAATACTTAAGAGAAAAGTCTTTTTACTTCGAAAAGCATACACATACTCTCCTACATAAATACTGAGCTTCTTAATGTGTGTCCACTTGCAGTATATGCATTCTGCTTTATTTAATTATTATTACTTATTAAGCATTTGTAAGACCACATAAAATAGAAAGCATAGTGGCTGTATAGTATTTTAATATATGGATGTAATATAAATATTTAATTTAGGGTGTTTTTCCCTGTTCACCAATATCATATTACTACAATTGGTGGCTTTGATTGTTTTTGTAGAATACTATTTGAAATTGGAATTAGTGGGTCAAAAGTCATATTTTGTTTGTTTGTTTTTTGTTTTTGAGACGCAGTCTTGCTCTGTCGCCCAGGCTGGAGTGCAGTGGCATAATCTTGGCTCACTGCAAGCTCTGCCTCCCGGGTTCACGCCATTCTGCTGCTTCAGCCTCCCGAGTAGCTGGGACTACAGGCGCCTGCCACCACGCCCGGCTAATTTTTTGTATTTTTAGTGGAGACGGGGTTTCACTGTCTTAGCCAGTATGGCCTCGATCTCCTGACCTCATGATCCACCTGCCTCGGCCTCCCAAAGTGCTGGGATTACAGGCGTGAGCCACCATACCTGGCCAAAAATCATATTTTTAAAACTCTAAACATGTTTTGCCAAATTGTTTTTCAGAAGCTATACCAGTTTACATCATATCCTTTCTGACATTGAATGTGACCATTAAAAAAAAACAGTCTATTTAACAGGTGAAAGATGGTATTTTATTGCCTTATTTTGCATTTTTTCACTAGAAAGAATAAATTCTTCCTGCATTAGTGTTTGTATTAATATTACTAATAAATAAATACATGAATTTATCTGAACCAAGCTATGTCTTAGCAGGATGTAAGCTTAAGACCATCAGTTACAAGAAATAAT
This sequence comes from Pan paniscus, assembly GCF_029289425.2. NCBI lineage: Eukaryota > Metazoa > Chordata > Mammalia > Primates > Hominidae > Pan > Pan paniscus. The sequence goes on along the minus strand of NC_073268.2, from coordinate 59,193,805 downwards.
CGTGGAGTCTTTGTGTATGAAAAGCCCCCTTTCTACAGGGATGGAAATGTTTGGAATGACGTTACAAATAAGATGCTGTTTTTCTAAACATGGCACACTCTTGCTTAGTGCTGGCAAATGCTAGGTGGGTGATTGAGTGGGAAACTTGCTGAGCTCAGCATCCTCTTATCTTCTTCCTCTTCCTGACCACCCCACCCTCATTTTAGATCTTAATCTATTCAGTTTTACAGATGCTGAGATCGTCCCCAATCTGCCCACACATCTGGTTAGATTCGTATTTCCCTGGCTGGCTTGTATTTTACCAGCATCTGTCAACCCTATTTACTTCTTAACTGTTCTTTGGGCATTTGGAGGAAAAGCCTGCCTGGGGATCTACACACTCACATGAAAACTGTGCAAACGAGTCACAGGCTGGGACACCTTTAGAAAGAGTGGTTAAAGTTGATTTTTTATTATTTATTGTTGAGCTGTTGAGTCATCATAAAATCAACGTCCAGCTGATGGCTGTCTTTGGTCTTGTGCAGTCAGCTGTCCCCGTGGTGCAGTGCATGATTCCTGGTGGGGCCCAGGCATTTGAAGAAATAAAAAAAAAAAGGAAAGCCACCAGGTCCCCCTGAGGCCATTGGCTTGTTTTATGATGCAAACACCTGTCTCATTTTGTATTGACTGCCCTGTGACCTAAAAACAAAAGCAGAATTTGTAACACCTCCAGGTGCAATAGCACCCACAGGATCTAAATAGAGCACCAGAGAGAGAGCAGCTATAAGTCACCAAAGATTAGCTTTGATACCCAGTGGGTGGAAAATACGATTCTCTCCAGAGACGGGTGTGGGCACTGTTCTTATTTAACATTTTTTCCCCAAATAAATGATCCAGACAAACAGGCACCATGAAATCTTTAAATTGGCAGATGGCACAAAATTATCCAGAAAGTGCCTTGCCACACTGATGGTCGTAAATGGCAGGAGGAGTTTTGGAGTTTGAGTGAATGGGCAGGAATGTGGCAGATGAGTTTCAGAACTGAACTACTATGAAAATATTGTGTGGCACCAAATGAATATCGGTGACAAGTTGGAGATCTTCTACCATTGTCCACAAGATCTGCAATTCTTATTTTTTTCTTTTTTTTTACTTTCTTTTCTTTCTTTTTTAAAATTATTTATTTATTTGTTTATTTATTTATTTATTTTATTTTTGAGACAGAGTCTCGCTCTGTCACCCAGGCTGGAGTTCAGTGGCATGATCTTGGCTCACTGCAACCTCCGCCTCCTGGGCTTAAGCGATTCTCCTGCCTCAGCCACCTAAGTAGCTGGGATTACAGGTGTCCGCCACCGCGCTCGGCTAATTTTTGTATTTTTTTTTTTTTTTAGTAGAGACGGGGTTTCACCATGTTGGCCAGGCTGGTCTTGAACTCCTGACCTTAGGTGATCCACCTGCCTTGGCCTCCCAAAGTGCTGGGATTACAGGCATGAGCCAGCGCACCCAGCCTAAGATCTGCAAGTCTATAGAGGTTTTATTTGTCTCATTTTAATGATGACCTAATTATCAGGACCTTCTGGTGATCTTACTCTTTCCTAAATCAGAATTTGGTTCACATCTGTGCTTCCGTCTGTTTCCAAATTGCATTGTACCCAAATGTCCTCAACCAGTCAGAGATATAGATCAGGCCTCTGCATTGAGCACGGAGCTGGCTTTCTCCCCTCTTTGTTTCTTAGGACTTGGGTGGCTATTTCTTAGACCAGGACTATCTGGCTGCTTTTCTTGCCTCGGTTGTCCTCCCGAAGCCTGACCTCTCCTTACCTGTGCAATAACCTGATCTTTCTCCCAGACTGAGTCTCTGATCTATGGGGTTTGGCAGAGCTCCCTCGGCTAGGCGGTCTCCTATTGCTGTCTTCTTCCTGCCTCCGTGCCTCAAGGAGCAGCAAGGTAGCAGGAGAAGGTAAACACAATAGTTAAGCGATGTAGTGGACATTTGTTGGTTACTTTTCCACAGCCATTGCCTCTTCTCCTTTTTCCATTGGGACCTCAAATTTTAAAGCACTATGACTTGGGGTGAGATTGAGCCCATCCTCAGCTCTAAGGTGAGACCTAATTGGCTGAATACAATTCAGCTCCTTCATTCTATTCCCCGACCATTGTCTTTGATTCAGTGGTGAACTTCTCATTTCAGGCCAAGAAGCCAAGTGGAGACATTTACTAGAACTTCTAGTAAAGATATTTCTCTCTTTTTTTTTCAAAAGATCTATAATTTTCTTTCTTTTTTTTTTTCTTTTAGACAGACTCTCGCTCTGTCGTCCAGGCTAGAGTGCAGTGGTGCAATCTCGGCTCACTGCAGCCTCTGCCTCCCAGGTTCAAGTGATTCTCCTGCCTCAGCCTCCCAAGTAGCTGGGATTACCGGTGCACGCCACCACACCTGGCTAATTTTTGCATTTTTAGTAGAGACGGGGTTTCACCATGTTGACCAGGCTAGTCTCAAACTCCTGACCTCAAGTGATCCACCCACCTTGGCTTCCCAAAGTGCTGAGATTAGAGGCGTGAGCCACTGCACCCAGCCAAGATCTGTAATTTTCTGTCCCCATATCCCCACTCTCCCCATGAGAGAGAAGCCAGCTTTTCCGGGAGACAGGTTGAAAGCAGAGAAGAGAGAGAAAGAAATGGAAACTAGGATGTAGGTGCTAGCATTGAGTTACCGTATCAAGCCTTACCTGAACTCTGCCTCCTCAGGTTGCATGGGCCATATATTTATTATATCTATTTCATAAACTTTCTAGCCAGTACAGTTCAGTACCCATAGAAGGAACAAAGGTATACATGTTGAATCTCTAATATTTTCCAGAGTTAAACATTTAGGCCATTTAGCTTAGCATTGGATAAGAATTAGATAAGACAGTCAGGAGATGAGGGCTTATCCAAGCTGATGCTCTGAACCTTTTACCTCTGTGTGTTCCCTGGCAAAACTTCATCTAGCAAGACCATTTATCTGGCACCAATGCTGATTCTAACACCCCCTCCATGTTCAAGCAAGCCTATGGGTTTCAGCCTAGACTACGAGAGAGAAACATTGATACTCAAACACAAATGCCGTTTAACAACCTGGAGGCTATTGGATGATTGTCAAATTTAGACCCTGCTCGAATTGCTTCTTTGGTGAAGAATGCATGGAGCCGGAAGGGTTTTTAAAGTTTGGCTTCTGTTTCACGCTAACCAAATGCATCTCTTTAGCAAAGAGGCAACTTCCTTTGAATCCCACAAGGTATTTTGGACACTGAACAGGCTCACGAACCCATCTCATGAGCAAAGTGTAAATGAACCCAGAAACACCAAGCTTATGTTTTTCTTAAAATAAACAAGCATAAACAATTTACAGAAAAAAATTATCAGGGGCAAACCACAGTTGGATGTTAGCAGATTTCAAAACAATTGAAAAATAATTGAACACTTCTTGCGGATCCCAAGACATCTGCAAAATTGCTCAACGTTTTTGTGGTCTCCTGGCTCTTCAAGACCCCCAAGTATGCATTTATCTACCCAGACAAATCCCCAGCCCACTCAGTGCAAGTAAACTCATCAAGGAAGCATTAGGGTGACTGAATGGCAATTCACCGGGCAACCTGTGATGTTTCTGGCCCATGTCTTCTTGTAAGTCTTCTTATTTATCTTTTTCCATCATCAGGAATGACCTTGAGCAGATCCTTTTCTGTCTTACACTTAGAATTCTCTGAAGAAAGAAATGCTAATACACCCTTCAATAGCCTATTCTATTTTTCCATAAACCTTATGCTCCCAGGAGGTTTTCTTCCACATTACAATTTCTTAAAATCCCATTTGCTTGCTGGGTGCGGTGGCTCATGCCTATAATCCCAGCACTTTGGGAGGCCGAGGTGGGCAGATCACGAGGTCAGGAGCTCAAGACCAGCCTGAAGCCTGATCAACATGGTGAAAACCCGTCTCTACTAAAAATACAAAAATTAGCCAGGCTTGGTGGCGTGCGCCTGTAATCCCAGCTACTCGGGAGGCTGAGGCAGGAGAATCGCCTGAACCCAGGAGGCAGAGGTTGCAGTGAGCCAAGATCATGCCACTGCATTCCAGCCTGCGCAATATGGTGAGACTCTGTCTCAAAATAAATAAAAAAATAAAAAAATAAATAAATAAATAAAATAAAATAAATAAAATAAAAAATTTTAAAAATCCCATTTACTCTTTTTCTTCATCATAATTCTTTGAATATTTGGACAGTGATATTTAGGAAAACCTTCTCCTTTTGGAATTAAGTAATCAGAATCACTTTTCTTGCAGTTCTGATTTTTTGACACTGTAACTATCTTCCCAGTTCCCACTATCTTTGCTCCCTCTCTGGCGATTCCTATGGGGCAGACAATGAATGACCAGCCACAAGATACTGACACCTATTTCCTCTCTGAGTTTCAGCTTTAGGGAGATTTCTGGAAATTACCAAGGTAACTTCTTGGGCTCACCCTTTCCCTGCAGGCTTGAGAGAAATCTTAAATTAATTTAGTTTTATTGCCATACTTGGTATAACTCAGTTAAAGCAATCTTATTCATGGAAACATCTCACAGTAGGTTGGATGTTGATTTAACTAAAATACTACATACAACTCAGGGAAATAAGACAACTGAAAGGCTTGAATTGTTTTTGGCATTCTTTAATAGTTCTCAGGTCTCATAAAAACCATGAGGGAGGTGGCAGGATGAAGAAATTGAGCTCTTAAATCAGATGAAAGCCGAATGTGGATGAGGCCTCATCCTTGGAAGGGAGTTTCTTGTCTATTGCTGACCCCCATGAGGAAGAGAGAAAAACATTTCATTTACTCTTTTGAAAAGAACATAACACTGGAAAACTCTTAATATTAGATGCTGACAATCAGCTATTTCCTGTCATATACACTAGTCTATACATTTTTTTAAAGGAAAACAATTTACTAGTTCAAAAGTAGACATGTTAATCATGGGGAACATTTTGAAAAAAAAGGAAGAAATGAAAACAAGAAAATTAAAAATTTTTCATAATCTTATCACATGGAGACATATAATAGTTTTTTATAAGTCTCTAGTACTTGATTTTTATTATGATTCTTTTTCTTTCTCTCAAAAACTAAAAATTGAAATCATGCTGAATATATTGTGTTGTAACTTACTTCTTTCATGATAAGAATTATTCTTAAACAGAATATTATTTGATGTCTGAGTTATAAAGTTAGATCATATCTCTAAAAGTTTTTGTTTTTTGTTTTTTTTTTGGCTATCGTAAATCATGCTTTCATAAACAAACATCTCTGGAACTAAATCTTTATGCCGAGCCAACATCTTTTCTATTTCTATGTATTTCGATGTATTTCTAGAAGTGAAATTACTGTGTCAAGGAGATGCAAAATTGTAGAGCTTTTAAATATAAATCTCCAGAAAGACTAAACCCACCAGCAAGGTTTAAATGTTTCAGCACACAAATTCAGTATATTTTAATTAAAATTTCTAATTTATAGATAAAATAATAGCTCATGGGTTTTATTTGATTATTAAGGAGTTGAGTATTTTCTTTTTTTTTTTTTTTTGAGATGGAGTCTCGCTCTGTCACACAGGCAGTGCACGATCTCGGCTCACTGCCAGCTCTGCCTCCTGGGTTCATGCCAGTCTCCTGCCTCAGCCTCCCAGGTAGCTGGGATTACAGGTGCCCGCCACCACGCCCGGCTAATTTTTTTGTATTTTTAGTAAAGACAGGGTTTCACTGTGTTAGCCAGGATGGTCTCAATCTCCTGACCTCGTGATCCGCCTGCCCCGGGCTCCCAAAGTGCTGGGATTACAGGCTTAGGCCACCGCGCCCAGCCAGGAGTTGAATATTTTCAAGTAAAATATTGCCATTTACATTCATGTCCTTTGCCTGGTTATTAATAGTAAGACATACTTAAAAAAAATTTGTTAATTTAATTTTTGCATAGTAAGTATAGCAATTCTATGCTTTCTCTCATATGTTGAAAACATTCATTTTAATTGTAGATTGGTGCTTATTTTTGTATAATACCATTATTAAGCTATAAATGATACTATTAATTAAACTACAATACTATTAACTAGACTACATGTATATTTTCTTGGACAGATCTGTATTTGGAGATGTATTTTGACAATATTTTAAATTTCTACTTCAGCATTTTTACTTGGTTAATCAATTTTAATAACTTTCACTTTTATAGAAAATCATTCATTTTATTCAGATTTCAAAATAATTAATATTGCATTTTTGTTGTTGTTGTTTGTGTTGTTTTTGGAGAAGGAGTCTTGCTCTGTCACCCATGCTGGAGTGCAGTGGCGCGATCTTGGCCCACTGCAACCTTTGCCTCCCAGGTTGAAGTGATTCTCCTGCCTCAGCCTTCCAAGTAGCTGGGACTACAGGTGCATGCCACTATGCTCGGCTAGTTTTTGTATTTTTAGTAGAGATGGGGTTTCACCATGTTGTCCAGGCTGGTCTCGAACTCCTGAGCTCAAGCGATCTGCCTGCCTTGGCCTCCCAAAGTGCTGGAATACAGTTTTAACAATTACTCTATAAAAACATTTGCAGTCTCCTTTATGTCTGTCATGTATGCCCTTTCTTAATTCTGATAGTGAAATTGATTTCCTTGACTTTGGCTTGGAGTTTGTCCATTTTATTAGTCCCCTTAAGGAATCAGCTCCAGAATTTTAAGAAATCTGTTCTGGGATTTTTTTTAATTATGATTTTTTGGTCTTACTCATTTATTAGTTAATATTTACTGCTTTCTTCCTGCTTGTCGTCTCGAGTTATTCTTCTATTCTCTCAAGTCCATTTTAGTATCAGATGTTGGAGCCTCCTTGCCCCATACACCTTTCATTGCTGGGCCCTCCCCTAACAGCTCACAGCTGCATTTTCTTTCCTTTTTTTTTTTTCTAAAAAGTCACCTTTTCAATGAAGCCTTTCCAGCCATTTTATCTAAAATGTCAATAAATCCCTTCTCCTGTCTCCAGATTCTCCCCCTGACTTCCTGGTTTTATTTCTCTCATTAGCACTTAATCACTAAATATGCAATATATTTTACATATTTATCTTATTTATTTTTTGTCTCTTCCACCAGCCTATAAGCTCCACGAGAGCAGAGATTTTAATCTATCTTCTTGTTCACTGCTTTTCTCCCCAGCTTTTAGAAGAAGTGCCCAGTTTATAGTAGGTGCTCAATAAAAATTTGTTCACTGAATGAATGAATGAAAGAAACCATGACACCTCAAGGCAGGAAGCTTTGAATAGTAGAGCTCAAAGAGTCAGCTCCATTTATGACAATCACTTTCTTAAGTTCTTCAGTTTTACTGTACATTTTACCTTTCTCATGTCTTGTCTTAGAGTCTTAAAGTTGTTTTCATGGCTGGCGGGTGATAGTGAGATATGAGAGAACCTGGGGTTATGAAACATGAAGCTCTTCTTGCCATAGCCACCCTTCTACAAGGGTATAGGATACACATGTACAGGAGACAAGGCCACAAGGCCATACTCTTTTTTTTTTTCCAAAAAAAAACAGGGTCTTGCTCTGTTGTCTAGGCTGGAGTGCAGTGGTGCGATCTCGGCTCATGGCAGCCTTGACCTCCTGGGCACTAGCGATCCTCCCATTTCAGCCTCCCAAACAGCTGGGACTACAGATGCATGCCACCATGCCCAGATAATTTCTAAAACATTTTTTGTAGAGACGAGGTCTCCCTATATTGCCCAGGCTGGTCTTGAACTCCCGGGCTCAAGAGATCCTCCTGCCACTGCCTCCCAAAGTGTTGGGATTACAGGTGTGAGCCACCATGCCCGGTGCAAGTCCATACTCTTGATTCAAATGATGATTGTGCCCCAGACCCAGTGAGGTACCCTGGACCATGGGGAAAACTTTTTTGACCAGGAAAAGGGGGGCAGCTTTTCCTTATCTCTTACCCTACCCTGGATTCTTAGTCTTTTTTGTATTTCCCTCCTCTAATCATTCAGAAACAGTCCCTTCCTTGAAGGCACACCTGCCAGTCAGAAGAGCCTTTGCCTGAAATGCCTAGGCCTGAACATAGGTCCAAAGTAAGAATTCTCATCCCAGATCCCTTTGACCTCTTCAGCCACATAGAAAAGACGTCCAAGGGACCATGACAAGAAGGCTTAGAACTTTAGCCACTCTTCTCTATACCCCAAATCTCTCTTCCTATCACTAACTTTCTGTGCCCACAAATGTGAGGACTGGTGAATAAAGAGGAGCAGGCACAAAGGGGACTTTGAACAACCTCCCCCTCCATAGTCTAAGAGCCACAGAGTCCTGTAAACAGGGAATTGTAGATCTGGGAGGGAAGCATTACTTCTGAGAGGAAGCCCATTTCGTTATCAGACAGCTGTCCTCCTTGTAGATAGGTAAAATGAGTTTGCCAGAAAGTTCCACATTTCCTTTCTAATGGAACTCCCATGAATCAAACAAGCCAAATATACTAATTCAGCAAGACTTTTACTTGTATAGTTCTGTTTAAAAGGGAATGCCCAGGATTAGACAAAGTACCCCACACACATCTTGAACAGAGCAGATTGCTAGCTTATATATAATATGAACAGTTTTTCCAGAGTGGGAAAGACAATGTGGCAAAGGAAGGCTCTGGAATTCATATCCTCGCAAGGGACCATTTGTCCCCAAGGGGATTTTATGTGGTAACTGCTTTGACTAGTTGAAAACCATTATATGGATCTGCTCATTGTCTTTTCATGATGGATGAGGGGTCCCGGAGGTAGATTTTTGCTTTCTATGAAGATGTGCTTTCCAAGAAATTGGACTGTTAAACAATGAACAGGGTGACTATGTAAGAACAGAGTGTTTTATTCAAACAGGATCTGTTTGGCTATCTCTTCAGTCTCCTGTAGAGAGTTTCATACATGGGATGAGTTTGGACTAGGTGGTCTCTGAATTCTTTTATATCTAATTCTTTCTCCTTTTTTATATTTAGAAATAAACCCAGACTGTTAGGAGAAATCAAAGATCAGAGAAGCATGAACATCAGGGCAGTTCTGTAGCCATTTATTTCAGCCCAGCAGGCCGGGGTATGACAAGGTGGCTACACCCTGCCCATTTCTACTTTCTGGGGCCCTGATGTGCATGGCGGGCACCTGAAAAATGGGCAAAACCATAGTCCCTCCATCCTACAACACTTGTACAACTCCCACTGAAGACTTTCCTGCTACGTTGGAACCTAGAGCCAGTGGCCGGGCGTGGTGGCTCACACCTGTAATCCCAGCACTTCGGGAGGCCAAGGCAGGCGGATCACTTGCGGTCAGGAGTTCGAGACCACCCTGGCCAACATAGATAAACCCCATCTCTACTAAAAATACAAAAATTAGCTGTGCGTGGTGGTGCATGCCTGTAATCCCAGCTACTTGGGAGGCTGAGACAGGAGAATTGCTTGAACCAGGGAGTCGGAGGTTGCAGTGAGTTGAGATCGCACCACTGCACTCCAACCTGGGGAAAGAGCAAGACTCCATCTCAAAAAAAAAAAAAAAAAAAAAAAAAAGAACCTACTGCAGGAAACTGAATGGTTTACCCAATTATATTAGTCTTCTGGGGCTGCTGCAATAAAACGCCACAGACTGGGTGGCTTAGAGCAACATAATTTATTCTTTCACACTTCTGAAGCCCAGAAGTCCTACATCAAGGTATTACTGAGGCCAATGCCTTCTCTGAGACTCCAGGTAGAATCTTCCCTGGCCTCTTCCTAGATGTTGGCAGTGGCTGTCAACCCTTGGCATTCCTTGGTTTGCAGCTGCATCACTCCAGTCTCTGCTCTTGTCATCACACGGCAGTCTCTTCCTATGTCTTTACATTGTCTTCTAATAACAACACTAGTCATATTGGATCAAATGCCCACCCTACTCAAGTATGGCCTCCTCCTAACTCAGTTACTGCTGCAATGACCCTATATTCAAATAAGATCACATTCTGAGGCACTAGGGTTAGGATTTCAACACATCTTTTTGGAGGACACAATTTGTGTTTCCCTGTTTTTGCATTGCTATAAAGGAAGAACAGGCTGGATAATTTATTTTAGAAAAGAGGTTTAATTAGCTCACAGTTCTGCAAGCTGTACAGGAAGCAAGGCACCAGTGTATATTCCTGTGAGGGCCTCAGAAAGCTTACAGTCATGGTAGAAAGCAAACGAGGAGCAGGTGCATCACATGGTCAGAGTGGGAGGAGGGGGATGCCACATACCTTTAAATAACCAGATCTTGCATGATCTAATAGAGTGGGAACTCACTCATTATCAAGAGGACAGCACCAAGCCATTCATGAGGTATCTGCCCCCATGTCCCACACACCTCTCACTAAGCCCCACCTCCAACATTGGAGGTCACATTTCAACATGAGATTTAGAAGGGACAAACATCCAAACCATATCATTCAGCCCATGGTCCCCCTAATCTCATGTCCTTCTCACATTGCAAAATATAATAGTCTCTTCCCAACAGTCCCCCAGAGTCTTAACTCACTCCAGCGCCAACTAAACCAAAAGTCCAAAGTCCAAAGTCTCATTAAGACTTGAGGCATGTTCCTTCCACCTATGAGCCTGTAAAATCCAAAACAAGTTATTTATTTCTAAGATAAATTGATGGTACAGGTATTGGGTCAACATTCCCATTCCAAAAGGGAGAAATTGGCCAAAAATAAAAGGAGGCAACAGGCCCCCAACAATTCTGAAACCCAGCAGGGCAGGCATTAAACCTTAAGGCTCCAAAATAATCTCCTTTGACTCTGTGTCTTGCCTGCAGGACACACTGAGCAAGGGGTGGGCTTCCGAGGCCTTGAGCAGCTCTGACCCTGTGGTCTTCCAGAGCACCACCCCTGTGGCTGCTCTTATGGGTTTGAGTTGATTGCCTGTAGCTTTTCCACGCTCAGACTCTCACGGTTTTTAGTTGAGTGCCTGTACCTTTTATCATCAGCAACTTCCAATGGCTCTACCATTCTCAGGTCTGGAAGGCAGTGTCCCCATTCCCACAGCTCCACTCACTACGCAGTGCCACAGTAAGGACTCTGTGGGGGCCACAACCTCACATTACCCCTTGGCACTGCCCTAGTAGAGTCTCTTGGTGGGAGTTCTGCCCCTGCAGCAGGCTTCTTCCTGGGCACCCAGACTTTCACATACATTTTCTGAAATCTAGGGAGAAGCTGCCAAGCCTCATTTACTCTTGCATTCTGAGGACCTGCAGGTTTAACACCATGTGGTAGCCTCCAAGGCATATGGCTTGCACCCTCTGGAGCAGTAGACTGAGCTGTACCTGAGGACCTTTGAGCTGTGGCTGGCACTAGAGCAGCCAGGATGCAGGAAGCAGTGTCTCAAGGCTTCACAGGGCAGCAGGGCCCTGGGCCTGGCCTCCGAAACCATTCTTTTCTCCTAAGCCTCTGGGGCCTAGGATGGAAGGGGCTACTTCAAAGATTTCTGAAATGCCTTAAAGATCTATTTCCCATTGTTTTGGATCTTAGCGCTTGGCTTCCTTTTAGTCATTCTAATCTCTCTAGCAAGTGATTGCTCCACAGCCTGCTTGTATTCCTCTCCAGAAAATGCTTTTTTTTTCTTTGTCACATGGCCAGGCTGCAAATTTTCCAAACTTTAATGCTCTGCTTCCTTTTTCAACATAAGTTCCAATTTCAGGTCGTTTCTTTGGCCCCACATTTGATTGTAGGTTGTTTGAAGCAACCAAGTCATATCTTGAATGCTTTGTTGCTTAGAAATTTCTTCTTCCAGTTACCCTAAGATATCATTCTTAATTTCTTTTTTTTTTTCTTTTTCAGAGACAGAATCTTGCTCTGTCACCCAGGCTGCAGTGCAGTGGAGTGATCTTGGCTCACTGCAAGCTCCGTCTCCTGGGTTCACATCATTCTCCTGCCTCAGCCTCCACAGCAGCTGGGACTACAGGTGCACGCTGCCACACCTGGCTAATTTTTTGTATTTTTAGTAGAGATGGGGTTTCACCTTGTTAGCCAGGATGGTCTCAATCTCCTGACCTTATGATCTGCCTGCCCTGGCCTCCCAAAGTGCTGGGATTACAGGAGTGAGCCACCGCACCTGGCTACTCTTAATTTCAACCTTCTATAGATGCTAAGGACGTGGACAATGCAGCCAAGCTCTTTGCTAGGGCATAACACAGGTGAGGTGACCTTTACTCCAGTTCCCAATAACTTCCTCATTTTCATTTCAGACCTCATCAGCCTGGACTTCATTGTTCATATTTCTATCAACATTTTGGTCACAACCATTTAACCAGTCTGTAATAAGTTCCAAAGTTTCCCTCATCTTCCTATTTTCTTCTGAGCCCTTGAAACCCTTCCCACATCTCCCCATTACCCAGTTCCAAAGCTTCTTCCACATCTTCAGGTATCTTTACAGCAACACCCCACCCCTCAGTACTAACTTTCTGTATTAGTCTGATTGTGCATTGCTATAAAGGAATACCTGAGGCTAGATAATTTATAAATAAAAGAGCCAATAAAAATTGGCTCACAGTTCTACAGAGTGTACAGAAAGCCTGGTGCCAGCATCTGTTCCTGGTGAGGGCCTCAGGAAACCTACAATCATGGCAGAAGGCAAAGGGGGAGCAAGTGTGTCACATGGTGAGAGTAGGAGTGAGGATGGTGGTGTGCCACACTCTTTTAAACAACCAGATCTCACATGAACTAATAGAGTGAGAGTGAGAACTTACTCATTATTGAAAGGACAACACCAAGCCATTCAAGAGGGATCCACTGCTATGGCCTAAAAAGTACCCACTAAGCCCATCTCCAACATCAGAGGTCACACTTCAACATGAGATTTAGAAGGGACAAACATCGAAATCATATCACAATTCAACTTATAACACCAAATAAAATGAAAGATAGAAGGAAGAATAAATCCAACAGAAAAAGGAATTAGAGCAACACGTACTTCTTCCATGCATTTCTTGGTGCATAGATGTTTTCAACTCTGTACAGGGTTAAGGCAAAATGTAGAAAGAAAAGAAAATGCTATGGTGGAAAATAAAAGGATCATTTAATTTTATACAGCACCTTTGCTCTAGGGTTTTTTAAGTATACAGTCATTGTTATAAATGTTGTATGTATACTTGTGGGTTTGTCTATAAGACACATAGAAAATTGCTTTAACTACTTGTCGAGGGAGGAAAAGAAAATAAATCTTTTGAACTGATTTCCAAGATAGGATATTCAGGTGATTAGGATTCTTTACACAATCCAAGATCAAACAGGCTCTTATTAGAGGCTGGTTGAGAGGCAGGACACTGAACTTTGAATTGAAGTTAAAATGTAAAACATTTCATGGTGAAGGAGAGGAATAGAGTGGATAGCATTATGGCCCCAATTTTTTGCTACTCCTGCTTTGCACATGTTTTGCCCTGTGGCTTCGCAGTTACCACGACACTAGAAAATGTGAGTTGATTTGGCCAAAAGAAGGACCCATACCCATACTGTGCCACTTCTGAGTGTATGCATCAAGAGACTCCACATACGTTTTGTTCAATATTTGTGTTTATGTCATTAACATAAGAATATGCTTGGGCTGAATGGTCCAAGGAAAATGTTTAGGGTTACGTGAAACCGTGTTAAGACCCACTGAATTCAGCTGATCCCCACCAACTCACAGATCTTTGAGAATGAATTATTGTTGCTTCAAGTCACTGAATTCTGGAGTAATTTGTTACACAGCATTACTTTGGCCATAGTTAGCTGATAAAAGGAACATGATTCAGAGGGTTAAGAGAAAAAAATGCAGTTACTTTTGATTTACCTGTGGCTGCTATTCCAGGGTGCTCTTTTGAGGCATGATTACTTTACGCACCTTTTACTTTGTTAGTTACCTTACTTTTTAAAATTCAACGTCCCCTGGGAATTTGATGGAAATGTAAATTCTAAGACTTACTCCCAGATTTACTGAATCAGACACTCTGGGATCGGGGACCCAGCATCCGTATTTTAACTAGCCTTCCAGGTGATTTTAACGCCCAGTAAAGTTTGAGATCTAGTGCTCTCCATGCAATAGAATCATCTAGTGGGCATTCACAAGACATAGAAGAAGCCTAAGTTCCACACCTCCCTTCCCCCAGATCCTATTTAAGTGCTTCAAAACCTCTCCAGGTGATTCTAATATACAGCCAAATTTGAAGACCCCTGTTCTAGAGGGACTTAATCTAGAAAGTAATTTGCTTCAATTTGACACTGTGTGTGAGAACAGCACTTGGAAATAATAAAAATTGACACAACCATTGAGGTCAACCAAATCAATATGAAATTTTGTTCACCCGATCGAATACTTTTATCTTCGTACCCATCCATCAAGACCTTGTTCGTGCCTTTGACACAGGAGATTTGCCTTCTCATGTGCTGTTCCTGTGGTCTAGAATAATTTCCCCTCTTCGGCCAGGCGCGGTGGCTCACGCCTGTAATCCCAGCACTTTAGGAGGCTCAGGCGGGTGGATCACGAGGTTAGGAGATCGAGACCTTCCTGGCTAATACGGTGAAACCCTGTCTCTACTAAAAAAGATACAAAAAATTAGACGGGGTGGTGGTGGGCGCCTGTAGTCCCAGTTACTCGGGAGGCTGAGGCAGGAGAATGGCGTGAACCTGGGAGGCAGAGCTTGCAGTGAGCCAAGATTGCGCCACTGCACTCCAGCCTGGGCGACAGAGCGAGACTCTGTCTCAAAAAAATAATAATGATAATAATAATTTCCCCTCTTCATTTACCTGGTTAACACTTATTTATCCTTCAAAATCCCTTTCTGCCCCTCCCAAGTTGAATTATCACTGCCCCCTTTGTTCTAAGAAATTCTTACCTCTCTTAGCACTTCTTATGTTTATAATTGCAATTATTTTCTCTTTTACTAGACCATGAGCATCTTGATGTCAGTACCCATTTATTATTCTTTCTTTTTTTAAATCTCCAGAAACACAGAGAAAACTCTTTGTGTGCATATTGAATGAAATGAGTTAATTCTATGGCTATTCTTTGTAGGCCACCTCTTCAGCACTTCTGGGATTTTTTATTGTCAGTTCTTCCTCTGAATACACTACATATGCCAAATATAATCCATTAAAACTAGATTCTCTTCTAGGTTTTCTTCTCAGTACTACCCCCTGTTTGTTTGTTTGTTTGTTTGTTTTCTTTTGGTAGAGATTAGGTCTCACCATGTTGCCCAGGCTGGTCTTGAACTCCTGGGCTCAAGCAATCCTCCCAGCTTAGCCTCCCAAAGTGCTGGGTTACCATCATGAGCCACTGTGCCCAGCCAGCACTCCTTTATTCCCAATATATTATCTCCCTGAATGATTTCATTAATTTGCACTGGTGTGTGGATTGACTCATAAATCCACATTTCTTGACCCAACCCTTCCCTTGAGCTCCAGAACTACATTTCTAATGGCCTCCAAGAGTAAATGGGTGGTTTGCTCAGACTCTAAAACCAACATATATGAAATAAAACCTTCACCTTCCCTGAAGCCCTAGCTTTTCCTTTCTGACTTCCCAGGTGCTAATTAGAACCACTACTAATCAGTCAGTAATTCTAGACAGCTAGGCACAGCAGCGAGGCCATCGCCAACTTTCTGGGGTCCGTGCTAGAGTGGCATTTCACCCATTGCTTTCCCCAAATTCATTGCCACTGCTTTATTCACATTGTCACTGTCTTCACCCACCCTTGTAATAGGATACCGATAGATCTCCCTTGATTCCTATCTCTTACCTTTGCATTCAAGCTCCATATTACCAGAATTATCTTCTTGAGAGAAGAATCAGATAAGAAAATTACCTTCCTTATAACCTCCCAAACTTGCATTTAGGTTCTCCTCCTTTGGCGATAGTAATGGATATTTGCTGCGAGCTTGGAAAATGAAGTGACGCTTCAACCTGGTCATGCCGACTTGCTTTGTTTCATGGGGCCCCCTCGTCTTCCCTGGGGCTGCCCTGTTTCTTCATACTCCTCAGACTCTGGGCCTCTGAGTTTTTCAGGAGGTGCCAGAGCATTGCCGGCAACACCTAAGAAAGGTCATCTTTTTGACCTCATCATTATTGTGTACTCTCATTAAGGGCAAAGATCAAATCTTTTGCTTAGCCACACTTGTCAGCTAAAGTTAGCACAAAACCGGGCAACAGAAGCCTCTGAGGAAATCCTTCTGAATGAGTGGGTGTGAGAAAGATAAATAAATAACAGAGGTCCCTTGGTCAAAGCAGCAGAGCTAGGCAGCTCTCTGAGGCTGCGAAAGACCCTGGGAGCTTTGCTGCAGCGAAGTGCCTAGTCTGGAATTGATGGATGCATTTTGCATCTGGGCTTCTAACCAGAAGAGCCTCTCCTCACTTTAAGGAATGTGAAATTGAAGGCTCACATTGCTATGTGAAGCCAGAGGGCTTTTCAGTACAATGCAACATCATGTTCTACTTACCGAATGGTGGGGCTTTCCCTTCACATGGGGATTGGCTCTGAACCTGAACGGGCTGTGCCAACGGGAGATTCCTTGATGTTCCTTGCTGTTCATGCTCCATGTTTCTGTTCAGTGGAGCATCCGATTACCGACGTGGACCAGGCTCTGTTCGGCTCCCTCCTCACACTTTATTGCTCATGATTTTCATATGTTTTGGGTCCATTTTCAAGTCTCCCTCCACCCCCTAGTCTCTGCTCAGCAGGGCTATAAAAATGGATCCTTTCATCTCTTCGCCAGCAACAATCCTCCCCGCTCCCTTGATCATTTGGCTAACTCATCTCTGAACTTCGTCCAAGCTGTCTGTCTACTCAGGATTCCTTGTCTCCCCAACCAAGATCAGTCTCCCAGGTGTGGCGGATGATTAGTACAGAGGAAGGAGTTATGTACACTGTGATTAGCACAGTAATAACCGTGATGTTAATAATAATAAGAACTCAGTGCTGACAATGCACCTGGACTATAGCAAACAAGAGGAAGACGTTGTTTTAGCCCAGGGAGATGATCTTTCATTCTTTTTATTGTAACATTTATAATTCTTTTTCTCATTATGCCAGTAACATTCATTCTTTGTGAACATTTGAAAAATTCAGGAAAACATAAATATATCAATATAAATTGCCCATAATCCTGCCATGCAGAGATAACCACTGTTCTGTCACTACTTTGGTGTTTTGTGTTTAGATATGTTTGCTACACACACTTGCAGACTCACGCAGAAAAATACAATGGTTGCAGATGGATTTCAAGCTGTATATTTAACTTTGTATCGTCTTTCCCTAATACCATATCAAAAAGATTTTTCTTTATCATTAGATATTCTTCTATAGCATATTTTAAATGGTTATATAGAAATGTATACTGAGTGATGTGTTTGGCCATTTCTTTATGGGTGGATTTGTGGACTCTGTCATTATGAAAATACTGTGGGGAAGAAGCATGGGACAGAGCAAGGGAAAGTGACCCACAGAAATAGCCTGTCATCGGGACAAGAGCTGGCAGCAAGCTCAATTCCCACACACTCAGTTCTCACTTGCCAGGAAAATGGGGAATGTATAAGCACTGAGCCAGTCAGGTGGGAAGGGAAACACCATTTTTTTTTTTTTTTTTTTTTTTGAGGCAGAGTCTCGCTCTGTTGCCCAGGCTGGAGTGCAGTGGCGCAATCTCGGCTCACTGCAAGCTCCGCCTCCCAGGTTCACACCATTTTCCTGCCTCAGCCTCCCTGGTAGCTGGGACTACAGGCACCCGCCACCACACCCGCTAGTTTTTTGTGTTTTTAGTAGAGATGGGGTTTCACTGTGTTAGCCAGGATGGTCTCGATCTCCTGACCTCGTGATCCGCCTACCTCGGCCTCCTAAAGTGCTGGGATTACAGGCGTGAGCCACCAAACCCAGCCAGAAACAGCTTTTTAAGTGAGCTGAGAAAGGGGTATGGAGCAATCTTCCTTGTGTCTAGACCTTAACCCTTTAGCCAAATAAACAGAGATGACCTAGAGGGGGTGAGGGAAGGGCAACAGCCTGAAGAATTAGCAGTCTTGCCCACCCAGCCTCATGGGGCAGTGGAGGGACTCACCCACATCTCAGAGCTTAAGTGGGAGTTATTGTCCCAGCACAGACAATCATGACCTACCCTAAGAGATAAACCAATATGGTGATAAAATTGCCTTCGCGGATGTAAAATATTCTCTGGAGGGAGAGACTATAGCAGGTCAAATCTACTTCAATGTAAAACATCGACTGCTTCTGTTTTACTTTCTTTTCATAGCTGTATTAGAAAGATCCAATCCTTCCTGGGGGGTTGGAATGGGGATTACATGTAAAGGGGCCTGGGGGAGTTTGTTGGGGGAAATGCAAATGTTCTAAATCTGATTTGTGGTCATGATGTACTTCTTAATAAGGTTACCAAAAATTATTGAATTGAACATTATCATATGTAAAATATACTTCCAATAAAGCTATTAAAAATAGAGCTAAAAACATCTAGCTAAAAAAAAAAAAGTCTAGTGTGAAACAAAGAAAATAGACCCTTTTTTGAGCATTGAATAGATGCAAGTTGAGAAACCCGGAAGGACTTGTGAAAAGCAAGATGGTGGCCTGCACAGTAGATCCCATCCATGTGGTGTCAGGCATAGAAAGCTGTACCCCAGCCAACTGAATATAGCTGGAATTGCCCTAAGACAAACTTTTGTCCTAGCTTTGTTTTCCCTCGCAAATGGCTTGTGATTTTCCATCTTTGTCCAGCAGTAATTTTATCTTTAGGGACAAAGATTGGGCATCTAAAATTAGAATAGGCTTTGATTTTTGCTGGCTATGTGAGTTTGGGTGAGTCACTTAACCTTCCTGGGACTTGGATACCATGTCTGAGAGTGAGAGATGATGACTGGCTCTCAAAGGCCTGTTGAGTTTTAATATTCCTCTAACTTCATGATTCCTGCTTTGTAAACGATTATTAACACATTTTTATAGCCAATTTTCTAGTCTCTATTGTGCTCAAGAAGAACTGTAAGTCATGAGTATATTGTAAGATTAAATGGAATAATAGACCTGAAAGAGATTTGCTGACAAAAAACAACACCTATATCTCTGGGGATGTAAAATGGTTAGCACAAGGCATTATCCTGACTTCCTCCCAAGTCAACCTTTAATATTCTTCCAAAAACATACCTCCTAATGTTGGAGAAACGGTTGTCATCGGCTGGACTTGGTTGGGCTGAGTTTTGCTGATTTTTTTTTTTTTTTTTTTTTTGAGACGAAGTTTTGCTCTTGTTGCCCAGGCTGGAGTGCAATGGCACAATCTCGGCTCACTGCAACCTCCACCTCCCAGGTTCAAGGGATTCTCCTGCCTCAGCCTCCCGAGTAGCTGGGATTACAGGCATGTGCCACCATGCCCGGCTAATTTTGTATTTTTAGTAGAGATGGTGTTTCTCCATGTTGATTAGACTGGTCTCGAACTCCTGATGTCAGGTGATCTGCCCACCTCAGCCTCCCAAAGTGCTGGGATTACAGGCACTGGCCGCACCCAGCCAAGTTTTCCTAATTTTTTGACCTGATCTTTAAAACAAAAGTTCTCTCCACATACATGAACATTAATAATATCCTCATTGCAAAGTAGAAGAAAACAACAACAAGAAGAGCAAGTTGAAGGATCTTAACTGAGTACCTAAAAGGGGTAAAGAATTCCAGAAAGCAAATGGTTGGTACAAACAAGTGCTCCACAATGCTCGGGTTTGGCTTCTCTGTGAGCCTGCAGAACAAGTCTGTTCTCTTGCCATACCCCACAGGTTTCATATGTCATTCTTCACAAGGCCCTTCCAGAATGGACACCGCCAAGCAGGTATATGGTTCTTGGAGTTGGTGCTTCATGTTGACAGTGCAGCCATTTCATCATCTGTGAAAATGTGGCGGGGGGGGGCGGGTGTGGTGGCTCACACCTGTAATCCCAACACTTTCGGAGACTGAGGTGGGCAGATCACTTGAGGTCAGGAGTTCGAGATCAGCCTGGCCAACATGGCGAAACTCAGTCTCTACTAAAAAAAATACAAAAATTAGCCAGGCCTGGTGATTAGCCACAGGCCTATAATCTGGCTACTGGGGAGGCTGAGGCAGGAGAATCTCTTAAACCCAGGAGGCAGAGGTTGCAGTGAGCCAAGATGGTGCCACTGCACTCCAACCTGGGCAACAGAGCAAGACTCCATCTCAAAAAAATAAAACATAAAACAAACAAAAAAATGTGGCAGGGAGCACTGGTGGGCTTTGGTAAAGGCTGAACCTGGGACTCACAGTTCAAAATGAAATGCAATGGGGCATCAATCAGAGATATGTAGATATATGTAAATATATTAGATTTTTAATGCTACTCTGAAATGCCAGTTTGGCCCTCAAACTTATGCTCTCATCAAGTGGCCAGCTGCCAAATTGATACTTTGTTTTTTGCTGCCCAGACAGAGCCTAAGAACTAAAAAATCCTTTTTTTTAACTTCTTGAGTGCTGGCTTGTATTTGCACAATAAAGCTCAACATCTTGCTGTAACAGCCTTGCTGGCTGCATTCCTATAGCCCTTCCTTGGTAGAGAGTGATTGTGGCTAGAAGCCCTGAGAACAGAAGTGAAAGGTTAAGCTCACAATATAGGCTTTCGTTCCAGATGGGGTGGGTTACTTTGGAGGACAGTTGAGTCTGAAAGGTGAAAATGAAATAAATACATCTTCTCTCTCAACGCCTTTCCCATTCTCCCTGGGGGTTTGAATGAAGAGGATGTTTTCCAGATTGAAAAGGATCACCTGCCAAAGTTAGCTGCTTCAACAGGTTGGTTCATTCCGTTGCTCATTGCTTCATTCACACTGTCTTCTAAATACTCATTCATTCATTTCCCTCCATGTTTTCCCTCATTTTTCTTCCATGTTTTCTGGCACTCAGCTTTGTAAACACTTGCTGACCCCCCTGTACGTGTCCAGAGCTCTAGCTGGCTCTGGTGACACAAAGATGAATAAGACATGGTATTTGCTTCCAAAACACTCACTAAGGAAAGACAAATAAAAACACATAATTGCAATCTTGTGGGATGAGGAATACCACAGAGGCTTGTAATGAGTACAAGCATGGAATAATTAATCCTACAGGTGTCACTATCAGGCAAAAAAGTTCTTTTGACCATCACATAAAGTGATTATTGTGGTATGGTCACATAGACAGCTTATCTTTCTCATGGATACAAGCATTTGACGATAGAAGGAAAATGCACTTCTGAAAAGATATAATAACACACACACACACACAGTTTATTAAGGCAGTCGATCTTCCAGGATTTCTCCCAAGCTGTTCTCCCTCTCTTACTCACAAGTGTGGAAGTTTGCCCAGATGACTTGGTTCCCTGGTGTGGAAGGCTGAGTGCCAATAGACTCGGTATGTCGTATCTGTGTTCTTAAGAGATTGGGACCAAGAGGGGATCCTGCAAGCAGCATCAGGATTTCCTTCCATACTCAAGGAAGGGTATGGCTTACTCCTCACTGGCTTGCCGCTCTGAAGGCAAGGATCTCACAATCCTGGTAGAGAACAAAAGATACAGGTTATATTTCTTTGTGACTTACATGTTTGTCAATTATTTAGGAGGAATCCTCCAAAAATCTCAGCAAAAAGATCCAGATATGAAATTTTTTCTTTTCTTCAACAGACCATTGGTGCTTTTAAAACAAATAACAATGGGTTTATCTCTTGGTTTAATTCCATTTGTCCTGTTCATTCAATTAATAAACACTTTTTGAGTACCTGATGTGTGCTAGTACTGTCCTAAGCCCCTGAAGGACACACAGCCCCATCTGAGATGTTGCAGAAAGAGGAGTGGCTCTCCTATGCCTTAATCTAGGATTTTGTTTTCTCTTTTCCATCCCCTTGACCCCCTACGCTTTTCTACTCACATCATTCTCACCAGCACTCTGCATACTTGGGGCCCAGCAAGCACTTCTTCATTGATTATGTCTATGCTCTAATTGGATCAATCACTAATAGCTCTGCCTTCAGCAGGTTCCCTGCAGAGCCTGTAAATAATGCAGGCACTTAGGTTGCTCTAAAAGCAGCTTAGAAAACTGAAATCTGGCACCCAACTGAGTAGCTGCAGCAGGCCCTAAAAAATTACAAAGTATTTATACAGTCATGTGCCCCATAACGACGTTTCAGTCACTGACAGACTGCATGTACAACGGTGATCCTCTAAGATTATAATGGAGCTGGAAAATTTCCTATTGCCCAATGATTTCAGAGCACAATGCATTACTCATGTCTTTGTGGTGATGCTGGTATCAACAAACCTACTGTGCTGCCAGTCATATATAAAAGTATAGTACATGCTGCCGGGTGTGGTGGCTCATGCCTGTAATCCCAGCACTTTGGGAGTCTGAGGCAGGCGGATCACCTGAGGTCAGGAGTTTGAGACCAGCCTGACTAACACAGTGAAACTCCATCAGCGAAGCTCCATCTCTACTAAAACTACAAAGTTAGCTGGAAGTGGTGGCGTGCGCCTGTAATCCCAGCTACTTGGGATGCTGAAGCAGGAGAATCGCTTGGATCCAGGAGGCAGAGGTTACGGTGAGCCGAGATCATGCCATTGCACTCCAGCCTGAGCAACAACAGCAAAACTCTGTCTCAAAAAACAAAAAGTATAGAACATGCAAAAAGTCAACTGTAACACACACACACACACACACACACACACACACACAGTTTATTAAGGTAGTTGATCTTCCAGGGTCTCTCTCAAGGCATTCTCCCTCTGTTACTTGGAAGTTTGGAAGGACCTCAGGCAGGCCCTTCAGTAGGTGTCCAGAAGAAGACATTTTTATCATAGGAGATAACAGCTCCATGCACATTACTGCCCCTGAAGACCTTCCAGTGGGACAAGACGCAAAGGTGGAAAACAGTGAAAATGATGATTCCGATCCCGTGTAGGTCTGGGCTAATGTATGTGTTTGCGTTTTATCTTTTAAAAAGTTTGAAAATTAAAAAAATAAAATAAAATAATAGAAGAAAGCTTCTAGAATAAGGATGTAAAGAAAGAAAATATTTTTGCACACCCATACAATGTGTTTGTATTTTAAGGTAAAGTACAAAAGAGTCAAAATGGCATTAACATTAAAAAGTTACAGTAAGCTAAAGTTAATTTATTATTAAAGAAAGAAAAAATTTTAAATAAATCTAGCGTAGCAAAAGTGTATAGTGCTTATAAAGTCTGTAGTCAGCCGGGCGCGGTGGCTCATGCCTGTAATCCTGCACTTTAGGAGGCTGAGGCAGGTGGATCACGAGGTCAACAGATCGAGACCATCCTGGCCAACATGGTGAAACCCCATCTCTACTCTAAAAATACAAAAATTAGCTGGGCGTGGTGGCACGCAGCTGTAGTCCCAGCTACTTGAGAGGCTGAGGCAGAAGAATCACTTGAACCTGGGAAGCAGGTCGCAGTGAGCCGAGATCGTGCCATTGCACTCTAGCCTGGCGACAGAGCGAGACTCCGTCTCAAAATTAAAAAAAAAAAAAAAGAGTCTGCAGTGCAGTCATGTACAGTAATGTCCTAGGCCTTCACATTCTCTCACCACTCACTCACTAACTCACCCAGAACTATGTCCAGTCCTGCAAGCTCCATTCATAGCAAGGATCCTATACAAGTATACCATTTTTTATCCTTCATATCCTATTTTTGCTGTATCTTTTCTATGTTTAGATACACGAATGCTTATCACTGTGTTATACTGCCTACAGTATTCAGTACAGTAACTGAATTAGTTACTGTAGGCTATTACAGTAGGTTTGTAGCCTAGGAGTAACAGGCTAGACAACATAGCCCAGGCTGTACCATCTGGGTTTGTGTAAGCATTTTTCTGAACAAATTCCTGTTGTTAAGTGATGCATAACTGTACTTTCAACCCTGAGTTTTTTCTGTCCCCAAGCAATGTGGAATGTAGTCTAGGGCTAGAGAGGAGTGGAGAAAAAGTAGATTTTTCCTTCTTTTCTGACACTTACGTATAAGCTTGAGAGTACCCTTGGAGAGCGTAATATTTAATTCATTTCCTTCTTATTCTCCTGAATCACTGAATGCTAGAACTGGTTGCTACCTTAGGATTCTTCTAAGAGCAGTCCTCTGTTGAGTGCGGGTAAGAGGGGAGGTGAAAGAGATTCCAGGAGGATGTCAGATGTAGGGTGTGAAGGATTCCTGACCTTCCTCAATAGATTCCCATTCCAGCTCTCTGAGGATACGTAGATTGGAGTCACTGTCCTCCTCTGTCCCAGAAAGGCTGCTGAGCTCACTGAGGGCCACAAGAAAATATTTTCCTGGGGCTGAATTAGGATCTTTAGTGTGTCTTAGCCCTAAAATTATGAAGAAGCCATTCTTCCTCTACTCTTCCACACCCTCACCCATTCAAAATTCAAACTGCTGTAAACTGTAAAATAATTGGAAGAAATTCCAACAGTGTTATGATTTTTTCCATATTTTGAGCATATTTTGAAATACTAAATTACTTCAATTGGCATGTGTGCGTGCACGTGTGTGTTCCCTTTCTCCTTGCCGTGCTCTAAGCACATGCTTGGGCTGCTTAATGGATTTTCTGGAACTGAGTTGTTGGCCCTGCCCCAGAGAGGCCAAGCTATCCCTAAACTCAGTAACCAAGGC
Organism: Pan paniscus; assembly: GCF_029289425.2. Taxonomy (NCBI): domain Eukaryota; kingdom Metazoa; phylum Chordata; class Mammalia; order Primates; family Hominidae; genus Pan; species Pan paniscus. Next base: position 59,169,176 of record NC_073268.2, on the reverse strand, counting down.
CCAGGACCCTGTACTCCACTCCAAGGACCAAAAGCTGGCTCCTTATGGGTGGAAAAGTTGCGATACCTTTCCTCACCCATCATAAGGGTCAAGGCCAACACTCCTGTAACAAAAGAGGTGAACAGGAGAAATGCATAACAAATTTATTTAATCAAAGTTTTATGTGACGTGGGAGGCTTTGGAAATGAAGACCCAGGGAAAACTTTTTTTTTTTTTTTTTTTTGAGATGGAGTCTCGCTCTTTTGCCCAGGCTGGAGTGCAATGGCTCAATCTCGGCTCACTGCAACTTCCGCCTCTCAGATTCAAGTGATTCTTCTGCCTCAGCCTCCTGAGTAGCTGGGATTACAGGCGTGCACCACCATGCATAGCTAATTTTTGTATTTTTAGTAGAGATGGGGTTTCACCACATTGGCCAGGCTGGTCTCGAACTCCTGACCTTGTGATCCTCCTGCCTCGGCCTCCCAAAGTGCTCGGATTACAGGCGTGAGCCACCGCGCCCAGCCAACTGTCTATTTTTATGCTTAGATTTGATGCAGAATAGACAGCCTTGTGGAAATGCAATTGGACAAAGGTTGTGATCTAATGGTAATAGACTAAGCAGGAGCCCAGCATGGTCTGCTCAGATTCTTCCTGGCCTCCCTGTGTAGTGTTCCTTCCTCCTGGGTATGGGACAGGACCCTTTAGAAAGAGGGTCTTCAAGGGGGAAGGAAGAAGCGAGAGAAGGTGGCGTTTATAGGTTTTATGGCTTACTTTTGGAGAGAAGAGTTCTAGTTTCCATAACCTGCCTTGAGGAAGAATTCTGGTTTGTGTGACTCACTTCGGGGAAGAAAGGAGTGGGAGACAGGAAGGCAGAAGAAGGTCAGAGAGGGAGTTTATATATGAGGCCGCTTCTGAGACTTTCCAATCCCTCTTAGTTCAAAGTACTCAGTGTACTCAGCATGCCCAAGCACCATACTTTGGGGTGTAGTTTTTTGAGCCCCAGTACTCCTCTCACTGATCAGAGGTAACAGGGGATTGAGGAGCTGACTCACTGGAACTTAAAAGCACACAAGACCAAGAAAAACACCAGAATGCAAATCTAGGAATTTACAATGACAAACGATTGTCACAACGACTGGAAAACGCAGAGTATGTGTGATCAGCACATTCTCTCCCAATAGGCAAAACCAAATACAATTAGATCAAGTTATAATCAGAAGGCTCCAAAGTGGACCCAAAACTGGGAAGTCGATGAATCAGTTGGTTCCAGGCATCAATCTGATTTCTGTGTGCTGGCATGGGAAATGCCAACATATGTCTCCAGCTCCCTCCTTTTGCTATGTTTTCAAAACCAACCAACCCTACTGCTGATTGGAACTTGTTTAGATATGTAAATATATTCAAATAAATTATAAATAGCTGGAAGCTATTTTTTTCTGCCCCAGGAGATTTTATATTTGTGATTCAATCTATCATGCAGTACTCTTAAAATGTTATTCTCACAAGCAACTTCTCCTCATTTCCTGATTCATTTTTTTGTAGGAGGTGGGAGGTGATAAAGAAGAGGGAATGATAAGTTATTACAGTTTCAGAAAAGGTTATATTTCCCTTCATTTCCAGGTAAGAAAACAGACATGATTATAGTCGTATGGTTTGTGACAAAGGCTGGGAATAGAATAAAAATATTTTATTCATTCCATGAACATGTGTTAATTGAGCACCTACTGTGTGATAGATATTGTGCTAGGTTTGGGGAACAGGACGGCAAGTTTCCTGCCTTCATGGGGCTTGCATTCTAGTTTGGGAGACAGATAATATAGAAATAAAATAACAAATAAATTATAATGTCAGATAGAGATGGAATTACATTAAAATGATGTGATGGTAGCAGAATGTCAAGGTGTGTTAAAGACTTTCTCTTTGAGAAGGTGACAATTGAGTTGAGACTTGAGTGATAAGATGGAACTAGTTATTCAAATAGCCAGCCCAAGAAAGACATTCCAGGGAAAGTGGAACCAGCTGCTGCAAAGACTGCATGTTCAAATAACAGAAAGAAATCAGGAGGAAGAGTTTAGATTTTAAGAGCAAAGGGAAATCCCTTGAGGGGTCTAAGCAGATGGGTGATATCCTCTGGTTTGTAATTTAAAGCAAACATCCTCACTGCTATGTGGAGAATGGATTGCAGGGAATTAAAAGTGGAACTTGCTTCCAATCTTGATTTCCAACTTTGTGCCCTTTTCTCAATATAATCCGCCTTCTTCAGGCTGTTCAACAGATCAATTCAGTTAAAAAGAAAAACAGAGTCTTAAGTTGTTATTTGCTGGAGTTATAGCATCTAAACCCCTTGTTGATTGACTAAATGTATTCTTTTTTGGTGAGCTATTGTAATACTGTAAATAGAGCCTTAGACTGGCATGCATTAGAGCTTGCTCTAAATTGCTTATATTTATTGGAAAAAGTGGACTGAGTTAAGATGGCTTAGCTAAGTCTGTTTGAGACTGAGTTTTCAATTTTGGGAGTCAAGGACCACTGGACTCCCATTCAACCCCTAATAAATATATATGTTATATATAATACATATATAATATAATAGTAGTATGTATATAAAATATATAAGGTTACTACTATATTTTATATATTATATATATGTGTGTGTGTGTGTGTGTATATATATAGAGAGAGAGACAGAGAGAGAAACCTTTTCTCTTATTTCAGGTTGATTTGTTTTAAAAAATTATGACAAGTAATGTTCTTCTCCTATATCCACCTTAGGAGTTCTCGGCCAAAACATTTTGGACCAAATTTGAGATAGATTTGGTGTCCTGGGCAGCCACCAACCAAGAGATTTCTGACTGTTTTAGGAAGCATCAGAATAAGAAATCAAAGACTGCACTTGATTGTCTCACTAGAATTCCACAGGAGTCCACAGACCTTAGATGGAGACTGTGAATATTCATTGACATCAACTAGTACTGCTCAGAAGAGTCTGTTTCTTCATACCCTTCTAATATAACCTGAAACCTGTATGTAGAATGTTTATGATTTATTCTCCCTTTAAAAATATCAGAGACTCAGAGTAATTTTCAATAAGATTTTATTTCCTACAAGCTTTATTTCTAATGATTTTGGCAGTTCAATTTTCCATCCAGTTGAGCCAAGATTGATCACTAAGTTCTCCTAGGTTTAGACATTGAAGTTTGTTCACTGTAACGGTCTTGTTTACTAAGTATGTCTCACCACTTTTTCTGGTAAGTCCCTGGAAGACCAATTTCTTGTACAAAGTAAAATGACATTTGAACTAGGTCATAGCTCGTGGGAACACCATTTGAACACACTCTTTTGAGGGTTTGCAGGAAGATCTGGAGGATGAGAGCTACAATAATCTAATCTGGCCACTGGGGAAGAATAAATTACTGCTCTCTGTAGTGTATATGACCTTCACCCCAGTTATATTTTTGAAATAATTACATGAGAGTCTGTCAGTGGTGTCTATGGGAGAGTTAAACAGAATTTACAATTGAGTGGTCTGTTCACCCTTGGATGTAGCTCAATGTCTTGAGATAAATTTGCAATTCAAATGATAAAAAGTCTGAAATTCCTTCAAAGCAGCCATTTCATTCAGAATGGTAGTCAAGTGATGGCTGAAATTGGATAGAACAACCATATAGTTGGCTTGCTGACAATTTTTATACAATGGCTAAATATTTTGATTTGATACATCTAACCTGAGTTGAATACTTGTTTAATTTTAGTGATATATAATTTTAGTCAAACAGTGGGTCCTATAGATCTCATATCAATTCATGCTAGACATAGACATGTGTAATCGATTATTCTTTGGATCAAATACAGCCTCAGTATATTACCTCTCTGTGCTAATGAAGTTTGCTGGCAGCACTTGATTGAGAGGTACTAATGTAGGAAAAGAAGGCCAATATTCTTTGTTGGCTTTTTGCAGTTAAAATTTATCCTTGTCAATGTTCTTAGGGCCTGTGAGATAAAGTTCCCTCAAAAATACATAGCAACAGACCCAATTATAACTTTTTAAAAGAGACTCACCTTAAATATAAACCATGCAACCATCAATCATGGGAAAGCATGAGTGACTATGTTAGTATACTTAAAAAATAGGCTTAAGGAATATTATCAGAGATAACTTCAAAATAATAAAAACAAAATCTGACAGAATTAAAATGAGAAATAGACAAATGGACAATTACATTTCAATATTTTAACAATTCTCTTTAAAAAATTGCTAGAACAAGCAGATGATACATGATAAGAAAGAACATAGAAAATGTTAACAATATTATAATTAAAATTAACCTTATTGTCATTTATAGAACTATACCCAACCATAATAGAATACACATTCTTTTCTGGTGAATATGAAACATTCAGCAAGATAGACCATATACTGGGCCATAAAGCAAGTCTTAAAATATAAATAGTAATTACATCAAATAAACAAATAGTATTGGACTATACATAGTATCTTCTTTTACTACAATGGAATTAAATTAGAAATCAAAAACAAAACAATAGCTGAAAAATCCTCAGATATTTTGCAGTGAGCTGAGATTGCACCAGTGCACTCTAGTCTGGGTGACAGAGTGAGATCCGTCTCAAAAATAAAAAAAAATATGAATTATACCATACATAAATTTGGGATTTGCTTTTTTTCTCATTCAGCATTACACTTCTAATATACATCTATGTTTTTGCCGTAGTTTTGTTCATTCATTTTCTCTCTGTGTTATATTCTATTGTGGGAATGTATTACAACTTATCCACCATCATCTAGATGTTTAATCTGGGTCTGTTTTTTGTTTTTGTTGTTCTAATCTCATCAGTTTTGGAAACAAAATATATTGTGTAAGCTTATAATTTAAACAATATTTAAAAACAGAGAATTACATAAAAGTATCAACATTAAACCTTCAAATACTTTATGACTTTCTATTTGACAGCATCCCTCTGGCCTCAGGGGTTGTATAATCGAAATGAGCGTGTTTTATTCTCCCCCAAACTTCATGCCATTCCAGATGGTTTCTGCTACTAATTTGTATGTCAGGCTTCAACTCTGTGTCATCGGTCCTTACACTTTGGGGTTTAATGTGGCTGTCCAGGTGACCTAGAGGGAACAGAAATATTTCTATAACCTTCAAGTCCCTTATAGGAAGGAGGTACCAGAAATGACCTAATCTACTCACAGTGGAGATCAGAATGGTCCAATTTGTGAATGGAATCTTCGGCATAATGTGGTTTTAACAAATGAAGAAACTGAGTCCTGGAGAGAGAAAATAATAAGGTTATGAAGGTTATTAGAGGCATGTCAAATCCCCCAGTGTCTTTGGGAATGAGTGATTGTCTCTAGATAACCAATTAGTATGCAAATAAATTACATTAGAAAGAAAATGCATGAACTTGCCAGGATCATTAATGCATTAACAGAATTATCTTTATTAGATTGGCTTGCTGTTACCTAGCAGAGAGCAGGCCTGAGGGAAAGGTTCACCAGGAGGGTCAGTTTTGACTATTTCTTAGCATGTCCTATTGTCTGGGAATGCTGGTCCCAGAGAAGAGAATCAGGAGAGTGCCTTAGGGCTGAGCCCCAAGGACACAAACAAAAGCATTGGGTTCTTTAGAGGTTGGGGTTGGAGTGGAAGCCTAGGGCAGGGATCAGCATCCAAAGAGGAGAGGTGAGGATGTTTACCAGTGTGATAAATTTGTGCATATACTTGGTTTTTGCATGAACATTTCTGTGTTCAGGGAGAGAAATAGGTCTTTCCTACTTTTGTTTAGGACAGTCTGTGATCATCATAAAGCCAGATACCTGAATACATCTTTGGGTTCTCTGTTTTCTTCATTTCTTATCTTCCCTCTTCATTGTCATTTGTTCTCCCACCTGCTCTTCCTTCATTCCTCATGACCCCATCTTTTTCAAAGTCTTCACCATGTCTACACTGCATTTTGACAATTTTCTTAGCTAGTTTACTTGCCTGGTCCCTCTTCTCCATTTGTAGAACCTGCCCATTGCAGCAAATTCATCATGCTACCTCCTGTCCAAAATCTTACAATGGCTTCGCATCAGTACAGAACAAATCCAAATACTTGTGCTTCGTGGCAAAGTAGATAACAAAATAGTATTCGTAACAGCAGACATCTCACCTACTCATGGCTTTACTGTTTTTTAAAGTGAGCTCCCATCGGACTCCCTCTAACCTGTGAGCTCTCTTCTCCTAATCACTTAAAACTATTGATATGGGCTGGGCGCTGTGGCTCACGCCTGTAATCCCAGCACTTTGTGAAGCCGAGGCGGGAGGATCATCTGAGGTCAGGAGTTCGAGACCAGCCTGTCCAACATAATGAAACCCCATCTCTACTAAAAAATTTAAAACTAGCAGGGCGTGGTAGCACATTCCTGTAATCCCAGCTCCTTGGGAGGCCGAAGCAGGAGAACCACTTGAACCTTGGAGGTGGAGGTTGCAGTGAGCCGAGATTGCGCCATTGCACTCCAGCCTGGGCAGAAAGAGTCAAATTTCATCTCAAAAAAGAAAAAAAAATAACAGAACTGTTGTTGTGGCCAGATACTCTCATGGCAGGCTCATCTCCTAATCTCCTAACCCGGTCCTGCCCCTATACCCACATCACATCTCTGAGTCTCTATGCAAATAGTGTTTCCAGCACAGAAGTGAGCAATGTATGCCCTCCCTTGGCTGCCCAACTCAAACCCTGTTTTGCTTACCAGTTCTGTGTTGACCTTTCCAATGTATTTTCAGTTCTGTCTTTTTAAAAGCCAATAAATAACAAACTAAATAAAATAATAATCACTACTATGTGTTGAATGCTGTGGAATGCAGACACTATTCTAAATGCCTTCCATGCCTTATCTCATGTAATCCCCCTGGTAAAAACTTATGACTGAGGTCTCATTATGATTCCCATTTTACAGAGAAATAAACTGTAAATGGGAGAGGTGGCCTCAGGGCCAATGTCTAGCTCCAAACTCATCCAGCTTCTGTGAGCTGCTACCTCCTCTCTCTATGACCTGTGTTAATGACAGCCTACACCACTCATTTTTGCACAGATGTCTAGCTGCCTCAGTGTGATCTAAAGCCTCCCTTACAGCAGCTGTATGTGTCCCTGCAGGCCAGAAAGTGCCCAGCCAGTGCTACTAATGCCATTTCTCTATGTCTGTCCTTTGATGTTCTTCAATTAAATAGTGTTTATCAGAGATGCTGCCTCAATTCTTTCTAGAAGTAAGATGGGATGTCAATAAGTAGATACAACTCATTCACGCTAAGGAATTAGTACTTTACCCTGTGGGTCATAGATGAGTTTAATAGTGGGATAACAAGGTCCAATTCATTTCTTTTTGTTAGAGATTCCTCTATGGCAGTGCTGTAGAGGGTAGATTGGAGTGGGAAAGGATTATGGCTGGAACAGCAGTTATTGCAACCCTGTCATCTCTCAACAAATTAATGAAATATATATATGCATATATGTATATTTTACACATATATTTAGATTTTAATCTATAAATATAGTTTTCCTTACAAACATTTCTTTGTTCCATGAAGTAATTTTTGCTATTTATTTTTAATAGCTTTATGGTCCACAGTATAGCTGGCACTTTAATTAGCAAGAAAAGGTACAGATAATGCCACAGTAACACATAAACCCTGAAATCTTGGGGGATTCATAGACAATGGTTTATTTCTAGGCCACACAAAGTCCAGTGTGGGTCTGGGAGCTCTTAAGAATTCCTGCTACTTCCGGCCAGGCGCGGTGGCTCACGCCTGTAATCCCAGCACTTCGGGAGGCCGAGGCGGGCAGATCACAAGGTCAGGAGATCGAGATCATCCTGGCTAACACGGTGAAACCCTGTCTCTACTAAAAATACAAAAAATTAGCCGGGCGTGGTGGCGGGCGCCTGTAGTCCCAGCTACTGGGGAGGCTGAGGCAGGAGAATGGCGTGAATCCGGGAGGCAGAGCTTGGAGTGAGCCGAGATCGCGCCACTGCACTCCAGCCTGGGCGACAGAGCGAGACTCTGTCTCAAAACCAACGAACAACAAACAAACAAACAAGCAAAAAAAGAATTCCTGCTACTTCCAGCTGGGAAGTGTTACACTCACTCCACGTGGTCTCCACGGCTACCACCAAAAAGAGTGTTTGGAAGAAGCCCTCCCACATTAAATGCCTCAAATCAGAAGGTAAATATGTCACTTGCGATCACACCTCATCCTCTGAAATGTGTGACAGTCTCCCATCTAACTCCCAGGGGTCTGGGAAGTAAACCTAGGTAGGAAATGAAGATCAACGTGGCGAGCGCTTGGTCTCCACTTCAGCTCTCCGTAAATATCTGGTAAATGAACAAAATTTTACAAAGAGGAAACGCAGGAGGCTCTTGCTACTCAAAAAGGATTTACACTGAAATTTTGATATTCACGAATATCACTGAGGAATATTCCTCAGTGAAGTCTTCCTAAAGGCAACCTACAGCATTCTTCTTTTCATTTTCTTCATGTTGATCACCAGCAGTAGCAGCTGCATGTGAATTCCTTGAGATTCAAGTTGCCATCTATGGTTCAAGGAGAGATAAGATTTTTGTTTGTTTGTTTTTAATTTCTCAGGAGTTACTTAGTGGCTGCTGACCAGCAGAACCCAGCAATGACCCAGGAGAGGTAGGTGCTGGGCCCTGGGCCAGGCTGCACCAAGACCATTCTTCCAGCTTGTCCATCTTCAGCCTGTGTGATCCAAATTCTTGGCTGGGAAAGATTACAAATTGCTATATGGCATGCCTCTTCAAGGTTACTCTCAAATAATCAAAACCACACATATTAAATCCCTGAGTGCTCTACTATAGAGCTATAATTTGGGGGAGGCTCTTCCTTCAGTTATGTGTAGTTTTTGAGTTCCATATAAGAAATACGGCCTTTTGGCCAAGTGTGAATTATGTGAAAGCAATGAGAAAAGGAAAAACGTATAACTAACTTCATACTTCAGTGGTTTATGGGCTCCCATATTACCCCTGAAATAACCAAAGAATTAATCAACAAAAGATGCTTTGTGAGAGCCAGAGATCTGCTATAGTCTCATCCTGCACACTTGGTGAGTGTTTCCAGGGCTCTATTTGTAGTGAAAAACCTGGTTAGTGGGAATAAGTGGGCAGATCTGTGGCCAAATAACAAACAGAATTTCTATTACTCACCCCATATGCACTGGATCAATGAGGGAATAAGATGCATTTGCCTGTGCTGAAGGATTAAGTGCAGGGCTGTATTCTTAAACTAGGAACTTGAAAGGTTTGGAAAATAAGGCACATCAAATTAGTAGGATCTAATTCATGATATCTTCATTTTCTTCCAAATTTCCCCTCCCAAAGCCATTAGAGGCAACACTTCACACTTGATTGGCTCTAAAAAACACACAAAACAAAGCTATAGTGTTGGTTTTTTTTTTTTTCTGCTGCTGTTCATTGTGACGCTTTATTTGGATCAGAAAACACCTTCAACAAAAACAACAGCAGAAGGCTTAGACGTCGATTATGACACTCCATGGAAAACGTTCAAAGTGAGCCTGTTTAGGGCAATTTAGAAACGGAGAAAGGTATGAGATAAGCAGAGATAATTTGTTCCCTGTTGCAGAGGTCTTTTGCATGAAAACTACTTTACTAATTGGTTTAACTTGGCACATCTAATATACACATTGTGTCTTGTCTTCATCTTCAAAGTGTTCCATGAACAATGGGGCTGATTATTCCAGGATGTTCTCTCTTCAAGTGTCTTGAGCTGAGAGTAGCAAAGTCCTGAGGCTGCGTTCCCCTGCATGGGGCGTGGTGTGTATGCCATGGGGGTGCTGTGCAGACAGCCCAGCCCTCTGATCTTGACCTACCACCTGGGAGGAGGAGCCCAGGGCTCCGGAGGAGGTGGTCCTCACCCAAGGCTCTTCCCTGGGGAGCAAGGTCATCCAGGGAGGTACAGTCCCCTTAGAAGAACAAAAAATCTGAAGAACCCTGAACGTGAGGAAAAACAATGGAGATTCCAAAAGCTGAGACTGGAACAGCATTCCAGGGTGAGGTTAAAGATTGGAAACGGGGTTGGCCTGGAAGCTGCTTCAAGCTCTTAGAGAATCCCAAACATGTTTCTCAGGCAGGATATGTTCCTGCCCCTGAGTTTCTCCTCCATGATACCTGAAATTCTTCGAGTGCAGTGAGTCAGGGTTCTGTTTTAAAATTCAGATAAAAGAATGCTCTTAAAGTATGAATACATTGACGTATTATTCAGCCTTGGATACGAACAGGAGATATGGATAGAAGAGGGGGTTCCCTGAGAAAGGCCCCACCCTCAAGCTTGGAGACCCACCACCCTAAACCGGGACAGGCATTCCTGTTTTCACGCCCAAAAAGTTGGCTTTGGGCCCACCACATCCCCCCATCCTTTACCCATATAAATCTCGAGCCCCAGTCTCCAGAAGCAGATGAGCAGACGAGATGAGGAGACGAGCAGGCAGATGGGAGAATGATGTGGCAGAGAAAGAGAGAAGAGGAGTAACTCTGGGAACGTCTGAACACTGACAGGAGTTCAGCTGGTGGCACTTGGAGAGGAGTTCAGCTGCTGGACTGCCAGCCTCCAGAGAAAGATCACCTTTCTACTTCATCCCCTCTTCTGGCTCCCCATCCATCCCACTGAGAGCCATCTCCACCACTCAATAAAACTCCCGCATTCATGCTTTGAGTCCGTATGTGACTCAGTTCTTCCAGGATGCAGGACAAGAGCTCAGGATACAGAAAGCTGTCATACTGGCCTTCTGCCCTTGCAGAAAGGCAGAGGATCCACTGAGCTGGTTAACACTCAAGCTGTCTGTGGACGGCAAGGCTAAAAGGGCACACTGTATCCCATGCCCAGTTGCACTCCTGTACCTGTCTGCCTGCATGCTCCCCCTCCCCTCAGGGGTTTGAGCAGCAGTGGCAACTTGAACAGGTGAGTCACATCCCTGTCACATGTCCTGTGAGGGAGATCAGAAAAGTCTCTCATTTCACCTTTAAAAAGAAAGAAATTCTGCTAATTATGACTTCTGCTAGGATGTACGCTAAGTGAAATAAGCCAAGCACAGAATGACAAATGCTGTATGATTTCATTTATATGACGGACCTAACTGATATGGTCAAGTTCATAGAGACAGAAAATGGAATGGTGGTTGCCAGGACTGGGGGAGGAAGGAATGTGGAGTTTAATGGGTACAGAGTTTCAGTTTTGCAAGATGAAAAGAGCTCTGTAGATGGATGGTGGTGATTCTTGCACAAGGTGAATGTACTTAATACCGCTAAACTGCACACTAAAAAATGGTTACAGTGGTAAATTTTGTGTTATGTATATTGTACTACAGTTAAAAAAAAAAAGACCTATCTCTTAGTGCCTAGCTAAGATTGAAAAGCCGTGTTCAGAGGAGGAAGAGGAGGAGCAAGAAGTGCTTGTAGAGGGAACAGGGAAGCAGGAGGTCCTATTGGACATCAGAGGACAGTCTGAGGACACTGGATGAGAGTTCTCCCATGGAGAAAACGCCAGTGAGATATGAGATACGCTTTGACATTTTACTTAATAACCATCTTGCTCCTCTCTTCAATGCTGGGCTCTGGCTCCTTCTAGAAAAGAGAGATTTCTTTATCTTCTGGAGTTTGTGTTTTCTGTTTCTCCTAATAAATGCATTTAGGGATAAGTACTTCTCTACAACTTTGGCCACACTTGGATTTTAACCTGGAGTGTTCTCAGTGTTGCCATTTCTAAGTAAATTCAGGTTTGTTGTTTAATTTCTGTGTTTAAATTCCTCATCAAACACCCTGTGAAGGCTTATCTATGATCTGTGTGGCATCAGTGCCTCCAGGGACTGCGGAGTAGGGGTGAAGAGAGAGGGCTGGAGATGGAGTGGGGCATGGCACTCAGTGATGGGGGACGGGGTGGGGGATGCGAAATAGTGGGTGTTGCAATAGCTCATGGAGTTCCCAATGCGGGTCAGTCTTCTGGTTATGGGTCACTCTTGACCACCCAGGGTGCTACTTGTGACTGACTCCCTAATGCATAGGAGAGAAGCCACCAACCAGCTGGAGACCCCTCACCTCCCAAGGGTTATCACAGGTCCTCTTAGGGCCACAACACTCCCACCTTTGTGCTCTGAGCGACTTTGTCCTCCTTTGGTCCTCCATGTGCATGTTTTTGCTCCTGTTTTCTCTAGTCGCCTAACTTTTTCCTAGGAATCTCCATAATTCCTGACCCATCAACCACATCACTTTTTACTTTTCAGTGCCATGGTGCGTTCCTGCCTCCTGCACATCTTCTCTGTCATTAGGAGTCAAGCTGGTGGGAGGAAGGGAAAAGAAACAAACAAAAAGAAGCAGAAAAGCCACAAGTCTGCCTTTCTTCGTGGTCCAAAACACATAAGCTCTTCTGCGCCCAAATATCACCAGACACCTGCAAGTTAGCTCACTGCAACCTTGGCATTATCAGTACTGCACAAAGCCCCCCTCAGCATACAGCATAAACTCTGCGCTATAAAATCTCTAGTAAGTCTCTGCTTCTTTGCAGTCAGCTTCTCTGCTGGTCTGCCCATTGACTCCTCACAAAACATTTTCCTACTTTCTCTAATGAATCTGCTTTTCTTTGCCGACAATTATCTTGGTAAATTCATTTACTCCCATACCACCAGCCCAGATAGTCATCACTCATTCAAGTCAAGGAGGCTCTAGGCTTATCAGTCGACCACAATCATTTGATCATTGTGTAGAGCTCAAGTTTATTCTAATCTGGGCTCATGTGTTGTTGAAAAACTTATTTTTTTGTTACAAAGACAAAACCAGTTGTGGAGTAACTATTTTAGGAGTCTGGGCAATTCTTCCTGGGGAGGATCCTGGCTTCTTCTCTGGAGAGATAGCAGACTCCTCTATAGTGGCCGCACTCTTGCCCACTTCTTATTTGAGATTTTCCAAGACTTGGCACCAAACCCTCTCCTCTCCTGGCTCCACACTCCCTGCTGTGGTGAATATCAGTGACTGGTGTCTCTCAAATTTATGCAACAACAGCTTAGACACCTCTCTGAGCTCAGTGCTCACAATATACCATGTAACAGTTAACTTGCTAACTCCTCTCGACATGAGTGTTTCTATTTCAGTGAAAAGCACCACCTTGTACTCTCAACGGCTGATTAGTCTCCCAGTCCTGAAGATTCTACACATCACACCCTGAATTTAAGTGACTTTTCTCCTTTCAGTCTTTTCCCAGTGTTCTTTCCCAAAGTAGTTGACCCCACTGTTTTCTCTGGCCTTTGTTGCTGCAATAACTCCTTACCTGGTTGACCCACTTTCAATTTATTTGTTCTTCAAAGTGATTTTCCAATTAATTCTAACATAGAGTTGTGCTTTTAAAATGATTCCTTTATAATATTAAAATAATTAACTTTTTTTTTTTTAATCTGGCAAGACAGCTGAATAGCAGCAGCTCCAGTCTGCAGCTCCCAGTGAGAACAACACAGAAGGTGGATGATTTCTGCTTTTCCAACCAAGGTACCTGGTTCATCTCACTGGGACTGGTTAGACAGTGGGCGTAGCCCATGGAGGGTGACCAGAAGTAGAGTGGGGCATTGCCTCACCCAGGAAGTGCAAGGGGCTACAGACCTACCTCCCCTAGCCAAGGGATGCTGTGAGGGACTGTGCTATCCAGCCCAGACACTCTGCTTTTCCCATGGTTTTTGCAATCCACAGACCAGGAGATTCCCTCTTGTGCCTGCATCACCAGGGCCCTGGGTTTCAAGCACAAAACTAGGCGGCCATTCGGGCAGACACTGAGCTAGCTGCAGAAGTGTTTTTTCATACCCGATTGATGCCTGGAACCCCAGGGAGACAGAACCTTTTGCTCCTCTGGAAAGGCGGCTGAAGCCAGCGAGGCAAGTGGTCTTGTTCAGTAGATCCCACTCCCACAGAGCCCAGCAAGCTAAGAACCAGTGGCTTGAAATTCTTGCCTGCCAGCACAGCAGTCTGAAGTTGACCTGGGATGATCAAGCTTGGTGAGGGGAGGTGCATCTGCCATTACCGAGGCTTCAGTAGGTGGTTTTCCCCTCACAGTATTAAGGAAGCCGCCAGAAAGTTCAGACTGGGCGGAACTTACCACAGCATGGCAAAGCAGCTGTGGCCAGACTGCCTCTCTAGATTCTTCCTCACTGGGCAGGGCATCTCTGAAAGAAAGGCAGCAGCCCCAGTCAGAGGCTTATAGATAAAACTCCTATTTCCCTGGGACAGAGCACATGGGGGAAGGGGTGGCTGTGGGAGCAGCTTCAACAGACTTAAACATTCCTGCCTGCCAGCTCTGAAGGGAGCAGTGGATCTCCCAGCACAGCACTTGAGCTCTGCGAAGGGACAGACTGCCTCCTCCCTCACCCCCATGCCTCCTGACTGGGAGACAACTTCCAGCAGGGGTTGACAGACACCTCACACAGGAGAGCTCCAGCTGGCATCAGGTGGGTGCCCCTCTCGGATGAAGCTTCTTGAAGAAGGAGCAGGCAGCAATCTTTGCTGTTCTGCAGCCTCCACTGGTGATATGCAGGCAAACAGGGTCTGGACTGGACCCCCAGCAAACTCCAGCAGACCTGCAGAAGAGGGGCCTGACTGTTAGAAGGAAAACTAACAAACAGAAAGCAATAACCATCAACATCAGCAAAAAGGACACCCACACAAAAACCCCATCCAAAGGTCTTCAGCATCGAAGATCAAAGGTAGATAAATCCACAAAGATGAGGAAAAACTAGCTCAAAAAGTGTGAAAACTCCAAAAACCAGAATGCTTCGTTTCCTCCAAATGATCGAAGCTCCTCTCCAGCAAGGACACAAAACTGGATGGAGAATGAGTTTGATGAATTATCAGAAGTAGGCTTCAGAGATTAGGTAATAACAAACTTCTCTGAGCTAAAGGAGCCTGTTCTAACCCAATGCAAGGAAGCTAAGAACCTTCATAAAATGTTACAGGAACTGCTAACTAGAATAAGCAGTTTAGAGAAGAACATAAATGACCTGATGGAGCTGAAAAACACAGCACAGCACGAGAACTTTGTGAGGCATACACAAGTATCAATAACTGAATTGATCAAGCAGAAGAAAGGATATCAGAGATTGAAGATCAACTTAATGGAATAAAGTGTGAAGACAAGATTAGACAAAAAAGAATGAAAAGGAACAAACAAAGCTTCCAAGAAATATGGGACTATGTGAAAAGACCAAACCTATGCTTGATTGGTGTACCTGAAAGTGATGGGGAGGATGGAACCAAGTTGGAAAACACACTTCAGGGTATTTATCCAGGAGACTTTCCCCAACCTAGCAAGACAGGCCAACATTCAAATTCAGGAAATACAGACAACACCACTAAGATACTCCTCAAGAAGAGCAACCCCAAGACACATAATGGTCAGATTCTCCAAGGTTGAAATGAAGGAAAAATGTTAAGTGCAGCCAGACAGAAAGCTCATGTTACCCCCAAAGGGAAGCCCATCAGTCTAACAGTGGATCTCTCAGCAGAAACCCTACAAGCCAGAAGAGAGTGGAGGCCAATATTCAACATTCTTAAAGAAAAGAATTTTCAACTCAGAATTTCATATTCAGCCAAACTAAGCTTCATAAGTGAAGGAGAAATAAAATCCTTTACAGACAAGCAAATGCTGAGGGATTTTGTCACCACCAGGCCTGCCTTACAAGAGCTCCTGAAAGAAGCACTAAATATGGAAAGGAAAAACCGGTACCAGCCACTGCAAAAACATACCAAAATATAAAGACCAATGACACTATGAAAAAACTGCATCAATTAATGTGCAAAAATAACCAGCTAGCAGCATGATGACAGGATTAAATTCACATGTAACAATATTAACCTTAAATATAAAAGGGCTAAATGTCACAATTAAAAGACACAGACTGGCAAATTGGATAAAGAGTCAAGACTCATCAGTGTGCTGTATTCAGGAGACCCATCTCATGTGCAAAGACACACATGGGCTCAAAATAAAAGGATGGAGGAATACTTACCAAGCAAAGGGAAAGCAAAAAACAAAAACAAAAAACAGGGGTTGCAATCTTAGTCTCTGATAAAACAGACTTTAAACCAAGAAAGATCAAAAAAGACAAAGAAGGGCATTATATAATGGTAAAGGGATCAATGCAACAAGAAGAGCTAACTATCCTAAATATATATGCATCCAACACAGGAGCACCCAGATTCATAAAGCAAGTTCCTAGAGACCTACAAAGAGACTTAGACTTGCACACAATAATAGTTGGAGACTTTTAACACCCCACTGTCAATATTAGACAGATCAACAAGACAGAAAATTAACAAGAATATTCAGGACTTGAACTCAGCTCTGGACCAAGCAGACCTAATAGACACCTACAGAACTCTCCACCCCAAATCAACAGAATATACATTCTTCTCAGCACCACATAGCACTTATTCTAAAATTGACCACATAATTGGAAGTAAAACTCTCCTCAGTAAATGCAAAAGAACAGAAATCATAACAAACGGTCTCTCAGACCACAGTACAACCAAACTAGAACTCAGAATTAAAGAATTCACTCAAAACCGCACAATTGCATGGAAACTGGACAACCTGTTCCTGAATGACTACTGAGTAAGTAATGAAATTAAGGGAGAAATAAATAAGTTTTTTGAAACCAATGAGAACAAAGAGACAATATACCAGAATCTCTGGGACACAGGTAAAGCAGTGTTTACAGGGAAATTTATAGCACTAAATGCCCAGGAGAAAGCAGGAAAGATCTAAAATTGACACCCCAACATCACAAAAGAACTAGAGAAGCAAGAGCAAACCAATTCAAAAGCTAGCAGAAGACAAAAAATAACTAAGATCGGAGCAGAACGGAAGGAGATAGAGACACAAAAAAAACCTTCAAAAAAATCAATGAATCCAGGAGCTGGTTTTTTGAAAAGATTAACAAAATAGATAGACTGCTAGGCAGACTAATAAAGAAGAAAAGAAAGAAGAATCAAATAGACACAATAAAAAATGATAAAGGAGATATCACCACTGATCCCACAGAAGTACAAACTACCATCAGAGAATGCTATAAACACCTCTATGCAAACAAACTAGAAAATCTAGAAGAATAAAATCTAGAAGAATGGATAAATTCCTTGACACACACCCTCCCAAGACTAAACCAGGAAGAAGTCAAACCCTGAATAGATCAATAATAAGTTCTGAAATTGAGGCAGTAATTAATAGCCTACCAACCAAAAAAGTCCAGGACCACAGGGACTCAGCCAAATTCTACCAGAGGTAGAAAGAGGAGCTGGTACCATTCCTTCTGAAACTATTCCAAACAATAGAAAAAGAGGGACTCCTCCCTAACTCATTTTATGAGGCCAGCCTCATCCTGATACCAAAACCTGGCAGAGACACAACAGAAAAAGAAAATTTCAGGCCAGTATCCCTGATGAACATCGATGCAAAAATCCTCAATAAAATACTGGCAAACTGAATCCAGCAGCACATCAAAAAGCTTATCCACCAAAATCAAGTCAGCTTCATCCCTGGGATTCAAAGCTGGTCCAACATACACAAATCAATAAACGTAACCCATCACATAAACAGAACCAATGACAAAAACCACGATTATCTCAATAGGCACAGAAAAGGCCTTTGATAGAATTCAACACCCCTTCATGCTAAAAACACTCAATAAACTAGGTATTGATGGAACATATCTCAAAATAATAAGAACTATTTATGACAAACCCATACCCAATATCACTGAATGGGCAAAAGCTAGAAGCATTCCCTTTGAAAACTGGCACAAGACAAGGATGCCCTTTCTCACCACTCCTATTCAACATAGTATTGGAAGTTCTGGCCAGGGCAAGCAGGCAGGAGAAAGAAACAAAGGGTATTCAAATAGGAAAGGAGGAAGCCAAATTGTCTCTGTTTGCCAATGACATGATTGTATATTTAGAAAACCCCACTATCTCAGCCCAGAAACTCCTTAAGCTGATAAGCAAATTCAGCAAAGTCTCAGGATACAAAATCAATGTGCAAAAATCACAAGCATTTCTATACGCCAATAATAGACAAACAGAGAGCCAAATCCTGAGTGAACTCCCATTCACAATTGCTACAAAGAGAATAAAATACCTTGGAATACAACTTACAAGGGACTTGAAGGACCTCTTCAAGGAGAACTACAAACCACTGCTAAAGGAAATAAGAGAGGACACAAACAAATGGAAAAACATTCCATGCTCATAGATAGGAAGAATCAATATTGTGAAAATGGCCATATTGCCCAAAGTAATTTATATATTCAATGCTATTCCCATCAAGCTTCCATTGACTTTCTTCACAGAGTTAGAAAAAACTACTTTAAATTTCATATGGAACCAAAAAAAGTCCACATAGCCAAGAAAATCCTAAGCAAAAAGAACAAAGCTGGAGGCATCATGCTACCTGACTTCAAACTATACTACAAGGCTACAGTAACCAAACCAACATGGTACTGGTACCAAAAAAGATATATAGACCAATGGAACAGAACAGAGGCCTCAGAAATAACACCACACATCTACAACCATCTGATCTTCAAAAAACCTGACAAAAACAAGCAATGGGGAAAGGATTCCATATTTAATAAATGGTGCTGGGAAAACTGTCTAGCCATATGCAGAAAACTGAAACTGGACCCCTTCCCTATACCTTTTACAAAAATTAACTCAAGATGGATTAAAGACTTAAACGTAAAACCTAAAACCATAAAAACCCTAGAAGAAAACCTAGGCAATACCATTCAGGACATAGGCATGCACAAAGACTTCATGACTAAAACACCAAAAGCAATGGCAACAAAAACCAAAATTCACAAGTGGGATAAACTAAGGGGCTTCTGCCCAGCCAAAGAAACTACCATCAGAGTCAACAGGCAACCTACAGAGTGGGAGAAAATTTTTGCAATCTATCCATCTGACAAAGGTCTAATATCCAGAATCTACAAGGAACTTTAACAAATTTACAAGAAAAAAAAAAACCATCAAAAAGTGGGTGACACATATGAACAGACATGCCTCAAAAGAAGATGTTTATGCAGCCAACAAACATATGAAAGAAAGCTCATTATCACTGGTCATTAGAGAAATGCAAATCAAAACCACAATGAGATAGCATCTCATGCCAGTTAAAATGGCAATCATTAAAAAGTCAGGAAACAACAGATGCTGGCAAGGCTGTGGAGAAACAGGAATGTTTCTACACTGTTGGTGGGAATGTAAATTAGTTCAACTATTGTGGAAGATAGTGTGGCAGCTCCTCAAGGATCTAGAACCAGAAATACAATTTGACCCAGCAATCCCATTACAGGGGTATATACCCAAAGGATTATGAATCATTCTACTATAAAGACACATGCACATGTATGTTTATTGCAGCACTATTTCCAATAGCAAAGACTTGGAACCAACCCAAATGCCCATCAATGATAGACTGATACAACTTAGCACATATACACCATGAAATACTATGCACCCAAAAGAAAAATGAGTTCATGTCTTTTGCAGGGACATGGATGAAGCTGGAAACCATCATTCTCAGCAAACTAACACAGGAACAGAAAACCAAACACTGCATGCTCTCATTCATAGGTGGGAGTTGAACAATGAGAAAACATGGACACAGGGAGGGGAACATCACACACTGGGGCCTGTCAGGGAATCCGGAGCAAGGGGTGGGAGAGCATTAGAAAAAATACCTACTGCATGCGGCGCTTAAAATCTAGATATCCGGTTGATAGGTGCAGCAAACCACCGGGACACATGTATACCTATGTAACAAATCTGCACATTCTGCACATGCATCCCAGAACTTAAAGTGTATTTAAAAAATCAGAAAAAAATAAAATAAACTAATTAACCAGGAAATATGTGCTTTTGAACATAAGAAGTTACATTAAAAAAATAATAAGCTCCTCCTTCTCTTTCCACACCTCTGTGGCCACTAATGTTATATTTATTGTGTATCCTTCCACCCTTTTTTCTTCACCTATTTAAATACTTTTACAAATTGTATATAATCAAAAATGAAATTCTAAGCCTGGCATCCATTTGAATGACCCCTCCTCTCGGCCAGGAGCATTGTGGAGTTAACCTGAAAATCTAGTTTAGGCCCTGATGAAAGAGGGGGTCATTATACCTTTCCGGCAGTAATATCAACACAGACCGTAAGTTTGATAAGAAACATTTACTATCTATTCTCTCTGAAGACTGCTACCTGGAGGCTTCATCTGATAAAACCTTGGTCTCCATAACCCCTTATCCTAACCCAGACATTCCTTTCTACTGATAATAACTCTTTCAAATTGCCAATCAGAAAATTTTAAATCTACCTATAACCTGAAACCCCTCCCACTTTGAGTTGTCCCGAATGTATTATGTCTCCCTACAATGTATAACAGCAAGCTGTACGCTGATCACCTTGCGCACTTGTTGTCAGGACCTCCTGAAACATTCATTGAAACCTGTCTCAGATATTTTGGGTTCATAATATAATATAACTTTATGTGAACACACATACAGGTTTTGTGTGTGTGTGTGTGCGTGTTTTATGTGTATACACATACAGATTTTTTTTTCTAGTTTTAACAAACATGAGGTCATGCTGTAGACAATACTCTGCAGTTTGCTCTCTTCAGATCGAACACATGGTTCTGAAACACAAATCACATCATCTCTGTCCTGGCTATAACCATGTTTTGCTTTCCCTTTCCCTTTGTTAAAGCAAACTAAATATGACCTGAGAAGGACTCTGTACTTCTATATTTGAGTCCTTGTGGATGAACCATAACCTAACTTGATAGAAAAGATTGAAAACCTAACTAAGGAGTATGCACCAGTAACAATAGCTGAGTCTTGACCAACCCCAGCAGCCATGCTTCAACCACTCATACACTGCTGAGTGTTCAAACTGTGTTCAAATAAGGCAAACGCCAACCTGTAACTAATCCAGCTGTTTCTGTACCTCACTTCCTATTTCTGCACGTCACTTCCTATTTCTGCACGTCACTTCCCTTTTTTTGTCTATAAATCTTCTTCCACCATGTGGCCGCACTGGAGTTTCTCTGAATCTGCTGTGATTCTGAGGGCTGCCGAATTTGTGAATCGTTCATTGCTCAATTAAGCTCCTTTAAATCTAACTCAGATGAAGTTTTTCTTTTAACACTCTCCAAAGGCCAAACTCCTGTTTGTCACCTGCTTCTTGCTCATGTCTCCAGCTTACTGCCAGTCCCTCTTGCACACCGACTCTGGCAGTACTGAGTGGCTTTCTGTTCCTTGAGTGCCCTGGTCTCCCACTTCTGCTAATGTGGTTTCCCGAGTAGAATGGCTGTTAGCCTGGCTTCCTCCCACTTCTCTTTGGGGACTCAGCCAAAATGTCACTTCCCCCTTCTCCAGGCCCAGTTTGGTTGGCCAGACCCCCTGCTGCATCACAGAACCTATCACATTGGGTTATACCTCAATTGTCCACGTTGCCTGCTAGTCTACAAGCTCTGTGAGGGCATGGATCACGTCTTTTCGGGAGGTTAAGTACTGCATAGTACTTAACTTGTAATAGGTGTGTAGTAGGTACTCAAATACTTGAATAAATAAAACGATTAATGAATAATAAACAGATCATCCATTACAAAGGTCAAATATTTAGGAATTACCCTGTATTCTTTCTTCCCCACCTCCTCCCATTACTATCTAACCTATCAGAAATGCTAGTCAGCTCTCCTTCCAAAATGCACCCCAAATCAACTCACATCTCCCTACCCCTACAATTTCCACCCTGGTCACTGGGGTGTTCTCCTAGCTGGTCTTTATGTTTCCACTCTTGTTTTTTTGTTTGTTTGTTTGTTTAATAGAGACAGAGTCTTGCTCTGTCACCCAGGCTGGAGTGCAGTGGCGCAATCTCGGCTCACTGCCAACCTCCGCCGCCCGGGTTCAAGAGATTCTCTTGCCTCAGCCTCCTGAGTAGCTGGGACTACAGGCACCCACCACCACGTCTAGCTAATTTTTTTGTATTTTTAGTAGAGATGAGATTTCACCATCTTGGCCAGGCTGTTCTCGATCTCCTGACCTCAGGTGATCCACCCGCCTCAGCCTCAGAAAGTGCTGGGATTACAGGCGTGAGCCACCGTGCCCTGCCTCCACTCTTGTTTTAACAAAATCCATTCTATTCTTCACATAGCAGCCAGAGGAATCCTTAAAGTTTGTTAATCAGATAGTAGTTTCTGTCTCAAATCTTTCCATGGCTTTCCACTGCACCAGGAATAAAGCGCAAACCCCTTACCCTAACCTGTCTGATCTTGCCTACATTTCCAACTTACTTTAAAAATTAATCAACATTCCCTATTTTCTTATCCCTGTGTTACACTGGATATTTTATTGTCCCAGAGACATGCTAAGTTTGTTCTTGTCTCAGGGCCTTTTCATTTGCTGTTCCCTCTGCCTGGAACATTCTTCCCCTGGGTCTTCACATGGCTGGCTGCTGCTTGTCATCTGGAGGTGAGCTCAAATGTTACCCCTCAAAAAATCCTGAATTTCTCACCATGTTCTTTAAAGTAGTCCTCCTTCCCTAGCCATGCTTTATCCCACGTAGCACTTCCTGTAATTTTATTTATATTTTTGCTTTTTTGTTTTCTTTCCCTCACTGGAATTTGAGCTTCCCAAGGACAAGGGGCTTTTCTGTGCCATTCACTGTTGGGTCTAAGGAGGACCTGGCTTATAGTAGATGCTCAATAAAGAGTTGCCTAGGAATGAACGCATCTACTATTGACAGTATGAGAGAGTGGAAGAACTACCTACTTTTAGAACAGACATTCTGAATTTTGTCATGGTATCTGACATTTACTAAGCTGTGTGGCTTTGATGAAAATTTTTAAATTCTTGATGCTTATGCAAAATGGTAATAAGAATTTGCCTTGCCCTTAACTTAGTGGGTTCCTGTGAAGTTTAGGTTGGTCAATGGATGTGATGTGAAAATGTCCTACTAAGCAAAGTAGCAACGTACGTTATCAGCTCTAAATTGATGAATAACTTTTAATGACCTGGACCACAGTTTCTTTCATACCAAATAAAGCAGATCTCTTTGGCCTGTAACTGGGATTCCATCCACAGAGCCATTCAGAATCCCCCGGAACGTTCAGTGCCTCGTTCAGGGTTGCAAATAAGAGAGAAGTGGGCAAGCTTTCCAAGGGAGAGAGAGAGAAAGAAAGGATGAAATAGAAAAAGATGGTGCTAATTTAATAACTTTAGGCACATGAGAACAATTTCCACTGAGGAAAAATAACAGCTTTTGGGAGTTTCTTTCCTGGAAGGCACCATTTTGAAACACTGAATTCCCCCAAAGCCTCAAATAGAGCAGCCAGGATTTCTTGCATTTGATGTTGGATGAAAATGCCTGTGATGGGGGCAGAACCCTGTGAGCCCCACCAGTTAAGGGCTCCAGATCTGGATTAATGAAAGATATAGGACACTGTCATTATTTATTCATCAGTTTTTCAGTGGCGTCAGACTGACTGAAACTGGTTATAGTTTTTCTTCTATTTATATTTTGCAAACCACCAACCATTCTTAACCAGTGAGCCCAGCAAACATTTGTGGCTGTTTGGGTCTTGGGTTCCTTCTAGAAAATGAGTACATTGAGATGTTGCAGAAAATGGAAAAGTAAGGAAAAAACCCAACTCTGTTGGATGAAGGAGGTTATTCACATAAAATAATAAACAGATGCCTGACTGTCCTAACATCTAAGCAACTGTTTAAAATCCTTAGAAACTCTTCAAGGGACTTGGCTTTTACCTTCGTAATGTCCTCTGCAGTGTCTTGAACGTGCTAGATGTTTAATAGGATTTTAATAGATCAATAAAAATACAGGGATTCTGCATTCATCATACTTACTTTGCCATCACTGAATGTTGGTAAAGACCATCTTTTTTGGATGTAGCTTCCCAAGTATCCTATTGTTTTCTATTCAACTTATATTTCTTTTAACATAAAATTTTCAATGATAGCAGGCCAAATTTGTGAATTTTCTCTTACATGTTTTCCATTTTCAATTTTCATAGCTTGACAAACATTATTTTAAAGTGCATTTGGAAAATATGAAAAAGATGTTTTAGAACTTAACTTTTGTGATTTAATATTCACCTGCTATGTCTCTACTGAGCTATTTAGACCTTAAAAAAGAACATTTGCTGTTTTCTGATTGTAAAATTAATGCATAGTCAATTTATATAGTTTGGGAAATATTTTAGTGTATTTTCTTTAAGTGTTTATATATTTTTAAATTTGAACAATAAACTTGTACTTTATTTTTTGTTTGGAGAACATTTTCTTCACTTAACACTTCCTTGGGAACATTTCTTTTTCATTTCTCATTCCTCAAGATTCAATCTAGAAGATGGACGTGGTGGCTCATGCCTCTAATCCCAGCATTTTGGGAGGCCAAGGCAGGTGGATCACCTGAGGTCAGGAGTTCGAGACCAGCCTGACTAACATGGTGAAAACCCATCTCTACTAAAACTACAAAAATTAGCTGGGCATGGTGGCACCTGCCTGTAATCCCAGCTACTTGGGAGGCTGAGTCAGGAGAATCACTTGAACCCGGGAGGCGGAGGTTGCAGTGAGCCAAGATTGCGCCACCGAACTCCAGCCTGGGCAACAAGAGCAGAAACTCTGTCTCAAAAAAAAAAAAAAAAAAAAAGATTCAATCTAGAATGTCTGTGTAGTATTGTTTTGTTTGTGTGTGTGTCATAATTATTTAACTATGTTCCCAGTATTCTATATTTAGATCATTTCTAATTTCTTTCTGTTATTAAATCTAGTGCACAAATATCTTCAAATACACATTTTAGCACCAATTTTTCACAATTTCTTTAGTATAGATTTCCAGAATATAAAAGAATAGTGTGAGAGTATAAAAACCTTTTAAGGCTCTTCTTACACATGTTTATGTTTTTCTTTTTTAAAAAATGATTTCTTCGGAATTGTGCTTCAAATTGCCCTGTATAATAATTATAAGATATTCACCTATGTTTTCTTCTAATTATTTTATAATGTACTTTAACATTTATCTTTTTTTACATGTGGCATGATATAGAGATTGATTTTTTCCCTCAATTATTCAGTTTTTTTCTGGAAGGGATTATTGAATAATTTAGTCATTGTAAATTATTTGTATATGCTATCTCCATCTAATAGTAAATAATTTCATGTATGTGGCTGTAATTCTTGATTTTATATTCCATTTGATGTACAGTCTCTTATTGCTGAAATACCACACTGTTGTAATTATGCCAGTGTTAGCACTTCAATGAATCAAACTGTTTAGCGAGCACCTGCCCTTTCTATGCCCTATCTTAGCTAAAGATTGAGACATATGAATAAACCAAAAGACACAGCCCCTGACCTCATGGATCTTACAGCTGAGCGGGGGAGACAGACGCTAACCGAGGAAGCACAGCAATAACTATATCATTACAAATAGTGGCAGCCACAATGAACCAAAGGCCTCAGATTCTGTGTCTAAGCAAACCATTAAAGAGCTCTAATCAGAAGAGCTCAGTGATCAGACTTCTTCTCCTTTCTGTTTTTGTTTAAAATAACCATGGCTATTGAGTGAAGACAAGTTTGCAGGTGGTCAAGAGCAAAGGAAAGACCAGTCTGCAGAGAAATGATGACTACATGATATAAGGTGGTTGTTAATAGAAAGGAAATAGATTGATCAATTCATGAACTCTTTAGAAGGTAGAACTAGCAATATTAGTGACTGATTAAATGTGGAGGTGAAGAAAAGACAGGTGTAAGGAGTGACTTGAAGTTTTCTAGTCTGAGAAACAGCAATATTGTGGTGTCAAGTGCAAAGAAAAAGTAGACAAAAGATGGAACCAGATCATGAGTAGGGTGGAAACGGAAGTTCTGTTTTAAACAGAAGCACATGCAGATGGCTGTGAAATGTGCTGAGCTACTGCAGTTGATGGTGCTAGTCCAGTTTAGAAGAGAATTGTGGGCTGGGAGATATTGGGAAGAGCAAAGTGATTAGATCTTATAGGAGACTAGTAAAAAGAGAAGCAAACACAAGACCAAGCCCTGAATAAATAATTCCAACCTTTAGAGATTAGGACCAGGGACCTCAGGAGAATGGAAAAATAGCACCAAGAAGTGGAATGAACACAGCAAAGAATGGAGTCACCAGACCAAAGGGTGAGGTATTTCATGGAGGAAGGTGTTGAGTAGAACATTGCTGAGACCTTTGGTAAGAGAAAAATGAAAGAGAATCCATTGGCATCAATATGTCCCTGGAGTACAGAGCTGGGCACAGTTGCTCATGCCTGTAATCCCAGCACTTTGAGAGGCCGAGGTGGGTGGATCACCTGAGGTCAGGAGTTCAAAACCAGCCTGGCCAACATGGTGAAACCCCGTCTCTACTAAAAATACAAAAATTAGCCAGGCGTGGTGGCAGGTGCCTGTAATCCCAACTACTCAGGAGGCTGAGGCAGGAGAATCACTTGAACTCGGGAGGCAGAGGTTGTAGTGAGCCAAAATCACACCATTGCACTCCAGCCTGGGCGACAGAGTGAGACTCCATCTCAAAAAAAAAAAAAAAAATGTCCCTGGAACACAGGCAATAGCAATTTTGGTGGCCATGTGGGAGGTAGAAATCAGATTAGGGTAAAAGTAAACCTGATTTTGAAAGAAAACGAAATCTTGTTCTCATTTGAAGAATGTTGGCCATTGGGAGAAAGAATAAGGTGGTATCCTAGGAATCCACTTAAAGATTTTTTTTTGTTGTCGTTGTTGTTGTTATTAGAGACATTAAAGAATGTTTCTCAACTGATGGTAATAATCCAGGAGAAAGAAAGAGACAGAGAGAGTAAGGAAATCCTTGAGAATTAAAGTGAATGTGGGATCCAGAACATGATGCCCTTGATAAGTGGAGTTAAAATTTCTCCACAGTAAGAGAAAAAAGGAATGGAAGCAAAGATATGGGAATGTCCACCTGTAGGCTTCTTTCTTCTCTTCTTCTCTATGAAGTATGAGGGAAGTCTGGGAGTGGGCTGGAGTGGGTGGGGAGGATGCTGGCTTGAGGGTCAAGGTAGCCACTGTGGAGAGAGGGAGGGAGCCACAGTGAGAGAAAATGGCAATGGGAAGCGCTGCCGAGTGTGCCTATGTTAATTATGTGGCAGCACAAAACCTGCTGCTTAATCTTTTTGTTATATATTACTTTGTTGTTCTCATCTATTTTGTTCTTCCTAGGAACTTTCAAATAATTTTGTCAAGTTCCAGAAACAATATTTTGAGGTCAGGGGTAGTTGATGGAGTTTGCATTAAATTAATGTATTATTTTGGAGAGAATTGATATCTCTACAATACTAATCCCTCTACCCCAGGAATACACCTCTGTATTAGTCCATTTTAATACTGCTATGAAGAAATACCCAAGACTGGGTAATTTATAAAGAAAAAGAGGTTTAATGGACTCACAGTTCCACATGGCTGGGGAGGCCTCACAATCACGGAGGAAGGTGAAGGAGGAGCAAAGGCACATCTTACATGGAGGCAAGCAAGAGAGTGTGTGCAGGGAAACTGCCTTTTACAAAACCATCAGGCCTCTGAGACTTATTCACTATCACAAGAAGAGCATGGGGAAACCTGCCCCCATGATTTAATTACCTCCCAGCAGGTCCCTTTCACAACATGTGGGGATTTGGGGAGATACAATTCAAGATGAGATTTGGGTGGAGACACTCAAACCATATCAACTTACTGAATATTTAATCCAGTTTTCTTGGCTGTCCCTTGGAAAGGTTTTATATAGTATTTATTTCATAGAGCTGCTGCACCTTTCTGAATAAAGACTCAGGACACTTTAATTTTTCCTGTTGTCTTTCATTATCTTGTCCATTTCACCTATTTTTCTTTAAAGTCTGTTATTGTATTAGATCATTTTTTGTGCTATTATTCATGGATTTTTTTTTGTTTTGGGGAGGATATTTATTTAGAAGACAAATCAGGTGATTTCTAAAATGTATGCATTTTCTGCAATATATCTTCACTGTGAATAAATTGTTGCATTTAATGCTTTTTTCCTTTTGTTATAATTTGTGTGATATTAATTTTGGGTCATCTGACTTCTCTCAGTTTGCATTTGCCTGATGTATCTGTACTCATTTTTTGTCCTTTATTGTTTCTGTGTTGCTTTGTTTAGTCTTGAATACTGCACTCTCTATACAGTTGGATTGCATTTCTTTTGACAAGTGAAAAGAGGTTAGTCTGTACCTATTTACTGTAACAACCTATGTTTGATTTTATTCTTCCTTATTTTTTCTTTCCCTATTTTTTATATATATTTTGCTAAACTGTTATATGACATCCTGATTCTATAGGATAGTTTATGTTTGAAAGATTCTTTTAAAATTTATATTTCTCTAATGATGTGCATCATAAATGGCAGAATTTACTGTTTCCCTCTATGAAAAATTGACTTTTTTTCTTTTCTTTTTTTTTTTTTTTGGTAGAGATAGGGTCTCACTATGTTGTCCAGGCCAGTCTTGAATTCCTGGCCTCATGTGATCCTTCCATTTTAGTCTCCAGAGAAGCTGGGAACATAGGCATGCATGTCACTGTGCCCAGCCAGGACAAATAGACTTTTTGAATGTTTCCACTTCATCTCATCTTGCCTGAAAATCTTTCATGATTTTTCAATTTATAGTCTCTGATTTTCAACACAGATAATTATTATAAAACCATTGTGTATTCTTATGTAATCCCTATGCTTTTATTGCAAAATTGTTTCATATTTGTAGTCTACTTTTAATTCCATATTTTATTGGTTTTTATGTTCTCCCACCATTTCTGTAATACCACAATGTTCCCATTCTATATTTTAATATATCATTTGATTATTGGTTTATATCTTGGTGGTTTTTAAAAGCAATAGCACATAGATGGTACCATTTTATTTATTTATTTTGTTGAGACAGAGTTTCACTCTTGTTGCCCAGGCTAGAGTGCAATGGTGTGATCTTGGCTCACTGCAACCTCCTCCTCCTGGATTAAAGTGATTCCACTGCCTCAGCCTCCCAACTAGGTGGGATTACAGGTGCCCACCACAAGGCCCAGCTAATTTTTTTTTTTTTTTTTTTTTTGTATTTTTGGTAGAGACGGGGTTTTACCATGTTGGCCGGGCTGGTCTTGAACTCCTGACCTCAGGTGATCCGCCCGTCTCGGCCTCCCAAAGTGCTGGGATTACAGGTATGAGCCACTGGGCCCGGCCGATGGTGCCATTTTAATTTTAAATTTTTAATGCTACCACACTTTAATTTTTCTTGTCTTTCTTTATCTTGTCAATTTCTCCTTTGTTTGCTTTAAAGTCTGTTATCATATTGTATCATCTTTTGTACTGGTATTTATGGTTTTTTTGTTTGTTTTTTGGGGGGAATTTATTTAGAACACACATCAGATGATTTCTAAAATGTACTCATTTCCTACAATAAGTATTTGTTAAAATTTATTGTTCCTCGTGATGTGTAAAGGCCTGAACTCTTTTTCCTATATAGCTGAATGTTTTTTTTTTGAGGCGGAGTTTCGCTCTGTCACCCAGGCTGGAGTGCAGTGGCGCAATCTCGGCTCACTGCAAGCTCTGCCTCCCTGGTTCACGCCTTTCTCCTGCCTCAGCCTCCCAAGTAGCTGGGACCACAGGATAGCTGAATATTTTTATAGGTCCCATATTTAGACGGTTCCTTGAATGAAGAAATGTTTATTGAGGACTGGTGTGTTCCATAAATCATGTGGATGGATTTTTTTTTAATTCTTTTACTCCCACCTAGTTGTTAGAATTCTCTCGAATAATAAGATAAGGGCTGGCAAATGTTTATAGTTCTTTCCTTGCTAGAAAGAATGATTTAAAATCTGAGATTTCCCAAAGTGCTGATCTGTTACTTCTTTATGTTTCTGCTCCTTCTTATCTGTCTGTAGAACTCAGAAGTGAGAACGTTGGT
Organism: Pan paniscus; assembly: GCF_029289425.2. Classification (NCBI taxonomy): domain Eukaryota; kingdom Metazoa; phylum Chordata; class Mammalia; order Primates; family Hominidae; genus Pan; species Pan paniscus. The sequence continues at coordinate 59,139,118 of NC_073268.2, read as the reverse complement.
GCTTATCCCTTCCTGGCTAGCCATAGTCCATTATTGGGTATCATAATTCCAAAACAAAGGTAGAAAGATGTTATTGGGGTGGATGATGGGATGGCTGAAATAGGACTTACCTTAGATAACATCTGTCTTGTGGAGAGACACAGGTTTTCAGTTTTCTGGTTAGTACAGACCTTCTATCACTGAACTTGGCAGTAGATAGTGGGGGAAAATTAGTCTCATCTTTACTAATAATTTTTTTTTGTTTTTTGAGACAGAGTCTTGCTCTGCAGTCCAGGCTGGAGTACAGTGGTGTGATCATGACTCACTTCAGCCTCAACCTCCCCAGGCTCAGATAATCCTCCCACCTCAGCCTCCCGAGAAGCTGGGACTGCAATTGCATGCCACCATGCCTGGCTAATTTTTGTATTTTTTTGTAGAGACATAGTTTTGCCATGTTGTGCAGGCTGGTCTCGAACTCCTGGGCTCAAGGTATCCTTCTGTCTTGGCCTCCCAAGGTGCTGGAATTACAGATGTGAGCCACTGTGTCTAGCCAAATTCATTCATTCATTCTTAAATAAGAAAATATTTCTGCAAGTGACAGGTTGCAATTTCATCTTTGCTCCACATGTCTTATTAATTGTGGAATTTTTCTAGTATATGTGCTGCCAAAGTGAGCACTAATTGTGGAATTTTTCTAAAAATCTCATGATAGTTTTATTTTCAGCTAAGTTTCTTATGTTTTACGAAGTTTTTTTTATTTTTAAAAATCTAGTTTTCATTATTTTGATCAGAAAATAAAAGATGCTCACTTGTGAACTTCTATTGAAATTTAAGTTAAACTGGAATTCCAAAATCCTCTTTTCATACTAATGTTATTAACAGCAGAATCTTAGAGTACTTACCGCATTATTTCCCCACCTTCAGGGATAAGTTCAGTGTCAGACTCTTTGTTTATCAACTCAACAGCCATTCCCAATCTTTCCCCCACACTCCCCAGCAGCTAGAATTGACCCACAGCTGGCCAATGAGATATTAAGGAACATGAATTTGCAGTTTCTGGCAAAGATTTTCCTCTCTAATAAAATGAAGGAAATATAGAGTGGGATTTCTGACCTCATTACCTCCTTTTCTGTATTTAATTTTTTTATAGTTAACAAACTTCATTTTCTAGTATAGTTTTAGATTTACAAAAAAATCGAGCACATAGTACAAAGAACTCCATATACTTATCCCACCCCAAGCCTGTCTCTTGCCATCCTTTTATCATTAACATCGTCCATTAATGTGGTACATTTGTGAAGATTGATGAGCCAATATTGATACATTATTATTAAATAAAGTCCAAAGTTTACATTAGGATGCACTGTGTCTTGTGAATTCTTGCCAAATGCATAATGTCATGTATCCACTATTTCAGTATCATACAGAATAGGTTCACTGCCCTAAAATCCTGTGTGCTCCACCTATTCAACCCCTCTAGCTCCTCCTGAACTCCTGACCACACTGATTCTTTTACTGTCTCCATAGTTTTGCTTTTTTTTCTTTTCAGAATGTCATATATTTGGAATTACACAGTATATGAGCTTTGCGGAATGCCCTTTTTAATGTAAAAATATGTACTTAAGGTTCCTCTATGTCTTTCTGTGGCTTGGTAGCTCATTTCTTTATTTCTTTTTTGGTAGCTCACTTTGTTTTTTTTGTTTGTTTTTTTTTTTGAGATGGAGTTTCTCTCTTGTTGCCCAGGCTGGAGTGCAATGGCGTGATCTCAGCTCACCGCAACATCCGCCTCCCAAGTTCAAGCGATTCTCCTGCTTCAGCCTCCCAAGTAACTGGGATTACAGGCATGTGCCACCATGCCGGGCTAATTTTTGTATCTTTAGCAGAGACAGGGTTTCTCCGTGTTGGTCAGGCTGGTCTCGAATTCCCGACCTCAGGTGATCCACCCACCTGGGCCTACCAAAGTGCTGGGGTTACAGGCATGAGCCACCATGCCCAGCCGGTAGCTCACTTCTTTTTACCCATTACATGGATATACCATATTTTGTTTATCCATTGGCCTGTTGAAGGACATCTTGGTTGCTTCCAGCTTTAGGCAATGGTGAATCATGTGGTTATAACATTCATGTGGAGTGTTGGATGTTCTATTGTGAGAAGGCGATGCATGGAACCAAGGCAGCCGTCTTTTTATCATGGGGTGAAAATCTGAGGATGAAAAGTGAATATGCGAAGGTTGCAGACTGGAAGGAAAGGAAGAACTACATCCTTGAGGACACGTGTGAGCCAGTGGGCCAATCCCAGGATTCCTTGTCAGGTAAGCACTAAGTGTCTCCATGAATTAGGCTACTATTAGTAAAATTTTCTGTGAGTTGCAACAGAAATTATCTTAACCAATGAAAGGGCTAGTCCATGCCATGATTTATCTGGTTAGCATATTTTATTTTCTATAGCACATTTTAATTTATCTTTTAAGGTAAAAAAGGGCTTTACTATTGTATATTTTTAAGTAAGAATTTTTCTGACTTTTTATATAACATGAGTCACATCCAGATATTTTACTCTAAATTTTAATAGGTGGTAACTCATGTGCAGTAAATATTAAATTGCAATGACTAATACAAGAGATTCACATTCCAACGCTCACAGTAGTTCTCGAGAATGTGGTTTTTAATGTGGCTGGACGCCTCTGTCTTTTCTTCACTTTAAGCTCGGTCTCTTTATCCTATGCCTTGTGAAAGGAGGGTAATTATCATACGCATCTTCACAAATTGGAGGCTGTCAAGCAGTCAGTGAGTCCCCTTGGAAATACTGAGGCACACTAAATTCATTAAAAGTAGCCATCCAGAAAGCTAAAGGAGACAGCCTTCAGTGATTAAAAAAGAAAATCAGACTTGTGACTGCCGCCTGATTAGCAATCTAATTTTAAAAGCATCGACATTCTTCATAAAAAAGCATCAACATTCTTCAGTTATCTCAACACTAATCTGCAATCTGAACAGCCTAAGTCTATTACGATCATGCCTTTTTAGTCAGTCTTTGCTGCCTCCAATTCACATCCATTTGCCAGAGCTGAAGCACCCAGTTTACCCCAACACAGACTTTCATCCAAATCCTCACATTAATGGTCACCTTCTGGATCAACACATGCCAAGCTGTTCTCTTTTTCTCTTACCAGGCTTTCAGACTTAAAGATTTTTGCATTCCCTAAATCTCCTCTTCCTAAGGTTGAATGTCCCTTGTTTCTTTAATTGCTCTTCATGAGACATCATTTCCAGACCCTTGATTATTCGGGTCTCTCCCCATGGGATACAATTTCTCCTGTCAATATCCTTCGTTCACTGTGGTACTTGAGACTCCACATGGTAGTGTCTTAGGCTGGGCTCTCCCAGAAGCAACCCTCGGAAGAGGATTAAAATGGGGATGGGTATTTGGAAGGTGATCCCAGGAAGCATGTGTAGGAAGTGAGGAAGTAGAACAGGGAAGGGGAAGACACTAATACAGTCTGTGTTACTGAGCATGCACTGCTATGAGCAAGGGGGCCTGGGGCTTATCATTCATGCTTTGGATCACTGGGACACTATATAGAGCTTACTCTCAGAGTTGTCTCACTTATGGGTGAAGGAGCTGGGATATTTGTCCAGTCTCCTATCCTTTATTAGTATTCTGTACAATCTGATAAGCACAAACAATCATAAACATTCACGACCTTTTTAGTATAATCTAGGATTCTTTAATTTGTTTTTCATACAGCTGAACCATATCCTGGAATCCTCCCAGATACATCATCAATGAAAACCCCTGGATTTCCTTGTGGATAGCCAAATCTCTGCCAACTTGTATATGAGCAACTTAGGTATTTATTATTTATGCATTTATTGTTATATATTATTTTATATATATTATTTACTTATGCATTGCGGATCTCTCTGATTTGTTTAGTTGGGATGCGGGACTCCAATGTGTTACGATCACTCTTCAGCCTGCCATTTCCCTGCTTCAACTTTCTGTTTCTTTGCTTTTCTTTGGCACGAGGCACGTATTCCCTGTTCTAACACCTTTTCCTGCCCTGTTACCTCCTGGTCAGCTCTCGGGTCTCAGCCCTGCCATGGGTCAAATAGTTAACAGTGCACATTTCCCGATGAAGCCTCACACATTAGAAAATGAAACGAGACAGCTGTCACAGACAACGCCCAGGAAAGCCATTCATCTATGTTGCCTTCTAGTTGAAGAACTCAAGGAAACTAGATTTTTCTGTATCAATGCTCATGACTACATCTAGATTTTCCATGCAAAGTAATTAAATTAGTGTATGTTGCAGGGTTGCAAATTTACTTACACTGTATTTAGATGTGCACAGAAATCCTAACTTCTTTATTTTCTATGCTGTATCTGGTTTTTCTCAGAATTTCCTCAGCATGTTGGAAATAAGAGGAAAAATTAAATTTGCCAGTGTTTAGTATCGCAGTTGTTTCCAATGTAAGTTGGTTTTCCAATGACTCAGTCTCTTTGGAGGAAATGCTTGATCTTTCAGATTGTTTTCTCTTTTTCCATGCTTCTCTCTTCCCTGATTAATGCCTCTGGGTGTGGGGAAGGCTGTGTGGAGCTGGGGCCCAGGATGGAGGGAGTGCAGCCCTCTCTCAGGACTGGAAACTGTTGACCTTGTGCCTGTTGCTATCTCTAGGATCTATGGTCTGGGCCATTGGCTTCTGGTTGCAAATGCCCTGCACACTGCAGTCTCTGTCTTGATTGTGGGCCTCTGTCTGTCCACTAGTCTTTCTACCATTTTTGTATCCCCACAGTGGAGCTACATGGAGCCTCAGAATTCTTTGGTTTCTCTAAGCAGCCATAAAGCCTCATAAATCCTGCATTAGGTTTATCTACCCAGCCACCTTCCTTCAGCAAGGTTGCCCTCCAGACTCCACACCATGCCAACATGCAGATGATGGTGGCTTCTATAACAACATCTCTAGGCTATGGCCTGGGTATCCTAACATTCTTGAATTTGTCTGCATTTCTCTAGATATTTCTATTGTTTCCTCTATTTGAGGTTTTATTGTATGAAGGGGGAAGCAAGAGCACACACATCTGTCTTTCTTTCCTTTGTAGATGAGACAGTTAGTGCTTACCAAACATTCCATTCCACTCTCTTGTAGGGTCTAGGTGCCTATTTGGGGTCAATTATCACCTCCAGGTTGATACAACTAAGAGCCATAAAAGAACAAGAAACAAACTTTTGTTGTGATGAGCCCATGAGATGCTGGAGTGTGTTACTGCTGCGTAGAAGTAATCGCCCCACACAAAACACTCTTTCCCAGTCTGCTGAAGCAAGAGGGATACATTTTATCTTCCTGTCTATAAAGGAAATTCTCTAGTTTGTATCTTCTGTTCTAGGAGGTGAGGTGCATTAAAGCTTCATTGCTGAGCCTTTCTGGGATAAGATTCAGCCCCACTGGGACAGCTAGGTTAGATTTTGAACTAGGATTCATCCCCATGACATATACTTTCATACATAATTATGTATGTTTTTATATGGCTTTCTGAACAGACACAAGGAACTATACTGAGTCCAAATGCTGGAAATCTTCATGTTAACGGAATCATCAACGAGCCAAAAGGTGGTCACATCCCTTGCAAAAACATACAAGGAGTGTGTTATGGGCTTTGTGTTCCCCTAAGGCTGCTGAAGTTCTATCCCCAGCACCTGTGATTGTGACCTTATTTGGAGATGGTCTTTGCAGATGATTAAATTAATTAAGATGAGGTCATTCAGGTGGCCCTGATCTAATACGACTGTGTCGTTATGAAAAAGGAACATTTGGACACAGAGACAAACACACACAGACAGAAACTGATGTATACACTCAGGAGAGCATCATATGGAGATGGAGGATTAGAGCGATGCAGCTACAAGCCAAGGCATGCCTGGAGCTGCCTCAAGCTAGGAGAGGGGCCTGGAACAGCTTGCCTCTCACAGCCCTCAGAAGAAACCAGGTCTGCCAACACCTTGACTTTGGGCTTCTAGACTTCAGAGCTGTGAGGCAATATGTTTCTTTTGTTTAAGTCACCCAGTTTGTGGTCTTCTGTTATAGCAGCCCTGTAATGAGCGCAGGACGATCCACACTAATTCAGGATAATGGTTACTCCAGGGAGAGAGGTGAAAAAGGGATGGGTGGGAGGGAGGGGCTGCAGAAATCTGTAACATTTCTTCTCTAGGAGAAAATGAGATCTGCACAGATATGGTAAAGCTTTAAATATGTTTGATCTGGTTGGCGTGTACATGAGTGTCATTTTACCTAATGTATTTTTCAGTCTGTTTGGAATACAGAAAAAGCCCACAACAATTGGGATAGAAATGGCTGGGCTAAGGTTCGCAGTCCTGCACAGCAGGCTCTGCTTGGCTGTTTCTTTAACCTTGCATTCCACGGCCCTGCCTTTTTTATACATGCGAATTTTCTGAACTCCCCAGAAATTATAGGGTTATTCATAATATTCACCACCATTCATAATTTAACATGTGAAAAATGTGATTATATCTTTCCATAGCAAAACTAGCAACAGCAGTGGCAACAGAAGCAGCCTCGAAGACTACATGGGAGGATGGAAGCCAATAGCAAGGGCATTTTTATTACCACTGAGCTGGGCAGCTTCCAGTGGAGGCGGTATGAGACTCTCCCTTGTGGACTTGAAGCTTCTCAGAGCCTGCAGGGAGTGCTGGGAGCTGTGCTAGCTTGACAACAGATAGGCCATTTTCCCAGCCTCGACAAAGAATGGGAGTTCAGAGTGAGTCATCAGCCGTATAACCATCTTTTAACTCAGAACCCAGAATTGTGTAATAACCATGGCATTTAAAAAAAATAGCTCTGGGACTGTCAAAAACTATACTTAGTACTTGTTAGGAGTTGGTTTTTAATTTTAAAAACACATGGTAACTCTGACAAGTATGTGCTTTATATGTGCTTTGACCTTGGCAAAGAAACCTCTCTGGGCCTCAGTTTCTCCATCTGTAGATTGGGGATAATAAGACTATCTTTTAGGGCTCCTGAAAAGATCAAACGTGTTAATTATTTATATAATGTGTAGCACAGAGTTGTATAAACATTTATACTTATTTCAGGTTTAAGAAGCATTTTGACACTTTGAAAGTACTTTCTCCTTATATGTTAATTTGAGTTGCAACATCCCTGTGTTATGGAGAGGAATGATTAAAATCACCATCAGCTCTTTTTTAAAAAATGAAGTTCAAAAGCCTTCCACAGCTTGCTTCTGGTGACACAGAGAGCAAGTAGAAGAGCCAGGTCTGGGCCTTAGCTTACTGTCATACCCCACAGACAATTCACACACCACTGAACAAGAATGGAAAAGTCTCGGGGCATTGTAGCTCACACCTGTAATCCCAGCATTTTGGGAGGCCAAGGTGGGTGAAACACTTGAGCTCAGGGGTTCAAGACCAACCTGGGCAACATGGTGAAATCCCATCTTTACAAAAAATACAAAAATTAGCCAGGCTTGGTGGTGCGTACCTGTAGTCCCAGCTGAGGTGGGAGGCTGAGGAGGGAGGATAACTTGAGCCTAGGAGACGAAAGTTGCAATGAGCTGAGATAGTGCCACTACACTCCAGCCTGGGCAACAGAGCAAGACCCTGTCAAAAAACAACAAACAAAACAAAAAAACAAAAAATAAACAAAAAATAAACAAAAAAACAGAGAGAGAAGGAATGGAAAATATCTTGTCATATCTCTTTCATGGCCTTGAATTATGATTTCAGAAGTGACTTACTTGACAATTATTTAGAGATGCCTTACATTCATTTCTGATTGGTTCCCAAACACAATGTATCCCAAAATTAGCATAAAATGTCTGACCCTGCAACTCTTCTGATGAGTGGTTAATATCCTGTTGGGAAATATACCGAACAGGAAACCCGCGACAACTCCCTTCGCCACACGCTGCCAGTAGCCGCAACGGCAAGAACCTTCCCTCGATTGTCTACGCTTTGGGTTTTGCTTAAACAATGCATTTGCATCTGAGACCTAGAGGGAGGCACATATCCAGAATCCCTGCCTTGAGTTCTTAACTCTGAAAAAGTCTTAGTGATGAGTTCTACCCCTTCCTGCCGGTGAAGGTAACTCTGATCTGCCTTAACGGGAGTCATGTGCTGTTACTATTATGAGGCCAACTTTCACAGAGCTAAATAGTCTCAACAAATGTCCAGATGTTCAGATAAAAAAGAAAGAAAAAACCACTTTAGCAGGCCTAGTTGAAGGCCACATAAATAGTAGTAAAGCTGCTGAACCTATTTGCATTTCGCACCCAATAATTTCAGGCTCTCTCTGACTTAAATTAGAGAGTGTGATTGTTCAGCCCAGCCGTTTCCTAACCTCCACGGGTGTGAACAGTGAAAAAATACAGATAACAGATTGTCTCTGTACAGGGATGAACACAGCCATTTTTGTGTCTTGCTTTTCCTCTTCTCTTCTCATTAACTAAGCACTCAAGGCCTCCGGGCACGTTCTCTGTTCTGTGCATGCTGATGCTGGCCCATTGCGCGGGGGTGGGGGACTGAGCTTTCCAGCCTCTAATGTCAGATGTCCCACTTTCAGAACATAACTTGTAAAGTTTCCCAAAGGAATGCGGTTCAGGGTGCCCTTTGGTTCGAGGCATGAGCTCACTGTCTTGCAAGAGCAGTAAATTATTTTGTGCTGCAGAGGAATTGTGTGAGTTTTGAATGGTAGGCTCATAAACTCATGATTTATAATTAAATTAGACCTCAGGAAAATGTCCCAAGTTGTATCTATTTGGCTTTCTCCAGCTTTTTTGAAGGTCCTACAAACAGACTAAATGGAAATTTCGCTTAAGAAATTGTTGTCATAAAGTTTTATAGGACCATCTCAGTGGTTAGAGGACTGTTAAACATCCCTGCAGGGGGAAAAACAAACACAATTAGACACAGACTAGCTACTCTGTTTGGAGGGTGAAAACCAAAGTCACGCTGGAAATGCCACATCCACAGAAGCACAGCGTTTGGCCTGAGCTGGATTTTCTGATGTAAGATTACCATTAAAAATCTGTTGGGTTCTAACTTTCTATTTTGTTATTTTCTTTCTTCGCTTTTTCCTTACTTCATCATTTTTTTCAATAAAAAATTGTTTTGTTTCTTTCTCCTTTTAAAATTATTTTTCATTTTTATTTGTTATAAAATGCATATAAAATGTAGCATCCCCACCATTTTTAAGTTTACAAGTTCAGTAGCATTAAATACATTCACATTTTCACGCAACCATTATTACCACCATCCATCTACAGAACTCTTTTCATCTTGCAAGCTGAAACTCGCATCCATTAAATAACAACTCCCAAAGTCATTAAATAACAACTCCCATCCCTTGTCCTCTGGCAACCACCATTCTACCTTCTATCTCTTTGAGTTTGACCCTCTCTAGGTATCTCATATAAGTATTAGGTTGGTGGGAAAGTAGTAGCAGTTTCTGCCACTTAAAAGTAATGGTAGAAACCACAATTACGTTTGCACCAACCTAATAGAATCATACAGTATTTGTCTTTCTGTGACCGTCTTATTTCACTTATCATCATGTCTTTGGTTCATCCATGTTCTAGCACGTGTCGGAATTTCCTTCCTTTTTAAGGCTGAATAATATCCTCTCGAAAATATGTATCACATTTTTCATATCTATTTATCCATTAGACACTTGGATCCTTTTTCTTTTTATTAATTAGTCATGTCTTTAGTATTGGGTTGTTTTCGGCAAAGCTGCAACTAACAGTTGTGTAGATTGTCGGTGCATGAATTGGTTGCATGGTGGGTGATCGTGGGTGTGAGTGAGCTGAGAAAGCTCAGTTTCCTTTGCTCGTCATGGCCTCTTCTTTTGAGCCTCTCACAGCACAACATGATAACAACATGACAGGAATATGAGATAAGGAGTTTGTGGAACAAAGACGCAAGCTACAAGTCACATTGGATTTTCAGGCTAAGAACCCTTATTATGCAGACAACAAATATTCCATAATGTGGCCTATACTAGGTAAGTACAAATACAGGTGAAGCATCTTTGTATGGTACACACTTCAATTTGATCACTCTGTCTACCCTGTGTACAAATGGAATGCACTGGACTTTTATTTGTCTTACTGATATTGGCCCATTATTATTCAGTCTCCTGTTGTAGCAATTGTCACTATCCTCCTCTTAAAGCTTCCATTTGCTTGTGCTGACCGTTTCCTATCTTCTCTCCAATTGCTAAAGCTCTTATATTCTTTGTTGAGCAGGTGATCAACTTAGGTGACAAATTCACACTTCTCACCAGCTCCCTTAAAACTACTGACAGCAACTGATGTCTATGGAGTGACTTACTGTATCTGTCAAGAGTTCTGCTAGGCACTTAACATACATTATGTCATTTAATCAAAACAATGCCTTACTTTAACTATTATTATTGTTTCTGTTGCATAGACAAAAGCCCGAGACTCAGTAATACTCTGTGACTTGCCCAAGGTCACAGAGCTAGGCAGGGATGGACCTGGGTTCAATGACAGGCTGTATGACTTCAAGTCTTATACTTTTTGATTTGAGACACTGCCTTAGAACACTTTGTCATATCAGAAAAGGAGTTCAGCTCAAACCCTCTTTTGTGTTAGCAATAGTGAAATTTACTTATGATTTAATATAGTTATTTGGGGGGTATTATTTTGTGTATGTGGCTTTTTTTTACTTGTATATTTCATTTAATTTTTTTATTATGAACTCACTGTTTACTATCATTCTATTTTTCCCATCACGATCAACAACAGAAGTATGAAAACTAGATGCATAGCTAGATTTTTTACCATGAACAGCAGAACTCAATTCAAACTGGCTTAAGAAATACAGATCTTTAGCACTTCACATTTTAGTAAGTCCACAGGGTGATGGTTGCTGGGAGTGGTTGATGTTGGACTCGTTGATACCAAATTTGAAATATTCCAGGAGGTAAGGGTCTGGCATCCTTGATGACGGCTTCCTCTCCCAGCTGGGAGCAAGATGGCTGAGAAAGCCCTAGGCATCGTACCTAGACACACGATACCCAGAGAGGAGGGGTCTTCTCCTCTCGTGTCTCCTTGGGAGTGGGAGAGCATTTTCCAGGTGCATTCCAGCCAACTTTTCATCTTTTTTCACTGGCTAGAATGGATCCAGGTGCCTATTCTAAAACCGGTATCTGAAAAAAGTGAAATAGAATGACCAGAATTAGGCAGTCATTTGGGGGTGAAACTGATGGTAGGGAATCAAATTCAGTGATTAATATATGTGTATATAATGAGTATAAAAACATACAAATATGTTGTTATTACCTGATAAGGTAGATAGCATGATATAGGTATTCTATCTGCTACTTCTTTTATAATTAAAAAAATCCCTTTACTGGAGCTAAAGTAGTTCTATAGAGGTAGCCGTGAGGCTGGAGCCTCATAGGTCATGGAGTGTTTGGGGGTGGGTGTAGACAGGAGAGAGGATGGGTGACTAATAGGAGAGAAGAAGCATTTCAGGGCAAGGGACTGGCACAAGTAAAGGCAGAGAGCTGGAAAGAATAGGATGTGCTTCTGGGTTGTGATTGGGTCATGATTCCCTGGTCACAGTTCCCTGGCAAGCGAGGAATTTGGAAGAGTGAATGTGGATGGACTGTAGGCTGCCTTGAGAGTCAGGTCTGAGGAATTGGCCTCGCCAGTGAGTTTATACCCATAAAAGATGTGTACAAGGAAGAAAGGAAAACCTGAAGCAAACAAGACATAATAAAGGGCAGTGCTCACCATAAGTCTACTCTTACGCATGATAAAACTTTAGAAATCCAAGTCCCCTCTCTTTCTAGTTAGGTTACTGTGCCTAAGTTCTTCCTCCATAAGAGTGTCAAAGCCACGCTGGTGATAGTGATCAAGGATGGGATGGTACAACCCCCTGTTCTCTACCCTACATCTCCTTCCTCCCTCCCTCCCTCCCTCCTTCCTTCTTTCCTTCCTTCCTTCCTTCCTCTCTTTCTCTTTTTTCTTTTTATTTTCTTCCTCCCTGTCCTCCCCTCCTCTCCTTTCTTTTCCTCTCTCTTCTTTCCATTGTCTTTTCTTTACTCAAGGGTACTCTTTGTTTCTGGAGGTCTCAGTACAGGGCCTCGCCACTGTAGGCACCTGATGACTGCTTGTTGAACTCAATCGAAGTCTTCATGTTATCTTCTCCTTTCTTCCTCTTCTTTTTATTTAGGGTAACAATCCCTCCATTTTTGGTGACTCTCTACTCTGCCTAACCTTAAGTTTTTCTAAGGTACTAGGGAAATTTCTTCATCCAGTTATGGATTCTCAGGGACAAAGATGTTTCTGTTCCCTGTGTTCAGCATCTCAGCTGTTTGATGGAATGTGTTTCTGAAATATGGGTTCTTCTGCTAGAGTAGCTGCTTAAAGCAGGATCCACGGGCCTTGGAGGAGCCAAGTATGAGCTCTAAGACCTGCTATCTCCAGGTAGATAGTGTGAGGATCAAATTAGAGGACACCCAGCTGGTGTCCTGGAGAATTGCTTGGTCAGTGTGAGGGGAAAACCCACACACATTTTGGTCATAAGGGGTGACTTGCTTGTGAGAGTAGAGTAGGGAAAGTACTTTGGTTTTTCTCTTTGCAATTGTTATGTGGTCTCAGAAGCCTCTACCCATGGACTCAGATGCCCCATTTCCTCAGGGTGAGGGCAGACGTAGTCAAGACAGTTTCTGAATGTTCATAAAAGTTAGTAATAATGACATGGTCCTGGAAGCTGAGGCTTTCTTTGGCAAGAGCTGGCTTTATAGGGGAATGCTTCTTGAGCCCAAAGAGGCTCAGGATCTGGTAAACTTGGAGGATAGAATTCCTTCCATAAACCATAATACACCATGATGTGAGAGAACTTTTCCAGACCCAAAGCAGATACAGGTTAGTAGCTGGACATAAGAGAAAGACTAGAGAGGATAAGATTTGCAGTTAGGTGCTGGTAGGTACCTGAAAAGGAATCACGTATAAACTTCTTCACTGCATCAAGCCCCAGAAGAGACCAGAGAATCCTCTGATAATTTGAGGAAGCCACAAGCAACCTGTCTCTTACATTTCAGGTAGAGTCCAAGAAAGCCAGGAGCCTTCTACTGGGTCTCCCTTTTCCAGCTTGTGAGGTAGAACCTCAAAAAATAGAATCAATGGTGTGGCACGGCTTAGAGAAGAAGGGGGCACCCAGTGTCACTTCCCTCTTGAGTCTCCCATGACCGCAGAGTGGTGCCAGAGTGGGTGTGGGCTACCAGCACCTCCAAGATGGGTGTGGCAGAGAGTGTGGGCAGGTTGGGAGACCCAGATGAAAAAGCTCATTTGCTGCCAGAAAGAGGTGAGAACACTTCAGCAGTGCTTGTTACTGAACCAGACTTGCTTTGCCTATTGCACAGTATGCCAATCACTGAGATGATGAGTTTTGCATTGCAGAAAGGGTTTATTCACAAGGCAGCCAAGTGAAGAGACTGGAGAACAGGACTCAAATCTACCTCTCTGAAGATGGCGGTTTTAGGGATATTTATGGGCCAGGGGAGCAAGGTGGTATGAGGCGTAGGGAAAGGTGACTGGGGGTAATGAAAAGTGAGGCAATTGGTGATCTTCACAAGCATAGTCAAGCTTCATGGCTCTTTATAGGATGCATGTTCATAAAATAGCATGGTTAGCATGATCTAAAGTTATATTTTTAGGCCCTCTGATCTCAAATGGTCACCTATCGGACACTCATGCAGGCTTATTTGAAGGGTCAGTGGTCTCAGTAGGCTTGAAGTGGGTAAGAACTGACTCTACGTTCCTGAAAAACAACTTAGGCAACTGTCACCATGGTGACTCATACATCAGAGATGTCGTCTATAACGAAGCTAGTGGGAATTTAGATATATATTGTTTCGCTACATCACTTTTAGCTACATGGGTTTTAAAATCGACTAAAAGCAAGTGACCGAAAACAAGTGAGGTAGGTTAAGTTTGTGGATCCAAACAGATTAGCCTTAGGTTTCACAGGTGTGGTGGGGGTACAGCCACAGGCAAAACCAGATGGGAGGAATCCCATCAGCATTGGATTCCTAGGTGCACGGGACAGGGACGGACTGTGGTGTGCGACACCCCCGTGCACCAACACCCGACACCAGGTCACTGGCCATAAAAAGGGAAGGAAGGATGGTGGCGGAAAATCCTGGCAGGGCTGGGGGTTTATCCAAAAGACACTACATTGACTCTAGAAGCAACTGAGTTTCTCTTTATTTGGAGAGTTTTTATTTTTCTGTTTTTTGTTTGTTTGTTTCTGTTTTTGTTTTTTGAAATGGAGTCTTGCTCTGTCACCAAGCTAGAGTGCAGTGGCGCCATCTCGGCTCACTGCAACCTCTGCCTCCCAGATTTAAGCAATCCTCTTGCCCCAGCCTCCATAGTAGCTGGGACCACAGGCACATGCCACCACGCCCAGCTAATTTTTTGTATTTTTAGTAGAGACAGGGTTTCACCATGTTGGCCAGGAAAGTCTCGATCTCTTGACCTTGTGATCCGCCAGCCTTGTCCTCCCAAAGTGCTGGGATTACAGACATGAGCCAATGTGGCTGGCCAAGAGTTTTTGTTTTTCTATCATCATCAGAAGGGGGATTTGAGAGCTTCGTTATGTTCAATGACAGAGAAATTAAGAGTTCTTTTTTCATTCTGCCCAAGTTCATGACCATGACATTTACACCCTCTACACATGGCCATCAGTCTGTAGGTGAAATTGGCAACTGGATAGTACTCGCTACTATTCCTCTGGACCAGCTGAGTCGTGGGCCTCTAAATAGCTGTCATGAGGGAGTTCTTAAAGGTAGAGAATTTAATATCTGAGCTTCTGTGTGTGCGTGTATATGTGCGTGTGCATGTGTAGTGTATGTGCATCTTGTGTACGTGTGTGGTGTGCATCTGTGTATGTATGTGTGGTGTGTGCATGTGTGGTATGCATATCTGTGTGTGAGTGCATGTGTGTGTATGTCAATGTTGTCTTCAGTTTCATGTCAAGTACTTCACGTATGCCTACATTTTCTATCATCTTTGTCTCACTTTCACTTGAGGCAAATGATCAAAAGCTGATTGATCATTTGAAGACATGAATTGAAAGGGGCTAAAAAAGTGTTACTTTTCTGAATAATATTTTTGGCTACTTAAAAAAAGTAAAGTCTTTTTAAAATGGAGGTGATAGTAGCCTTTTACTTCCTGTTGTCAGATTATATTGGAACATTTATTTTTTCACTTCTAAGTTCACAGGGCAAAGGGGTTATGGCTTGGCTGGACATTTTTCAGGAGCTGAGAAGACCAAAGTTGGTGAAGATTACACGTGGCTTGAGAATATGCAATATGAAGACATGTTGAGAAAATGATGTGATAAAAAGAATAGTCTAAAGAAAGTAAGATTCAGAAGGGTTATGAAGACAGTTTTCAAGTTTCTGAAGGTGAATGGAAGGTAAATTAAACTTGATTTGTATATTCTCAAATCAAAAAAGTAGAAACAAAATGAGACAACTTTCTGCGTTAAATAGGGCAGTACTTTCCATCATTCGAGACAAGTCAGACAATTGCAGGTGAATTGCATTCCTTAGGAGACAGGGTGAGTGGAACTTCATCCTAGGATGCCATGGAGAGGCAACCAGTAGAGGAAAGCTTCACTGGGGCTCCTGCGGTTCCTTTCATCACTGCAATTTTGTGATTTGATGAAATTTCCATACTATGTAAACTTAAACAGGACCATGACCCACTTTTTCCCTCCTTTTACATCTTTTTCCTGGCCTGTTAACAAAGATTTAATGACCTACTAATGCTTGAGGCATTCTTGAAAAACCACTGTCGGATTAGCACTTGGTTTTTAAAAAATGAATTTCTTTCTTTGGTTTGTTGCCTTTTCCCCCAAATAAGATGCATGGTTGTGTTTCTCGCCCCACCTTGACTTTGGGAACTGGGCCTCAGTGAGATAAGATTTGCCTGGTTTTGTGTCCTATTTAAAATATGAACTGAGGTGAAGGTTGTGTACTTTGCACTTAGAAGAAAGACTGTTCCTCTAGCACTTGAACAATTGCCTCTCCCTCCCACTCTGAGTGGCACGTGGGTCAACTTGCAGAGAGCTGTGGCTTCCAAGGTTCTCTTCCCATGTGACTGGATGTCAAGAGAGGCCTCAAGCATAATAACCAGGAGGGGAAAATTTAGAGGAAGTCTGTGGTTCTGATTTGCTACACCAAATTATTCTTAAATCCAGTCAAAAACATGGGCATATTTCAGTGGTTCTCAAATGGAAAAAAAAAAATTCTTATCTGGGTTTATGCAGTGGTATTTGCTACATGATTTCCAGTTTTTGTAACTTCTGCAAAGACAGAAGCTCTTGTGTGGAATGTCCTCCCCATCTTTTCCAAACATCGAAATCCTGTTTATCCTTAAACACGACTGAGACACTTTCTTCAACCTCCAATCAGAGGATATCTCATCATTCTTAGAATTTCCACGGCATGTTGTTTATATGCCTGTTTAGCATAAATTTCATTATGCGTTGCTCTTTCCATCATTGTGTTCTCCATAAGATTGCAAATTTCTCAATGGCATCTTCATCTTTATATTCCTCCCATGATACTTGGTGTAATGCCTGTTAATTGGCAGGTGGTGGTGGTTTGTGGAGTGAGGAGATTAACGAATCTGTCATAACTCCTTTCCTCACCACATTCTTAAACTGTGCAGTAGCCCCCAGAGTAGGGAAAGACACTAAAGAGAGTGCATGAATTAAATACTTGGCACTTCAGAATAATTTTCATCAAGTTAGCTTGAGAGCTATGAACTTCATCGTTAGACCGTCTTTGTTCTTAAAACTCCCCTCGCCTCCGTACCCCCTTCTCACTAAAAGAGCCAATATCTGCTTTAAAATCAGCTTCAAAATGGAATGCCTGGATTTATATTACAAGCTCCTGGAGAACTAAAACTGTCTCATTTATTTTTTTCCCCCGATGCACTTGGCTTCATCCCAGGCAATTGTAGGTCTTCTGTAAATATCTGATGAATTTCTGAAAAAGTAAAGGAAGGTCAGAATTCATTTAAATGCATATTTTACTCCATATGACGCCAAAGCATTAATGACAAAAGTTTTTACCTTTTGAAAGTTAGCATAGGCTCAACCTAGAGAATAAAAGACACAGATTTTAAAAACGGTCATTTTGGCTACTTCTGACTAGTAGGTTAGAATTATGGCAGAGGCAGTAACAAAGAAAAATAAACTAACAAAATGTGGTTGATTCTGTGGTCTTGTATCGACACAGCTAAGTAGAACTGTGCTAGTGAATAATGAATGTAGGTTGATGGTCATCTACTGTTTAATGGTTTCCAAACTAACATTTAAATGGAAATGAGTGGCTTATACCAAAGTCCAAATAATATAGTTCTCGGCCAACATTGTATATGAATGTTGATTTTGGATTGATGATGGCAGTGTATTAATAAGAAGCCTGAAAGATTATATTATCTCTGTGGGTTACTCAAATAGATTTACACAGAAAATCATTTTGTGGAATAATAAGGGTAATTTTATATATGGATAGTGAGAAGGACATTGTGTTTGGCATCTGGAGACCTGGATCATTTTCCTGGCCCTGTAACAAACAACCTCTTTCCTCTGAGAACTTTTAGCTTTGTCCATCTTTCTATTGCTGTGCTTGCAACTATGGTATAGTTAATTGTGTAAATATTTGTATTCCATTACTTTTTCTAGGTCAAAGCTGTCTTGTTTATCTTTGAATTCACAGTGCTTAGCAGAGTGTCCAGTAGTGTGTATGCCCATTACACATCCAGGGAATGCATTGAAATGAAGGAGTTGGATAAGATCATTAATTTCTGCTTCTAATGTTTTGAGATTCTCAAGAACAGAGAAATTCAACACACACACTCACACACACATATGCAGATTAAATTATGGGCTCAGATTTTTCAGGGAGAAACCATAGAAGGCATGTAGTCTAATTTTTTCCCCATAGATGAAAAAGTATAGCAAGTCAGTCTCTACACCTTACAGATACAATAGAAACCATCAGACAGGAACTCCTGTAGTTTTCCCATATGAGACATATAACCTTGACCATCAGTAGCCATCTCATCCTTTCTCCTCAGTAGTGTAGGTTCAGGTACCTCTTCCTGTGTATTCCACACGCCCCCTCCCTGAGTCTCTTACTTTCTCTTGTATATTAAGATTCTCCCTCTCAACTTGGGCTGTCCCTCTCAACTTGGGCTATCCCAGTGTTTTTGTTTTTTTGTTTTAAATATTATTATGTGTCTTCACACACACACACACACACACACACACACACACACAGACACACACCCACACAGCTTTTTAGATCCCATAGCTCTATCCATCTCAGCCAAACTTCTTGAAAGAGTGGCTCGTATTCACTTTCTCTCTTTCCTTATCTTCTGCTCTCTCCATACTCTTCAATCTGCTATTGGCCTCTTTCATGTCATCGTAGTAGCATTTGGTAAACCTATGAATCACTTGCTGCTGAAACTAACAGAATTCTGGTTGTTCCTTCTCAGGTTTATCTTCCTCAATGATATGTTTAAAATTGGGAATTCCTTAAGGATCAGTACTCAGTCAAATTCCTTTCTCATTCCATAAGCTCACTATACTGTTCCATGCCCATATTTTGTATTTTCTCTTAAATATGACTCTTAGATTTATACTTCAAGCCCAGATCCCTCATATCTCATGCCGTTTTGGCTGCCTCAAAGGCATCAAGCCAAACATATCCCAAAACAATTCATTATACAGTATTTCTTCCTGTCACCAAAAATCTGTTGATTCTCTTTCAATATTTACTATTTTTATGAAGCATCCTGACTATATATTCCTTTTCTTTTTTTTGGAGATAAAGTCTCACTCTGTTGCCTAGGCTGGAGCGCAGTGGCATGATTTCCACTCACTGCAGCCTCCACCTCCTGGGATCAAGCAATTGTCCTGCCTTAGCTTCCCTAGTAGCTGGGATTACAGGCATGTGCCACTATGCCTGGCTATTTTTTTTTTTTTTTTTTGTATTTTTAGTAGAAATGGGGTTTCACCATGTTGGCCAGGCTGGACTAGAACTCCTGACCTCAAGTGATCCACCCACCTTGGCCTCCCAAAATGCATATATTCTTATAAAATCTATATCAACTCACCCTCATAACAAGTTCTTCAACAAATCCTATTGAGTTTCATCTCCCTAATATCTTTAATCTGTTATGTCTCTTCATCTTCACTACCAACACCCTAGTCTAATCTACCATTATCTATTTCCTGGACTGCTTACTGCCTTCTAAATGGTCTCATCTTCTCTTGACTCCTTCCAATCCAATCTCCAAAGTTCAGACAGATAGATTCTATCAAAACCACTATCTGTTCAAACCTACTCATAAGAACTTCAATGATTTCCCATTACTCTTCAGATGAAGACTAAAATGCTTAACCAGGCCTTCTTAATCATATGTAGGCTAGACTCTACTTAATTCTCTACTTCATTTCTCGTAATTTTCCTTCTCATTCTCTGCACTATAGATACTTGACTTTTTTTTTTGTCCTGTATACCTGCTCTCCTCCCTCCAACCACAATGCTTTATAATGCTATGCTGGCAACTGTTTAAAAATTAGATTAAAAAAAAAACCACTAAGAAATCTTTCTCTACCCCTCTCCTCCAAATTCTTATCTTGTAGAATTTGCAGTTTTATTCTCTATGGTGTAATATTCCCAACATGACACCAGCTGGCTTGAAATATTCCTGAAAATTCAATAATATGCTGTTATGAGTAAGTATGGAGGTGGGTCTTGCACACAGTGATGACTATTTCTTTCACGTAGATTCTCTATTCTTGTTGCTCTAAAAATCCCCCCTTATTTCGAGAGTCCAGCTACATCAACACTTCCTCAGGGAAGCCTTCCTTGATTTCCCTGACTAGGTTAAATCCTCCCACCAGATGTTCTTGGAGCCCATGCAATGCCTGTGTAAGGCCCTTATTGCAGTGTACTTTTACATTTATTTGACGGATTTGATTAATGCCTGTCTCCATGAGTAGACTTTTAAGCTTCATGAGTAAGACGAACATGTCTGCTTTTGGTCAACATTGAATCCCCAGGGCTCAACACATTATCTGGCATATAGTAAACACTCAATAAATATGTGCTGAATGAATGGTCAAAAGGGACTTTCGACATAGAGAGCATCTTGGGTTACTGATGTCTATTTCCACATATATCTGGAATGACAATGTTTAGAGTGAGGTTACTAATTTACTCATAGTGAACTCAGATACGCTTTCTTACAAATTTAAACTTAAAATTGATCTGCTTTTCCTCATCAACCTAAATTGGTTTACTGGAAGGGGAAACAGCACATTTGGGTTGAATCTTGTTCCTTGAGTCTGATTCATAAATTATCTTCAGTGTAATTGGATTGTTTATACCTTAAAGGATAAATGCTTGAGGGAATAGGTACCCTATTCTCCATGATGTGGTTATTTCACATTGTATACCTGTATCAAAATAATCTCATGTATCCCATAAATATATACACCTACTATGTACCCACAGAAATTTAAAAAATAATCATCATCATACATTATCTTTAATTAACTGCTTATTTTTGGATAAATTATAGTTCTTCTGATTTCTGTTTCCTTCCTTTCCTCCTTCCCTAGATGAAAAATCTGGGTGCAAGGTGAATGGATTGTGACTTATGTGGTCTCTTGACAGCAGAGGTGAGTCAGGATCCCAAGGTCCACACAGAGCGGTTGTCTCTGGGCTATTAAAGTGGTTGGTTTGGCGCCATTAAGTATTCCAGTATCTGCAGGGTTATTCAAGCTCTGAATGTTTACTGGTTTGGTCAATGCCACCAGACCTTTCTGTTGATCTTGGTGTGTTGCAGACTCTTCAAAATCTGGCTACAGCCAAGCCCATGTGTTCCTGGCCCAAACTGTCTGCCTTTGGCTTTTGGCCACAGCATCATTTAGCCATTCTATGACAGCCAGCTCTGGCAAATTTCCTGGCCAGACTTTCAGCTAATGAAGAGACATACTGGGATTTTAGGTTCCCTTCCTTGCTTCATAGGAACCAAGGGAAACTTGGAAGAGTTCATGCAAACCTTCCCTATGTCTAACCATGCTGGGGAGCTGAGGTTTGATCTGGGGACTTAGATCTGGGGAGAAGAAATGTGGACCCACATGCAACAAACTGCGCCACCTACTTGTAAGTTACTCTTCTCACAATCCACTGGTACTGCAAACAATGTTCTCCTCCCTCTTCCTGTCTGTCAGGAATTTCCCTTAAGTAAGATATCATGACGCAGTCCACCAGGATAACCTCTTCATGTGGAAGATAGAAAAACAATAAAACATAAAAATCTTCTATCTCAAGAAACCTGAATCTCAGTATTATCTTTGACTACAAAATTTTGTTTTGAATACCCTAAGTAGAATATTAATTATTTTCATTCTTGGTAAAAATGCTTAGGTCCCAATGCCACTCCCCTAGCAAGTAATAAATGTCTTTGAAGAAATTGCAAAGAAGAAAAGAACAGGGATATATTTAGCAAACATGATCTTCCTTGTCCTTTGATAGGAAAGCAGTACAAACAGAGTCATGGAATTGGCACTCCTCGAATTTTCACAGATCCAATGTGATCTGGCCCAAGAAATAGAAAACGCTCTCCATGACTTCACAGCCACTTCCCATCAATCCATCCTGAGCACTGCATAGGTGCTTTTCAAAGTTTGTTTTTACCTTTCATTATCCAACTCTGCTCTATAAAGCTTCCCTGGCCCCGTGGAGTGGGGGTAGAACACTAAGCTTTCATAGCTCCCAGGGCCCTCGGTAAGTCATTTCAAGACTTTTCCCACCTGACGTTGGACTGACCTCTGTATCCATTGAACGTTTTGAACTTTTACCTCTCGGTGCTTTTCCTAAGATAGTCCCCTCACTTGTAATGTTTCTGTCCAAATCTCACGCCAAGCCCACCACCTCCTGAAGCTTTCCCTCTGTGGTCCAGCTCAAAGGCGACAGAACCCACAGAGACATGACGAGCTTTGCCAACTGTTCAACACTGAACAAGGCATTGATTGATTTCCTAGCTGTGCCTGTAATAGTTGAGTGACCTTGGGCAAATCCTTTTACCTCTCTAGGTTGGATTCCCTTATCAAGATTGAGAGTGAGCACGAAGGGTAAGGTACGGACAGATATTTAGGTGACCTCTAAGAGTTCTTAAGATCATGCATTGAGGACGTATTCTATAACTATAACCTAAAAGTCATGTACTTTTTAAAGCATTGAAGTAGTGGCCAACATTCCCAAACTGGGAGGTTTCTGTGTCCATTTAAAACAGATTTGGCAATATTGGGCTGGTATCTCCACATGGCAGCAGTAGATTGGTGCTGAGTTGTTTCCCACCCGGGGGGAACTGGGTTCTCTGGTGCCCCACATCTCTACTGCACTTTTGTTTTTTAAACTACTTGGCACATGTAGACACTGGGTTTCTAGCCTTGGCTTTAGGGAGTTCCTGGTGCCATTTCTTACACTAAACCATGATCCTTATATTGTTGTTTCATGATTTATGATTTAATGGCTTGTTTCCCCAGATACCCTATAATTGTCTTGAGAACAAGGCTTAACACCTTTGAACTCTTTCTATGTGTCAGGCACTGTTATAAACACTTCACATGTATTAACTCATTTAATTGGACTTCTTTATTCCTCACAGCAGCTAGGAAAATGTATTGCATGTAGTTGCTGCCAAATATACTTGTGGATTATTTCATGAACTATTTGGCAAAGTGTCAGACTGGAGTCAGGCTCCTTGTGTTCATATTGTGTTCCACTTTCACTATACCTGTGTAGCCTTGAGTAAATGGATAAACTTGTTAACCCCAAGAAATACGACACTCTGTTAGTCTATCTATCTATCTATCTATCTATCTATCTATCTATCTATCTATCATCTATCTATCTATCATCTATCACTATCGCTTTTTAGATGTAATTTTCATAAAATAAAATGCACAGTTCAGTGAGTTTTAACAAACATTTAACAAATACACTTATGGAATCTCCACTTTAATCAAGCTATAGAATATTTCCATCACACCTGAAAGTTTTCTCATGTCCTTTTCCAATGGAAACCTACCTTTCTTCCGATTTCTATCACTGTAAATTAATTTGAACTGTCCTAGAACTTTATATACATAGACTCATACCACCTGTAATTTTGGGGGGGCTGGGTTCTTTGCTCAACATATTTATTTCCTTTTTTGCAGTTGGTATCAGAAGTGAAATGAAGCATAATGCTTTTGTGATTCATCCATGTTGCAATATATGTTAGTGGCTCCTCCTTTTTCATCGCTGAGTAGTATTCCCTTGTATGAATATATCACAATTTATTTATTCACTTATTTGTTGGTGGGCACTTGAGTTATTTCTAGTTTTAAGTTACTATAAATAAATCTTCTATAAATATTTTTATGCAAATTATTTTTGGTAGACATTTTTCCCCTTAGTTTTCTCATCTGCTGAATGTGACCAAAAATAATATCCACCTCTTACCATCTTCTGAGGATTAAATGAAAACTTGCATATAAAACCATAACATGAACCCTAGCACTTAATAAGTTTTATCAGTTAATTTTATCTATTATTGTTTTATAAAGAAAAATAAAAATTGACTTTGCTGTGTATCTAGAGTTAAAGTATTAACTCTCATTTGTCTATAAACAAAAAATAAAGCATGCCATCTCAGACCATTCTTTATTTGAGATCATTTGAACTACGCAGATACTTACATTTGAATTATCTGGATAAAATCTGCAGCTTGAACTCAAAAGTATTCAATTTTGACTTAAACTCAAGTCACACAAACACATGCAAAGTTGAAGAGCGTGCAAAACCAGTAATTGAAAGGACTTGTTTATAAGAAGAACTAATATTAGCCTCATAAAAGAAGCTCACATAATTTTCTGAACTTAAAATGAATCTTATGGGATAATGTTTTGATAAGTTGAGTAGAAGTGAATTAGGACCATGTGCGAATATATTTTCCGCAAAAGGGACTTCAACATTTACATATAATGAAAAAAAGATGCTTGGGGCAAATGCATTTAAAGCTTTGACGAACTCACAACTTGTAACAGTTGCATAAACATAAAGGCCATTACTGCTCAGTTTTTCCCAATGACTAGAATGCCCTCTCTCACCTGTCACTTTGCTCACAGACACATGATAAAAACACACCTTTTGCATTGGCAGAAGAACTAAGCCTGACATATTTCACTAGTAGGTGACTTACCAGCCATTTGCCTCTGTCACTACATCCATTTACATTCTTACTGAATGTCTAATGTTTCCCACCTGCCCTTTATTTTGGCAGGGTCTCCAAGGCAGGCAGGCTAGCAGGTAATGGAAGCCACCAATCCTTTACCCACTCTTGGGATGACTCTGTTGGAATGAATTACAGAAACTAATGTTAGTCAATTTTCCATATGTCCATTACCTTGTTCTTGACTGTTATAACTGTTGGAAATAATCTATTCTAAGTATACGTGACTGAATGATTTAAATGGGGTCTAATAAAAGTAAAAATGCTTTTATTAATTAATTCAAAAACTATTTGTTGTACAACTAACAGGAATGGTGCTATTTAGGATAATTCTTTGCCCTCTCAGACCTTACCATTCAAAAGGGGAGCTAAGTCACATGTTCATAGAAACTATCTATAATCAACATAATAGGTGCAATAATATATAGGATTCTTCTTTTTTCTTCATCTCCATGGCCATAAAAGGTGAGTTACAAATCTCACCTAGAAGACGATCAGAAAAATTCGTATTAACATTTTTGTACATTTTCTCATGTTCCTCTTTTTGGAAGTTTTACATATTTGAGATAAACTGTATCATGCCTATTTTCACTGAATATTGATAATATTGTTGATGGAATTAAAAGTCTTTCAAAATATAATTTGTAATGACCATATAGAATTTAATCATATGGATCTACTGTATCTTCTTGAAACATTTCATTGTTGCTGGGTATTTAGGTTTGTTTCCTATATTTCATCATTATAAATAAACATCTTCACAAATACTGTCTTTCTATATTTTACATTAGATATGTAGTCTTGTCTCTTGGATATACAATTAGGGGATTCAAAGTGTATGAATATGCCAGCGCTCTGGGTACATATTACTACATGTTACCAAATTGAACTGTACTGATGATGATCCCACACCCTTTAGTAATAGCTATTAGAGTTGGAAAGTCTGAGCTAATCTGATAACTATAATAGGATGTTGCATTGTTTCTACTTCTCTGATTACTAATGAAGTAGAATAGTTTTCATGTGTTTATTAGTTATTTGACATAGGATGTTATCATGTAGAAGGTCATCAATTTGTTGAATAAGTATGTATTAAAATCCTATTATGATAGCAAAAATGTGGAAACAACCCAAATGTCCATCAATAGATAAATGGATAAACCAAATGTGATATATCCATACAGCAGAATGTTATTCAGCTATAAAAAATGAAATGTTAATGTATTATAAGCATGATGAACCTTGAAAACATTGTGTTAAGTGAAAGACACCAGTCAATCACAAAAGGTCCCATCTCGTTTCATTTCATTTTATGAAATTGGCACAACATACAGATCCATCAAAAACCAAAAGCAAACTAGTGGTTTCCAGAGGCTGGATGAAGGGAGGAAGGGGAGCTAATCTTAATAGCTATGGGGTTTCTTTACGGAGTGATGAAAATATTCTGGAAATGGAGAAGCAGCGATGGTTGCACAACCTTGTGAATAGACTGCTCAGTTTTACACTACAAGAATGTGAATTTAATGGTATGCAAATTACATAAGAACCTATTACGCCCAGGTAGTAGGCTATTGTTGGGGGTATTCGATCAATAAGATGGAGCTTACATTTCGTGGAGAAGATAACTGGTCATTTAGGGGCACAGAGAAAGTGCATATAACCAGGTTGTGGTACTATTTTAAAACCCAGACAATCTCTCAAGACTAATGTGTAGAAGCACAGTTAGAGGCAGGAATGTCCTCTGTGGATTTTCCGTGGTTTCTGTGTTTTGGGTTCTAACTTTGTCTTCTTTGGGAAATTGGACTTTTCAGTTTGTCTCCCTGGATTCTGTTAAGTAGAAGATGATCAGATTTATACTTCATCGTGGACTGCATACTACATATGAAAAACTGTCATATCTGTGCCTCATTTTTTAACATTCACAGCGTGATATTAAACTCGTTTCTCCCCTAGGAAGCAACTCTTGGAGAACATCTTTGTGCTCCAACACCTAACTCCATGACTAACATACAGCAGTTTTTCCTTTAATAGTTTTTAAACTTTACTCAAGAAACCAATAATTCGTCTATCACTTGTTATTGTCCCAATAAGTATAAATAAACTTAGCCAAGTTATTTATTTTATTTTCCTTCATTTTATACAGGTTTATTGTTTGTAAATACTGCCTTAGTGCTAATTATGTTAAATGTGTTTCATGATCTGTAAAATGGAAAGGATTTAAGTGAGGCTGCATATCTCAAGTAGCCCAGTAACATAGCTGGGCTGGGAATTTGCAAGAAAGTTGATCCAGAGATCTAGTTTTAGTGCCCTGCCTCTCTCCTGTCCCTCTTTAACGGGTTGAACAACACTATGTAATTTATTTCCTTTGGGATTCAGACACATTACCTGAAAAATTTAGAACTTACCTGCATTGTCTACTTCACAGAATTTATTGCACAGATTAATTTAAAAATGTGATATTTTGTAAAGTAGAATGCATTCTATAAACTGGATCATCATCTTCATAGTCATTATCATCATCATCATTATTATCTTCCTCATAAGTATTATTTGAGATGCCAACTTTGTTTAGTTTTTCAAGAGAGACAAAAGAGAATTAGAATAGAAAATTATTTTGCCTTATTAATCAAAACCAATACGAGCTAAGGGAATATTGGTTACCATCTTGGTTATGATTAAAGAAGAACGTCTCATTGAACTCATTTGCTTAAATTATACAATACAATATGTAGGACAACAGAGTGGTGTTTATCTGGGTGGACTGATCATTTGTTGGGCTGATTTATCTGAACATAACATAGCTAGGCTGTGCTGTAACCTCTAAGCAGTGCACATCTCATTACTTTGTAGTGTCTCATGAAGGTTTTCTGGAAAATGAGGTTGAGTTATGGCTGGTCCTGGCAGGCAGTGTCATTTTCATTTGCTGTCAGTGAATGCTGAAGAGTGAGGAGTCACAAGAGCACTATATTTTGTGTCATATGAGATTGCCCTGTGATAAATGATTACAGGGATAGGATACTAAACTAATCAGTCACTGGAGGATGATATTGATAAGCAGCTATCACCCTGTGGCAGTGAAGCAGGGAAGGGGCTAAAGGAACCCATGCTTTACAGCTGCTTTTCAGAACTGACCGTTACCTTGTGATGGAGGAGGAGGAGGAGGGGGCAGTAGTGATTTGCCAACATCTTTGAACCTTTCCTTGGTGACCTGCCATCAAGGAATATTTCCTGGACTGCTTGTGGAAAGCACATTTCAGGGTGCTAGTACCATCTTGTGGAGATGGTTAAATAAATTACGAATAGAACAGAGAACATCCGATTACTTTGCCTGACTGTGAGGAGATGGGTTTGCACCTGCTCCTTCTTGGCCTTCTGCAATGAGTTAAATCTTCCTAAGGCCTCCCCAGGAGCTAAGCAGATGCTAGTACCATGCTTGTACAGCCTGCAGAACCATGAGCCAATTAAACCTCTTTTATTTCTAAATAACCCAGTCTCAGGTATTTCTTTATAGCAATGCAAGAACAGCCTAATGCTAGGGCTCTAGGCTGCACTTTCAGAGTCCAATTAGAAAATGTCCTCTTCACTTAGTTTCTCAAAATTATTAGAAGATACTCCCTGGTGGTGAGTTTTAATAAAGAATGATGTTCCAGCCAGAGCAATCATACAAGAGAAAGAAATAAAGGACATCCCCATATCAGTAAAGAGGAAGTCAAACTGCTGTTGTTCGCCGATGACGTGATCATGTAAATAGAAAACCCCAAAGACTCATCCAAAAAGCTTCTAGATCTGATAAATGAATTCAGTAAAGTTACAGAATACAAAATCAATGTACACAAATCAGTAGCACTGCTATACTTAACAGCAACCAAGCTGAGAATCAAATCAAGAACTCAATCCCTTTTACAATAGCTGCAAAATCAAATCAAATCAAATACTTGGAATATACCTAACCAAGGAGGTGAAAGACCTCTACAAGGAAAACTACAAAACACTGTTGAAAGAAATCATAGATGACACAAACAAATGGAAACACATCCCATGCTCATGGATGGGTAGAATCAATATTGTGAAAATGACGATACTGCCAAAAGCAATCTACAAATTCAATGTAATTCCCATCAAAATACTGTCATTCTTCACAGAACTAGAAAAAAAATTCTAAAATTCATATTGAACCAAAAAGGAGCCCACATAGCCAAAGCAAGACTAAGCAAAAGGAACCAATCTGGAGGCATCACATTACCCAATTTCAAACTATACTATAAGGCTGTAGTCACCTAAACAGCATGGAACTGGCATAAAAATAAGCACATAGAACAATGGAACAGAATAAAGAACCCAGAAATAAAGCCAAATATTTACAGCCAGCTGATTTTTGACAAAGCAAACAAAAACATAAAGTGGGGAAAGGACACCCTATTCAACAAATGGTGCTCAGATAATCGGCAAGCAACATGTAGAAGAATGAAACTGGATCATCATCTCTCACCTTATAAAAAAATCAACTCAGGATGGATCAAAGATTTACATCTAAGGCCTGAAAACGTTAAAATTCTGGAAGATAACATCGGAAAAACCTTTGTAGACACTGGCTTAGGCAAAGATTTTATGACCAAGAACCCAAAAGCAAATGCAACAAAAATGAAGATAAATAGACGGAACGTAATTAAACTAAAAAGCTTCTGCACAGCAAAAGAAATAATCAGCAGAGTAAGCAGACAACCCACAAACTGGGAGAAAATCTTTGCAAACTGTGCGTCTGACAAATGACTAATATCCAGAATCTGCAAGGAACTCAAACAAATCAGTAAGAAAGAAACAAATAATCCCATCCAAAAGTGGGCTAAGGACATGAATAGACAATTCTCAAAAGAAGATATACAAATGGCCAACAAACATGAAAAAATGCTCAACATTACTAATTATCAGGGAAGTGCAAATCAAAATCACAATGTGATACCACCTTACTCCTGCAAGAATGGCCATAACTTAAAAATCAAAAAATAATAGATGTTGGTGTGGATGTGGTGAAAAGGGAACACTTTTACACTGCTGGTGGGAATGTAAACTAGTACAGCCTCTGTGGAAAACAGTATGGAGATTCCTTAAAGAACTAAAAGTAGATCTATAATTTAATCCAGCAATCCCACTACTGGGTATCTACCCAGAGGAAAAGAAGTCATTATATGAAAAAGACACTTGCACATGTATGTTTATAGCAGCACAATTCACAATTGTAAAAATGTGGAACCAGACCAAATGCCCATCAAAGAGCAGATAAAGAAAATGTGATATATACACATATATATCACAAATGTGATATATGTATACATATATATCACAAATGTGATATATGTATACATATATATCACAAATGTCATATATATTATATATATGTATATATATGTATATATATATACATATATATGTATATATATGTATATATATATACATATATATGTATACCTCATGGAATCATGGGATACGACTCAGCCATAAAAAGGAACAAAATAATGGTATTTGCAGCAACCTGGATGGAGTTGGAGGCCATTATTCTAAGTAAAGTAATTCAGAAATGGAAAACTAAACATCATATATTCTCACTTATAAGTAGGAGCTAAGCTATGAGGATGCAAAGGCATAAAAATGATACAGTGGACTTTGGGACTTAAGGGGAAGGGTGGAAGGGGGTAAGGGATAAGAGACTACACATTGGGTACAGTGTACGTTACTTGGGTGATGAGTGCACCAAAATCTCAGAAATCACCACTAAAGAACTTATCCATGTAACCAAACACCACCTGTGCTCCAGAAACCTATTGAAATAGTGAAAGAAAGAAAGAAAAAAGAACGATGTCCCAATAGCAATGGACTCCAAGGGCATTTCCCACTTCTTTTTTGCTGAGACTTCAAGTCCAGAATCACAGACATTGTAGGCTTCTTTGACTCATAACATTATCACCCTTCCTTATAAATTGGGCTTGAAATTCTTCCATCGGAGAGGTCATTTCTTCGTGAACATAATTTCCCTGTTCTTCTTTCAGAATGCTACTACCGATACTTTAATGAGAATGAGGATTTTTAGATCACTTTTCTTGCAACAGAAGAGAGAACATCTGAGGATCTGAGGTCTTAAAGCAACGAACATAAAGGAAAGTGGAGGGGTGGTGTGGCAGAAAGGGAGGAATGGAGTGTCCCAAACAGACTTTGCTTTCTTTCCATGTCTTCCAGTTGGTCCTGCCCAGATGCCTTCCAAGTGGAAGAAGGTGTATCAACTTTTTTGGAGTGGAAGGATAATTGGGGGTAGATCTGGACAGCTCCCACACTCCCAGCCACACCTTGGAAAGGACAGCAGGTGGGTACAAGCTGGCCTCACCCTCTTTAATGGGTGCCTTCCAGATCCACCCAGGGAAGGCTGAAAGAACTGGGCACCCATGGATCAAAGGGAACCTCCCTTGTTTGTTTTTCACTAGGATAATGGAGCAGTTTCCACACCCTTCCAGGGAGCTAATTTCTTAATTCCTTCAATAGCATGAATAATAATCCATTTGACCCTGTTTCAAGGATTAGAGCTGCCTAGATGAAAGGCTGTCCGCATTAGAGTGAGGACTGTAATCAGGGAGAGTTCTTGTTCCGCTCCCCCACCTCCAGGTTTTGTTTCATTACACATACACAAAAATGAGTACGCCTTTTACACAAATTAGAAACAAAACGAACATCATTAAAATTCACAAAAATACCATCACTTGTAGATAAATATGGTTGACAATTTGAAGCACAGTCTTTAAGACTTTTTCTCTCTATAGGTACACATATATTTTGCAAAAATGGAATATTTTACGTATGCTTTGCAACCTAATTCCCTTTATTTACCTTATTATGCCCATATTTTATGTGAAGTAGACATCAACATCATTTATTAAGAAATATTCATTTTACCTTTATTTTATTTATTTAACCAATTCCATATCATTAAACATTAGGTTTTCCCCCTTTCTTCTCTCTTTCCTTCCATCCACCCAATTATTTATCTATATCTATGTAACCAAACACCACCTGTGCTCCAAAAACCTATTGAAATAGTGAAAAAAAATCTGTTTTTGTACACATGTAGCTTTCTATCAATCACCCTATGTGTCTATGAATCTATTTATTTCTATTATAAATTAAGCTGCAAAAAATACTCTTGATCACAAATTATATGGGTAAATGATTATTTCCCTAGAAATGAGATTCATTAATAAAATGATGTATTTAAGGTTCATATATATTATATATATATAAAATACATAATTTACATTTCTTTAATCAATATAGGCAAATCAATAAACCTCCCTACAGTTTAGGACAGTGCTTTCTAACCTATACTACTGATTAGAATCATCTGGAGAGTTTAGAAAAATACCAATGTTTGGGCCACACCACAGATGAATTACAGCAAAATCTCTAGGTGAAAGGTCCAGGGATTGGTTTTTTTTTTTTTTTTTAGGTGGAGTCTCGCTGTGTCGCCCAGGCTGGAGTGCAGTGGCGCGATCTCAGCTCACTGCAAGCTCCGCCTCCTGGGTTCATGCCATTCTCCTGCCTCAGCCTCCCGAGTAGCTGGGACTACAGGCGCCCGCCACCACGCCTGGCTAATTTTTTTTGTATTTTTAGTAGAGACGGGGTTTCACCGTGTTAGCCAGGATGGTCTCAATCTCTTGACCTCGTGATCCGCCCGCCTCAGCCTCCCAAAGTGCTGAGATTACAGACGTGAGCCACCGCGCCCGGCCCAGGGATTGATATTTTTAAAAGACTCCCTAGGAGGCGGAGCTAGCAGTGAGCCGAGATCGCGCCACTGCACTCCAGCCTGGGCCGGCGACGGAGCGAGACTCCGTCTCAAAAAAAAAAAAAAAAAAAAAAAAAAAAAAAGACTCCCCAGGTGATGCTAATGCACAACCAGGGTTAAGGAAGTCACTGGTCCAGGGTCCTCTTCTTCCCTGGTACTCTATGTCCCTGGCAGACAGCATCAATTGAAAATCTTTCCTCTTGAGTGTGAACTCACCATCTTTATCCTTCACAGCATGGCACTGCAGATGGCAACTAATGAGTGACAAATGTTGACTGAAAGGTGGTTGCTCAGATTTTCTATGCATTTTCTATGATTGCGTGGGATTTTTTTGTTGGTTTGTTTTTGTTTTTGTCTAGGTAACCTATCAATTGCTGAGAAATGCTGTTAAAACTTCCTAGGTATATTTTACCAAATTATCTATTTCTTCCTTCAATTTAATTCTGCCGATGTTTGTTTTTTGTAGTTTCAAGCTCGTCATTAGGTGTAAACCATTAATGATTCCTATGTCTTCCTGAGGAATGAAGTCTTTTATCATCTATATTTCTCTTAATTACTGGCAATGCTCTTTTTCTTGAAGTCTTATTTCTGATTTAGTACAGGCAATGCAGTCTTTGTGTGCTTATCGTGTGCCCCGTATGCCACTTTCATCCATTTTTATCTATTTAGTTTTAACCTAACCATGTCTTAGTATGTCTTTTATAATCTCTATTTAGTTGGGTCTTGCTGTTTTAACCATTCTGACAAATTCTGACTCTTAATTGGAGTTTATTGAAGTCTACCATTTTATTATTTGTTTTTTTTGTTTATCCTCTCTGAGTTTTTTATTGTTGTTGTTGTTCCTTTTTTCTCCTCTATACCTTCTTTTAGATTGTTTAAATACATTTTTAAATATTCCATTTTAATTCATGTATTAGCTCTTTAGAAATTTTGCATTATATTTTTTGGTAGTTGTGGAGTTATAATATAGATTCTTAACTTTCACAGTTTACTTAGAGTTAACATTGCATCATTTCAGGTAAAGTGTAGAAATTGCATAGATATAATTAAGATTTTTTTTTTTTTTTTTTTTTTTGAGACGGAGTCTGGCTCTGTCGCCCAGGCTGGAGTGCAGTGGCGCAATCTCGGCTCACTGCAAGCTCCGCCTCCCAGGTTCACGCTACTCTCCTGCCTCAGCCTCCTGAGTGTCAGGGACTACAGGCACCCACCACCACGCTCGGCTAATGTTTTGTATTTTTAGTAGAGATGGGGTTTCACCATGTTAACCAGGATGGTCTCTATCTCCTGACCTCGTGATCCACCTACCTCGGCCTCCCAAAGTGCTGGGATTACAGGTGTGAGCCACCACGCCTGGCCAAGATAGAATTTTTAAATAAATCAATCTTTTTTATCTCTTACTGGAGGAATTAAAGACCTCATCCTCCCTCCTTTCCTTCTCCTACTTCTCCCACCTTCTTTCTTTTTTGTAATCACTAATTTATTTTGTGCATTTAAAAACACCTCCTTACAGCTTTCTTTCTTTTTGTTTTCTTTCAATTTCCCCCCTTTCCTTCTCTCCTCTTTTTTTTTTTTTTCAGTTGTTTTTTCCAACGTTGCTTAAACATCTGCAATATATTGGTTAAGGGCACGTACTTTGAGTCAGAATGCTTGGTTTGAATTCCAATTCTCCACCTACTAGTTGTAAGATCTTGGGAAGTCAACCTCCCTCAGTTTCCATATCTGTAAATAGGAATAATAACAGTAGCTCCTACTTCACATTACTGTAATGATTAACGAATGGACATGCACAGTGCACTTAAGATAGTGACAAGCACATCAAACAGCACATTCATTTATCCCGTGGTGACCTGGAAGTTACATATCCAGTTGTATTTCTAACAGTGGCTACGCTTGTTTAGAAAAATAAAGAAACATCTACCTCTCTAACAGCATCAAGAATAAAATAATGCCTGTTAAATCTGGCTCAAACTTTTCCCATTTTAGCAAATTATCCATTGTTGGTTGGAATAATTTTTAAATCCAGATCATCATGATGATGTTTATAAATATTCTCTTTCAGTAATTCTTTTGACTTTCATAATGTTTCATCAGCATGTCAACAATAATTATTTTATTTCATCACCAGCTGTTTTTCTGATTGATTTCTCTCCATAATTTATTTTATGCGATGTCTTCTCCAAAATTGATTTCTTTCTTTTTATTCAATATTAAGTTATTTGGGTAATTTTCTTCCAAATAATTTTGGGGGATGGGTGGGTAGGGTAGGGTAGAGTGTAGGGTACCTTTGAGAGCTTGCATTGCTGAGAACTTCTCTTTGTTTCCTTCCAAATGAATGACAGCTAGGTTGAACATAGAATTCTTAAATTATTGTCCACCTCCATGCATCCCTTATTCTCATTATTTTCTAGAATTTAGTATAAAGAGGAGAAATCTGATGACAGTATTTTTTCCTTTGGGGAAGGAGGAAAAGTTAGGCACTTTCTATTAGAGCTTTCTATTTCTCCATCTTGCTGATGTCACAGTAATTCTTAAAATGAAAAAGTTCACCAGAGGGCCTATGTGTAGATAGACCCTCTTCTTATTGTAAACTTCATTTGCTATATTCTGAGACTTTGTTATCTGGAGCTTTAAGCTTATTTCAGCATGGAAACCTTTACTTCTATAATTTATTTGATGACGACTTTTAAAAGGGAGTTTTCATTGAATAAATTTTGTTTACTCTGCCCATTTACATTACTGAAAGTCCCAGTTCACATTAGATTGAGTTTTTATAGTATTTGCTTAAGAATCCATGATGGTGATGATGATAATAATGACGACGATGACAATGTGACTTCATTTAGATCTTTCCATGTAATAGGTCTTCTTTCACTGTTGTATGTTGTGTTCTGGGACAGCACAGGGTTGCTGGTTTCAACAGCATCTGAGCTAAAGAGAGCAGCAACAAATCACTGCAAGACCTGCAGCGAACAGGTGCCAAGTAACCAGGTGTAAATGGGATCCTTAGGATGTTCTGGCTTATTCCCGGAGTCATTCCTAATGACTTTGTGTAAGTCCATTTACCTCTCTTGCCTGATTTTCATGTCAATTGGGGAGGTAGGAATAGAAGATCTTATCAAAGCATGTGATTCAATGGAAGAAAGAGCATTCTCACCACTCCATACTTTTCCCTAACATAAAAATCATAGGAAACTCATAAATATCTGTAAAACTAAGTGCTCAATCAGCACATATTTCACAATTGTTTTTATAATTGACTTTTAAGGTATTTTATCATGAAGTAAAATGCATGTGTTAAGTGTAGAGTATATTGAGTTTTCACAAATGTTTACATACATGTAACTATAACCCCAAACAAGATATAGATCACCTCCATCATTCCAGAAAGTTCTCTTCATGCCCTTTCCTGGCCAGTCTCCTACCTTCCCCCTTCTTCCACCCAGATAGCTCATGATCTACTTTCTGACATTATAATTGAGTTTTGCCTTTTCTGCAACCTCATATAAATGGAATCCTATGGTGTTTTCCCTTCAGCAATTGTGAGTGTTTGATCCCTAAGCTCTGTATATTTTTTTATTTTTGATAATCATGTGTGTTTTATTTGTAGTTTCTTTCTTTTTTGCTTCTTTGATGTGAATATACCACTTCATTTGTTTAAATTATTCATTTACTTATCTAAATCACCTCTAAATTTACAAGCTCCTCAGAAGCAGCCATTGCACCCCACATGGTTCTTAGCACAAAGTAGGTGTTCAGCGTGTCTTGAATAAATGCATGCATGGAAACAACTTTGAAGACATTCATCTGGATCTCTGTTGGTCATACTTGCATCTCCCTCCTGTGGAAGTGCAAATCGGAGATGGGCCTAGAAAATAGCAGTACAAGTAGATGATGCCAGATGCATATAAATTGTTATTGATATTTCTCCTCCTCTTGGGCAGGGTCTTCTTATGGATCCAGCCTGCCCATGGGCTTGAGTGTGGGATGCAGAAGGAAATGTGGAAAGAGATCAGAGCAATTGGTAAGAGCAGGGAGAAGAGGGTGAGCAGTTCTGTGAATAAGATAGAAACCAGAGGGACCATCTGTTGGAGGAAAACATTCCAGACGTAGGCCCAAGTCTCTGATCCATTTCTTAATACTGATGCTACCTTGGATACATGATTTAATCACCCTCGATCTCCATTGATTCATACATAAAAGGACAAAATTCGACTAGATGACTTTAGTCCTTCCAGCCTTAAGATACTATGAAATCTATGTTATATAGATGAATAAGAGAAAGAAGTTTACCATGCACTCTCAAAACTCTGCCACCAAAGCCTGAGATGACTGGTTATTTGAAAGAATTTGTTTTTTACCAGGCAAATGTGCAGAAAGTTCATGTTCTTCTTAGATTCTCTGTCTGGGGTTCTGGTCTGGGGCTGTTCATTAGGCAGGTGAACAGGATGGGGAAATGTCACCACTGGGCAATGCTGGGTTACTGTAAGAGGAGGTCAGAGCCCAAAGGTCAGGTCACAGGAGACTAGGCTGGGTAAGCAGGTTCCCATCTCAGGACCAGGGAGAGGTTCATCCTTCATTGGTGTTTCCACAGAGAGTGTAGAGAGGGGACTGTTGCAAAACAAGGGACTAAATCCTAAGGGCATATCTCTTAGTTCTTAAGGGGCTGAATGTTACCTATGACAAGAATGTATATTTCCTCCTTAGCAGATATGGATGCCTGATCCCCAGCTTTTCTTTTTCAATTTCATAGATAGGGCATTCGTTGTTGGATCCTTCAAGCAAGCTTGGGTATTTTTTAATAGGAATCATATTTATATTCCCCTTCCTGGGACACATTTTTCTCGTGGCTTGGCTTCTCTCAGGTAAGGGGGACAATGTTCGGACATAAGGACTCAAGATCTTAGCAAAGAGATCAACCTTGCCATTTCAATTAGCACTTAGCTAATCCCAAACTTGGTTTTCTTCCCAGAGAGAAACACAGCTTGCTGTCAAATAGTCTGTAGACCCTAAATGGCTGGTTGTATCCCCATGAACACTGGAGAGCCTGCTTGGGGCATTGCTACTTAGGAAGGTCAGAAGCACTTACTATTGCTGCTGGTCTAGTCTTTAGTCTGTTACTATTACTCAGGATGTTTCATAGAAATCTATTTCAGTGGTATGTTGCAGTTTTCCTCATATTTTTTTTCATTGGGCTGGAGTTAATACCCTTGAAAGCTATAAAATATTTAAAAAAGAAACATGCACTTTCAGAGTAGACCAAGTGAATTATAGTCAGGCCCATTAATATTTTTGCAATATTGAGTTTGCTATATTAATTGATTGAACATTACATGAATTCTCAGTATCATTGTAAAGGCAGGTGACTTTGGTCTTAAGTGGACTACTAGGGCAGGAGGCAGCACTGATATCTACCACTCACAGGCTTTGTGTCATTCATTCGGTTTCCCTAGGGTTTAGCGTCCTCAACTATAAAATGAAGAAGTTGAAGGTAATAACTTTGAGGGTCCAGTTCTGTGTCTAGCCAAGATGCTGGACTCAAACAACTGCCAGCCCTCTTTGCCAAGAGTTATCTGGTAGAGACCAAAGAGGGAAAATACAAGAAAGGAAACAAAGCTGTAATAAACTCTGGGGGAAGAAGTGTGTGTGTGTGTGTGTGTGTGTGTGTAGCTGACTGAGAAAGGGTAAAACAGGAAAGATTTACTAGAACTCGTCTCTTGCTTCTTCATTTCCAATGCCTTCGGACAAACTAGTACCTGCCACCACCCCTTCTATATTTTGATCTCTCATCCAGGAGTCCTCAGGAGTGACATTAGGGCAACGTTAAAGTCCTGCACTCGTGAAAGCCGAAAAAGAACAGATGGGGGGATAGTTAACTACTATAGTCATTTAGTACCAAAAAAAATGATAGGCAACCCTTTTAGCTATGTGCTTGCAACATGGACAAAAAAACCCACGAGAAAACACAGAACAAAACTAAGAAGAAATATTAGATGGAAAAACTGAAATAGCAAAAATAAGGCAAATAGCAAATTAAATAAATAGCAGAAAAAGGAAGAGATTGAGGAAATCTCCCAGAGGGAAGAAGAAAAATAAAAAGAAACTTAAAATATCAAGAAAAGCCATGATATACGGGGGAGAGAGGTGAACTGTTAAAACCCAGATAATAGACATCCCATAAATAGAGAGACTTTTTTTTAACAAATGAGAGGTAAAACAAAAACTTTGAAAAGTGAGAAAGAAATTTTTCCTGAATTAAAAAGAGAATGGAATCAATGAGTAGATATATGAAAAACCTCATGCCTAGATACACTGTAAGGTAATCTAATAACATAAAGAAAAAGAACCAAAAACTCTTACAGAGAGAAAGAGATGATTAATATAAAGATATAAGATTGATATCAGAGGCCAGGCACCGTGGTTTACTCCCATAATCCCAGCACTTTGGGAAGGCAAGGCAGGTGGATCACTTGAGGTCAGGAGTTCGAGACCAGTCTGACAAACACAGTGAAACTCCATCCCTACTAAAAATACAAAATTAGCCAGGCATAGTGGCACACATCTGTAGTCCTAGCTACTCTGGAAGCTGAGGCAGGAGAATCAGTTGAATTCAGGAGGCAGAGGTTGCAGTGAGCTGAGATCGCGCCATTGCATTCCAGCCTGGGCAACAAAAGCAAAACTCCATCTAAAAAAAAAAAAAAAGATTCACATCGGACTTTCCAACAGCAACACTAGAAACAAAAAACAATAGAGGGAAGTTTAGAAAGACTTAAAGAAAGAAAACTTAGAATATCACATTTTATTTCATTTTTTCCAGCTCAATTGAGGTATGACTGACAAATAAGAATTGAATATATTTAAGGCATACAATGTGATGTTTTGATATACATATACATTGTGAAATGATTGCCACAGTCAGGCTAATTAACACATCCTCACACAGTTACCTCTGTGTGTGTATGTGTCTACACTCTTAGAAAATTTCAAGTATAAAATTTATGATTATTAACTAAAGTCATCATGCTATACATTGTCTCCAGAACTTATTCATCTGATAACTGAAGGTTTGTACCTTTTGTCCAACGTCTCTCTATTTCTCCCGTTGTCCAGTCTCAGTCCCACTATACTACTCTGCTTTTTTTTAAGATTTCACACGTAGTGAGATCATGCAGTGTTTGTATTTTTGTATCTGGCTTATTTCACTTACCATCATGCCTTCAGGTTCATTCTAGCATCTCAAATGGCAAGATTTCCTTTTATTATACCTGAATAGCATTCCACTATGTGTATATACATAAAACTAATATAAACAGATAGAAAGATAGATAAATAGATAGATAGATATCCATATGTATATAATACAAGATTTATGGTAGCCTTATGATCCTTTGTATTTTTGTAGTATCAGTTATAATGTCTCCTCTCTCATTTCTGCTTTAATTTATTTTAGTCTTCTCCCTTATTTCTCAATTAGTCTAGCTAAAGGTTTGTGAAGTTTAATTTTTCAGAAAGCCATCTCTCAGTTTCACTGATCTTTTCTATTACTTTTTTAGTCTCTTTTTCATTTATTTCTTCTTTGGTCTTAGTTATTGTTTTCCCTCTCCTAACTTTGGACTTAGTTTCTTCTTCTTTTTCTAATTTTTTGAGGTAGAAAGTTAGATTATTTATTTGAGATCTTCATTTTTTCATAATATAAAATTCTTTCATTACAAAATTCTCTCCTTGAACTGCTTTTGCTGCATTCCATTAAGTTTTGGACTGCTGCATTTCCATTTTATTTGTCTTAAGATTTTGAAAAGTTTTCCTTTTTAGTTTTTTCTTCAATTCATTTGTTCTTCAGGTGTGTTTAATTTCAACATACTCATAAATTTTCCAGTTTTCTTCCTGTTACTGATTTCTAGTTTTATACCATGTGGTGAGAAAAGATACTTGATAAAATTTCTGTCTTTTTAAATTTGTTAAGACTTATTTTTACAAAATTAGCTGGGTGTGGTGCCACATGCTGTAATCCCAGCTACTTGGGAGGCTGAGGCAGGAGAATTGCTTGAACCCAGGAGGCAGAGGTTGCGGTTAGCCAAGATCGGGCCACTGCACTCCAGCCTGGGCAACAAGAGCGAAACTCCATCTCAAAAGAAAAAAAAAAAAAAGACATTCTGTGGACTAACATATGATCTATTTTGAAGAATGGTCCATGTGCATTGAGAAGAATGTGTATTCTTCTGCTGTTGAACAGAATGTTCTGTATATGTCTCTTAGATTTATTTGGTCTAAAATGTAGTTCAAGTCCAATATTTCCATATTAGTCTTCTTTCTGGATAATCTATCCTTTGCTGAAAGTGTCATATTTAATTTCCCTCATATTATTGAATTGCTATTTCTCCCTTCTGGTCTGTTAATATTTGTTTTATATATTTAAGTGGACTAATGTTGGGTGCCTATATCTTTATAATTGTTATATCAACTTGATAAATGGACTCTTTTATCATTATATATGACCTTCTTTGCTTCCTGTGAAAATTATTGATTGAGGTCTATTTTGCATAAGTATTGCTACCCTGCTCCTTTTTG
The DNA here is from genome assembly GCF_029289425.2 of Pan paniscus. NCBI lineage: Eukaryota > Metazoa > Chordata > Mammalia > Primates > Hominidae > Pan > Pan paniscus. The sequence continues at coordinate 59,098,368 of NC_073268.2, read as the reverse complement.
TTTTTTATCTGCATATTTTCTATCCCTTTACTTTCCGTCTATGTGTGTCCTTCAAGTTGAAGTGGGAATCTTGTAAGCAGCATATGGTTGTGTCTTGCTTCTTTTAAAAAAATTGATTCTGCCACTCTATGTTTTCTTATGGAAGGGTTTAATTGATTTTCTTTTTAAATAATTACCAATAGATAAGGACTATTATTGCCATTTTGTTCATTATTTTCTGAATGTTTTGCAGTTTCTTTGTTCCTTTCGTCCTCCTTGCTATTTTCTGTTGTGGATTTTCTGTTGTGGTATGCTTTGATTGCTTTCTGTTTATCTTTTGTGTATCCAGTATAGGTTTTTTCTTTGTAGTAACCTTATGGTAATCATAAGGTTTACACCAAACATTTCATAGTTATAACAGTATTTTAAGCTAACAACTTAACTTTGGTTACATAAAAAGACTCTACACTTTATTTACACACACACACTGTCACTTTGTTTTGCTGTCATAATTTACATCTTTTTACATTGTGTATCCATAAGCAAATTGTTGTGGTTATTTTTACTTTTATTAATTTAGTTTAATCTTTATACCACAGTTAAAAGTGATTTACAGGGCCATGCGCGGTGGCTCACGCCTGTAATCCCAGCACTTAGGGGGTCCGAGGTGGGTGGATCACAAGGTCAGGAGTTCGAGACCAGCCTGGCCAACATGGTGAAACCCTATCTCTACTAAAAATACAAAAAAAAATTAGCTGGGTGTGGAGGTGCACACCTGTAATCCCAGCTACTCAGGAGGCTGAGGCAGGAGAAATGCTTGAACCCGGGAGGCGGAGGTTGCAGTGAGCCAAGATCGTGCCATTGCACTCCAGCCTGGTGAGGGTGAGACTCCATCTCATAAAAAAGAAAAAAAGTGATTTACATACCACAATTACGGTATTATTTGAATTTGATTATGTACTTACCTTTACCCGTGAGTTTTATATATTTACATGTTTTTATGTTACTAATTAGCACCCTTTCATTTTAGCTTGAAGAACTCCCTTTAGCATTTCTTATAAGTCAGGTATAGAGGTGATGACCTCCCTTCGCTTTTTTATTTTTTTTTTTTTGTCTGGGATTCTTTATCTTTAATTTTTGAAGGACAGCTTTGCCAGGTAAAATATTCTTGGTTGGCATTTTATTTTCTTTCAGCACTTTGAATATATCATTCCACTCTCTTTTCTATTGCAAGATTTCTGCTGAGAAATCTGCTGATAGCTTCGTGGGGGCTCTCCTTTATGTGATGGTTTTCTTTTCTCTTGTTTCTTTCAAAATTATTTGTCTTTGATTTTTGACAACATGATTATAGTGCATTTTGGTGAAGTTCTTTTTGAGTCAAATCTGTTGAACCTTGAGCTTCGTGTACCTAGATGTTCATCTTTCACAGATTTGAGAGATTTTTCAAGCATTATTTCTATTATGAGATTTTTGTACCCCTTTCTCTCCCTGATTTTTCAAGGAATTCTGTAATGCATATATTAGTTCTCTTAATGGTGTTCCGTAAATCCCATAGGCTTCCTTCATTTTTTCATTCTTTTTTTCTTTCTTCTCCTCTGACTAGATAATTTTAAATGATCTGTCTTTGACTTCACAAATTCTTTCTTCTGCTAGATGAAGTCTGCTGCTGATGTTCTTTATTGCATTTTTAATTTTATTCACTGCATTCCTCATCTCCAGAATTTCTAATTGGTTCTTTTTAATTTCTATATATTTGTTGAACCTAATTTTGTTCATGTATAGTTTCCCTTATTTCACTGAGTGTTTTCTCTCTGTGCTGTCTCATAGCTTTCTGATCTTTCTTCAGACAATCATTTTAAATTCTTTGTTAGTCAATTCATAGGTCTCCATTTTGGGGTGTTGGTTACTGGAGCTTCGTTAGTTTCCTTTGGTAGTGTCATGATTTCCTGATTCTTCATGGTGTGTAGCCTTCATTTGATTTTTATGCATTTGAGAGAACAAACAGCCACTTCCTGTCTTTACAGACTGGTTTTAGTGGTAAAACCTCCTTCTACCAGGTCCCTGGACTGATGAGACTGCCTCCCAGAATTGAACATGGCTAAAGCTGGGCCACATGGCTGTTGCACAGTACACAGTTGCTTTCACATTTGGCAGGCCTGTATTTGAAGTCTTGTGCAGGCATGATTCCTTCCAGATCCCAAGTGGATAGGGCTGTCTCCTGGACCATGGGCAAGCAGGGCTGGAGCCAGTCATGGGGCTGTTTCCAGGTATACAGTTGCGTCTGCAGACAGTGTACCTATTACTAGGGGCACAGAAGGGTATGGTTCCTGATAAGTCCCTGTGTGGGTCCCTGGGTGGGTAGGATTGCCTCTGTCATTGTGGTAGAGCAGAGCTGGAGGTGGGTCACAAAGCTGCTTCAGGTCCCAGAGTCAAGACCAATATCAGCAGCCTGGCCCTGTGGGCTTAGATGTGCATATGTCCCACCAGTTCCGTGAACAGACAGGACTGCTCTTGGACTGCAGAAGAGTAGGGCTGGAACTGAGTCTCAGAGAAACTTCAGGGTCTATAGCCAGGACTGAGTTTGGCAGGCCTATTACCAGGGGAACAATGGGCATCAGTGGGTTCTTTGGTGGGTAGGACTGAGAGGAGGGCTGGAGCCAGATCAAAGGGCAGCTTCAGGATTTGCAGTCAGGTCCACATCCCAGTGGGCCTGTTACTGAGAGCACAGATATAAATGGCTTCTCCCAGGTTCCTGTGAGCGCAGGGTTCATACCAGACTGGCAATATAGTGGGGATGGAATCAGGTCAGAGCCACTTCAGGATCTGTTAGGGATGGAATCAGGTCAGAGCCACTTCAGGATCTGTTAGGGATGGAATCAGGTCAGAGCCACTTCAGGATCTGTAGTCAGGTTTGTGGCAAGCAGGCTTGTTACCAGAGGCTTGGACGAGTATGACTCCTGTTGGGTCCCTTGGAAAATATGCTGGTTGCAAGGCCATGGCCAAGTGAGGCTGAAATCAAGTCCATAGAGAGGAGGGGCTGCTTTTGATCTGATGCTGGGATAATATTCAGCAAGTCTGACACCAGGGCTTTGCTCTGCATTCTCAAAGCAGCTCTCCCTGGTCTCTGGTTTTACTGGGGTTTTTCAACCTCCTATCTATATTCTAATGCTCCCACAAAGGTACTTTTTTTCCATGGATGGCTGCCAGATCACTGCTTGTGTGGGAGGCTGTGAGCTGGGAACCTTCTAGTCTACCATCTGGCAGATGTCTGAACCTCCAATTTTATAGCCAGCCAAATGGTCACTCAATTAAGAGGTAGTGATATAAAATATTCTTAGGCATATAGGGTCTCAGAAACTTTGCCTTTCTGAGACTCACATTAAAAACTCTTTGGGATAATTTTTTTTTTTTTTTTTTTTTTTGTGTCGGAGATTCACTTTTGTTGCCCAGGTTGGAGTTCAATGGCACGATCTCAGCTCACTGCAACCTCCACCTCCTAGGTTCAAGCAATTCTCCTGCCTTAGCCTCCTGAGTAGCTGGGATTACAGGTGCCTGCCACCACATCCAGCTAATTTTTTGTATTTTTAGTAGAGACGGGGTTTCACCATGTTGGCCAGGCTGGTTTTGAACTCCTGACCTCAGGTTATCTGCTCGCCTCGGCCTCCCAAAGTGCTGGGATTACAGGCGTGAGCCACCGTGCCCGGCCCTGGATGATTTTTTTCCAACAGTGGGAATAGACAACAAAAAATATTACAAGAGATAATTTGACAACAAAAAGATGGTCAAATACCTTGATAAAATTTCTTGTTATCTTTTTTTTTAACAAAGAAAACTAATACCAAGAAGAAAAAAATTAACTACAACAACTTATGAATAAAAGTTTAGATATTCACATGATATCAAGAGATTCAGGAAAGAGACCAGAGAATAAGAGAAAGTACTAAAGTTCTTGATTGCTAGGCTAGAAATATAGACATCATTTATTATTAAGTAAAAATGATTGAAAGTAACATAGGAAAAATGGAACAGAATAAAATAATAAATTAAGTTGGTAGAAATAATCCCAAATATAGCAATAATTACTATTTAACAACTGAAGTCATCAGTTAAAACGACCAAAGATTTGGCAGATTTGAAAATAAATAAAACCCAGATTCAGGTTGTTTATAAGAGATATGTCTATGCATAAGGACACATCAAAGATCATAGGTAAAATGATGAAAATTATATGTATGAAATAAAAACAGAGAATATTCCACAAATTATTTTTTTAATCTGACATATCCCAATACAAAACCAGACAGACATTACATGAAATAAAATGAGAATTACAGGATTATTTTATTCACAAATTAGATAAAAAGTTAAAACAAAGAGTTTGTAATTAAATGCAATACTATACAAAAGCATAAAGCACTAGAACTATGTAGAAATAGTCTCAGTCTACACAATAATTATTTGATATAAGAAAATTTATAACTGTAGTAGTTATAAATTTATAACAGTAACTGCTACAGTTATAAATTTTCTTATATGAAATTGTTATTAAAAATTAGTACATTCAAAGAGAAAAACTGTAATCTCAACAAATGCAGAATACAGAAAAAAAGATACAAATTCAAAACCCATTGAAATAAAAAAGAAGTACTAGTTATATAGGAATAAAAACAGCCTTTTTAAATGTATAAAACATTAGCATAAAACTCCTACAGCAAGTATATGAAATGGAAAAACATTAGACATATTTTTCCAAAATAAGAAATGTTACATGGATGCACACTAGTATTCAACATTGTATTGAAGCTTCTAGCCACTGCAATAAAAACAATTGAGGCATAAAACTTTAAAATATGGAGGAAAACCTGTAATTATTTGAAGAAAAATTCTGTCATTTTACATAGTGTAAAAAGCCAGTAATTATTAGGACAATTTTGTAAAGACAAGCAGTGAGGAGGAACTTGCTTTATGGCATATGACTTCTTATTAAATAATAATTATTGAAGCAATATAGTATTGGCACCAGAATAGACAAATTGATCTATGGAATAGAATAGAAAACTTAGATATCAGCCCACATAAGCATGATGTTTTGGTATTAAGGGTGGTGACATGTCAAATTAGTGATGAAAGGGGGAGAAAAAACTTATTATCCAAACTAAAAAATAATAATAATAATGCATCCCTACCTCACACCATATACATAAGTCAATCTGAAATAGCTCAAGGGTTCAAATGACAAAATAAAACTTTCAAATACTTAGCAGAAATTATAATATGAATAAATATTATTTTGACCTTGGGATAAACATAATTTTTTAAAATAAGACATAAAAATCATACAGCATAGAAGAAAAGACTGGCAAATTTGACTAACTTAAAATAAAAAAGGATTGTACACTAAAAGATGATTTAAAAGGAAAACAATTATTTACAAACTATGGGAAAATATTTGCAAAACACAGAAACAAAACATTAGTATCAAGAATAAATAACTGGCTGGGTGTGGTGGCTCACACTTGTAATCCCAGCACTTTGGGAGGCCTATGTGGGAGGATTGTTTGAGCCTAGGAGTTTGAGGCCAGCGTGGGCAACATAGCAAGACCCTGTCACTATTTTTAAAAAGAATAAATAACTAATCAAATAAGTAATAAGAGAGTAAAATAGAAAGATGGACAAAAGTCATAAGTAGAAATTTTACACATAACCAATAAATATGTTGAAGATGTTTGACATCATTAGTGATCAGGGAAATGCTAGTCAAGAGTACAGTAGGTTATCACCTTATACTCATTAGACTGGCAAAAATTTATAAGACTAATAGTTCCAATTTATAAGACTAATAGCACCAAGTATTGGAAAAAAATATAGATCCTTGAGTTCTATGAGGTACAATTATTTTGAGACATTAGTTGCCAAAGTTAAAAATATTATGTACCAAATAACTCACCAGTTCCGCTCTTAGGAGTACACGTAAGAGAATCAAGCATGCAGCAGAAATAAACAAGTTCTTAAGTTCTTAGTGGCACTGTTTACTGTAGCAAAACAACAACAAGGAGATAATGCAAACATCCATTAAGAGAAAGTAGATGAATGAAATGCTATATTGATGCAATGGAATATTATATAACTACCAAAATTGATGACTGTAGCAACATTCAACAATCTGGATGTATCTTAGCAATATATTATTAAGTAAAAATTGTGAGTCCATAAAGATTACATATAGCTTGGTATCCTTTTTATAAAGCTATAAGTGTATATATTTATACATATTCATAATAATCTTAGAATTATATCTAGGTACAATAAATCTGCATAAAAAAAGATAGGAAGGCCATGATGAATGCAGGATTCAGGATGATGGCTACCTCAGGTGGGGAAAGCAAAGACTGGAGAATCACATGGCTATTTGTAGGCTACTGCTCATATCCTAGTTTGTGCTGGGAGGATGGGATCATGGATGCTTATTATATTATTATAAGTTAAGAAAGAAATGAATAAAGGAAGAATAAAAGGGAGGAAAAAAGAAAGGCAGGCTATGCCTGAATCAGTGATAACATGTGTTACAAAGCAAAGATTATTACTGAGCTGATACTTTGCACCCCTGAAAAAAACTCAAACAAATGCAAATAAAATGACAGGGTATGGCTGAATGATTTTATGTGTTTAGCCATCCATGGCCTTGCTACTCAAAGTGTGACCCATGTTCCAGCAGCATCTACATCACCTGGGAGCTTGCTGGAAATGCAGAATCTCAGCTCTCCTCCAGACTGACTGAATCAGGATCTAAATTTACAAGATACCATGTGGTTTTTGTGCACATAAAGTTGGGGAAGCATTGGTCTACAGCATTCTCCATATTGGAAGTGGGAGCTATCACTTGGAAGAGCTCAGAAACCATGGGTCTTGATCATGCCTGTCCGAATTACTCCCTGCCAGCCTTCCACACTGTGTACCTACACAGGGCAGCCTAAGATGTACTGACAGTGGCTGTGGGATTCTGGACAAGCTGCCTTGGAGGTTTGCCTCATTGGCAGTGATTCTTAGGCTGGCCTGTGTAGACATAGGGTTTGGAAGAATGGCAGGGAGTGACCCAGATGAGAGATATGGGTAGAGTCTATATGTTACCTATATAGACTACCTCTACATAGGTAAAGCCCAGCCAAGATGTGCATGCATTATAGTCCTGCTGTACCCCAGACCTCTACATAGGTAAAGCCCAGCCAAGATGTGCATGCCTTATAGTCCTGCTGTACCCCAGTCCCACCCCACAGTAATTTGATTCCAATACCTAATGCATTGTTAAAAATCACACCCCTTACCAGGATATACAATTCCAGCAGTCAGAAGTCATCTTTAAAGTTCCAGTGGTTAATACCATTGCACTGTAGTTTCTTAACACGTGGTTGTTTACTGGATGATAATTTAGCATGTAATAAAGATGTCTTTTCAAAATTGTGGGGAATAGATGGTTTATTCAACAAACAATGAAACACTTGACTACATGCCTGCAATACTTACCATCAGAACCACACAATTTTACATTAAAAATTCATCGAGACATCATGGTGTCACTGAAAAATGACATAGGTTTCTGAACCAGGAAGACTTGCCTTTTGTTTGATCATTCGTTCATTTAGCAAATATTGAGCACATACTATGTTCCAGACACAAATACTGACTAGCTATACCGTCAGCAGCAAACCACCTTGTTTGAGCCTCTGTTTCTTCATTTGTAAATACAGCTATTAACATCCACCTCATGGAGCTTTGGGGAAAATTAAATGAGATAATTTGTGAAAAATATCAGCCTAGGGTCACATTAAAGTTATATAATTTGAGTATGTAGGTAGGTTTTATCTCCCTACATGAATTATAAGTGCAAATCTGGTCATCTGCTATTCCACCATTCCAGGAGAGTGGAATACATACTTTTTGTCTGGCCAAGTGGAAATTTCAGGTCATTCAGATCTATATGGCTAAGACAGAAGTGTTGGAATCACAACTAAATCACCTGGTGTTATTTGTGGGATTCTGGACAAGCTGTCCTGGAAGGTTTGCCTCAGAGCACTAAAAACTGATGGCTAATCCTTTGCCCTATGTTGTACAGAAAAGCAAAGGTGAAGAATTAGGAAGTGAGAAACTTACTAAAATAAGTCTCCTATCTTAGCCATTTTAAAGTAGAAATAGACAAACTTTGAATGTACAATTGTGTGGCTGTATTAGTCAGGATTCTCTAGAGAGATGGAACTAATAGGATATATATATGTAGATATATACATGCATATGATATCTCATATATATATATCCCATATATATATATAGGAGTTTATTAAGTATTAATTCACACAATCACAGGGTCCCACAATAGGCTGTCTGCAAGCTGAGGAGCAAGGACAGCCAGTCTGAGTCCCAAAACTGAAGAACTTGGAGTCTGATGTTTGAGGGCAGGAAGCACCCAGCACGGGAAAAGGATGTAGGCTGGGAGGCTAGGCCAGTCTAACCTTTTCATGTTTTTTGCCTGCTTTATATTCACTCACAGCTGATTAGATGGTGCCCACCCAGATTGGTGGGTCTGCCTTCCCCAGCCCAGTGACTCAAACGTTAATCTCCTTTGGCAACATCCTCAAAAATAAACCCAGGATCAATACTTTGCATCCTCCAATTCAATCAAGTTGGCACTCAGTATTAACCACAACAGTGGCTCTGAATGTAAGAGCTGAAAGTATTTAGATAATAATTTCTTTTTTTTTTTTTTTTTTTTTTTTTTGAGACGGAGTCTCGCTCTGTCGCCCAGGCTGGAGTGCAGTGGCGCGATCTCGGCTCACTGCAAGCTCCACCTCCCGGGTTCACGCCATTCTCCTGCCTCAGCCTCCCGAGTAGCTGGGACTACAGGCGCCCGCTACCACGCCCGGCTAATTTTTTTTTTGTATTTTTAGTAGAGACGGGGTTTCACCGTGTTAGCCAGGATGGTCTCGATCTCCTGACCTCGTGATCCACCCGCCTCGGCCTCCCAAAGTGCTGGGATTACAGGCGTGACTATGTTGGCCAGGCTGGTCTCGAACTACTGACCTCAGGTGATCCACCAGCCTCGGTCTCCCAAAGTGCTGGGATTACAGGCGTGAACCACAGCGCCTGGCCTCATTTCACTGTTTATTGAATAATGGATGTTAAAAAAGGATGGAAAGAAATAAGGATAGGAAAAGACAGGAAGAAAGGAAGGAAGACAGGGAAAGAAAAGAACAAAGAAAAAAGGAAACACGCTTGTTAAATGCTCTTACATGCCTTGGCATCTCAACAAAACTAAGTTCTCAAAGCAGGACCTCAGAAATCTCTGTAGCACATCACTCGCTTATTAACTTGTTCCCCAGACTTGGGCTCTGATTAAATCTGTACTCATTATGGCTATTAAAGAAAGCATTCATGTATCTGGGAGTATTTGCGTATGTGAACAATTGTCTACAACCATGGGGCATACTGGTATATATTTAGGAATAACACACACACACACACACACACACCCCATATAATATGTCTTGTGTGCAGAAAACACAAGCCCTCTACAACTGTTCTTTCCTATCTTTTCTTTCTTTCCTTCGCTTCTTTTTCTTGCTTTCTCCCTCATTTTCTTCCTCTTAACTCCCCATACATAGCTCAGACTGTAAAGGTGCAAATGTGTAGAATTTCCTCAGTGGGAGGGAAGGTATTAAGTCTTTGTCCCAGTGGCATTAGGATGCATTTTGTTTGGGCAATTTATATTTTACAACACACATGTAAATTACTATGTAGAATTTAATAACCCAATTGAGTATCTTCAGTTGGAGCCAAACTGGAATTTATTTCCTGATTTCTGAAGGGGGTTTCTGGCCTCAAGGACAGGAGAACTTCTCACACATGGCAACGTCTTGATTTAAAAGGTTTTTCTGCCGAAAGATCAGTTCCAGACTTGCCCAGCTAGTAGAGCTTGGGAGAAGAGAGAAGCGGAAGGTGGTAATTTGCTAAGAAAGGAAGGAAAAACAATAATGTTTATTTGATTACATTTTCTCGTGTTCTAGTGGGGGGTAAATTACAGGCCTAATGACTTCAGTGTTGAGGGTTTGCCCTGAACAAAGCTTCCTAAGATGTTGAGGGCTTTGGAATTAAAGGGAACTCGCAGAGAGGAAATGCTCCCTATTGTCGCCACTAGGGTTTTATGAACAAGATAAGCATTTCCAATAATACTCTTTGGCTCCAAGCACTCTCTTCCTGCTCCCCTTATACTAAGTACAAAATGAGCAATAAAAGAAGGGTGGAAAAAATTTGTGGATTACAAACAATGAAGATATTAATAGGCTGCATTAGAGTTTCAAAGGCCTTTCATTCTTGATATGTTTTGAGCCTTACGACAGTGCTGTATGGTAGTCCTCTTACTCCCATTTTATAGGTGAAGAAACAGGCTTTCTATTCCTTGTATATAATTTATTAGTTTTTTAGACTTGAACTTTGAACAAGTGTGTCCTCCTGTTCTTTTCCAAAGACCTAATTTCACGTTCTTACCACGGGAGTTCCAAATCTTTCTTTAAAAAGGCCCTTTGGGCCCCAAAACGACAAAGCCCAAGGGGCCTTCAGGGTCATGCTGTACTGGGATGGCCACTGGCCAGGTAGGTTGACACACTCCTGGCTGCTGGTTTTAACCTCTGCCCCCTCCATCTGTCTGGCCCATGTTGGCTCACTTCCTGCCTTCCTGGGAATCTGTGCTCAACAATGGCAGAGACTTTGAGGACTGGCCAACTGGAGTTTCTGTCCAGGCCCCATCATCTACCAGCTGAGTGATCTTGAATTATTTACCACTTTGAGTTTCTCATTCCTTACCATAAATTTGGGAAAATAATACCTACCTCCCATGATTGTCGTGAGGGTCGAGTTCTGCAACAAATGACAGGATAGTAAAAAAAGTCCCGAACACATGGCAAGAGTCCCCCCGGGACTGGTTTTGTTTGTGATATTGCTCCAATTCGGGTTTCCAATGGGACTCATGACTGTATCTTAATGAAGGTCTAGATTTCTCACTTTTTTTTTTTAGGGAATGAAGGATGAGAAACAGAGAAAAACAGGCACATTCAGATCCTCTTGATTAGGACAGAATTGCTTGGAATTTACCCTCTAAGGCAAGAAGGAGGCCTTTCTTCTTTCTGCAGAGCCAAATCCTTCCTTCTGTTAATGATTCTGGGAGGTCATTGCAATGGCAGAAAGAGGACTGGATTAAAAACCCTTGTAACTCAAAATCCCAACTCTGCCACTTAGAATCTGGGTGACGCTGAGTCATTCACTTGGCCTGTCTAGGCACATATAAATAATACTTTCTCAAAAGACTTCAAAAGAGACTAGGTATGTAGAAGGTTTTTAAGTTATAAAATAGCCTTCAACATAAAGCCGTATTTTCTTTACTATTGTAATTATTAATATTCTCTTCTGTAACACACATATATATATTTCCCTTTAAAAATTCTTCAAGAAAACTAATACTTAAAAATCTTATTTCTCCAATAGACTAGAAGATCCCATCAGCATGGCCCCTGACAGCCTGGACTCTGTGCTCAGGGATATCAGAGGCACCTTTTCTTTATCACTGGGAGATTTGGGGGAATTTCTAATTTGGGGAACCAGATGTAGAATAAAATCATACTCTTCCTCCATCTCAGCAGGAAATAACTGCTTTCCAAACACAGCTACCAACCTTCAAATAAATCGGTCTCTGTGACCAGGTATTTGTAAAAGGTTAATTGAAGGTACATTACATATTTTCAGGGAATCTCAATCCTGGGATACGAATGCACTTGGCGCAATTCACCAAGTTTTCATCTCCCTTCTGCTTGCACTCATCTGATGATAAAATGCCATCTCTCTATTACTGGCATTCGACCTTTAAATGGCAAAGAGCCACTTTGTCATCAGATAGAGTCATGAAAAGCCATAAAGGAAGAGACAGAGTTAGAATACTAACGCATCCAAGGCTAGCACATTAAAAACTTGTCGACTCAGTCAGGGGCTTCCTGCTAGAGAACAGGGGAAAACGAGGCTTCCAAACTTTGAGTCCTTTGCTGCAACATTCTACATCATTTGTTGAGAGTCTGCTGTGTGCCGATCCATTCATACCCTTCCCTCTGTCAGATTCAGACTTAAAACTCTTTTTCTTATGATTTCATCCATTTCATCCATTCACGTGTTCGGTATTTAAGTGACCATCAATTATACCTGTTTGCGAGTTGCATGCTAATGCATGGTCCTATCTCTTCGGGTTATTCTAAATGCCCCCTTGTCATGGACATGGAAAATTCTTTGGCATTTGAACATTCTCTGTAGGATCCTGTCAGGCAGTCTAAACAGCAGGCAGGACACTCAGGAGTTAAGGCACATCTCTGCCCTCAAATTGCTGGGCAACTCTGCCAAGTCACTTAACCTTTCTGTCCCTCTGCTTCCAGAGCTATAAAGTAGAATGAGTTTAATAGCATCACCTCACCTTCTAATGGGAATGTTTTCAGGAATAGACGTTGTAAAACACATGGAAAAATATGAAACATGACATCAAATCTTGATCTTAACTTGACTTTTTCTCCAGGGCTGTGGGGAGAAGAGAAAAGAGGTAGGAAAAAGAGAGGATTGTCACGGGGCTATCAGGTGGACTGGAGGGAACGAGGTATTTCTGTGCTATATTCTAAACAACCAGATTCTTTTATATTTGTGCACAGTAGAAATCAATATGTAATATCTCTGGCATGAAGGGTAGCCATGTAGTGCATAAAAGGAGAATGCATTGGTCAGTCTGCAAATTCTAGCCTTCCATACTCAAGTTGGGTGCCCCGCCTGGTATCTCAGGATTCAAAGTGGCAACTGTCCCTCATTATTTATAAATCCATCTTCCTATTTCTGGTCATCAGCATCACCCTCTGCTGCCCTTCACACTAACCTCAGCACAACAAGAAGTTTTCACCAAAGGGGGCACCATTACAAGATGTTGAGTTCACTGTTTCCCAATCAGCCCCGATGTTTAAACTTAAGCCTGTGCCTTAGACCACCTTCAAATCAATACATAGAAATGCATCTACTAAGTACATAAAAACTGAACAGGAATTTAGGAGATATAGAATGATAATAAATGGTACTTGCAGTCAAGAAACTGAAAATGGGCTAAGGAAATAAGGCTACCAGGCATGGAACAATTCAGACACAAAATAAAACCATGTACAAGTCAAGGCTAACTTTTGTGGTACAGACTGTCAATCTGTAGGATTTTAGAGAAGAAAAACCCCATAAGGGGGAGAGTTGTCAAAACAACCTTTGCAAGTAAATGGGAATAGAACTAAGTTTTGTAGATGGATAAAACTGTGATGGGACAAGAGAAGGAGGGGAGGAAGAGGGCGTTACTGAGAGGGTGGGATGAACTCAGGTGTAGAAAAGAGAAAAGGCTGGTGTGAGTTGGAGGGGACCCTGAGGAAGCTGAAGACTGGAGTGAAGATGGTGTGTTCTGGGGGATAATGGTGTTCAGCTGGCAAAAGCCAAGATGATCAGGGAATGTAAATGTTTAGTTGAAGAAGTTTAAGAGAGGTGTTACCTCTTTTTCTATGGACTAGACTTTATGAACACTGTGACAGGTATGCATAACTCAGACGCTTTTTCCCCTTGACTTCCTAATACAGTTTGGTGTTTTGGAATCTGCACCTAAGAGAAGTTGACCTTTTAGAAACGTAGCCTTTTCTTCCCATTTCTGCAGAACCTCCTGCATAGCATCATCATTTTGAGCAAACCATTGCATTTGTAAGTACCGTTAAAATGCTATGAAAATGTGTAATAATGAAAGTTGATGATGAGAGGGACCCTAATTCTGTAGTTCTATAGGATCAGTTTAACATTCAGGCAGAACAGGCAAACGCCTATTCATGGTGTGATTCCAAAATTCTGGAAAGCGCCCGAAGTGTCAAAGAAGAAATTTCTCCCCTACCTTCTGGCTGACTGAAATCCCACCAACAGCACTTAATCCCTCCAGTTTAAGGAGCTGATCCCTGTTAAAATGTCTATTTTCATAAGAGCGGTAAAATTTAAGATGCTCCCTCAAGCTACCATCCCATTTTTTTCCTTCCTTTCACTGTAAACTTCTTAATTAAGTGGTCTTCACTCCCACTCCCCATTTCCTTATCACCCACTTTCTCCTTAATCTCATAAAATCTAGCTTCTGTCCCCATCTCTCAACAGAAACCATTCTCACCAAGGTCACCAAAGATCTGCTAATCACCAACTTTTTCTCAGCAGTTCTAACCCTTTTGTATTCTGTCTTCTTTGTAATTCTTCTATCTCAGCATCCAAGACACCATGCACTATGAGTCTGGTTTTGTTGAGGTAGTTGTTGTTCGATGCAGCCTTCCATGATTCCTCTTATTTCTCCCAGATCCTCCATAACACTAATACTTTTAAATGGCATTAGTCATTAAATGTATTCATCTATATTATCTTTGATTTTCAAAGCTTTATGAGGTAGGTATATATTGCCATTTCAAGAATGTAAACATTAAGGCTTAGAGAGTTGCTTGTAAGAAGTGGAGCTGAAAATGTAACCTAGGCTTCCTGACTCCAAGCCTGAGCTATAAATGCAGACACAGCTTAATGCCATTTTCAGCCCTCTTCTCTTTCCTCTATACTTCCCCTTACAACAAATCCAGGTGCCCCATAGTTCAACTTGCTCATTCATTCATGATGAATTGAGCTGTGTTCCAGGGTATTAAACATCTGGACATCAAATGCGGACAACACATCTCTAACTGAAATCCAGCAGTACAGGAAGGCAAAATGGGCAGAGTTAAGTTCTGGGTTAAAATCCTGTCTTATTTTCTGTTCAAAGCTGCCATTCCCACCAGAAGTTCTACTCTCAATCCCAGACATTTGATTCATATCCTGGCCTTCTACGCTGCTATGCAGTTATCCTTTTCCAGGAAATCTTCCGAGATGCCCTTTGTTTGCTTCCCCATCTCAGTCAACTTGTACCCAGCTCAGCCTCCAAATGCTCCTGCCCCACAGTCATCTCTACTATGTTTCAGCTGCTCCAGTGCAACAACACTTACTATTTATTGATCACCTGTTGTATGCTTTATCCATGTGATAAGCCATCAAATACTTAATCATTCCCCTGTGAAGTAAGGATTGTTACCATCTACATTTTACAGATGAGGAAACAAAGGCTTCAAGAGTTAAGAAACTTAACTAAGACCTGAAGTTTGTTTTTGTTGTTGTTTGTTTGTTTGTTTGTTTTGAGACAGAGTCTCACTCTGTCGCCCAGGCTGGAGTGCAGTGGTGCGATCTTGGCTCACTGCAACCTCCGGGTTCAAGCAATTCTCCCTGCCTCAACCTCCTGAGTAGTTGGAATTACAGGGGCACACCACCACACTTGGCTAAATTTGTATATTTTTTAGTAGAGACAGGGTTTTGCTATGTTGGCCAGGTGCATCATGAACTCCTGACCTCAGGTGATCCACCCGCCTCGGCCTCCCAAAGTGCTGGGATTACAGGCATGAGCCACCACGCCCAGCCCAGACCCCAAGGTTTCTAAGTGGTAGAGGTGAGAGTTAGATCAACTCTGAATACGTACTTTGTTCATCACACCGTAGCTGCCCAGCACTTACTTGCGTTTCCAAATTAGCATCATTAATTTCCAAATTAATACATTGTATTAATATTTTAAGATATTGTTATAAGAATCACCTTTCCCTTAAATTAGACCATAAGCTTCTAGAGGCCTGCTTCTCATGACATGAAATTGTGTGTGTCTATAGCTGTGGATAACTGACATCTAGAGGTTCCACAGAAAATCAGGAGGATTGGTATTACTAATTATAAGTGTATATTCTCAACAAATCTTCCATATCCTGAGATATCTGAAATAGGTAAAAGGAACTCATACTGGCTGAAAGGAGCATTCAGTGTCCATCAGCCAAGTTATTGCATCCTCCCTCTAAAAAAACAGGAAGGGTATTGATTTCAACGTTAGGATCCTTCTATGAGTATATGTGTATATTAGTATTTAATGATACTCTTTTTTTTTTTCAAGACAGAGTCTCACTCTGTCACCCAGGCTGGAGTACAGTGGCACAATGTAGACTCACTGCAAACTCTACCTCCTGGGTTCAAGCAGTTGTTGTGCCTCAGCCTTCCAAGTAGCTAGGATTACAGGCACATGCCACCAGGCCTGGCTAATTTTTATATTTTTATTAGAGATGGAGTTTCACCATGTTGGCCAGGCTGGTCTCAAACTCCTGACCTCAGGTGATCCACCCGCCTCAGCCTCCCAAAGTGCTGGGATTACAGGCATGAGCCACCCCTCTGGGCTTAATGATACTCTTGAAAGCATTGAAATATTAGAACAACTGGGTTCATCTTGGAGATTTTGCATCAGAGTGCACTACCTTTTGTGACACTCTGGAATGGATCCATATTCCTCCTTTTGTATTTATGCCTCTAGAATCAATATTTCTAACCACAAGGTTTTTTTCTGGTCACAATGCATCCTCCCTGTCAGCAGGGTCATTGCTGTGTTTTCACAGCAGGATACTCAGTATGTGTTTGTATATTACAAGAAGCACTGATTCAACTTCCATTACACACTTGCTATGTCATTATGAGGAAAAGTTAAATATGACACCTTGAAAGTATCATCACAGATGGCTTTTCTGTCTCACTTTTTGTTCCTATACTCATCTAAATTCTGGAGACAGTCCAGTCATTTTCACATTATGTTCTTTGGAGGGGAAGTTTAGGATTTCCAATAGGTGCATAAAAAGAACGTTCATAATAAGGCTAGCAATAAACATGAAAGGATATTGTCTTGGAAAAGGCATTTTTCTAGGCCAATGCTAAAGAAACGAGAATCCCTAAGTGAAAGTGGGCAGCTGGCTCCTTGGTCTCTAACCAGCCTCCACTGGTGTTGAAATTCTTTTAGGGCGTATGTCTTTTATGGCTTCTTTGGGTCCCTCTGGCTCCCTTCAATGAGAACCACCAATTATTGTCTCTCTCTCACCCTCCCAGGCTCACTTTTCCTCTCTGATTCCCCAGAAGCTTTTTATCCCCTGCCTCCTTTTAGAACTCAACTTTTCTCTTTCATGCAACTTGGCAGAAGCCCCAAAAGGCTGAAGATTATGGTCTTTCTGTGTATTTGTGTGTGAATCTTTGTAATTACATTCTCAATCAGAAAGGAGGAATTTTCTTTACACCTAAGCCCTGAAGCTCCCCTCTAAAATTTACAACTTGCTTCTGACTCAACCTGCTTTAAGTTACTAACTGACTAAATTCCAGGTCTAGAAGAACATAATTACTTTCAAAGCATAGTTAGAATATACTAATACTAAATAGGACTATGAAGTGTTTGCCCCAGTTTTATTCCATCATATCAGTCAAAAGAGTCAAAGGGAACTTCATATATTCTTAGCATCCCTGAATCCACAAGTCTACCAAGAGGGGTGTCATTTCTGTATTTAATTTCCCTTGGTTTCTTGGGTAAAAATTAAATTTTGAATGTAAAATAAAACCAACAATGATGATTCAGCTGTCACTGAGTGTCTACTCTGAAAGATTCTGTGCTAGGCACTAGGGGAAATAGAAAAAGGAATAAAACACAGCCATTATTTTCGATAAGCTTAGAGTCTATTGGAGAAAGGCAAAATGCATACTCAAATCATTGAATGTTAAGCAGAATGTTAAGGAAATAAATAGAAGGAAGATTACTTCTGCTGGGGACTCAGTTACGGTCTTGTGAAGGAAGAAGCATTTAGGCTGCAACTTAAAAGAGATGATGTCAACAGGAGTAATGATGGATGGACATTCTGGTTGCAGCAAGAGGGTGAACCAAGATGATCAAGGCTATAAAATCCCAGCCATCATCTAAAGTAGTTTTTAAAAATTATAATTGGCTAAAGCAAGAGCAGGATAAAGTAGAGGAGTGAATGGTAAACCTGAAAACCTGGACGAAGTCATAGAAGGGTGGTGCTTAAATGATGTAAAGGAAATTGAACTCTCTTCTTTGGCAATAAGAAACCACTGAAATTTTCAGATATGTTTTAATACACTTCCTTGATAACAGAAAATTCACTATCACCATTGGTGTAGAATTTTGTTAAAATATGAATATCTATCCAAGCATCCCTTGAGGTGCAGAAGGCCTTTTTAAAACTCATAAACAAAGAAAGAAATCATAAAGGGAAAGAAATTGATAGGATAGTGATGGAGGAGAGAATGAAGCCAGGCATCCTTGGTGGATGTTAATGTTCTGTTTCATGGTGTGGGATGCCAACTGCCTCTAGCATCGTAATGATGGATGCTCAGAGCTTGATGCTGGACAGGGTGTTAGGCAACATATACCAGAGTCTTTTTGTTCTCTGAATGGCATTACCATCCATGGGGGGAATATCTGGCCTCTCTCAAAAATCCAAGCATAGTCTTTACAGGCATTCTGTCGGCACAACAGCAGACTGTTAGCATACAAACAGTCATTAACCACAGGCTGTGGGCAAAGCTAATCCGGAGTGTGTTGCAATCCATTGGAACCAGGAAATCTGAGCTGCTGCTAATAGGTTTCCAGCCACTGAGTCCTTAACCGGTTTTGGCCCAGCTTCCCATCCATGATAACAGGGCTCAATCTTTCTTCTGCTCTGTTGTTTGGTTTCTGTTAGAGGATTTTTTTCATTGGGTGGAAGAGAAATCATGGATTAAAATTGATTTTCCTCCAAAAAGTAGAATGTCAGAGCTGAACAAGGATCCTAAGAATCTTAATGCTCAATCATCATTCATATGGGGACACTGAGGCCCAGAAGAAGGATGGGTTTTGTGTAAAGTTATGTAGTAATTTTTGAGCCATCTCTCTATTTCTCAACACCCTTCTCTCATCTGCTTATGTTTAGTTGATCTGGGCAGCAATAGTTCTTTCCTCTTATTTTTAATTCATATTCTCCATTTGTACAGCTTCTCTTCTGGTCATCTAAACTTAGAAAATATTTTCTTTCTTTCTGATCTTTCCCACAATACCTCCCGGACATAGGCCTCCATTGATTACTTGATGAAATTTGTATCAAGGGAAAGAAAAGGACTGACAGCTGAAGGACTTTAATAGTTGGATTTTTTTTTTTTTTTTTTTTTGAGATGGAGTCTCACTCTGTCGCCAGGCTGGAGTGCAATGGCGTGATCTCGGCTCACTGCAACCTCCATCCCCTGGTTCAAGTGATTCTCCTGCCTCAGTCTCCTGAGTAGCTGGGATTACAGGCACATGCCACCATGCCCAGCTAATTTTTGTATTTTTAGTAGAGACGGGGTTTCACCATGTTGGCCAGGATGGTCTTGATCTCCTGACCTTGTGATCTCCCCACCTTGGCCTCCCAAAGTGCTGGGATTACAGGGTTGAGCCACCATGCCTGGCCTAGTTGGACATTTATGATAGCATGTTTATAGTCTGCTTAGTCTAATGGGTGCCAAGGGCCAACCACAGACTCTCTGTCATTTTCAGACCATAAGGAAAATAACTCTGGACATCTGATTTCAAAACTCATTCATTCATTGAATAAAGAAGATATGAGGGCTTCTACCATGTGCAAGGCATTGAGCTGGAGCCAGAGATAGGTCATTCTTTTTTTGTCTGTGAAGGTCAAATTGCTCTGACATAGAACCTGGGTCATGTGTCTACACCCTAGTTGCAAGCTGCCTCCAACCAAGACTAATAAGGGACAGGATTTAAAAAATACAGAAATAGGGGTTCACATGTTGAGTGGCCAAAGGAATGATAACCACCCCATGCAGATAAGAAAAATTATTATCTGAAAATGTCAATTCTTACATTGCCTATTGACAGGCATAAAGACCTCAAGACTCAGGGGATTTATGAGGAGACTGCAAGTTAAAAAAAAGGCCAAGATGAAACATTCCGAGTGGCACTCCTGCCCTTCCTACAAAAAAGAAGGCCCCTGGTATATGCAAATTTCACATTTTAATCAAGAGAGATTGTTTTACAAAATTATCCTCTCACACTGAGAAAAATGCACCATATGAGACATGTTATAAGCTATGAAATAAATCCACAAAGTACTTTTCTATGGAATTTTACTTAACATAATGAGTCTATGCATGAAGATAGTACAACTGATTATCAGTGCTTTGTGTGTGTGTGTGTTTTGGTGGGGGAGTAGCGGTAGACATAGGACAGGCAAATTAGGAACAATTCTCTGGGCTGAACTCTTTTTGATTCTTTAATCATAACAAAATGGGAAAATTTATAATTCTAAAGGACAATCTTAATCTGCCTGGTCAAAAGATTCCCTTTATTTCTTATTAATATTTTCTTTACCAATGCTACAATTAACTCTACACATTCAGTGTTCCACCAAAAGGGAGATAATTTAATAGCCTAAACAAGCTGAGCTTTGGAGATGGGTTACTTTTCTCAGTAATGAGGCTGAGAACACAAAGAGATTTTTCCAATAACCACATAGCTGATCTTTTGTGTGGACAACTGGACAATTTTTCCAGTACTTAGGAGATATTCTGACCTTTTAAATTTTCTTCCTTGGGATAGAAATTGTGGTTATGGACAATTACATCTCTTAACTTATTTGGGGCAAGTAAGGGCAGTTTTCTTCATTTATGTATAGTTATTACACAAGCATGATTTCTAAACAAAGAGAGATTTTAAACAGAAAAATTATAAGTATGCCATATTTCCCACCCTTGTTAAAGCTGTAAAGCCAATTTTCTGTAAAGGAACTTTCAGTTTTCCTGTCTTGCTTAAGAACACTATAAAATATTCATGTCTATTAATCCACTTCTTTCATGTAAGAATAAAAAATACTTACACGGTGGTGTCAAAGGATCATAGTTACCAACAGGGCATTTTGGGGGCTGCTCTTTTTTGTTTGGACATGGGCATGTTAGGGAATGACGGATATTTAATGACAGATATTTAACTTGATGAAGTCTATGGTTTTTAGTCCTTATGAAAATCTCCCGTTTTTGGAAATAAGGTAGATTGACTAGCTCTCCTGAAACTCTTCCAATATCAAACACAAATTCTAGAAAAATATTTATGAAAATGCTTTTAAATGCATAGGTGAAATTGTAAGAAAGAAAAAATATTCTTCTGAAGGCAAGAAAAATGTGGGTGCATGAATCCAGGGTGCTAAGGAAGCCCTGGAGCCTCGACATGCCTGGGGCATCTACTGATCTGAGAGGCCCAGAGCTTTGGCATTAATGGCTCCATTCAAGTCAGGGACAGGAGAGAAAATCTTTGGTCTTTGCAGGAGAAAGAAGTGGATCACAGAACTCAACATGTATCAGAAGCACAGGATGGTGTGTATGCGTAAGGAAAGGTTGAACTAAGAAAACTCCACATGTCTTGAGCTTGACTCTGGATAAGAAGGGTAAGGGGGAGACTTGTCCTTTACCAATGCATGGATATTGCTGGCTTCACATAGGCCTGTACACTGCATTAACCATACTTACATGGCCATAGCCCGAAGTTGAAAATTTTAATTAAAAGTGAACCAGGTTTGGTAATAGCCTGAGGAACCTGGCAGAAGCAAATTCTGTTCCTTTATAACAATTAATCTCAATCCAGGTCTAAAAGAATTTCCACTGACAGAATTTAAGCAAACATGTGCCTACAGTCAAAAATAAAACACAAGAGACCACTAGGCACGTGATTGAGAGTGAGCAGAACAAACAACAGAGCCCTACTTTTAAAAATTTAGGTTGGAATTACAGGATACAGAATAAAAGATATGCATGTGTAATATATTTCAAGAATACAAGAATGAATAAAACTTATGAGTAAGAAGCAAGAAGCTATCAAAAGTAGCAGATGTGATTTTGACAAAAATATTAAATATACTAAAATATCTGTATCTTAAAATACATAGAAGGACACAGATATATATTTAAAATTAAAACTCTGTTAAAAGAGCAAACAGAAAATTGGACTGAGATGAAAAGTGAGTTAATGAATGAATGGTAGACTTAAATGCATTAAACAGAATGTTTTACAAAATGAAAAAGCCAGAAAAACAATGAAAGCAACATTGAGAGAGAAGGAAGAAAGAGCAAGAATGGTCCAACATACTGATCAGAGTTTCAGTAATTTACTAGAAAGAAGAAAGAGAATATTTAAAGTTTGATGATTGAGAATTTTCCAGAATTGATGAAAACACAGGACTTCTTAGATTCAGGAAGCCCAATTAAATTCATGTAGGAAAAAAAAAGAAATTCACATGTAGATGTGTCACAGTAAAATAAAATACTAAGTGCAACAAGACATCTTTAAGAGCCAGAGAAAAGCAAACAAATGGTAAAGAAAAGCAAATTAGCCTCTGACTTCTCAAAAGCAACAGAGACTTGTAGAAGACAGTGGTAAAATATCTTTAGAATGATGAAGAAAATTGCCAATATGGAATTACATTTCCAATTGAGATATCTTTCTTTTTTATTTACTTATTTATTTGTTTTATTTTACTGTAAGTTCCGGGATTCAAGTGCAGAACATGTAGGTTTGTTGCATAGGTATACACGTTCCATGGTTATTTGCTGCACCTATCAAACCATCATCTTCATTTTAAGCCCTGGATGAATTAGCTATTTGTTCTAATGCTCTCCCTCTCCTCGCCCCCTACCCCCTAACTGGCTCTGGTGTATGTTGTTCACCTCCCTGTGTCCATGTGTTTTCATTGTTCAACTCCCACTTATGAGTGAGAACATGTATGTTCAATTTTCTGTCCCTGTGTTCGTTTGCTGACGATGATGGTTCCCAGCTTCATCCATGTCCCTGCATGATCTCATTCTTTTTTATGCCTGCATAGTATTCCATGGTGTATATGTGCCACATTTTCTTTATTTGGTCTATCCTTGATGGGCATTTGGGTTGGTTCCATGTCTTTGCTATTATAAATAGTGCTGCAATAAACATACATGTGCATGTGTCTTTATAGTAGAATGATTTATATTCCTTTGGGTACATACTTAGTAAGAAGATTGGTGGGTCAAGTGGTATTTCTGGTTCTAGATACTTGAGGAGTTGCCACACCATCTTCCACAATCATTGAACTAATTTACATTCCCACCAACAGTGTAAAAGCATTCCTATTTCTCCATAGCTTCGCCAGCATCTATTGTATCTGGACTTTTTAATGATTGCCACTCTGACTGGTGTGAGATGGTATCTCACTGTGGTTTTGATTTGCATTTGTCTACTGATCCATGATATTGAGCTTTTTTTCATATGTTTGTTGGCTGCATAAATGTCTTCTTTTGAAAAGTGTCTGTTCATATCCTTTGCCCACTTTCTGATGGGGTTATTTTTTTTTTTTTTACTGGTAGATTCTGGATATTAAACCTTTGTCAGATGGGTAGATTGCAAAAGTTTTTTCCCTTTCAATAGGTTGTCTGTTCACTCTGATTATAGTTTCTTTTGCTGTGCAGAAGCTCTTCAGTTTAATTAGATGCCATTTGTCAATTTTGGTTTTTCTTGCAATTGCTTTTGGCATTTTCATCATGAAGTCTTTGCCCAAGCCTATGTCCTGAATGGTACTGCCTAGGTTTTCTTCTAGGGTTTTTATGGTTTGGGGTTTTACACATAAGTCTTTAATCCATCTTGAGTTAATTTTTATATAAGGTGTAATGAAGGGGTCCAGTTTCAGTTTTCTGCCTATGGCTAGCCAGTTTTCCAAGGACAATTTATTAAATAGGGAATCCTTTTCCCATTGCTTGTTTTTATCCAGTCTCTTGAACATCAGATGGTTGTAGATGTGTGGTGTTATTTCTGAGGTCTCTGTTCTGTTCTATTGGTCTATATGTCTGTTTTGGTACCAGTACCATGCTGTTTTGGTTACTATAGCCTTGTAGTATAGTTTGAAATCAGGTAGCATGATGCCTCCAGCTTTATTCTTTTTGCTAAGGATTGTCTTGGCTATTTGGGTTCTTTTTTGTTGCAGAAGACATGATTCTATGTTTAGAAAACCCCATCGTCTCAGCCCAAAAACTTCTTAAGCTGATAAGCAACTTCAGCAAAGTCTCAGGATACAAAATCAATGTGCAAAAATCACAAGCATTCCTATATGCCAACAATAGACAAATCATAAATGAACTCCCATTCACAATTGCTACAAAGAGAATAAAATACCTGGGAATACAGAGAACAAAGGATGTGAGGACCTCTTCAAGGAGAACTACAAACCACTGCTCAAGGAAATCAGGGAGAACACAGACAAATGGAAAAACATTACATCCTCATGGATAGGAGGAATCAATATCATGAAAATGGTCATACTGCCCAAAGTTATTTATACATTCAATGCTATTCCCATCAAACTACCCAATGGTAGTTTGGGTAGTTCTTCACAGAACTAGAGATACCTTTCAAAAACAAGAATTAAACAAAGACATTTTCTGATAAGCAAAATCTGAGAGAGTTGATCAGTGCAGATTTGCACTGTAGGAACTTTCAATGTTTGTGCTTCAGAAAAAAGAAAAGTTAGAAACACAAAGGATAGCAAGTAAATAAAAGAATAGTCACTGGGAAAAATATAACAAACATTCAATTTGATGGTATAAACAATAACAATCATAACAGCTAATTTATTGAGTTAAAATACAGAGCTGAAATACTGGACAATAATATCACATAAGCCAGACTGGTCATTTGAAATTAAAATTGTCAAAGTTCCTTATATTTTTCAGGAGAAATATTAGCATGCATTTTAAGCATAGTTTTAAGTAACACTATGCTAACCATACATGTTAGTATTCTAAAGGTAATTACTAAATAATATAAGTGTGGTTTGAAATGTATTTTCAAACCAGTAAAGGGAAAAAAAGAACAAGGGGGAAAATATTTCAATCATTCCAAAAGAATAAGAGAAAGGAAGAAAAATGAAAATGAAATGAAAGTAAAGAAGATATCCTACTGGGGTTTGCCCCAAAAGCAGAATTTGTAATGAGGGCCTGTGTACAGGCATTTCATTTGGGAAGTAACTGAGGTAGCAGCAAGAAAAGACTGGGCAGAGTGAAACAGGCAACGGTGATGGAAAGCCACTCTAGGCATGCATCACTTAGATCCTCATCATTTCAATCCCACCAGGCACCCTCTGAAGCATCCCGAAGCAGATTCTCCAGAACTGTCCACCAAAGGGATAGAAGAAGAGGGTGTTTATTTTCTGGTTTCTATCCATCACCCATTGCCCAGAGGGTGTTAACTGCTTCTCAATGCCAGGTTTGTGCACGCATTAGAATAACAAGCATGTTCTCCTAGGTATCCCGTGTGGTGGCAACAGAGACACTCCAAGGGGAAGAAATGGAAGACTCACAGAACAGCTGAGAGAAACTGGTATCAGGTTACACCTGTGTGGAGTTGATTGCCACAACAATAACTGGAATAAAATAGTGGATTAATATGACACAAATCTGGGCACTAGAGATGTCTGATAGAAACACGGATAGGAAGCAAAAATAGGGTGGCAGAAATGAAATGCATGTTTATCGGAACCTGCAACAAATGCAAATGAGCTCGACTCTTTAGCTGAAAGGTACAGATCATCACTAGATTTCAATGTTAGTTCTGTGGTGTTTACAAGAGATACTTTGACTATAAGGTCACAGCGATGTGGCAAGTAAAAGGAAGGATTAACATTCCCTCCCCACACCGTTCCTGTCTCTTGTAGGTTGTTACTTCCCTCTGCAGACCCTTTCTAATTGCTGGCAGCCTTGGGCCATGTTTATCCCACTGAGCTTCAGAATGAGAGTTCTAAGAGAAATTAGAAGTCTTCTTTACAAAAGAAGAAATGGAGACATAGGGAGAAGAAGAATTCTGTTCAAAGTCACAAAAACTGGTAGAAGTAGACCTGGGACCAGACACTGGATATTTTAACTTCAAGTTTATTTTCTGTTCCAGTACACCATATGTCAGCAAACTTTTAAATGTAAGAGGTCGGATGTTGTAGTCTTTGCATGCCATTAGGTATCTGTTGCAGCTATTCAAATCTGCCATTGTCACGCAAAAGCAGCCACAGACAATATGTAGATGAATAGCCAAGTTGTATTTCAGTAACATTTTATATACAAAGCAGCTGGATTCAGCCCATGGGCAGTGGTTTGCTGACCTTTGTGCTACACCGTGGTTATTTTCTCAGTTATACCAAAAATAATGTAACACAGCATCGTGTCCATATCACAGCTCTCCGGAGAGTCTCAGCCTTGCATTCTGGTGATACTCAGGTTTCATCTCAACAAATGAGAAATAATTGCAGCCACCATCCCGCATGAAGACAAAAAGGAAAAATGAAAATTGAAAAGATGTCTGACTGTTCTGTTTCAAGATGGCCATTTGAACCAGCACCTTTTCTTCCACTTTCTCTTAAATTCCCTGGCAGGGCCCAGTCCCAGTGGTCTTCTGATACGGGGAGTCATGCTGGGTTAGGAAGGGGTATCACCTCAGTTTAATATCACTGTTTGGTAATACATTTCCTGGACACCCTCCCTCCCCACGTTTCTCAGTCTCCTGGGTAAAGTTCCTTCTCCCTGTGAAGGCCATTTGTTTCCTCATTCCAGACAAACACAAAAGAGGTCACCCAAACCTACAACCATAAACATTTTCCTTCTTTCCCATTTGCCCATAATTATAGATATTTTACCTTTTTTATTATATACATTTTCTAATATTTCTACAGGAACCAAAGATTTCTTTTTTAAGAGAGAAGGAGAAAAGGGGTAGAAAGGGAGGTGTTCGGTACTGCTGCAGGAATTACTTTGTTATCCCCTTTCTGTGAGCTTCTCCTCCTCCTGACATGACAAGGGATGGTTTGTGCTTGTTAAAATACAAAAATTGGCACCCTGGAAGCTAAAAAAGGACAGAATTTAATTTGCCCTTTGTAGTTCCTCTTTTTTATTCCTTTTGGTAATATTTCATCAACACTGTGCTTTTCTCAAAAGTCACAGTGTATTATTCTTTGTTTTTGAAAAAACAAAACAGAACAAAGCAAAACCCAAAGCTAACAGCCCTTCTACAAAGAACAATGGAAAATGAATAGCCACATTTCCCCGTGATGATTATTATTATGAATCTTTGTGAGAAAATGTCATTGGGACTCAGCCATGGAATTGAATTTCTCTTCCAAATTTTATTGGCACTTATTGGGTCTGACAGTTTGATGAGAGAATTGCAGATTATTTAGAAGCTCTTCCATCAATGATAGGATTCAGTTTGATAAAAAGCATTTGTTGAGTGTTAGTTACAACCTCAGTTACTGTGAGGAGGAAAGAAAAAAATTAAATCTGCTGCCTTCCCTCCAAGAGGGGACGAAAAGGAGATATTCATGAAAGACATTAATCTTTTTATTCATTTAACCAGAATTTAGTCCTCAGTCACTCTTTACACAGTCAAATAAGAAAGGTAGAAATCATTGCAGTACAGAATTGTTTAAACAGAGTTTCTCAGAGGGATGCAGAAAAATTGGGTGAAGATAACTGGGAAGTTTTTCAGAAGGGATTAAACTGTCTTGATAGAGAAAGGCAAGGGAGATTGTATGTTCAAAGAATCACCTCCATGGCTATAATATCAAAACCAACAGGCAGAAGATGCACATTTATTCCCTCCTCTGAGTGCCCTAGATTTTTTTTTAAGAAAAAAAATTGTCTTCCACCAAACAGGAAAATGAAAACCAAACAAACAAAATCCCCTTTCCCACCCATGCCTTTGAGTGTGGGCTGGACTTAGTGACTAGAATAGAGTGTGGAAAGTATAAAAACCTTGACTGTATAGTGGAGAAAGCTGGCAAATGCCCTCTTTACCAGATAATCAGTTAACATCAACATCAATAAGACATATTGATTTCCAATACTCTCCATATGATGTGATGAGAAGGGGACTTCATCTCTATGGTATTCGTTCCAAAACCCATAACCCTACTCTAAGCATGAGAAAAACATCAAACAAACCCAAACTGAGGAACATCTGAAACTTTCTACAAAATACCTGACCACGATCCCTCAAAACTATCAAGGTCATAGAAAACAACCAAGGGCTAAGAAACTGTCACAGACCACAGGAGACTGTGAGCCATGAGCTCTAAATGCAATGAGGTATCCTGGATGAGATCTTGGGACAGAAAAAGAAATGCATGGAAAAAAAACGAGTAAAATCTGAATAAAGTCTGGAATTTAGTTCATGATAATGTACAAATAGGAAAGTAGTGTGACAATTTGTAGTTTTGATAAATATGCCAGGATAATGTAAAATGTGACAATGGGGAATGGCAGGCAAATAGGAGAGCACAACTCTCTGTACTCTGTTTGTGACTTTTCTGTAAATCTAAAATTATTTCAAAATAAAAAGTTTAAAATGGCCAGGTGTGGTGGCTCACGCCTGTAATCCCAGCACTTTCAGAGGCCAAGGCGGGCGGATCATGAGGTCAGGAGATCGAGACCATCCTGGCCAACATGGTGAAACCGCGTCTCTACTAAAATGCAAAAAATTAGCTGGGCATGGTGGCGCACGCCTGTAGTCCCAGCTACTTGGGAGGCTGAGGTAAGGGAATCGCTTGAACCCGGGAGGTGGAGGTTGCAGTGAGCCGAGATCATGCCACTGCACTCTAGCCTGGTGACAGAGCAAGATTGTCTCAAAAAAAAAAAAATAGTTTAAAACAATATAGTCCCTTAACCATTAATTAAGGTATGAAAATAGGTTTGTTATCCAACATCATAAAGGCATTATTATAATAAACCTGTACATGAGAACAATAGCCCCATGTGTAGCAAATGCTAAAGATGAACTCTATGATTTTCAGAGCATCTATCAATATTCATTTGAACTTTAGTTGGATCCAAATGATTTACCACAGGAGGATCCAGTATAACTATTCTACTGCACAAGAAAAAGTAATAAAATATGACGAATTTGAAAAAATAGATCATCTCTAACAGCCAGCTTCCCACTGAAAGTCACATGAAGACAACACAGCACACACACAGATGAAAGCTCCCAGCCTGGAATCACTGAGACTTATGGCCAACCAGCCTAGCCAGGACTCTGCAAGGCAGCTGGAGCTGCTTGGGCAGCCATCAGAAAGAGTTTGCCTCATGACATGTTCGTGTTTCTTGTTGGAAAAAATGCCACTGGCAAAAGTAAGAATACACAGGCATCAGAAAGAGTTTGCCTCATAACATGTTCGTGTTTCTTGTTGGAAAAAAGTAAGAATACACCTTCTTCCTTCCTCACTCCCTGTGTCTAAACACCATGCAGAAAACAGGAAGGCTTTGCTTTTCTTCCATGAATGCTGGCTTCCCAGACAATTATCGAACCCTCTGCTCTTACTCAGACAGTAGCTACAGAAAATAAGAGAAAAGAAGGCAGTCGTGGGGACTGAGCATGAGAACCTCCATCTTGGAAGATATTTTCCTCTTTCTCTTACTTTCTACACCCAATATAAAGGAGATAGTGTTGGCTCTTCTGTCAGTACACATCCAGAACCCCGGCAACGTTTCTTTTCTTCTCTTTTTTTAACTTTTAAGCTTAGGGGTACATGTGCAGGTTTGTTACATAGGTAAACTTGTGTCACGGGGGTTTGTTGTACAGATTATTTAATCACCCAGCTATTGAGCCTAGTACCCATTAGTTATTTTTCCTGATCTTCTCCCTCTTCCCACCCTCCATTCTCCAGCAGGCCCCAGTGTGTGTTGGTTCCCTCTGTGTCTATATGTTGTCATCATTCAGCTCCCACTCATAAGTGAGAACATGCAGTATTTGATTTTCTGTTCTGTTAGTTTGCTAAGGATACTGGCCTCCAGCTCCATCCATGTCCCTGCAAAAGAAACAGTCTCATTCTTTTCTGTGGCTGCCTAGTATGCAGCTATTCATGGAAAATGAATAGCCACGTCTCCCAGTGATGTGTATGTGTACCACATTTTCTCTATCCAGTCCATCACTGATAGGCATTTAGGTTGATTTCATGTCTTTGTTTACTGTGAATAGTGCCACAGTGAACATACTCATGCATGTATCTTTATAATAGAACAATTTATATTCCTTTGGGTATATACCTAATGATGAGATTGCTGAGTCAAATGGTATTTATGTCTTTAGGTCTTTGAGGAATCGCCACACTGCCTTCCACAATGGCTGAACTAATTTACCCTCCCACCAACAGTATGTAAGTGTTCCTTTTTCTCCACAAGCTCACCCTAGCCGCTTTTCAGCAGCACTATGGTCCTAGCCAACATCATCTCTCAACAGGATTACTACACAGGCCTTCTACATACTCCCTCTATTTTCAGTCTCAGAAACTAGAGTGATCCTGCTAAAATGGGAGTGACACCATATTATTCCTCTGTTCTAAAGCCTTCAGTTGCTCCCCATTTCCTTCAAGCACAACACACGCCCCTTATAGTAATGTAAAAGACCTCACATATCTGACCACTGATTACCTTTCTAATCACATCTCCTACTCATCCCCCTCTTGCTCATTCTTCTCTAGCAAATGGAGCTCCTTGCCATTCCTCAAACATACCAGGTTTATTCCCACCCCAGGGCCTTTGTACTGCCAACTTCTCCTACCTGGAGCTTTCCTTTGTTAGCTATTTGTATGGCTCTCTCTCTTCCTCTTCTAGTCTTTTTCTATTAAAATATTCAATCCTATTAATATTTCAACTCATGCCTACATATATTTATTCCTTAACCCCCTTATTCTGCTTTAATTTTATAACATTTTTTCTATATAATTTATTTCTTTATTAAGCTTATTATTTGTTATCAATAATAATAAATCCTACCAGGATGTAATTCCATGGGGAGAAGGATGTTTGTGTTTTGTTTATTGAACAATGTTTAGAACACAATAGACACCAAACATCTTTGGATTAATAAAAGATAATGATTCACAAAAGTAAGAGATGGAAAGAATCTCTCAGAAGAGCATGTTGGCTAATGCAGTATATTATATAGATGGGCTTAGATATTAAAGAACCAAGGGAATGTGGGAAACAATGCCCCTTAGTAGATAGGAGTTGTCCAGTGAATAGAGCTGCCTATGTCGATGTGGCTTTTCACTGCAGGACTGTGAAATGGATTTGGCCGTTAAATAAGAATTAAGGCCAATACAAGCATCCTGCCTGTTGACAGTCACTCTATTTGGACAGTCCTTGTTTTAGCCAACAGTGATATTTAAAAAAAAAAAAAACCATAAAAAATTAAAAGACAATCTACAAGCTGCCACAAGTATGCTGATGACATTTCAGGCAAATAATATTCTTAATATATAAAGAGTTTTCCAGTCTACACAAAAGACAATGTTTAATACCAGAAAGCAAAAACATAAGTAGGCAAAGTCACATGGGATTAAAAAGTCCAATTTTTCTGGTAGCCAAAGAAATATAATTCAAAATAATGATATTGTTTGTCTGTATTCTATATTCAGATTTAAAAAGATTAAAGGATATGCATTATAAAATTGCCCACCTGGGTGTGTCAACATTTAGCATCTTTAGGTTTGGTAATCCCATGTAAATAAATTA
The DNA here is from genome assembly GCF_029289425.2 of Pan paniscus. NCBI lineage: Eukaryota > Metazoa > Chordata > Mammalia > Primates > Hominidae > Pan > Pan paniscus. The sequence goes on along the minus strand of NC_073268.2, from coordinate 59,066,841 downwards.
GCATTTATTCTAGGGAAACTATCATGGAGGCATTAAATAATTGAGTAACCATTGTTGTTCATTGGAGCCTTGTTCATAACCTAAAAAAATTGCAAACAACCTACACATCCATATGTCATTGGTGAGCACAACAAATAGCTCAGTGAAAAGGTGTATGCAATCTAGAGTCATTGCTTGTATTTAAATCTCAGCCTTACCCCTTCCAAGCCGTGTAACTTTGGACATACTAGTTAATCATTCTAAGGAGCCACAAAATAGCATGTAATATTTTAAGAGGGATGAGAAGTTCGATGTTATTGGACCGCAGATTTCCTTGGTAGGGATGGGGGTGGGAATGTGTTTGTGAAAATATATAGGGTTTAGGCCTTGCATGGTGCTTATTGAGCGTGAGGAGCAACGGAAGGATCTGGCCAAGGGAGTCACTTGATCATATATGTATATAATTTTGTAAAGATTACTTCAGCAGAATTGAGGAGGATTGACCAAAGCAAGGTGATGCCAGAGAACGCATCAGTTGGGAATGTCTCATAGCACTTCAGCCACTGGATGTGAGGATAAGGGGAAATTGTGTACTTCCTCACTTGAATTCAATCCTTATTGTCTTTCCCATCAAAATCAATAAACAATGGGATTAGAGAATGACAGTTTGTGTGGAGAGGAGGGGAACATTCAGATCAATTTTTGAAATGATCCAATGATTCTAGATTTGCTGTGCAAAAGGCTACCTCATCCCCTTCCCTGGTAGGACTCATCCAGGCAGCTGGGGTTCAGTGTCATGTTGAGCTGGATAACAGCCTAGATCATTTAGAGAGCTGCCCTAAGCAAACTCTTGCTAGTAGTTTTCATGCTTTTGTTTTCTCCTCTTAAACATTAAGCAAACAAACATTCAGCAAACAAACATTCATTTTTAACACATTCTTATCTCTGCCCAGTGGTCAGGGACAGCTAGCACTGGCCCAAGCAGCGGTCAATGAGAAGTTCCAAATCTTTTACTGCTAAGGGATGTCAATGCCTTACTGGCAAGCTGGAGACAGAGCTTCAAGTTTGAGAGAGAACTGTGTGTGGGGTGGTGGGGCCGGGGTGGGGAAAGATGGGAATAGATAAGGAGGGAGGGAGGGAGGAAGGAGGGAGCAATTAAAAAGAGAGAAAGAAAGAGCTCCAAAAGGAAAACTGTGTAAGACCAACTTCAGAAGTCAGCAGAGCCACTTCCTGCAGCTCTACACCCCACTGTAGCTATCACACAGAGAGAACAACATTCAGTCGTCTTTTTGATCAGTTGCTGAGGCTTCAAAATGTGCCTTTGAAACACAAGGCACCATCTGGAGAAAATGACTTCCAGTCAACCCAAAGGCCCCACAGACTGAGGAGCCCTGCTCAGAGCCAGCTGTCCTAACTTGCCATGTTGCTGCATCGCCCGGTGCTCCAGGCTGAGCCTCCGTGAAGCGGTGGGCCTAGGATGTCCTAGAGCACTAAGTCCCTTTCAGCAGACTTTGCGGCATAGAAGAGAATATGTTTTGTATGTTTCCGCTTTGGGATTTCTGGATTTCATTAAGGAAATATGGGGAGTCAGGTACAAATCAAATGACTCCTTGGCATAACTTCATTTTCCTTTGTCTCTTCTCTCTTCCTTCCCACCACTCACCTGTTGCATAATGCAGGGGCTGCTTGGGAAGTGTGTAAATTAGGATTAGGTGAGCTGCCATTAACTAAAAGTTATCATGGCTTAAAAAACTTAGAGATCTATTTGCCTCTTATGTAAATGAGGTAGGCAGCCTTGGTTTACTGAAGGAGTTACAATAGAATTAATAGAAACCAATGATCTTTTCAATGAGTAAGTCCACCATTGCTAGGAAAAGAGACTTTTTTCTCATGATCAAAGATAAAGGCCAGAACTCCAACAATCATATTGGAGTTCTAGATATCAAGACGAAAGAAGGGACCAAAAAGGAAAGGGGCAAAGGTCACATGTTAGCAATCTTTTAAAGACATTTCTTAGAAAGTAGTCTCCTTCACATGCTATTGACCAGAATTTAAACATGTGCTCAAACATAAATGCAAAGACAATTGAGAGATGGAGGCTCAGCCAAAAATCTAAGATATTAAGAAAGAGGGGAGAATAGAAACTGTGTTCTCTGCCATCGTTCACCATTTTGGCTACTAAAATACTCATGGGAGGCCTTGTAATGGGAAGAATACATTCATGCTCATCTTCAAACCAGTAAACACAGAGTGCTGCCTCTAGCTGCAAGTCTAGGATCTGTAATCTTCTACTTCCAATGCCACATGCTGCTTCATGTAGACTGGCAACTTCTATATTTAAAGATAAGTTAGCTCTTAACACACCATAATACACAAGGAATGACAATGAAATCTCCCACTTTGAAAAATAGGAGAATGAAAACCACAGCAGTCATTGGTTTCTAGCCATGAAAAAACGCTGCTAGGCATAAATAGTGTGTACTCCTGATCTGGAAGTGGAGAACCTTCCTTGGTTGGAGAATATTCCTCGTGCTGGGCTCCGGGAAGAATGTTCCCTTTTTTTCCATATTTTTGCCGGCACTTGTTATCTTGTCTTTTTGATCATAGCCATCCTAACAGGTATGAGATGATATCTCATTGTGGCTTCAGTTCACATTCCCCTGACAGTTAGTAATGTTGAGAACCTTTTAATATGCCTGGCAGCCATTTGTATGACTTCTTTGGAGAAATTCTATTCAGGTCTTTTGACCAATTTTAAATAGGGTTATTTGTTTTCATGCTATTGAGTTGTTTGAGTTCCTTATATATTTGGATATTGACTCCTTATCGTGTGTATGCTTTGTAAAATATTTTCTTCTATTCTGTAAGGTGTCTGGAGAATTTTCTTTGATGTACAAAAGGTTTCTAGTTTGATTTCAGTCTATTTTTGCTTTTATTGCCTGTACTTTTATATTCATGAAATCATTGTCCACGTCAGTGTCATGAAGCTTTCTCCCTAAATTTTCTTCTAGTATTTTTATAGTTTCAGGTCTTACATTTAAGTCTTTAATCCATTTTGAACTGATTGTATATACAGTGTGAGATAAGGGTCCAATTTAATTTTTCTCTATATGATATTCAGTTTTCCTGACACCATTTATCAAAGACACTATTCTTTCCCAATTTCATAACCTTTGTCGAAGATCAATAGCAATAAATGTGTGGATGCATTTTTGGGACCTCTGTTGTTTTATTGGTCTATCTGTCTGCTTTTATGCCAGTACCATACTATTTTGATTACTATAACTTTGTAGTATATTTTAAAATCAGATGGTGTGATGTTTCCAGCTTTGTCTTTCTGCTGAAGATTGCTTTGTCTATTGAGGACCTTTTGTGATTCTTTATGACATTTGGATTTTTATTTCTGTGAAAAATACCGTTGGAATTTTGATAAGGATTGCAGTAAATCTGTAGATCTTATAGGGCAGTATGGACATGTTAAGAATATTAATTCTTCCAATACAGGAATACAGATATCCTTCCATTTATTTGTGTCATATTTAATTTTCTCCTCAATATTTTATAGTTTTATTGTATAGGCATTTTATCTCCTTGGATAAATTTATTCTTAAGTATCTCAGGGTTTTTCAATGCTATTGTAAATGAAATGATTCCCTTCATTTCTTCCCAAAAATATATTCCATTTTAAATTTTATTTATTTGAACTTCTTTTCCTTTTTAATTAGTTTAGCTAAGTTTTGTTCCAAAAAAGAAATGAAGGAAATAATTTCATTTATTATTGTTGTTAGTGTGTAGAAATGCCACTAATTCTTGAATGTTGATTTTGTATCATGCAACTTTACTGAATTCATTTATTAGTTCCAAAAGTGTTTTGATGGAGTCTTCAGCATTTTCTATATATAAAAATCTACAAACAGAATATTTTATTTTTTCCTTTCTCATTTGGGTGTCTTTTCTTTCTTTTTGCTGGCAAGTTGCTCTATCTAGGACTTCCAGTATTATATAGAAAAGAAGTGGCAAAAATGGGCATTCTTGTCTCAGTCCTGATTTCTTGATTTTGGAGAAAAATCAATTCTTTCTTTCTTTCTTTCTTTCAACTGTTGAATGTGGTGTTAGCTCTGGGCTTGTTATATATGGCCTTTATTATGTTGTGGTTATTTCTTTCTATAGCTAATTTTTTGAGAGTTTTTATTACAAAAAGATGTTGCATTTTGTTAAATACTTTTTCTGTATCTATTGAGATGATCATATAACTTTTATCCTTCATTATGTTTATGTGGAGTATCATATTTATTAATTTACATATGTTAAACTATCCTTGCATGCCAGGGATAAATCCTGCTTGCTCATGGTGTATGATCCTTTTAATATGCTGTCAAATTCAATTTGCTAGTATTTTGTTGAAGATTTTTGCATCTATGTTCATTAGGAACATTTATCTGTAATTTTATCTTCTTGTGTCTTTGGCTTTGGTATTAAGTTAATGCTGCCCTCAGAAAATGAGTTTGGAAGTGTCACCTTTTAATTTTTTGGAAGAGTTTGAGAAAGATTGGTGTCAATTTCTTCTTTAAATGTTTTGTAGAATTCACTTGTGAGGCCAATAGGACCTGGGCTTTTGTTAATTGGGAGGTTTTTATTCACTGATTCAATCTCCTTACTCATCTGTGGTATGTTGAGATGCTCTATTTCTTCATGATTTAGTCTTGGTAGATTGTATGTTTGTAGGAGTTTATCCATTTTTTCTATGTTATTTAATTTGTTGGCATACAATTTTTTACAATAATCTCATAATCATTTTTATTTCTGTGACATCAGTTGTAATGTGTTTTATTTCATTTTTTGTTTTATTTATTCTTTTTCTTTTTAGTTTAGCTAAATTTTTGTCATTTGTTTTTCTTATTAAAAAACAACTCTAAGTTTTGTTGACCTTTTCTATTGTTTTTCTGTTTTTCTATTTTATTTATTTCTGTTCTAATCTTTTTTATTTCCTTCCTTTTGCTAACTTTGAACATTGTTCACTCTTTTTTTAGTTCCTTGAGATGTAACTTTAGGTTGTTTATTTGAGATCTTTCTTCTTTTTTAATATAGGCCTCTATCATATGAAGTTCCCTCTTAGTACTATTCTCACTGAGTCCCATAAGTTTTGGTATGTATTTTACCCTGAAGTATTTTCTAATTTATTTTGTGATTTCCCCCCTTTAACCCAAAGTTTCTTCCAGAGTGTATTATTTAATATCCACATACTTGTGGATATTTCAATTTTCCTTGTGCTATTGGTTTCTAATTTTATTTGTGGTCAGAAAAACACTTGGTATAATTTCAATCTTTTAAAATTTGTTAGAACTTGCTTTGTGACCTAATGTTGATTTATTCTGGAGAAAAAATCATGTGCACTTGAAAAAAAATGTATATTCTGCTGTTGTTGGGTAGAATGTTCTACATATGTCTGTTAGATCTATTTAGTTTATAGTATTATTCAAGTTTCTTATTGATTTTATGTCTGGATGTCCTGTCAATTATTGAAATTAAGGTATTGAAGTGTTCCTACTACCATTGTATTTCTGTCTATTTCTCTCTTCACTACCATCAGTGTTTGCTTTATATATTTACATCTTCTGATGCTGGGTTCATATGTATTTATCATTGTTCTATTCTCATGATGGAGTGACCCTTTCGTCATTATAAAATGTCCTTCTTTGTCTCTTTTGGAAAGTTTTTGGCTTAAAGTCTATTTTGTCTGATATAAGTATAGACACACCTACTGTCTTTTTGTTACCATTTGCCCTCAATATTTTTTTTTCCATCCCTTAAAATTCAGCCTATGAGAGTCCTTAAATTTAAAGTGAATTTCTTTAAACAACGTGTAGTTTTGTCTTGTTATTTTTTATTAAATCAGTTTGTTCAATCTATTTCTTTTGATTAGAGAGTTTAAATCATTTACATATAAGGTAATTATTGATAGGGAAGGGTTTGCTATTGACATTTTGTTAGTTGTTTTCTGTCATTTTTCTAGGTCTTTTGCTGTCTTTTTGTCTCTTGCTGTCTTCTTTTATATTTTGTTGATTATTTTGTATTGATATGCTTTGACTATTTTCTCTTTTTCTTTTATGTAAGTTCTATTGATACTTTTTGCATAACCATGTATGGTTATCTTGAGACTTACATAAACTATCCTATAGTTACAATAGTCTATTTTAAGCTGATAACAACTCAATTTCAATGACACACAACATTACACTTTAACTCTCTGCACTTACACTTGATGTTATTGTTGTCACAATTTGCATCTAATTGTATTGTGTATCTTTTAACATACTTTTAGTTATAGTTATTTTTAATACTTTTGATTTTCAACTTTTATGCTAGAATTATAAGTAATCACAGTATTAGAGTATTCTGTATGTTTCTGTATATTTATCTATACTAACAAATTTCATACTTCCTTATGCTATTGTGTTGCTGTTTTGCATCTTCTTGTTTCAACTTGAAAAACTTCCTTTACCATTTCTTATAAGGCAGGTCTACTCCCTCAGTTTTTATTTGTCTGAAAAAGTTTTATCTCTCCTTTATTTCTGAAGAACAGCTTTGCTGGATATAGTATTGTTGATTTCTTTTTTTTTTTCCTCACTTTAACTATAGCATCCCACTCCCTTATGGCCTGCAAAGTTTGTGCTGCAAAATCTAGTGATAGTCTTACAGAGGTTCTTTCATATGTGACAAATCACTTTTCTTGCTTTCAAAATTCTTTGTTTTTTTTACAATTTGATTATAATGTGTCTCACTTTGGATTTCTTTGGGTTCATTTCATATGGCGTCTTTTTCCTTCCCCAGATTTGAGAAGGTTTTAGCCATTATTTCTTTGAATACAAATTCTGTTCCTTTCTTTATCTTCTCTTTCTGGAACTCCTCAGTGTATATATTGATTTGCTTGATGGTGTCCCATAATTCTCTAAAAATTTCTTCACTTTTTTATATTTTTTAAAAACTTTTACACCTCTGAAGTGTTTTCAGTGACCTGTCTTTGAGTTCACTGATTTATTCTGCCTTATTTAGTTTTCTCTGAAACTCTCTAGTAATTTTTTTTTTCAGTTCAGCTATCGCATTCTTCAGCTCCATGATTTCTATTTGGTACCTTTTTGTATTTCTATCTCTTTGTTGAAATTCTTACTTTACTCATGCATTGTACTTTTGGCCTCGGTGAGCAGCCTTAGGAGAGTTATTTGTAGTTATCTGTCAGGTAAATCATATAACTTCATTTCATTAAGTTTGATTCCTGGAGATTGATCTTGCTCCTTTGTTTGAAACGTCTTAGCCTAGTTCCTAATTTTCCTTGACTCTCTGTGTTGATGTCTGTGTATTAGATAAAAGAGGCACATCTTCCTGTCTTCACAAACTGGTCTTGTACAAGAGAAAACTCCCACCAATCAGCCCAGCCAGAAATTATGAGGGACTCTTCCAACTCTTTTCTACCTCAGAGAGAAGGAGGAAGCTGTGGTTTTTGTCTACTTGTTCTGTGCTGAGCTACAATGAGTGGGAGGAACTGTGGTATCTAACAGCTCAACCTGCTGTCTCCATTCTCCCCCAGGTAGCTAGATTCTGATGGATCCATCAGAACTTCAGGACTGCCAAGAAAAATACTAATTTTGGGGGCAGCCCCAGCAGAGCTGGTTAGCTAATCAATAAAATCCTAAGTGAAATAAACAATACAACTTTTACTAAAAGTTTCAATTAAAAGAGGTTATCATTTTTACTTGCTTTGAAAACTAAGGACAGCGAAGGCAAGGAAGTGAGTATTTAAATAGCTTAAGTCTGTGTTTTGAATTTACTGTGATTGTAGTGACTGCCTACTAATAGAAATAATAGAAAAGATTGTAAATTGGTTTCATTAGACATCAAATAGGCTATTTATTTAGAGGTATCAAAGTTCAAGTGGCACCCATGATTGTTGTACCATATTATGCATTGGTTGGAGGGTTTATGGTTCAAGAAGTTGGACTGAGCACACATTTTCCTTCTCTTTCCTAATAATTTACTGAACAGCATGGGGTGGGTTTATGAAAGCACTTACAATGGGGGCAGGTTTGGGGAATGGAGCACAGCAGTGGAGTAAAGACTTTTCAAAGTTTTGGAAAAGAGGGAAGGTTGTTTGCTTAAATTATAGTACAGGAAGTCTCAGTATAAAAAATATACAAGGAAATGACTCTACTAAGAAAAAGGAAAAAATGCAGATATTCCCAGACAGAAAGGGCTCAAAAGTTTATCACTTATACATCAAGATGTACATCAACAAAATGATAAAGGAATCTGTGTGGGGTGTGTGTGTGTGTGTGAGAGAGAGAGAGAGAGAGAAAGAGAGAGAGAGAATGAGAAAAAAAGAGTGAGTGAGTTAGATGCAAAAGCAGAACACACCCAGGAGTATAATAATAAAAAAAAATTCTAGAATAACCTCTTTACAGTGGTTTTAGAAAGCCGGTTATCCGAACCTGACTGACAGCTCAAGGGCTCTGAGAATACTGTCAAGAATAATTTCCTATGAAATTAAAATAGGAAAGCTGGATAATTTCAATTAAAAGATAAAAATTATAATATTAACTACAAAAATATGCAAAACAGGCCAGACATGTTGGCTCATGCCTGTAATCCCAGCACTTTAGGAGACCAAGGTGGGCAGATCACGAGGTCAGGAGATAGAGACCATCCTGGCTAACACGGTGAAACCCCGTCTCTACTAAAAATACAAAAAAAAAATTAGTCGGGTGTGGTGGCAGGTGCCTGTAGTCCCAGCTACTCGGGAGGCTGAAGCAGGAGAACGGTGTGAACCCGGGAGGCAGAGCTTGCAGTGAGCGGAAATCGTGCCACTGCACTCCAGCCTGGGCGACAGAGCGAGACTCCATCTCAAAAAAAAAAAAAAAAGCAAAACATAGGTCACTTGCTTATTCCCCTCTCAACTTGCAATTTTCGAAACCTATTCTAGGTGACACATATTTAATGCCACAGAGTTTCCATCTCCATGAATTAAACTCACTGCTGGGTTCTGCAGTAAATGATATTTCGACAATACTAATACATTAAATGTGAATTACAGGTACTCAATTTTAAAAATCCATTTATAGACAAAGCACTAATGACTTTCCAGTTCAGAATGAAATATAGAAGCCTTAGTTTGTGGCAATGTAAAATCAATGATACAGTGAATGCAGGGTGGGAGTAAATTCAGAAGATGAGTTAGAGAGAAAATGTAACATGGCTAAAGAATTCATATTACATACAGCAAGTTAAGAGGGACTACCTAAAATTGGTAGATCAAGAAATATTGATTTGTTATTGTAAAGCCCAGGTGATAACCAAGAAGAGGTGAGCTGAAAACTTAAAGGCAGAAGATTATTGCAATTATTGCAAGGGTATTGAAATTTCATTTTTCATGATAGGAAATCTGCAGACACTTTCTAAAGATGACCAGTTAGGAAACAGAAGTCTAAGAAATTATTTAGAGGTCAATAGAAATAGTTAAATTTGGTGATTCCTGGGCTGTGGGATTAGGAGTGGGAGAAAACAGACTACAAATTTTAATTTTACACTATCCAGATGGAATTTTTATAATCATGTCTGACTACTTGGGGCCAGAAAATCTAGGCATATTTATGAATAGAACCCACAAGCAAAAAGCACTAGAAGTGCTGGTTCCTGAAAGGGCCTGAGAAAGCAAGAAGGTGGAAGATGTCAATGGAATTGGGAAATAAAATTGTGGGTAAAGAAGAGAGAGAGTTTGTTTTGACCTCACATAAGTCATTCAACCACCATATTCCATTTTTTCTTCCATAAAATAAAGATAATACCAATTTCATAGGGTTATTATAAAGATTAAAGAATATGCCTATTTCATAGCAGGTGATTAATAATATTGGTTGATCATATAGTAGGTGATCAATAAATATTGATTCTCCCTTTCATTGAAAACTTAGGTCCCGTGGTTCCTATAGTTCTGTCCTCTTAATTTACTCACTCTCTGCCAGCCCAGTCTCTGTTCTAGCCAGCCCTGGCCATTCATTAAGCAGGGATCTTGAATGGAGAGCAGAGGGTTAATGACTTCTGTTCCATGCTAATGAGTGAATACTTCCTCTAATTCTAACTCCTTGTGGTGTGTCCACCCCTCATAGTCTGCTAGACTCCAGGTATCAGATGGTCCCAGCTTGCTCTGCTGGCAAAGTAAAACCCTATACCTGACAGATACCAAGAAAACCAAGATTTTAGAATGGAGTGACTGAGATGGAGACACTCAGAAAAGAAAAGATTTTTATTTAGGTGCCCACTGTCCTTGCATTCTCAACCCTCACATCAGAGGAGACCAAGACACCATCTGGGTGATTTCACTCCCTGCTTTTCTTGCTCTTTCTTATCCTCAAAGGCAATTGAAGAGTGGCTTTACCAGCCTGTAAATCAGTAGCAGCTATAAAACACGTCTGTCTGCAACGATGACTTTTCTCTTGTGGGATACTTTACAGCCATGGAACATGCCCAACATATTAATGACACAAATTCATTACTCTAAATGCACATTCTGATGGAGATGTTGCAGAATTGTTGGAAGAGGTGTATGTGGAACCAGAGTCTAGTGTGGCAAACACCAGCTGTTTCCAACTAACTTGGAGGACTAAACTGATTAGCAGATCCACCCTACTCTCAGATCTTTAATGAATGAGTTTCAGTGAAGCGACCTCCCATAATCCCAGTGTCCCAAGAGAGCTTGGGGAACAGGGAGGTTTGGAAGGACAGAGATGGACTGAACACCCCAGGTCAAGCCACTCGAATCATTTTACAGTAGGAACATGCCAATTCACTCAAACCCTGTGCTGTTTTCATGTTTTATGAATCTTCTGCTTTCTATTATTAAAACATTTCAACAATAATGAGAGGATTTTAAAATTTAAAAATGGGCCATTCACAATCTCATTTTTTAAAACATATTTCTCTTCCTAGCTCTAGTTAATTTATGGAAATAACTTCACAATGTCATAATCATGTCATAGACTGCATTTTATTCTTCATACATTTACAGTGGCTTAAAATATCCAGGATCCCTATTCAAAATTGTAACTGAAAGCACAGATGAAAGTAACTGCATTTCTTGGAGCATGAGCCAGGACAGCACAGGAAAAGGTATGCATTGCAAAATGCAATCTGTGGCCCTTGTTTTTGATATACTCCCTAGTAATTGACTTATATAAAACATTATATCTATAAATATCCAGTACTCAGTTGACCCTGCTGCCTGAACAATGAGAAAATTCTCCCTCTGCTCCTCACCTCAAGTTTGAGTGAGAACCAGTATGTAAGTCTTGCTTATATGGGCATATGGATGTGATAATTCATAGCAGGAGAGCTTAAGTGTGCATGAATGAAGACTAAAGCAGAAATGGCTTTGTGCAAATATCACCAGAGGCAAACTAGACTGCAAGATTGCACTGAAAGATGCATGTACACCCACCATAAACATTAATTTTTACTACAAGAAACAAACACCCGAAATCAAGGTGTATATGTGGGTCCTTAGCACGAGTGAACCACGAAAATCAGCTCTCTGGAACACTATGAATTAATCTAGCCTTTTATTAAAATCATCATTCTCTGGAATCCTCTTATTCATATAAAGAAAGTGTGATCCCCTAAAGCTAGGACTAAACGTGACTCACTTTGAGTAAATCAAGCCTGTTAGAAATTGATTTGCCTCACGTTTACCTACATAAGAAACCTGCATATCCTACACGTGTACCCTGAAACTTAAAATTAAAAAAAAAAGAAATGAAAAAAATTGATTTGCCTAATGGTAGGGCTGAATCAGGTGACTATTAGTCAGGGTAGATGTTTGTGCCATAGAAACAAATAATCTCAAATTTCAGAGATTTATACGAAAGGAAGAATAAAAAAGGTTAGTCTCTTTCAGGCTACATGCCCTTTATGAGTGGGCTAGGAACTCTGCTCCACGTCATCACCTACACTGGGCCCCAGCTGATGGAGCAACTGCCACAGGGAACTTTGGTGGTGGCCCTGGAGGCTGAAGAAGAGGGCACTTGGTAAAGCACGCACTGGCTCCTCACATTTCTGCATGGAGGTAGCCCACATCACGTCCGTTCATACCTCTCTGGTCAAACCAAGAACCATGGCCACACCTAAGGATGTGCAATGATCCTCCCAAATGTCTGGAGAAAAGAGAGAATCCAATATTTCCAACAGACCTAGTGACTTTCACAGGGCCATTCCAAGTTTAAGACCACCTAAAAGAAAATCCTATGGAAGGAAAGAATGAGTGGTTTATGCATGATAAACAGAGGAAATGGAGGGGTGATATGACAGATTGCTTAGATTGAATTATCCTATCCAGTCCATGGTGTTGCTTCCATTATTATCCCTGCCCCTCATCTTCTGGTTGTTGGGCCCTCCTAGGTCATAGCCTAAGAAGTGGATGGGTTCTTGGAAGCAGATATGCCAGTCACCAGCCACAGCAGCTCCTGTAGACATGCTCCGCAGCCCAGTATGAGTGAAGACTTGGGCCCAAATCTGGGAATTGACAAAACGAGGCAAAGGGTTAACACTAGTCACAAAGCTTACAACAGGATTTCTTTATCCTCTTAAATTAGTTAACAATTAGAAAACTGCATACCTCCTAGTCAGTTAATTAACTGAGTGCTTTTTATGGCTAGAGATAGCTGTAAGCTTTAATTTTTGCCTTAAGGAAGCTCTAAAATAATTGAGGAATTAAGTCATGTGAAAGTGCAGGTAAATGAGGATTATGCATTTACTTCATACATTTAAGAGAATTTAGGGCTTAGAGTTCAATTCTCAAACCAACTAGTTTCGGCTGACTTCTACTCTACTATTCTTGACTGCCCCTCCCCAAACATGCAGACTTTCCTTGTTTGCTTTGTAAGTTAAGTGGTATTTGCACATGGACATTAAATGGACCTCACTTGAATTAATTGGTTTTGTCAACTTATAGAAGTCAACCCTGGCATATGGGACACTCACATTCAGGCCCATGATCAGCACTGGCATGGACCAAGATGCTCCTAGTCTGTGACTGGAAGAAACTCAAAAGCCAAGTGATATATATTTTTTGTTCACTGACTTGTCTGAATCACCCAGTTGTTTTGGTCTCATCTGTGACAGTTTTATATGGAAAAGCGTCCCTGTGTAAATCTTACAGCACCCGTACCCAATCTATGAGCTCAGCACATTGGCTGAAAGAAGAACTGATTTTGCAGTTTAACAAAATTAAAATGATCAAGTGACTTATTCGAAAGGTAACTCCAAATTCCAGATTCAATTCGTTGTAGGTTTAGACACAGTTTTCTCTTCACAGTCAAAGGTAAGTGGAAGGCAAAGATGATGGTATGGTTTATTTACTTTGAATTATTCAAAAAATTCATTCTACTTTATGCTTGGCCTTAGCTGAGGTGATTGTGCCAAGCATCTCCCAGGATGAACCAAAAGTTCTACCAATGTCACTGGCCTGCAGCCTGACAAAATATTATAATACCATTCCAGGCAGAGTCATGCAAAACCTGGGCAGACAAAATGAACAGTGTGTGGGATTAGCTTAAGAGAATGATTTCCTGCACAGAATACCATTACCCAGAATTTTCAGGCCTTTGCAAATAGCACTTATGGTCACTGTGAGCCTATTAGAATGCTTTTTAAGCATGATGCTGAACTAAACACCAGTCATTGCTGCAAATCCCAGAGATGAGCTGATTGCATTGCTACGCAAATTACAGGCTTTGGAAAACTATTTGCTAAGAATCCTTCTAACATACACTGTTAGTTGAATAGAACTTCAGGAGCTTTAATCTAATTATGACTAAAGCAAATTCCTAAGTGAAATGAGGGTGTGAGAGAGGAGAATTTGTTTTTGTTTGAACAAGGAAAAAAGCTATGAAAGCTTTATTGACCTAGTAAATAAAGGAGAGTGAATAAAGGAGTCAGTGATAGGACACTTCCAGCTAGAGAACAAAGGGGGGTCATTATGCTGCTTAGTTGTCTCTTTGAGGAAGGTAGGATTACTTCAGAAGGAAGAGAAAAGACCAACAATTATTCTTATTTAATGAATTAGGCAATAGTTGAATATAAATAAATGATACTTTTATGAACAGCATTAATTTCATCATGCTAAAAAGTCAAATAAATCCAAATGGATGAAATCGTTCATAAATGATTTCAAGATCAAGCACATATTCTCAAACAATTGGAAAAAATATTACATTTGGCATTATTTTAGGTTTGCACACATTGAAGTATGCGATTTAACACCATCCTGTAACTCGAATTACCACTTGAGAACGCTGACTTGGAAATGAGGAAAAGTCAAAACAAAGCACATGAACTTAAAAAGTTTCAGGCTCTGACAGGGTAGATCACAGGGTTTTGGATCAGAAAACCACCGATATTTTTCCTAACTAGTTCTCACTAACTTGTCCACAGAGGTGTCAGTTACTCCCTACATTTGAATGTTCTTTTGAAGTATGAATACCCACATTAGCCCCTGCTCACTCTCACCTTGCAGAAAGCTTAGTAAATGTCTTTGATTCATTAAAAGAGAAAGTGAGAATGAGAAACACATCCTTCCCAAAATTTTGGAAGTTACACAAGGAAGGTGGCATCTGAGCCTTAAAGAGGCAGAGGTGTCTGTCATTGTTGGGTTGAAAGCCAGTCATTCCCCAGCATTGGTTTGAAGCAAATGGTCTCAGCTCAGACTGTCTGTGGTAACTCCTATTGGAGAAATAAGTTGGACAGGATGAATGACAAGGTGATTATACCTGACAGCGCACGGCATGGGATGGCATGGAAGACAAGAGGTATTCTCCCTAGTACTACTCCAGGCACTCAGGCCTCCCTGAGATCAGGCCCCCAGCCACTGCCCCCAACCAGGGTGTAGAAACTCCTGGCCTGGGCACCTCAGGTCCACCAGGAAGTCCCAAGGAAATCCAGGAGCAAAGTCTAGTTAGTGTCCATTCTCCATTTGCTCATCACATTGCCTATGTGGGAGCCATGGAAGAAAAAACATGGTGCTTGTCTTGGTTGAGTCTTCATTTGGGCTTCAAGACCAGTCTACACCTTGGCTGATGGACTCTGGGACCTCAGGCCCCTCACATTTCCTCTGCAAGCCTCTTTACTTCTGATTTATCAGGAGACTCATTCATTTCCAGAGGTAACCACACCTCCACGTGTGGCTAGCTCCATCCTCCCATAACTTTTATCTGTTGTTCTAAGTGATTTGTTCCTTATCAGTGGCCCTGTAGTCTTGATGGAAGAAGAGTGCCACCTTTTCCTGCACTCTGTAGCTCTCTGAATTCATTTGAAAATCAACCTTTCTTTTAGCTGTACCCCCAAGCCCTATTTCTGAGTGTATTTGCAGAAAAAAGGTAACCAACACAACGACAACAACAAAAACAAAAGGACCAATCAGGTAGCAAATTTCCACATGAATTTGGGTTTATTACTGGACTTTTAACCTAGTCCATGCACCAGTACTGCATTATTTTAATCAGAGGAGTTGTGGTATTTGATTGTCTGTTAGGGTTAATTCCATCTCCCTCACTTGTTATTCTTATTCATTGTTTTCACAGCTATTGTTGCATGAATGTTTTTACTAAGAAACCTTAAGTCAACTTGTCTAGCTTCAAAAAAAGCTTGTTGGTATTCTTATTGGGATCACATGACTTTCTATTTAAATCCATCGCAACATGTTCAGTGTCTCTCTTCTCCCCTGACAACAATGGGGTTTGTATTAGTGTTCTATGGCTGCTGTAAAAAATTACCACAACCTGTGGGTGGGTGGGTGGTGGTGCTTGGAACAATAGGAATGTATTCACTCATGGTTCTGGAGTTTAGAAGTCTGCAATCAAGGTGCCAGCAAAATCATCTTCCCTCTGAAGACTCCAGGGAAGAATCTTCCATTGTTTCCTTTTAGATTCTGATGGTTGCGGAATATGATTCTTGACATTCCTTGGCTTGTGGCTGCATCATTCCAATTTTTGCCTCCATGGTCACATGGCACTCTCCCTAGGAGTATAGCTGTCTGCATCTTCATATGCCTTTCTTATGAGAACAACAGTCACTGGGTTTAGAGACTAGGCTAATCCAGTATGACTTCATCTTAACTAAGTACAGCTACATAGACTCTATTTCCATATAAGGTCACACTCCCAGGTTCTGGGTGAACATAAATTTTGGGGGACACTATGCAACCCAGCACAGGGCTGTTATTATAAGTAAGAGAATGTGTGTGGAGATGTAGCTAGAGCCAGGCCTACAGGTCCCACAAATGATAACTATTACTTTGGGAAAAAAACACCTTACAGTTTTGCTCCAACTTGTAGCCATCAACCTATTGCTCTGGTTCCTTTCTTTCTTTTCTTTTCTTTTCTTTTTTTTTTTTTTTTTTTTGTGAGATAGGGTCTTGCTCTGTCGCTCAGGCTGGAGTGCAGTGGCAAGATATCGGCTCACTGCAACCTCTGCCTCCCAGGTTCAAGCAATTCTCCTGCCTCAGCCTCCCGAGTAGCTGGGACTACAGGGGCGTGCCACCACGCCCGGCTAATTTCTGCATTTTTAGTAGAGACGAGGTTTCACTATGTTGGCCAGGCTGGTCTCGGACTCCTGACCTCAGGTTATCCACCCACCTCGGCCTCCCAGAATGCTAGGATTACAAGTGTGAGCCACCACGACCAGCTCTGGTTCCTTTCATAGTCAATGTCTGCAGCAAACAACATGCTCTCTCAGCTTCTATTTCCCTCAGTCATGCCCTTTTAACTCTCTTCCTTCTAGCTGATAGCCGTCTCTACAGTTCTGCATCTGTTTACTTGAAAGTCCCTAAAGTTTGCCTCCTTTTACTCAGTTGAAATCTCCAGGGTAAATGTCTAGTGTGCCCCTTGCATCATTTGCACATTAAAAAAAAATCTGCACTGGGAGACCATTGATATCTTTAGTTTCTCTTACAGTCTTCATCCAAGAACGTGTGATTCTTTGTCTGAAGTGTATTTTCCAGAGCTCCTTTAGACCATTTTACTTTTTAATAAACTATACAAAACCACAGACTGGTGGCCCATGGGCCAAATCAGAGTAGCACAGCTTTAAAAAATAACAATGATTTGGCTATCGTTAGGTAATACATACATGCTCTAGTTCACCCAGCCTTCACCACCTCCCATTGCTTTGTACCCACTGTGTATCCCGATTCACACATGTGCATACCCAATCTGGAGACATTTGAGCTTGCAACCTCATTCTATTTTAATTTTCAAATTATTTTTTTTTTTCAAGACTGCATCTCACTATATTGCCCAGGCTGGCCATAAACTCCTGGGCTCAGGCAGTCCTTCTGTTTCAGCCTTCCAAGTGGCTGGGACTACAGGCCAGGCATGCGCCACCACACTCGGCTTGCAACCTCATTTTAGAGGCTCAGACTTGTTAAAAGACAAACTTCAGCCAAATTAAACGTAAAGGAGTTTAATTGAGCAATGAACAATTCACAAAATCGGGCATCCCCCGGAATCACAACAGATTCAGAGAGACTCCCGGGGTGCCTCGTGGTCAGAACAAATTTATAGACAAAAAAGTAAAGTGATGTGACCACGTGCGGTGGCTCACACCTGTAATCCCAGCACTTTGGGAGGCAAAGGCGGGTGGATTACCTGAGATCAGGAATTCGAAACCACCCTGGCCAACATGGCGAAACCCTGTCTCTACTAAATATACAAAAATTAGCCAGGTGCTTGTTGGCTGGCGCCTGTAATCCCAGCTCCTCCAGAGGCTGAGGCACGAGAATAGCTTGAACCTGGGAGGCAGAGGTTGCAGTGAGCCGAGATCGTGACACTGCACTCCAGCCTGGGCAACAGAGCAAGAATCTGTCTCAAAAAAAAAAGTAAAGTGAGGTACAAGAATTGGAGGTGAGTTACAGAACAGAGAACAGCTGGATTGGTTACAGGTCTGTGTTTGCCTTAATTGAACACAGTTTGAACACTCAGCAGTCTATGAGTGGTTGAAGTACAGCCGCTGAGATTGGCCAAGACTCGGCTGTTGTTACAGACACATACTCCAAAGTTAGGTTTTCAATCTTGTCTACCTCTTAAGTTAGGTTGCATTTCATCCACAAGGACTCAAATATAGAAGAACGGAGTCCTTCTCAGGCCAT
Organism: Pan paniscus; assembly: GCF_029289425.2. Classification (NCBI taxonomy): domain Eukaryota; kingdom Metazoa; phylum Chordata; class Mammalia; order Primates; family Hominidae; genus Pan; species Pan paniscus. Next base: position 59,048,678 of record NC_073268.2, on the reverse strand, counting down.
ATTTAGTTTGAATTAACAGACTGAATTTTGCCCGTCTTTGTCTAGGAGCTGTCCTTGGTGTCCTCAGAGCCCAAAGCTTTCTTGCCTATGACTCTATAATTTTTAGACGTGTCAGTTAGTATCATTTGCTTTCTTCGGTGGTAGATATTTTTTTCTCGTTGATTTAAAATGACTCTTTTTATCTATTAAAGCTATTAAGCTGTTGTTCATGTGGTAAAATTTTGCCCCTTGTTCAACATTTGCCACTCAATTACTTCTAAACTGCAAAAGTTATGTAGTTTCATTTAATTGTCAATTTTCTTTTATGGCGGTTGCTTTTTGTACCATGATAGTAAAGTGTAGACTTAAGAAAAAATGAACACATTAAAATTGGGACTGAAAATCCATTCTATTTATAGATTGATTTTAAGCAAATTATAAGAACACAGCATATTCATTAGGCTATGTACTTTTTAATTTTTGGTAGTCTCTCTATATATACATTGGAGTACTTATTATAATAGAGTACTTTATGTATATTGTATTTTTAAAATCACCTTTCATTACTATAAAAGTAGATATGCATATTTTAGAAAATTATAAAGTACACAGAACAAACATAAGAATACAAAAACACATCTCACTACTCACAGGATACCTCTTTAACACTAATTTATACCTTGTGAGATCTTTTATAATGTTGCAGTGAAATGAGTTTATATTGAACATACTGCTTTGTAACTTTGCTGTTAATATTATTCATCTTTTCAATAATTTTTTTTTGGTATACAAACTGTTTATTAACAAACAAGGCCTACAGACTTATTTCTTCTTGGACACACCTACGGTGCGGCCACGGCGGCCAGTGGTCTTGGTGTGCTGGCCTCGGACACGAAGGCCCCAGAAGTGACTCAGCCCTCTATGGGCCCGAATCTTCTTCAGTCGCTCCAGGTCTTCACGGAGCTCGTTGTCCAGACCGTTGGCCAGGACCTGGTTATATTTTCCATCCTTTACATCCTTCTGTCTGTTCGAAAACCAGTCGGGGATCTTGTACTGGCGTGGATTCTGCATAATGGTGACCACACGTTCCACCTCATCCTCAATGAGTTCTCCCGCCCTCTTGGTGAGGTCAATGTCTGCTTTCCTCAATACCACATGAGCATATCTTCGGCCCACACCCTTAATGGCAGTGATGGCAAAGGCTATTTTCCACCGCCCATCGATGTTGGTGTTGAGTACTCGCAAAATATGCTGGAACTTTTCAGGGATCACTAGAGACATGGCGGCAGCACAAGCGGCGGCGTGTAGGCCTCCTGTGGAAGAATCTTTTCAATAATTTTTTAATCTCATCTAATGGTTAGGCAATATTCAAAATCTCCTAATTGTCCCCAGAAGTCCTTTTAGCTGTGCTTTGGGGTTTTTTTTTTGTTCTCCCCCCACCCCATATTATATGCAACCCAGGACTATGCATTGTGTCTGCTTGTTGTATTCCTTATGTCTCTTTGAAATAGCACTAGTTAAGTTTAGGAGATCAGGCCGATGGTCCTCCAGAGTGTTTTTCCTTCTGTCATTTGTCACTTTCTCATTGTATCACTTAACTTGTTTCTATAGCTCATATATATCCAGTAAACTAGAGTTAGGTCTAAAGCTTGATGTATTCGAGTCAAATATCTTGACATATAATATGATAATTCACAGAAGTGATGTGGTCTTCATGTTTATTTACATCAGAAGACACATGTTTTCTGGTTGTCCCACCATTCGTCCCACCAACCACTGGACTTGGGGACTTGAGTAATGCAATGCAAGTGTGATCCACGTGCACATTTTCCCCCTTGTGACTGTGTTGTGTTGTACACTATCCAAAAATCCAGTTTCCCACCAATGATTGTCTCAACACTGGTTCATAATTCTTTCTCAATCTGGAATTTCATTAGGCTTTACGGAAGTGTGTCCTTTAATGCTATCAGTCCTCCCACATTTAATAAGCACACATCCTTCTATAGAGTTTACACACATTCATCAGGGTTATTCAGTTATCCTGACATAGATTTCTATTGTAAAGGCAAAATATATGCTTTGTTTCTCCCATTAGCAATCATCAAACCGAGGAGCTGGTGTGATACGAATTCATTTTATTTCAATTCACTACAACATTATTTTTTGATGTTATTTATTAATTAATACCTTTTGATTTATGTAGACAATGTACTAGGTGCTGCGAATACAGAGGACTCTATTTATGAAAAAGATATGCTTCAAAAGACTATTGTTAAACCCATTTGCTTGGAAGTCCAAAGTATGATTATAAACACTATTGTCAACACTAGTAGGTGGAGTTGTTGAGAGTTTGTTCTTTCAGTCTCCGTGACATGAAAGCTTATGTTCGAAATTCTTAAAAGAGATACTTGCTTACAAAAATAAATAAAATATCACTTTGGGAGGCCGAGGCGGGCGGATCACTTTAGGTCAGGAGTTCAAGACCAGCCTGGCTAACATGGTGAAACCCTGTCTCTACTAAAGATACAAAAATTAGCCAGGCATGATGGTGCGTGCTTGTAATCTTAGCTACTCTCAAGGCCGAGGCAGGAGAATCACTTGAACCCAGGAGGCAGAGGTTGCAGTGAGCTAAGATTGCACCACTGCACTCCAACCTGGGTGACAGAGCCAGACTCTATCTCAAAAAATAAAATAAATAAATAAAACTTGCTTTAATAAAATCACAGTCTGTCGGTGGAAAGTGAATAAATAAAATTACATCACAACATTACCTCTCCAGGAAAGAGCCTGAGGGATGATATGGAACTCAATGTATCTAACATCTAGCTGCAAAATTTATCAATACCTGACCAATGTTGTTTTATCTGTACTCCTATTCAATTTTCCATAGCCCCTGCATAATTTGAAGACATTAATCATTATTTTATATATTGATGTTTCAATACTTATCTCTAAAAGATAGTGACTTTTAAAAACATAATCATAATATCACTATCAAGCTAAAAATGCATAATAAATCCTTCATTTATCAAATACCTTATAGTGTTCCTATTTCTTCAGTTGTCTTATATAAATTGCTAAAGTTAAATTCACTGGAGTCTTAGTCCAAATAAGATTAAAACATTCCATTTGGTTGATATGTGTTCCCAAGTTCAACAATTCTTTTTCTAAATCTTTCTTTCTTTTTGAAAACTTTTATTGAAAGCACAAGGTTATTTGTCCCATAAAATTTCCCCTAGTCTGGATTTGATGATCTCATCTACATTGAATTTCCCATCATGTCACTTAACACAAGCCTGGTATTTTTCTGAAAATGAGAAGTTAGATCCAAAGGGATGAATCTGACCTGAATCAAAATATACATATTATATGTGTGTGTGTATATATATATATATGGTTAGCAAGAACACTTCGTAAGTAATGTCATTTACTTCCATCAGGAGACACATAAAATCTGGTTGTCTCTCTTTTGACAAAAATATGAGCCTTGATGATTATCACTTAGATCCATTAATTCATGAGTGGTTACAAACCAGTGATACTTGAATTGTATCATTCCTTCTTCATCCATTAGCTGGAATATTTCTTAAAAGATCACTGTTTCCTCATCGTTTACTTAATTACCCAGTGCTACAAATCATATAGAAAAGGCAAGAAAAATCCTGGATTGTTTTCTTTTAGCTGAAAACGTTCAAAATAATTGGGTATATTCGTAGAATATCCACAAGGTGACCAATTTCTTCAATATCATTATGAGCTCAACAGTTTAAATATATTTGACATGCTTCAGATCCATTAATGTTATTATTTTTTTGATGAACAAATTGTCCCATCTCTGTCCAGAGGGAGCCTCTTCAAGTTGGTTCCTGAATCCTTTTGACATGATGTTCAACTGAGGGCAAATCTACCTCCAAAGTCTGAGGAAGCTGAAAGGCTGAAGAAAGAGACTGACAAATTCTGTTTCTCAGAAAGAACCGTTAATAGGGGCTTAATGAACAGGAGCCATGTCTTTGTCTTGGGCTGCCGCGAGACAAGATGGTGGATCCCTTCACACCATCAGTCTCCAGAGCCAGGGCTTATATACCACAGGAAATGGGTGATTCAGAAGGGATATGTGGGACATTTGAAGTATGGTAACATCAAGGTAGTTTGACCTAAGGGAAGGATTTGCAATAAATACAGCGGTCACCCAAGGAACACTAGATAAACTGAAAATCTTAGAGAGGTTCCTGGAACTGGGGTAAATCAGAAGCCAATATGGCAGATTCACATCCAAGATGGAGTTGCTTTAGCCTCCACACGTGACTGCAATTAAACTTTGTTAGTTTTCTTACTTTCTGCATTTACAAGATCCAACCTTGTACATTTCCTTCCTTAGACCTAGAATCAGCCATTTTTCCAAGGAGCCCTGGTTCTTTCTTGTGAAAAATGTTATTTAGAAATTATAATGTGGGCTTTATGGACCCATGGGCTATTGAATTTTTAATTAAGTTTCTGATGTTTTGGATGGAAACTGATGTACATTTACTTTAAAAGCAGCCGTCCCAAATAACTATTTGTTTCATCAGATTCTCTTGAAATATTGAAGTAGATAACATAGTCTACACATTAAAGTTAGCTTAGCTTTCTCTCTTAAAATATTTGTTCCACTTTTTTATTTTTTATATTTTAGTATTTTGAAATGAGCTCTCAGGACAATGATAAACAGCAGTAGTGATAGCTGTTATTCTACTCTTCTTTCTACTATTAGTGGAAATATATTAGCTAGCTATATATTACCATTAAGGATGATATTAGCATTATTTTAAAATGAGTATCTTTTATATTATAGTTAATTTACCAAGGCTTTTAAGAAATAAATAATTTTAAAAATAAAGTTGGATACTTAATTGTACCAAAGCCATATTTTTAAATTATTTTTAAATTTTATTTTATATTTGACAACGTAGAAATAGATATTGAGGAAGGAACGATCATTCTTATAATTTTTCACCTTAATTATGTCAATGCATCTTGTTAGAAAAAAGTGTTCTGTTACTTCATAATTTGACCTTCCTTTGTGTGTGTGCGTGTAAATCACTGCTCATAAATACTACTGATTGAGCAAAACCTAATCTCTGCATGTTAAATAATATTTTAATTCTTCTTGAAGTAACTTATTTGAATTTTTACTTAAAATTTTAAAAACAATTTCAACTTTTCTTTTAGATTCAGGAAACAAACATGTGCAGGTTTGTTATATAGGTATATTGTGGAATGCTGAGGTTTGGGGTACGACTGATCTTGTCACTCAGATAGTGAACATAGTACCTAATAGTTTTTCAACTCTTCCTTCCTTCCCTACCTTCCGTCTAGAGTAGTCCTCAGTGTCTGTTGTTGCCATCTTTATGTCCATGAGTATCCAATGTTTCGCTCCTACTAATCTCAGAACATGCAGGATTTGGTTTTCTGTTCCTGTGTTAATTCACTTAGGATAATGGAAAGCCATTTTTAATACTTAAGATTTTAAGTGTTTCTCCTTTGACCTAATGACACCATGAGAAATATAAATGGATTTTCTAATATTGATCCATCATAGCACACCTGTGGTGAATTTACTTGGCCGTAATGTATCAGAATTGTATCATTATTCTTTTAATAGAGTACTAGTTTTTATTTGCTCATATTTTATTCATAACTTTCCAGTAATATGCATATTCATATAGAGTCTATTATTTTTCTTCTGTTAGTACGTCCTTTGTCCATCTATTCTCGTGAGCCAGGGCAGTTTAAATGGTATGGGAATTCTCTTTTTTTTTCACTTTGGAGGCTAATAATACTCTCCCAAAAAAACATCTGGGCCTGATGCTTTTTAATTGCTGATTATCTGTAAGATTTGCTAAATTCTTTCACTACTAGTGGTGGACTCCAGTTTTCAATATCTTTTAGTTAATTTCTGTTATTTATATATTTCAGACATATTCTTTTTTTTTTTTTTTTCTTTTTTTTTGAGACAGAGTTTCGCTCTTGTTTCCCAGGCTGGAGCACAGTGGCGTAATCTTGGCTCACTGCAACCTCTGCCTCCCAGGTTCAAGCGATTCTCCTGCCTCAACCTCCCAAGTAGCTGGGATTACAGGCATGTGCCACCACACACGGCTAATTTTGTATTTTTAGTAGAGATGAGGATTTCACCATGTTGGCCAGGCTGGTCTCAAACACCTGACCTCAAGTGATGCACCCACCTCAACCTCCCAAAGTGTTGGGATTACAGGCATGAGCCACTGTGCCCGGCCCAGATATATTCTTTCTGCTGCTTGACAGTATGCTGTATTAAAAGATTTTTGCCTGTTAATTTTTATGTTTTAGAATTTTTTTGAGATTTTCTCTGTAATGTAATATATTAATTATTTTCATGATTGTTTGGTGAATTGGGGGAAAGAATTGTATCCTCTTGAGCATAAAATCTGTTATAGAAACATTACTGGTAAAATAACTTTGTTAACTTATATTACTCAAATTATGTATATTATTACATAATTTTAGCTTAATGTTCTAGTCTAATGATTTAGTGTAATAACATAGCTGTTTTGTCAGTATATCTTGAAATACCTAATAATCATTTTTATTTATATATATTTCAGTTCTGGGTCACTTAACCTATATAGGCTCATAACTATGATACCTTTATTGTGGATTATTCATTTCTTCCTGATTTTTAAACTCCATTTTGCCATAAATTTTGTTATTTTCGATGTTAGTTATTCGGTCAACTCAGTTTTCTCTTCTATTTTTTCTCCTTCTTTCTTCCTTCCTCTTTTCCATACTCTCTTTTTCTTCCTTCTTTTCTTCCTCTTCTTCCCTGTCTGTCTTATAAAGTTTACATATGCAATCGTTCTCATTTCCTGTTCTTCTAATTTTCTGTTTTTAACCCTATAATTTTGAAAGTAAGATTTGCTGAATTTTTTTCATCTCATATAAGTCTTTTATTTCAATATGAGTGTTTAAGTCATTGTTATGTAGTGCTATAAATGCCGTAATTTTCTTGTTATTTTATTTTGTGCTTTCAGTTTTTTATGTTTCTCTTTCTATTTTACTTCTTTCCTATGTATTTTTTTCCTAGTGTAATTGTTTTTCAAAGAAAAATTTTGCAAATTAATTATTTGAAGAGATGTTAATGGATGCTCTAGCAAAAAAAATCACAACACTTTCTATGACTACACAAGACAGGGAAATATTTGGGCATTGTTTTGGGGATCCACAATGATTATTAAAATGGTTGTGTTTCTAAGAGTATCAGCAGCTAGGCAATCTCTTTGACTATGTTTAATCAGAGTTCACAATCTTATTTGAACACAGAACACATTTTTCATTATACCTCCAGCAATATTCTACAAAATCGTAGTTGTGGGATACTGGTTTGGGAAATGCTCTTCTAGTGATTAGGAATTCATAGAACCTACTTTATTGTATAATTGTTCACCTTGAACTGTTCTAATAATACTCATTGAACCTATTTTTCCAACCCCACTTTTGAACTGGTCTCCTGTTTTTTTGTGTCCCTTCAACTAAACTCTTCAACTAGTAACTCGGATTTACTGCTGTTCATGACCTGGTATCATGGTGTAATTCTATTACCGTTATAGTTTTTGCCAGCTGAGACATTTTATTAGCAAATGATTAAATTGAGCTATTGGAAGAGAAATTTATAGTGACAACTATAGCTTGGCCTCAGGTAGATACTCAAATTGCTATGAGTAGGAAAGGAACATCTAATGGATGGTAAAAGAGAAACAGATGATCTCAAGTCCACATGAAGATTGGCTTGAGATTATCACCCAAGACAGGAGATTGGCTTTAAAAGGAGCAGTATCATCATATTAAACTAGCATTCTTCCAAGGCACTCAAAGAACTTCAAAAGCTCCATGACCAAATTATTTTATGAGAACCCCAAGTGAACACATTTGGCTTTGAAACAACCATCAGTGATTTGATGGTTTACTAATTTTCAAAGAAATCAATACAATACAATACAATACAATACAATACAATACAATACAATACAATACAATACAATACAATACAATACAATTTGCAGGATAGTCTGTGAGATGAAACTGGTTAAGGATTAAGAAGAACAGGGTTCTAGTGACAACTCTTTGGATAAGCCGTTTTGTTTCTCTCAACTTCAGTCACTACAGCTGCAGAATGAAAGCAGAGAAGTAACTGAAGTAATTCAATGATTCTTACTTCTTACAACCTCAGAAAGTCTACAAATCGATGAATATAAGTTTTGGAGTGTTACTATTACAAACAGTGTCTTAATAAACACCCTTGAACATGTCTCCATGTGTGTTTTAGTGTTTCTCTTGGAAAGTGTTGATTGCGCCTCTTTAGAAAATTGTGAAATAAATGTAGTCACCACCAACATATTTTAAGAAAGATGATTGAGCAATACAAAAAATACAACTGTATTACATAGAGTTAAGGATAATGAATGTTTCATGAAATTAAGTTTTGTTTTATTTATAAGGGCATATGTACATATATATGTACTGAGTTGTTTTTTAAGAGGTATTTTCTACTGTGAGTTATTTAAAGACAGTTTGAAATACACTCTACTGACAGTAATTATCTAAGATGAACTTGATGAGTCATATGCTTTCTTCATATTTAACTTCATTAGGTATGGCAAAATTTCCTCCGTAGTTGGTAGTATCAACTTACACTCTCATCATCTGAATTTGAGAGCCTGGATCTTCTCTAAAATTCGGATGGATCATCTTTTTCCATGCTAAAGGGCATAAAACACTACACCATTTCCATTTTCATTTCCCTGATTGCTAGTGAAGGTGAGTAACTTCTCACCACTCTACTGGTCATTGAGTCTCCTATTCATTGATTTGTTTATAGTTTTTGCCAACTTTTGCAATTTTTTGTTCATTTCTGATTGACTTATAGGAGTTTAAAAATATATTCCAGATACTCCATGAGTTATATCCACTGCTAATCTTTTTCAAGTCTGTTGCATTAAGATATACAAGGTTTTATGGTGGCTTGCAGTTCAGAAACTTTAAAATTTAATATGAACAAATTTGTCAATCTTTTCTTTATAAGCACAACTTATAAGTTGTGCTGTTTGAGTCATGTTTAAGAAATTCTTCCGAATTCCAAGTTCCTAAAAACATACTTCTATACATTATTCTAAAAGTTTTAAAGTTTTGCTTTTCAGATTTATCTTTATTCTACCTGGAGAGGATGTTTTGTGTGTTGTGTGAGGCAGATATATGCTTTTTTCAAAATGAATAACCAATTTTCTCAATGCCATTTATTGAATAATTTATTATTTATGCAATTATAAAGTGACTTTTCTCATACACCATGTTCCCAGGTAAAGGTAGGTCTGTTTGTCATACAAAGCCTGGTGCCTTACATATTTGACCATATTTATTGTTAGACTTTTTCTAACTCCTTGAAATAGTTTAGAGAAAATAATTTTGCAGAGAACTGTGGCCTTGTACTAATATTTGAGGGCTTAAATTAGCAAGAAACAGGAAATGTAGGTTACATGTATTAAATAAACAGTAAAAGATAATAGTGCCTTTTATACAGAAGGTATTTTGTTATGAATTAGTAATAAAGATGTAAATATGATGGTTAACCTTGAAAAATAAGATCTTCAAGTAAATGATGGTCTGGTATAGTATTTCTCAACCTTATCAGACCTAACACCTTTTTGACAACTTTTTGTAATCACCCCATAACGATCCTGAATTTTATTTTATTTACAAGCTAATGTAACCCACCTGCTCACATACCATAAAATCAATAAAACTTTTTGTAACATAAGTGAAAAAAAGATGCATAAGTAAACAATCTGTATTTCAATATGTATTTCATAACTTTACTAAAATAGTCAAATACTTATCCTATATGTAGAATCACCTCAAATGTGACAGCTACTGTTGTAGGCTCATCTTATTTTGTTTTATTTTTCCTTAACCCAATCACCACAGGAAGTATTGCTGCTGAAATTGTGAATAATTAACTATGTTTTAAACAAAACAAAACTCAATTTCCTCTTGATTTATATAGTGGTTGCTTTCCTAGAAAATTCAATATATATAAATGTGTTTAAAAAGTACTTAATATACAATGCGAAGTTAGAGTCTAGGCTCAGAAGAGTATCAATTGGGTTTTTAAATGGATAAATATCCAGCTGAGTATTCCAAGCCAAATGAGATGAGGAGCTAGTCTTTTTTTGTTGGCCTGTCCCTTGCATTGCAGTATGTCCAACCTCCCTGGTTCTCACCCACTATATGCCAGCAGCACCTTTGAATCACTACAACCACCAAAAAATGCCTCCTCTCCACCAGCAAATTCCTGAAATGGCACCTCAGAAGATGGGACTATCCGTATTGAATGACACTGGTCTAGAAGTAGGAGATTCTAAATCTAATCAGGTAAGGGCAAACAAACATCCAAAGTGCCGAATAAATGCATACGCAGGGTGCATGGGGTACAAGAGAGAAGTGACTGGCACCCCCAGGATGGGGTGAGATGTGGCTGGCAATGGTAGCGCTGACAGACGACAGGAATTAAGACAGGAATGATAAATAGATGTTACTCAACTGGCTGAGTCTAAAGAGTTGGGTGAAATGCATTTCTCAAAGAAAGCCTCTCCTTCTTTGGTGTTGGAAAGTGACTGTGATGCAAGTCACAAACAATGAAGAAAATTATATACAAAGAAATGTCACCAAAACCAGACTCAACACATCCCTTTCCCTTCTAGAATTCAGAAAATCTTTGTCTTAAGTAGGTTACAGATGCGGACAGAAAAGATTCACAACTTCGTTAAGCTTGAAGAAACAATCTTTTTTTCTTCTGTGAAACTCATACACCAAGATACTCCTAAGTTTCCTTCATCTGAGGCACTTGCCTAGCTCCATTACCTTCAAAACTAACTAGTAGCTTTACCTCAACTATCTTTTAGGAATCTGCTTTGGAAACACATCTGTCCTTTGAAATGATATCTACAAAAGGAAAGAGAAAAAATACATTTAAATTTTTGAAGGAGTCTACTCCCTATATGACTCTTTAAAGATCATTTTTCCCCTGATACATTTATTGTAGCATCAATAGGAAAGTGAAGGAAGATAAACATATGGAAGACTAGCTGAATTATCATGTAGAATATTCTCTGTATAGATTTATTAGTATAACTAGGAATTTGACAGCTGGAATAAAGTGTAGCAAGTAATACACTTTATTCTCCTCTAGAGAGATAACAGTAAACTAAAATGATCCCAGATGAAATATGTTTTACTTGGAAAAATTTTATCACTAAACAAGGCAATTCTTGCCAGTATCTAACTGCTCAAACATAATGTTTCTGATGATAACTCCATTTACAATTTTTTTCTGCCATTGCTTCATATCAATTCTGGATTCCATTCAACCCGGGGCCATGAATAAGAACAGCATGTCCTCAAGGCTGGCCCTGTGCCTAGTATAATGAATTTTTGCTGAAGTATAAGATGAATGAATAAATTATTGAATCCACCAAATGGCAAGGATGTGTACATTCTGTTAGTTTATTGGGCTGTTGTTATTTCAGCACACCATTTTGTCCAGACTCCAAACTTCACCATCTAAATCCACAAGGAAAACCAATTAAGACCTTAAAGCAAGAAGCTCTCAAGCTAAGAGGAACTTGGAAGTGAGCCTAAAATACAACTGATGGATTCTGGTTTTCTGTTTTCAATTGATCACAACACTCACACTCAACATTTTCATCCCTGTTTTTCTCCAGCACATCCATTATCTTTACCTATCTGAGAGGACTCCCATAATGATAAAATCAACTAAAGTAGTTCAAACTATTTCTAAAACTGTAAAGTACAGCTATTCTAGTGTTTAGTGTGTGACATGCACAAGATTATATGTTTACAATATGAACATGAATAGGACTTAATTTCCATCCTAAAAGAGCTGGCAATCTAGTGAAAATACCACCATATAAAAATTTACTGTAATTGTAGGACAGAAATAAGGCTTATTAAGAGACTCTTGTAAAGGTACTGGCTTACTAAGTTTTGTGTTACTATAACAGAATACCTTAGACTGGTCAGTTTATAAAGAATAGAAATTTATTTCTCACAGTTCTGTAGGCTGGGAATTCCAAGATCAAGATGCTGGTGTCTGGTGAGGGACTTCTTGCTGTATTCTCACATGGCAGATGGGCAAGAGAGATAAACTCCCTCTGTGAAGGCTTTGTATAAGAGCACTAACCCCCTCCATGAAGGAGGACCCCTTAATTTAATCACCCCTCAAAGGTCCCACCCCTTAATGCTGTCACATTGGAAACACCTGAATTTTGGAGGGCACATTCAAACCACAACAGACTGTAGTCTACCCACTCCCACGACGTAATGTATCATAATACGTGGGGACATAGTACAAGATGCTCAAAGAATTTGATGATATTTGCTAGTGGAAATAAATGATGCAGAGAATTACCCATAGTTTTACTGCATTTTAATATACAATGAACTCTGAAGAATATACTCTAGGCTCAAAAATCAAGTTCTATTCTCCTCACAAAGGAATTAGTGGAACCCATAACAAGCTAACTAAGCCAATGGCTTGTGTTGATCTGGTTTGATTTTGTCCTCTTTGTCTTTCCCCTTCTTGTCTGGATTGTGCTAGAATGTGACTTCTTGCTAGTGGGCCCTAGCTTTAATCCCTGCTTACTGATTTACTAAAAATACAGGGTCTTTACCAATTAATTTATTTCGAAGTCTTTGTTTCACTTCAATACCTTCAGCAAATATTACCTAGGACTTTTCACTTCTGCATAATCGGAATACTGCCAGCTTGTATTTGTGACCTTTTTGAATAACTCCGTTTTGATAAATATGCTTTTAAATAATTCTTTGTTGATGGGATGGGTATTTAACTGAATGCACATAGAGAAAGTGCTAGCTCAGAGACTGTGGTTTCCAGTGTCAAGAGAAAGAAAATGCCATAAAGATGTTGAGAATTCTGTCTGAAAATTGTTTATTTCTTATACTAAATATCTTTTGGAAATAATCATTTCCCCCTCCTACCTCCATAATCTACAGTTATTTCGCCCACAAATGTATGGACCGATGTTCTCCTCTGATAGAGACAGAGACTGAGGTGGCTACTGTTGGGGCTTGGGGCTGGAAGGTTTTGTAGATTAGGGGTTGAGGCTGCTGTTTGTGGGGCCATGATCCTAGCTGCATACACATAGATGACTGAGCAGTGGATCTAGTTTGCAAAGGGAAAAGAATGGCATTAGATGCAAGTGAAAAACATGGAAGTTGCCTGAGGAGTTCCCTTTCTAGTCCCATATTTTCTGTGGTTGTTTGCTGTGAGATTTTCCTTATTCCTTATGTTGTAAGATTATGACTTACACATACAAACGACTTGTGCGGAATAAAAGTGACTTTAATTTTTTTGCTGAATAACTCACATGGTCTTCCCAACAGCCCGCACTCCACTGAGTATTTCTTCAAAGTTTGAATAGTATCTTCTTACAACAGCCTGTGTCCTATTTTGTCTTCTTTGGTTTTTAGGTTTTAAGGTAACCGCTCTGTTTTTTCAGAGCCCTGTGTCCCCTCCCACTTTTTCTCCCAGAGATGGCATTCTGAGTATATGAAGAAAATTACTGCATCCTGACAGCAGATGAAAATTATTGCATCCTCACTGCAAGGTTGGTGGCTTCAGCTGTGCAGAGTTGAGTTTCAGATACGTCTTATCAGTTGTGGTGCCATCTGGTCCTCGTGACCTCTGTAGTAATGGTGTCCCTTGTATGCCTGTGGCTTCTGATGTTTGCAGCCGGTAAAATTGTGGTCTATTTGGTATCATTTCCAACCCCATCTGAGGTTTATTTTGCAGATGGATAAGCGAAGAATTACATTTTCTAAAACCCTCTTTCCCATAATGGTCCCTGGTTCCACTAATTCCTTTGTGAGGAGAATAGAACTTGATTTTTGAGCCTAGAGTCTGTTAATGAGAGACACTCATGGAGATTTGGAAGGTGAATGAGGACAGCCATTACTTTCCTGAGGCAGTTACAGCCAGATATGTGGGCAGATGTGAGATACACAGTGCCCTCTTGGTATGCTCTTGAAATCCCCTGCATTGATGTTTCAGGCTAAAGTCACTGGAGATGGTCTTAGTCAGCCTGAGCTGCTGTATGGGTGGTTTAAACAATAGATATTTATTTCTCACAGTTCTAGAGGCTGGGAAGTCTAAGATTAAGGTGTTGGCAGATTTAGTTCCTGAGATTTCTGGTGAGCAGCCTCTTCCTAGCTTGCAAATGACCACCTTCTCCCTGTGTCTTCACATGCCAAAGGGTGCCCTCTGATGTCTCTTTCATTTTTCATAAGGGTACTACGGATTGTGGGGGTCCCACCCTCACAACCTCATCTAAACCTAACCACCTCCCAAAGGTCCCACCTCCAAATACCATCACACTGGGGATTAGGGCTTCAATATATGAATTTGTTGGGGAGAAATCAACATCCAGTCCGTAACAGAGGTGTGTTCTCTTCCCTCCGCACTCCCAGGTATCCCAAAGACTAAGACCCAACATCCTTATCCAAAGACTTCCAATACTCAAAAATACATAAAGTGGCTTCTGTTTTCTTGACCTAAGGCTGACTAATTAATACAGGTAGTCTCTTCCGAGAGATCCAATGGGAAACTGGGTAAAGACTATTCTGCTTTTGGTTTTATTTCCCTTCCTACATATCTCCTCCCTCTACCTGGCGTTTTGCTCAGGAGGATGAAGCTGGGTCATACATTTTGCCATTTCTCTATTTTATGTCCTTCCTCCTTCCCTCACTATATGATTGAAAGGAGTATGCTTCTATAATATTTACTACACATAATGCTATGGAATCATAGTATATTGCCTTGCTCAATATTAGAAGGCACGTAAATAGTCAACAGAATAGTCAAGAGATCTAACTACAAATAACGACACTGGGAAGGTGGGAGAAGAGGTGAGAAATGAAGGAGAGTGAAATTCTCAGCTATCATGACAGAGAGTAATGTTTAAATTGACAGATCAATAAAGGGTAATATGAACATGCTATTTAGAAATGTAGGATTTACTACCAGGATCAACTAAGAGAGTTTAAAGTGATTGACTTTGGGGATGAAGACTAAGAGACAAGGAGAGATTGGGACAGAGTGTGGTTATTTTTTATTTTAAGCTTTTTGGTAAAATTTTACTTTTAGTCATGTATATATATTGCCGCAATTAAAATGTATATCTTTTAATAAAAAGCACCAGGCAGTGCACGATGGTAGAAAGAAGAAAGCATAGCAACGTTATTGGAGAAATCTGAGTCTAAATGCAGGTGGCGATGAGCAGCCAATCCCAGGGAATCAGCAGAGAAGGTGAGATGGCACCAATCCTCCCAAACACACAGGTGAACCTGCACAAACAATAAGACTAAAGCAAACAGTATTTCCTCCAAGTTGCTCCTGGCAGCCTGCAGAGCTTGAAGAGTTGATTTACGACCTCAGGAAATAAAGCTTTCTTCTGCTTGTTTTGTTTCCTTTCTCTCAGATAATCTATGTAGACATCATGTTGTAACATAAAGATGGACTGGAGAGGGAAGAGGCCATCCATGGAAAGCTCAGGTTGGTGAAATTGTCTAGACAGGGATGGGGAGCATCTGAACCAAGGGGCAGTGGCATCAGCAGGGTCTCAGCACTGATTGACTGTGGGCAGGCAGAGTCACAGGTGCTGGTGAGGTGGGCGGAGGGAGCAGGGAGGGAAGTGCCATTCCAGAGGGGCAAGACTTGGTGGCTACAGGTAAGATGTTGGAGGTAAGGATTACAAGTGACTGCCTCATGACTCAATACCTTGAATAACTGCTTGGTAGACCCTAGAAGGGAAAATTGGCAAATGTGTGAATTTGCTGAGGCTGCCACAATTAAGTACCATAGACGGGGTGGCTTAAACAACAGAAATTTATTTTCTCATGGTTCTGGAGACTAGAAGTTCATGATCAAGGTGTCAGAAATATTAGTTTCTTTCTTCTGACACCTCTCTACTTGGCTTGTAGATGACAGTCTTCCTCTAGTGTCTTCATATGGTATTCCCTCTGCATATGTGCATGCATGCATGTATGTGCTTGTGTGTGTGTGTGTGTGTGTGTATTATAATCTCCTCCTTTTATAAGGACACCCATGATATTGGATTAGAGCCCACCCTAATAACTTCATATTAACTTAGTTACCTCTTAAAAGGCCCCATCTCCACAGGCAGTCACATTCTGAAGTTACTAGGGCTTAGGACTTCAACATGTAAATTTTGGGGAGAAACAATTCAGCCCATTACAAGCCTGATGCCATGTATGATATGACATGAGATTTTCTTTCCTCCAGCTTCCAAACCTATACACATACTAATGCATCTGTCTTTTTAGTTCCTGTGTTCCTCAGCCCTAATTCTTTGAAACACACCCTTCCACCATCCCATTACTAGGCTTATTTTTTGCACATAAAGTGTCTTCAAAGATGCAACATTACAATTCATACTACACAGTTATTATTAATTGTGCACTTTCAGAAAACTTTCCCTGAAATAAAATTCATTCGTGATATAAAAATAATAAAATAATCCTATTCTACATGCCTTAATTAAAAATAAAAATATGTGCAACATCATATACACCATGGAATACTATGCAGCCATAAAAAAGGATGAGTTCATGTCCTTTGTAGGGACATGGATGAAGCTGGAAACCATCATTCTCAGCAAACTATCTCAAAGACAAAAAAACAAACACCACATATTCTCACTCATAGGTGGAAATTGGACAATGAGAACACTTGGACACATGAAGGGGAACATCACAGACCGGGGCCTGTCGTGGGGTCGGGGGAGGGGGAGGGATAGCATTAGGAGATATACCTAATGTAAATAAGGAGTTAATGTGTGCAGCACACCAACATGGCACATGTATACGTATGTAACAAACCTGCACGTTGCGCACATGTACCCTAAAACTTAGAGTATAATTTTTAAAAATGTGCAACATGATTATCTCAATAGATGCAGAAAAGGCTTTCAATAAAATTCAACATCCCTTCATGTTAAAAACGCTCAATAAACTAGGTATTGAAGGAACATACCTCAAAATAATAAGAGCCATCTATGACAAACCCATAGCCAACATCATACTGAATAGGCAAAAGCTGGAAGCATCCCCCTTGAAAACCAGCACAAGACAAGGATTCCCTCTCTCACCACATAGTACTGAAAGTCCTGGCCACAGCAATTAGGCAAAAGAAAGAAAGAAAGTGCATCCAAATAGGAAGAGAGAAAGTCGAACTATCCCTTTTTGCAGACAACATGATTTGATGTCCAGAAAACCCCATAGTCTTGACCCAAAAGCTCCTTCAGCTGATAAACAACTTAAGCAAAGTTTTAGGATACAAAATTTGCTAGCATCCCTATACAGCAACAATAGCCAAGCTGAGAGCCAGATCAGGAATGTGACCCCATTCACAATTGTCACAAAAATAATAAAATACCTAGGTGTATTCCTAGGTATTCCTAATTAGGGAGGTGAAAGATCTGTACAATGAGAATTACAAAACACTGCTCAAAGAAATCAGAGATGACATAAACAAATGGAAAAACATTCCATGCTCATGGATAGGAAGAATAAATATCATTAAAATGGCCATATTGCTCAAAGCAATTTATAGATTCAATGCTATTCCTCGTATCAAACTACCAATGATATTCTTCACAGAACTAGAAAAAAAGTTTAATTCATATGGAGCCAAAAAAGACCCCCAAATAGCCAAGACAATCCGAAGCAAAAAGAACAAAAATGGAGGCATCATGTTACCTGACTTCAAACTGTACTACAGGGCTGCAGTAACCAAAACGCATGGTACTGATACAAAAACAGACACATAGGCTAATGGAACAGAATGGAGAGCCCAGAAATAAGGCTGCACACCTACAACTATCTGATCTTCAACAAAGCTGACAAAACAAGTAATGGGGCAAGGACTTCCTATTCAATAAATTGTGCTGGGATGGCTGTTTAGCCATATGCAGAAGATTGAAGATGGACCCCTTCCTTGCACTATGTACAAAAATCAACTCAAGATGGATTGAAGACTTAAATCCATAAAGTGTCAACCTAAAGCCCCAAGACCATAAAACCAAAAACTATAAAAACCCTGGAAAACCACCTAGGAAATACCATTCTGGACATAGGAACTGGCAAAACTTTCATGATGAGGATGCCAAAAGCAATTGCAACAGAAGCAAAAATTGACAAATGGAATCTAATTAAACTACAGAGCTCTGAAACTATGAACAGAGTAAAGAATGGGAGAAAGTATTTGTGAACTATGCATCTACTGAAGGCCTAATATCCAGCGTCTATACGGAACTTAAACAAATTTACCAGAAACAAACAAATAACCCCATTAAAAAGTGGGCAAAGGACGTGAACAGACACTTTTCTTTTTTTTTTTCAATTATATCATTTTTAATGCTATGATTTTTGAAATTAAATTCAAAGCCATTTTATATGAACAACTGTCATATTTAAATTTTTTTTCTTTTTTTTTTTTAATTATACTTTAAGTTTTAGGGTACATGTGCACATTGTGCAGGTTAGTTACATATGTATACATGTGCCATGCTGGTGCGCTGCACCCACTAACTCGTCATCTAGCATTAGGTATATCTCCCAATGCTATCCCTCCCACCTCCCCCCTCCCCACCACAGTCCCCAGAGTATGATGTTCCCCTTCCTGTGTCCATGTGATCTCATTGTTCAATTCCCACCTATGAGTGAGAATATGCGGTGTTTGGTTTTTTGTTCTTGCGATAGTTTACTGAGAATGATGGTTTCCAATTTCTTCCATGTCCCTACAAAGGATATGAACTCATCATTTTTTATGGCTGCATAGTATTCCATGGTGTATATGTGCCACATTTTCTTAATCCAGTCTATCATTGTTGGACATTTGGGTTGGTTCCAAGTCTTTGCTATTGTGAATAATGCCGCAATAAACATACGTGTGCATGTGTCTTTATAGCAGCATGATTTATAGTCATTTGGGTATATACCCAGTAATGGGATGGCTGGGTCAAATGGTATTTCTAGTTCTAGATCCCTGAGGAATCGCCACACTGACTTCCACAATGGTTGAACTAGTTTACAGTCCCACCAACAGTGTAAAAGTGTTCCTATTTCTCCACATCCTCTCCAGCACCTGTTGTTTCCTGACTTCTGAATGATTGCCATTCTAACTGGTGTGAGATGATATCTCATAGTGGTTTTGATTTGCATTTCTCTGATGGCCAGTGATGATGAGCATTTTTTCATGTGTTTTTTGGCTGCATAAATGTCTTCTGAACAGACACTTTTCAAAAGAACATAACGCATAGATGTGGCCAAGAGGCATATAAAAAAGCTCAGCTGGGCATGGTGCCTCATGCCTGTAATCCCAGCACTTTGGGAGGCCGAGGTGGGTGGATCACTTGAAGTCAGGAGTTCAAGACCAGTCTGGCCAACAGGATGAAACTCTCTCTCTACTAAAAATACTAAAATTAGTTAGGCATGATGGCACACTCCTATAATACCAGCTACTCGGGAAGCTGAGGCATGAGAATCACTTGAATCCAGGAGGCAGATGTTGCAGTGAGCTGAGATTACACCACTGCCTGCCAGCCCAGGTGACAGAGCAAGACTCTGTCTCAAATTTAAAGAAAAAAAAAAACGGAACACAAATCAAAACCACAATGAGATGCCATCTTACACTTCTCAGAATGGCTATTAATAAAAAGTAAAAAAACAAATAACAGATGCTGGAGAGGTTGTGAAGAAAAGGGAACATTTATACACTGTTGGTTGGAGTATAAATTAGTTCAGCCATTGTGGAAAGCAGTGTGTTGATTCCTCAAAGAGCTAAAAGCAGAACTGCAACTTGACCCAGCAATCCCATTACTGGGTATATACCCAAAGGAATAGAAATCATTCTATCATAAAGACTCATTCATGTGTGTGTATGTTCATTTCAGCACTATTCACAATTGCAAAGACATGGAATCAACTTAAAGGCCCATTGATGATAGAATGGATAAAGAAAATGTGGTACATCTACTCCATGGAAAACTATGCAGCCATAAAAAATGAGATCATGTCCTTTGCAGAAACATGGGTGAAACTGGAGGCCATCTTCCTTAGCAAGCTAACAAAGGACCAGAAAACCAAATATTGCATCTTCTCACTTATAAGTGGGAGCTAAATGATAAGAACACATGGACACAAAGAAGGGAACAACAGATGCTGGGGCCTACTTGAGGGTAGAGGGTGAGAGGAGGGAGAGGATTAGAAAAAATGACTATTGGGTACTGGACTTAGTACCTGGATGAGGAAATATTCTGTATGACAAACCCCTGTGACACGAGTTTACCTATGTAACAAACCTGAGCATGTACCTCCAAACCTAAAATAAAGGTGAAAAAAATATTCAATTTCTAAACATAGAAAGAATAAAGAATCTTACACATCTTTATATTTTCAGAATTAGTGCTTGTGCTCATGGAATTTCTCATCACCAATTTGGGTGGTCGTTTAAGTCCTAAGTGTTAATAGGTCCACCTCAAAACCCAGTGGGAGATAAAGACCAGTGACATAGGCTTTGACTATATGGACATCGGAAGGCTGCCTGTTCAGTCTGTGCTCTTCACAGAAAAACATCACAGCAAATTTGCTTCAAATAATGTGCTACACAAGATTCAAGACATACCTGGTACATTGAATGCTTTAAGAATATTTAGCTCATGAGTATATTTTGAGTATATTTTGTTCTATGCATTTTTGTATCCACTGGAAGTAAATCTTTAACATAAAAAAAACAAAGTTTCCTAAAATGATTACCATCTGTTTTGACCTATATTGTTTCCAGAAGTATAATGCAGGCATGTGTTAAAGCTACCTCCTGATAGCATGAGGGTTAGGGTGAGGGTCACAACACTTAATATGGGTTGTCACCAGGAAGCTGCTTCTCCCCATCAGAACTGTAGTGTCCTTCTCTCTACGGTGTGTTGTCAGACAACATCCAGGTCAAACAAAGTCACTCTGCAACCTACCTTGCTCCTGATACCCTGTGAAATGTCCACAAAAGTCATGCATAATAATGATCCTGGAATTTGTATCTATTTAAATTAGTACAAAGGTGATAAAAAGCACTATTTATTTATTTATTTATTTATTTTTCAGGAAAAAAATGCATGAAACCCAATGGAGGGAAGGTGAGGATATGATTCTGCCTTCTACCCTAGGCCACAATGCCAAATGGATCAGAAGAGCAGCATGAAAATGGTACTTTAGAACCTTGAAAACAAAATCTGAGCAAAAGCCAGGATCTTTTCAGACTTTACAAAAATTAAATCTTTTGTTATCTTTTGTTGATGTTGGTTGGTCAAACTTTTGACAGGTGGAGAGAGCACATCTTTTTTAAATGACTCAATATTTTGGATTTGGAAGAAGTAAGCACCAATGAGATGAGTTTTGTCTTATGATGACTTGACATTTACTGTAATTCTTAGGTGACATTTTGGAATACAAACTTTTGAGGGTCTTCCCGGGACTTCAGTTTTTCAATAAGATGGTCCTTTGCTTCCTCCCCTGGGCAGGGTCACATTTTATCTTAGAAAACTCTTTCAGGAAGTTAAATCCATCTCCAGGGTCTTTGATTTTAAGCAACAGAAATATATCCAACCTTTCTTAAAAGGAGATCAACTATACGGAAATGGGAATTGTACTGCCCGTGAGTGTGGAATATGCCCTCCGAAGTCACAGGCTCGGAACAAGAGTCTGAGGGTAAACTAGAAATTTGCCTCTCTCAGCTCCTCTGTCCACAAAGCTTGAGCCCTGTGTCCTCGTGGTCTCCTCATGGATACTTCAAAAGTAGTCACTGAAAAGTCATTCACAAGCATGATTCCAATGAATTCCATGGCTGCAAAAAATAGTGACTCCCTCACCAGATTGTCATAGGGACAAAAAGAGTTGGCTTGTCATCCCAACAGTCAACACATCTTTGAAGCAAAACCAGATTTTAAAGAAGCAAATGACAAGTGAAAACAAGATCAAGAAGTTCTGCTGAACCAATAGGAAATTGCTTCTAAAGGCTTTTCAAATCAGATATAACAACACTTGAATGTTATCACTGTCTACCTGCCTGGACCACCTGGCAGGCTGGCTACAAATAGGCGAAGGCATGCTGGAAAAAGGAAAAAGATAAGAAAGAGTAACCCACAAGCTTACAAAACTGCGCCCTATCTACATGGTAATTAAAAACTGTACGTTTTGATGGCAGATTTCTGGATGACAGCACTGCAAAAAGTAAATGATCCAAATGTGCACACTCTCCAGCAGAATTCCAGATTTGGAACTTGATCCAAAGGAAATAAATAGAGAAGTGAGTAAATATTTAGCTGAAATAATTTACACCGCAGCATTCTTTATGAGTAAAAAAATTGAAAGCAATTTAAATGACCTTCAGCATAGGCTAAACATGGAATGGGTAAATTCCACGTAGCCATTAAAAATGATGCTGGAGAAATATTTCCTTCACATGAACGGATGTTCGCAATGTCTATTAAGTGAAAAAAATAAGTTATAAAATAACATGTTCAATGTGATTCCATTCTTGTCTGAAAATATATGTGCAATTGTATATGCAGAGGGAAAAATACCTTGGAGGTAAGTGGTCACATTGTTTATATCTGGATGGTGGATTACAGGGACTTTGCTATTTTCTTATTTGTGTTTACTACTTTTTTTTTTTGTAATGAGCTTGTAAAACTGTAAGAAGGTTAAATGAAAAAGGAATGCAGTGAAACTTCTTATAAGTAAAAGAATCCTTTCACAATGCAAATAATTATACCCTCCCTTTCTTCAGGTGGGCATTGGCACCTGTTCCTTCCGAGGTTCTCTTGCAGAGGGAGAGCCAGCACTTTTCTTAGCTTCCAGTAGAGGTTGTTACCACAGTCTTTAACCAAGAAGAGCTAAATGTTTTCTAAGTGGATTTTGTGTTTCTGACCACTGCTGACCAATTATAGGATGTGGGCCATGTAATAACCTCGCCAAGCCTCAGTTCCTCATCTAGAATATGGGAATGATTACCATTCTGTCTTGAAGGATGGCTGTGAGAATTTTAATAGACACAAGCAAAATGTTTGGCTCTTTGTAGCTGCTCCATAAACAGTGGCAGTCACCACTATTATCCTCAATTCTAAGATAAATAAGCCACAGTCCCTGCCCTTACAGAGGTGACAGGAAAGTGAGAAACACTTCTTTCCCAAATTACACAGCCTCTTTTCATTGATTCAGTTATTGGGAACACAGTTTGGGAGTTTCTATTTTCTTATTTTGTAAAAGTTTGAGCTTCCATTTGAGTGTGCCCAGGGAAAGGCCATCAACTCATTGCAGCTTGGGCTGGCTGCGTTCTGTAGTGGGGCAAGCAGGGCCCCACGTGAGCGGAGACCCCATTGAGCTCCAGTGGAGGACAAGTATTTGACAGCTTTCTGTTCCTCAGCCATCAATGTCTGCCCTGCCTGGTTGTATTTCTTATGAATACTCCTAGACCCTGAAAAGACTACATTGGAAAAAATTCTTTATAGGTCACTACTTCTATTTTTGACAGGTGAACTTTCATTGACCCCCATGAAAATCTGCCTCTGTAAGCCAGGCTAATGCTGCATTCTGCAAAAAAACAAATAAAAAGAATTGTTTCATTAACTGGGCTGAAAGAGGTATCACCCTAATTCTTGACGTGCTAATGATTGCTGGTTCTTGAAGGTGCTAATTTTGAGACTCCAGTGTGGAAAATGTGTTCATTTCCCCAGAGGTTCAGCATTAGCCTTTTTTTTTCTTTTTTCTTTACCTAATCCTGATATTAGTTCACATTTGGACTTTGGCCCGAATAAATACATTAGAAATATATGCATTTTAAATAAATGCATGTTTGATATTTCCCCTCAAACTTTATTATCAAGCGTATTTGCACAAAATAGGATGTTTGATCTTAAAAATGGCATCCCGTCTTTCATGGGAGAATGGCTGTGGAATGAATAGCTTTTATCATATGTCTAAAGGCCTTTTTATTTCAGTGGGAATTGGGCTTTTACTTATAGTGTGTGCTGATCTTCATTGCTAATGCTTCCCCATTTGAAAAAAAAAAAAATCTTTCATTCTTTAGTTGTTTTAATGCAACAGAGAAAAAGAAGATATGTAAATATGGACCTTTAAAAAAAATCCTTGGGCACATTGAGGATGCATTGAGTTGCACTTTCTCAGTGGGAATCACTGGTATATCACACCTCTAATTGTTAAGCACCTACTTTTCCAAAAGCAGCCAGTTGCTTAAAGTTCCTTTTATAAAAAACTGTTTCCTAATAAGGGAGTGGAGGTAAGCTAACAGTTGGGGGATGGTTAGTGAGACTGGCAGCTTCAGAGCTTCTCTTCTCTGAATGCAGAAGGAAGGATTTTTGACAGGTAAAAGTAAAGAAGAGCAAAGGTAGAAGGGACACTAGGGATCAAGAATAACTATCTCATGTTATTTTGGAAACTAAGGAGGAAGAGCTGGAGTCACTTGTTCAAGGTCTCTGAGGATAGATGATAATCCTGCTTGGAGCTTTTCCTACCATTTCAAACTTTACTCCCCACCTCCACCCCTACCCAGTTTGGTTATAATCAAGGGGCTGCTGGATATTATACTCAGCTTAGTTCCATTTCTTTCAACAATTGCAAATTGAATCTTATTATATGTAGGCACTCTCCTAGGTGCTGGGGAGGGGATGGGGAGCAGGGATGGTCTAGTGGAAAGAACCCAGGCTGCAAACAAGCTAGACTTATCAATTGACTTCCCAGTTTCACTGCTGACCAAGTGGTGGATCTGGGCCATGTAATAACCTCACCAAGCCTCAGTTCCTCGTCTAGAATATGGGAATAATTCTCATGCTGTCTTGAAGGATGGCGGTGAGGATTAGAATAAACATAAGAAAAAATGTTTGGCTCTCTGTGGTTGCTCCATAAACTGTAGCTGCTCCTTTTGACTTCAGTTCTAAGATAAATAAGACATAGTCCCTGCTGTTATAGAGTTGAGAACCCAGTGAAAAACACTTTGGGAAATATGGCCCTAGAATGCTTGCAGTTGCATTAATCAGTGACTGGATCAACTACAGTCATCTTCACAACCTAAACTATACTGTGGTTAGGAAATTCCCTAAATTTCCTATCACAGATCCTAGGAGTGAGAAGGAAAAGAAAGAGGAGCCTGGAGATGGGGTACATTAGACATGATGTACTCCAAATTTGTCTCATTAGCCTGTAATCTGGTTGCTGGGAAAACTCACCTATAAAACATGAGACTTTTTTTTCTCTAATTCATGAACAAATCTCAAAATGGCAGGGGATCATTGTGGAGCTTAGCGAGAAAATCCTTTATGCTTGTGTGTACAGGGGTATGTCTTCCTGCTATGCAAACAATCTGTTGAAAAACTTAAATTTTATTAGATTTCCTTGACGTGACATACAGAACAATGTTTGATTTTTTATATTGCTCTATCTATACATTGGAAAGAAATGACTGAAAATTGATTTACATTGGTGGAACTGGTCTTGGGTGAACACATATTCCTGGCTTGGTGAACACATATTCTGTAGCATAAAGCAAATAAAAATCACTTTTACTTTTTTTTTTTTCTTTTTTTTTGAGATGGAGTCTTGCTCTGTCGCCCAGGCTGGAGTGCAGTGGCGTGATCTCAGCTCACTGCAAGCTCCACCTCCCGGGTTCACACCACTCTCCTGCCTCAGCCTCCTGAGTAGCTGGGACTACAGGTGCCCGCCACCATGCCTGGCTAATTTTTTTTTGTATTTTTAGTAGAGACGGTGTTTCACCATGTTAGCCAGGATGGTCTCAATCTCCTGACCTCGTGACCCACCCACCTCGGCCTCCCAAAGTGCTGGGATTACAGGCATGAGCCACTGCACCAGGCCCACTTTTACATTTTTAAATATTTTGCCTTACCTATCTGTTTTTCATTTCTCTGTCTGAGTATTAAGAAATACCTTTAATGGACCAATCTGTGCCTGGATTGGAAAGATCTCTACCCAATCTTGGTTCTACTTCTAGATTTCAAGGCCATCTCATCAGAAGCACAATTATTACTAAAGTCTCCTAATTAGCATCTATAGCAGGATGCCCACTAATATATGTAGAAGCAATGATGGATATAAAAAAAAAAATCACCCTCCAGCCACTCTCCTAGTAGTGGATGACTCACAGACTCTGAATTTTGACAACTGTCCCAACCAAGTCTCTTTATCCTTTCTGATCTTACTTAGGAACCCACATTGCACTTATTTGTTGTATCTCATTATCACCTTCAATCTGGAATAGTTGCTTGTTCTCTCCTAGCTGTCATGTCTCTGACTTTCTTAAGGAGAACAAGATTTTCATTCTCTAGGATGACCCTCAACCTAGGTTCGCCCTGTGTTTCATGCTGATGAGACTCTGGTCATGGATTCTTGGCAGCGATATGCAGAACAGATTCTGGCTTTTCATGGTGTCTCACATCAAGAGAAATATAAGGTCCATTCATCGTACCTAATCATGGTGGTGTCTTCCAAGTTTCTCCACCCTAAATTGACTGTTTTTTCTCTTTGTATTTCCCTAGTGTTTTGTAGGGAGATATTTCTCTACTCACCTTCCTGTCTGCTTTGCAAGTTCATGCAATGTTCATTACCCTAGAGGTCCAGTGACATCCTGAGCATTCTATGGCTGTGTGGAAATTACAACATGGAAGGTTTTAGGGACCACAGCTACAAACCTTTTGAACTTGAACGTGTCTGAGAGTCACTTTTTGACGATGTTTCTTGGAAGAAAATTATCTTGTGTTGAATTCAGTGAGCTCGTGCCCATGCATTACTTTGAAGTCATCTGTTGGCCTTCCTGGAGGAGGACATGATGAAATGAAGCCCAAGCTTTGAGGAGGATTTTTTTCGCTTTGCTCCCAGTACTCTTCCTGTTTTTCACACTGGTTAGATGGCCTTGGGCTACTGTCACTCATGGCTTCCTGGGGACTGGCTCTTGTCATGAGATTGTTTTGGTTATCCTAATTCCTGACCTTTTGAATTCAGTTGAAGTTGTTTTCTTTCTCAACCATGCAACAACCCTCAGCTGTTTGAGGAGAGCTTACTAGGAAATGTTTATTTTTCATTAACTCTATTTCTTTCTATTAGAGCCAACAGAAAACCAGAAGAGCAAAAGAGAAAGGAGACCTGTTCAATTAGCCTCATTAGACTTCCCACTTCAGGTCTCTGTCCAGCTCTAGTAAATTCACCACAGGAGACACTGGGAAAACCATGATCCTTCTGGTCCCTTCTGTTACAAGTCAATGCCTTGTTGGTTCATTCGCTCAATGCTTGTTAAGTCCTCAGGATGTGCTAGATGCTCTCACATGGAATGTCCTTTTTTTTTTCTTTTTATAAGCAACACTGAAAGATACGGGTTATTAACTTCATTTAAACACCAGGAAATTGAAGTTTAGAGAAGCTAAGTGACTTGTCCAAGATTCCTTGCATGGAAAATGGTGGAACCAGTTTTGAATCTTTAGACACCACATAGTTTTCTATTCTCAGTGTCTATTTTGAGGAAGTGAGTGGGCTGTGCTTTGTGGCTATATTGGCCTAGATAGCATAGGCAGAGGAGAATTCCTCATGCCCACAGGCCCAGCCTGGCTCACTGAGCTTTTGCCTGGAATCTAGGGGGTAAATCATGAGCTCAGTAGCTATTTTTTCTTCTC
Source organism: Pan paniscus (assembly GCF_029289425.2). Lineage (NCBI taxonomy): Eukaryota > Metazoa > Chordata > Mammalia > Primates > Hominidae > Pan > Pan paniscus. The sequence goes on along the minus strand of NC_073268.2, from coordinate 59,020,827 downwards.
TCCCTTTTTCCCTGTGAATATACTTCTCCTGGGGGACCACATGGGATAGAAGGAAGATAGGAAAAGGGCTGGACTGAGATATAACTATAAACATTGGCATAATATCATATAAATAAAACTCCCATTTATATAAAGCTTCTACTCCACCTGAGAACTTAGAGAGAATGAGAAAGGAACATGCTATTATTGGAAGGAAATGTAGAGATTGTTTAGCTATGTCTACCTTTTAGGTAGATAAGGACTAATTTGGAGCTGGAGAAGAGATGATATTCATTTAAATTCCATAGCTAATGAATGTCAAGGCCAGGATGTGAATTCAGATCTCTTGACTCCTGAACATTGGGTGGTTAAGAGCAAAACTAAATGTCTATAAATTTGAAGAAAAGTATGAGGGAGCAGAATAACTTGGGGGCTCAATTCTCAGATCCTGAATCATGTTACTGTAGACATAAATAATAGATATTCAAGAGGCTCAAGATTCTCAGGAAAAATATAAAAACTTTAAAAATTAATACATAAAAATCAACCTGTTGACATGTAATGACAACTAATGTTTATTGACTTAGGAAACAAGTACATTGAGATCTATTTTTATATCATAAAAGTCCCCCTTTTCAAATGTGCAATTCAATGATTTCTTGTGCAATCATCTGCATAAACCAGTTTTAGAATATTTCTATACCCCAATAAGATCCCTAATGCCTGTTCACAATAGTTAGTATTAATCGAATGCTTACTTATTGACTCATTGTTCTGAGTGCTTTATTTGTAGTAACTTTCTTTGCAGCAATACTCTGAGAGGTTCTGTTATTATCTCCCCCATTTTACTAATGCAGAAACTGAGTTGTGGGAAGGTTAGATAACTGCCCAAGGTCACTCAGGCCCTGGGTGATCTTAGTCCAGTTGTCTGTCTCAGATTTGAACTCAGAACGTCTAACCTCAAAGTTTGTGTCCTTTCCTACTTCTCTCTTCTACTTCCACATCAGGAAAGAAACTGAGCAACTGTTTGTCTATTTGCATGCTGGTTTGGGGGAGTGGCCTTGTCCCAGTTCTCTTTCTTATTCCATATTTTTACATGCCACAAAGACACGGTAACCCTCTTTAAGTAATCTGCTGTTATGAAGAGGTGGTTGACAATGTCAAATTGCATCTTCAGAGGTGTCATCTTTTTAAGCAAGGGATGGGGTGTGTGCAAAAGAGGAAGGAGGGGAGAGTCATGCTCCTGTTAATAGTGAATGCTGGAGGCTGTACTTTTTCATGTACTCCATGGATCCAGTGTACCATAGAACAATGCAGTTGATGCAATTGAAAAGAAGGACGGGGCCACTGTCCCTATATGCATGCCGTCTAGGGATGAGATTTGGGCTGGAAGACTCTGAGTACAATGCCCTGGAAAGGAGATGGAACCCATGTGAGGCTCAGGACAATCTACCTGTCTGGCTGGTTCTTATCCCCTCTGAGTATCAGAGGAGCAGACGCCTGCAAATGTTGTCCTCTGGGATCCAGACAAAAGATATTTTTTATAAATACTTGATGTCTTTAATAGACTACAAGATAGTCTGGGCTCTATCGAACAAGAATGAGAAATTATAACGAGACAATTGCCTAAGATGAAAAGACAACAAAATGAAATTTAAAGGCAAATGGTTGGAATAAGAAAAAAATGGCAAGGAAAACCAAAGTTCCCATTGTAGAATCAAAATCGAAGTGGGATGATGTAGAGAGCCACAGTGATATTAAGGAAAGGCAAATGTGATGAAAGCAGTGGAGAAAAGTATTGAAGACAGAGAACAGAAGCCAAAACTGAAGAATCAAATGTATTTCTGAACAATAAAACAGCAATGATAGATAGAATTACTAATTAAACATCACACACACACACATTTTTTCTACACATTTTCTGCAAATTAAGACATTACCACATTACATTAGAGAAAAATATGAAATAACTCCAACACCTAGAAGAACCAGAGCAAAAATTTCCCTTATAAACACAAATTCTATAACTATCCAATAAAAACTGGGCAAATTAAACCCAAAGTAATACAAAGTTAGTGGGTTTTAGATTTCTCCTGTGTAATGTCAAACAGCCCAAAATAAGAGAATCCAAAACACCGTTGAAGGAAAACTATTGTAACACAATAGTTACCACTGCCACTTTTTCTATGTGCAGGCAATAAAAAGATTTCCAGATATCTGAAATATATATTTCCCAGGGTATATTTCTTGAAAAAAAATTAGTTGAAAAAATTCATTCTATGTGAAATGTAGAACAAAACTAAGAATGTAAGACTAGAAAATTCTGTGAAAACAAAAAATAAAGCTGGTGATGACAAAACAGTTAAAACATGGAATTAATTCAAAAATATTTCTTAATAATATCAAAGCCAACACTGATTTAGTGCTATCTTCCTGCACTGTGCTAAGTATTTTACACATACCTTTATTTAGAAGACTTCATGCAGATGTCAAAAACTATTCAACATGGCCAGGCGTGGGGCTCACACCTATAATCCTAGCACTTGCGGGGGCCAAAGCAAGAAGATCATTTGAGGTCAGGAGTTCAAGGCCAGCCTGGGCAACATAGCAAGATCCTGCTTCTAAAAAGTTATTTATTAAATAAAAGATTTAAAATATAAAAACAGGAATGTAATAAAAACAATCTAAGTTTTAAATCTTCAGATTATATTATGAAAACCAACCACTGAGGAAAGAGTGAAAGAAGTTCTAGAAGTTCTTAGTTCTTCATCTTAATATTGAAAAGACAATGATATGCAAAAGAAACTGTTTTAATTTTCATTTCCTTTGATGATTTGAGGCATATTAGGCTGCCCACAAAGTAAAAAATAAAATTAAAATATAAGGTAAATGAAAAGTTACAAAGCATGTTATGACAAAAATAGTAGGCATAAAAGAAATTATCAATATGCTAAACTTTTTAATGTAACAATAGGAGAAACATAAGCAAACACCTTCAAATAAAACAAAGCAAGAATCCAAATAGGCAATTGAAAAAACAATACTCATTGACAATTAACACGAAAAAAATGTGAACTTCATAAGTAACTTTTACAAGTGCAAATTAAAACAGCAATGGCATACCATGTTAAAGCCATCAAACTGGCAAAATTCAAAAGAACAATAATCCCTGGTGTTAGCTAGGATTGAGGGAGAGGGCCCTTTAATATACTGCCAGTAGAAGAGTAAATTGGTAAGTTGGTACTCTTTTGGAGGGGAATTTGGCAACATACATCAAAAGCTTTCTAAATGCAAATACCTTTTGACTCAAGAATTGTTTTTCCAAAAGGCATACTCAGAGGTGGCCACAAAGATTTAACTACTCTGATGGGAAGAGAGATCTTCATATATGGGACTTCTCCCTTGAAATGGAGGATAATACACAAGCCAGAAATAGAAAGAGGACAACAGTGGATTATTAAAAGGCAGGGCCTTCCTGTCTATTGGATGCTCTGCTCGGGTATAGCACAGGAACCATGGGCTCCCAAGGGACCCTGGGACCCCGAGAGCCCTTCTACTCCAGTAAGCCTGGCCCCTCAGTTACCTGCATCCGTCTCTGGTTTATTTCTTTTTTTTTTTTTTTTCTTGAGACAGAGTTTCGCTCTGTCGCCCAGGCTGGAGTGCAGTGGCGCGATCTCCGCTCACTGCAAGCTCCGCTTCCCAGGTTCCCGCCATTCTCCTGCCTCAGCCTCCCGAGTAGCTGGGACTACAGGCGCCCGCCACCACGCCCGACTAATTTTTTGTATTTTTAGTAGAGACGGGGTTTCACCGTGTTAGGCAGGATGGTCTCGATCTCCTGACCTCGTGATCCACCCACCTTGGCCTCCCAAAGTGCTGGGATTACAGGCGTGAGCCACCGCGCCCGGCCTCTGGTTTATTTCTTGTGCTACCCCTGAGGCTTTTCTAAATCCCTGTTTAAACATTTTAGGTTATCTCTATAGTAGTCTTGGCAATTAGGGGAAGGGAGGGAAACTATGCAGAAACAGGATAGGAGAACAGTAGGTGCAGGGGGAGGCCAGAACTAGAGTCCCAGCAAGCCACTGGGAGACTCAGGTGAGCACGCCACTACCGGCCCCTGCCACTGTGTGCTCCTACTGACATGGCTGTTTCTAGACCTAATATTGGCTGAAGCTGCCACCGCTGCTTCTGCTGGAGGGACTCCTTTGGGATCCCTGAGTGCTCTCGTCTCTAGCACCTGGTCAAAGTACCCTGAGGGGACACAGGTATACCAAGTACTGGGAGAGCATCACTGTGGAATGTGAGCCTCTGGGCTGTCTGGGGCTTTCTGGGCTTATGTGTCACCACGACTCTCAGGGTGAGGATTTCTCCAAACATAGGAAGAGGACTTAGATTGCCAGGAAGCCTCCCACCGAAACAAATATTCATTATGGAGATTATATCAAGAATAACACACCTTGGGGCGCAGCTGTATTTCTCATTGCTCATTATTGCCTGCCTAATGTTCTCCACTCCTTTAGAGGGGGGAAGCCCTTCTAGGTGGCTTCCAAAATAGCTCTTGGTAACTTGGAGAGAAAACTGGAAAAGAGACTCAAAGGGGAATTTTATACACTCAGAGAGCAAAGGACCTCAGAAGTGAATCCATATTTGGTTTGCTTTTAGGATGAAAGTTTAAGTCACAGCTCTTTGTATCTGGGTCCTGTTACCCTGCAAGGGGGTGAGAAATGCCATCTCATGTACGCTGGAGCTTTACAGTTTACGAAATGCTCTCACATTTATGGGTGCATAAAAAGTCAAATTGCAATAGCATTGTGCTGTGGGAGGTTTGTGGAGGAGCTGCTGACAGCAGCTGTGCTGGGAATATAATTATGCATATATCATTTAGCCAATCAGTCAATACTTTTAGGCCTTTGTTTTGAACACCTATTATGTGCTGGTTATGGTATTCTGTGCTGCAGGGCTTGTAAGAGTAAAGAAGTTACAGTTGCTGACTTCCATCCATGAGCAGGGGGCTAATTACATTAAAAAATAGTTGTAATTTAGCCTAATAAGTACGACAGCAGAGAGGGGAATAAGAGCCGTGGGAGAACCAAACATCAGGTGTGAGTCAAAAGGCATGCTGATTTGGCCAACATTTATTAAATTGGCTCATTGCACACAGGGACAGAAGTATGAGTGATAGTGGGGTGTCTCTCGGCATCCCCATAATAAGAACTGAAGTCTGTCACATCTAATCTATTAGGAAAGTCTCGGTAGCTGGCTGTTCTCCCCTGTCTCCGTTCCCCTAGGACCCCGTTATGCATCATAATTCATTATCCTTCCTTTTACTGAATTAGCTCTTCTATAATAAGTGGGCATTCTCATAGACCGTACCTCAATAAACAGCATTTTCAGTGCATACAAGAGGTTGCAAAGGGGCTTGAGGTGACATTTCTGGGGACTCTCCTTTATGCAATTATGAGAAGAGGGTGAAAACAAAATGTAAGTACAGCTAATCCAGGGAGGCAAAACTAGTTGTGCCTGCGCTCTCCTCTAGGGGAGGGCATCTGTCAGTGCTGAGCTGACGACACCAGCCTTTCTTTCACCATGACCTCTCGACCCAGTTCAGGCTGTCACATTTCTCTTTTGTGATTACAAAAGGCCTCTGGGGACTCTATGCCGAGAAGTTTACCTTCCAACCCAGCCAAGAGATGAATCAGACGCAAAGTGACTTCATGAGAAACACCTCTGGCTAGAGGGTTAACTCAGGGCTTTGTATTAATGAGACCAAGTTTGCTGGTTCTGTTGCAGAAGAGCCGCCAATTCCCCAGAGCCACCCATGACTGTCAGCCCTCCAGGCCAGCCGTGCTCACGGTGCATGGCCCTGGACCCTGGGAGAGCCTGATGTGGGTGTCCCATGAGTCAGCATGGACCCAGTCCCGTCACTGGAGAAACAGATCCGACAGCCATGACTCAGGAATGCGGATGTTCTGTCCCAGGAGCACCGCAGAGAAAATCATGTTGAAACCTTGATGTTATTGACAGAAAAGAACACATTGCTCAATGGAGTGTGAGTCAAATAACTATGAACTTAAAAATATAGTAGTCCCTCCTTATGAAAGCTTTCGTGTTCTGTGGTTTGTTACTTGCATTCAACCGCAGTCTGAAACTATTTTTAAAAATTCCAGAAATAAACAATTAATCAATATTAAATTATGCGCCATTCTGAGTAGTGAGACAAAACCTTGCACCATCCCACTCCATCCAATCCCAGCCTGGGATGTGAACTATCCCTTTGTTCGACAGATCCACGCTGCCTACGCCGCCTGCCCAGTAGTCCTTAGTAGCCGCCTCGGTTATCAGACTGACTGTCATGGTATCGCAGTGCTGTGTTCAAGTAACTGGTTAATCTGATCATAGCCTATGTAGGGTTCCAGTTTGAGGCATTTTCTGGGGGTCTTGGGATGTATGCCCCCAGGAAAAGGGGGACTAGTGTACCTAAAGTCATATCCAAGTAGTACAAAAGTCAAACTTCAGAAATTCCTTCTAAGCTCATCAAAAAAAATGGTAAAAAGTGTGCGAAGGATTGAATGCTTGCATCCCTCTAAAATTCACATGTTGAAATCCTAACCTCCAAGGTAATAGTATTAGAAAGTGGGAACTTTGGGAGGTGATTGATTAGGTCATAAGCGTGGAGCCCACATGAGTGAGATTCGTGCCCATATATTAGTAAAGGAGACCCTGGAGAGCTCCCTCACCCATTCTACCACGTGAGGACACAGCAAGAAGACAGCTGTCTATGAACCAACAGTGGGGCTCTCACCAGACACTGAATATACCAGTGTTTGATCTTGAACTCTCCAGCTTCCAAAACCGTGAGAAATAAAAGTTTGTTGTTTAAGCCAGTGTATAACATTTTTGTATATAGCAGTCTGAAAGGACTAAGATAAGATGCAAGTTACAAAAAGTCTTTTTTTTCTCATTTTAGCTGTTTAATTGCCTTTGCATAGAACACAAATCAATTTCTGCATTTTCTCGGTAGTTTCTCTCTGCAATTTCCTGGAAACAGAATCTAGAGGGGCCTTAGCACCATGGGCTTCTTAGGCTATACTCTAGGGAGTGAGGGCTTCTTTCCTCCTGAAAACTTGGGTCACTCACGGACGTACTGATGTTGATCCTGCATCCTGAAAGGAGCGTGGAATAAACAATTGCATTTCTGCCAAGCTCCCTTAAAAGAAGAGGAGAGGCTAAATAGGAGTGTTTTCTGTGGCTATGTCTTTGGTCAGAAATATCAGAAACAGTGAATTTCTTCTGAAGCTCAGCTCTGTCCTCTGTGGCTACAGAGGGGAAGCTTCACACTGTTTATGAAAGGCGGCCTGGCTTGCCTCGCAATTTCCTCTATTTTCTTAAAGAAAACAAAAAGAATAAATTATAATGATAAAATACAGATAATCAAAAAGAGGAAAATAAAAGTCATCAAAAATATTATTCTGATGTTATTTCTTTCCAACACTTTTCCCCTGTGTTTCTATACATGCATGAATTATGTGTCCCTGTAAAAATGTACACATTTCCTCCCTTTGAGTTACAAACACCAAACAGCATTAGCTGGGTAGGGCCACACCTTGTCTAAGGGGTCTGATTGCTTTTACGATGTGACAGCTCCCACAACTTTTCCTATCCTAATCCCTCAGCTGACTTTGCCCCCCAGCCCCGGTGATTCTGGGCAAGACGGTATTTGTCAGCTCATGTCCAGTTTCCTTCCAGCCAGGGCCTCCTTTGCAACACAGTCTGACCACTCATGTTGTTCAGAAGTCCCACTTTGTGATTTTCAGGTGGCCACATCCTCTCGGTGGGCATTACAAATATCACCTCTTACAGAAATTGTCTGGTTCTGCCTCACACAAACAGAAAAAAATGATAAAGCTCATTTGTAACAAACTTATCTGTTATTGGAAATATTGGAGAGCAGAGTATGCCGGAAACTAGCAGAAACTGTTCACATGCAAACTTTATCTTACAAGATAGTATGGAGATCAGTTTCAGTGAGTGCCTGGATGAACTTAATTGAGTGTAAGTCAGTAGGGTCAACGTGATCCTGTGTGAGGGGCCAGCTGAGGATTCAAAGTTTGATCGTCTAAGTATGGGAACCATAAGGAAAGTCTCCCAGCCTCCATCACACCTCTGTGAACAGTTTTAGAGCAACGGCCTTGCGGGGTCTGTGATTACAGGAGAGAACGCTGGAAAGCACTAACCCAGAGGACATGCCCAGGACATTGGCGTTTTTTCTCTGCTTTCTCTCCCACTCCTTACCTACCTCCAGCCTCACCCCCTGTTCTCCATTTGAAAAGCAGAGAAGATGAAACCTGTGCCCTTTCTCTCCTGTAAATTTTGCAAGAATCAGGTGAAAAAGACTCCATGTAAACGAGCCTCGAAAACACTAGAGTAGGATGTAAGTGTAGAGTTATCTCTGTATATCTCTTAGTTTATGCAGGCTGCAATAACAGAATATCAATGCCTGGGTGGCTTGTAAACAGCATATTTTTTTCCTCATAATTCTGGAGGCTGGAAGTCCTAGATTAAGGTGCCAGCAGATTTAGTGTATGGTGGGGACCAAATTCCTGGGTCTCAGTCTTTTTGCTCTGTCTTCACATGGCAGAAGGGAGTTCTGTGGGATCCCTTCTTATAAGGGCACTAATTCTATTCACTAGGGCTCCATTCTTATGACCTAATCACCCCCAAAGGCCCCACCTCCTAATGCCATCACCTTGGGAGTTAGGATTTCAATATATGAATTTAGGAGGACACAAGCATTCAGACGATAGCATCATAATAATGGGAACATTGCTCCATTCCTTGAATCTTTGGTAGTTACAACAAAGCCCTGCACAGAGCTTGGAAATAACAGGTGGCTACGGTCCTGTGTCTTCTTTCAGTGGCGAGCTCAGACCATGTGGGGCCTGTTAGCAGGGTCTGTGCAACTCCCTGAGAGACCCTGGAATACCTTCTCCCAGGGAGTGTCTGCTTTCTTTTCTCTCCAGTTTCTCTTCTGTCAAATGGACAATGGACCTTTTTCCAGCCTGTTTCTTGGGTGCCGAAGATTCATGTGTCACCCCGTGTCAGGCCTCCAGCAGCTCTTTTTTGTAATCTGTTTAAATGGGGATTTCTGAACTATCCCCGGAGGATGCAGTTCAGAGGAGATTTGATTTCCAGATGAGTCAGCATCAGTCTGGAGACTTGGGCTGTGTCGTGCTCCCGGTGGAACAAAGCTCTGCCGGCAGTAGGCTGGGCGCTCTCGGAGTCTTCCCTTCTACCTGGCGTTTCCCAGCCAGGTTAGAAAGGTGCTTTTGTCTGCTGATGTGGTGACACTGGAGATCCTTGCCACTTGCAATATAATTTTTAAATTACAATAATGTTCATTGATGTATTTTATTATTTTAAAAGAAACATATATATTAAAAATAAAGGTAAAAATAATCCTGTTGTCCAGAAAGAATTTCTATGATTACTTATTTGATGATTAGTACCTTGATGATTAAGCTTTGGTGGTGGTGGTGGGAGGGTCATGAGAGAAACTGAATTTATACTAGACATATATCATGTAATTTGCTTTTTTCAAATATTTTCTTGTTAGTATATATGTATCTATTGTACCATCTTTAATGGCTGAATATTATTTCATTGTGTGGGTGTACAAAAATATTCTCTAGATTGAAAATATTGTTTCTCTGTAAAAATCAAGCCAAAGGAACTTTTTTTTTTTTTTTTTAGGTGGAGTCTTATACTGTTGCCCGGGCTAGAGTGCAGTAGCTCGATCTCTGCTCACTGCAACCTCCGCCTCCCCAGTTCACAGGATTCTACTGCCTCAGCCTCCCAAGTAGCTGGGATTACAGGCGCACACCACCACACCCAGCTACTTTTTTGTATTTTTAGTAGAGGCGGGGTTTCACTATCTTGGCCAGACTGGTCTCAAACTCCTGACCTCGTGATCCGCCCGCTTCAGCCTCCCAAAGTGCTGGGATTATAGGCCTGAGCCACAGTGCCCGGCCGGAATATTTTTAGAACTATGTTGGAACTAGATACTTTTACACAACTTTGATTATATTTTAGTGATAAAGACCTAGAAGCAGTATTGTTGGATCAAGGGATAGGCTTTAAGAAACATTTTACTCAACTGACATCCTAAAAGATTCAACTAATTTGAACTCAGATGACAGGAATAGAGAGAAGAATAACTACAGGGCAGAAAGGAAAGTCTATTTTTGAGTGGTTACAGAATCTCCAGGTGGGCTCTGAGTCAAGGAAAGATGATGGAAGGGGTGGTAGGACAGTTGTGAAGCACCTTCTCTCCTTATTTTCGGTGGAAGTTAGGATAGATTTTTAACCCAAAACAGCTCTGTGTCAGTTCCCATTAGATTCTGGCATTGAGTCGTCTCATTTTGTTAACATTACTTAGAATGTTTAAATTTCTTCATCTTCCTGGGTATTTTAGTGAGAAGGAAGGACAGGCTGCATCAAAATCTGCCATACTCCTTTGGGAACCATACTCCTTACATCTGCTAGCCATACTCCTTTGGGAACAGATGTCTGTACTTGGGTTAGAATGTTCATGTATATACCTGGCAAAAACTGTCAGCTCTACTGTGATTCTCTCTCCTTCAACATCTTCAACCAGCCAGGCTGAAAATGTGCTGGTCCCACATAGCCGGTGACTCTGCAAGGCTGACTTCTGATGCAAAACTGTACTATCAGATACCACATAATGATGTTTCAATCAATGATGGACCATATACACGTAAGATTATAATGGAGGTGAAAAGTTCCCTGGCCTAGCGACGTTGTAGGTATCAAAATGGTGTAGGACAACACATT